>NC_138198.1:8516697-9191064 GCF_964194105.1 Spermophilus citellus
TCATGTCTGACCATAAACTTCAGACTATAGGGAACCTATTTTATTTGCCACTGTCAGGAAAAAATATCAAATGGAGCAGAATTGGTTCTGGGCACTTGAAATGAAGCAAGAAGCCATTATTAATCAGATATCACTGGGAACCACAGCTCAACCTTCATCTGGGCTTCACCCCACCCCACCATGCTGACCCAAGTGGGACAAACTACCTGTCCTGAAACACGATTAAACTCTTGATCTTCTGTACAAACCACTCCTTCCACAAAACTATACAGAGACTTAAATTGTACTCATGCCCCTTCCTACAAAATGGCTTAATTTTTCCAGCAGCAGTCTTAATTCATAACTCAGTGTTGTCATCCCCAAAGCCCTTGCTGTTAAGGCTCTCCATGCAGCCAGCATGCACTTGGGCAGGTGCCCAAGTTGTGGGTGTTGTCAGGTCTCCAAGGTGATTTGCACTGGCAACCCAACTCCACATTAAGTGCCTTCACCATTATCATACCATTTTTATTTTTTCCCTCAACACAGTGTTATTGAAATATTATTTACATACTATAAATCTCACTCATTACAAGTAGACAATTCAATGATTTTTGGTAAATTCATGGATTTGTGCAATAATCACCTAACTTGCTATCTTCACTCTTGCCTCCACTCCTAGAAAAATGCCAATATTTTTTAAGTCCTTTTTTTCCTATGAGCATTTCCTAGGCATTCCAGATAAATAAAACCACAGAATTTGTTGTCTTCTGCATCCAGCTTTCTTCACTTCACATAACCTATTTGAAGTTCTAGGCAGGTGCCTGTATTTTGTTTCTTTTTATTCCACCCCATGGTTGTATCACTCTGCTATTTGTTTACCAGTTGACAAGAATTTGGTTGTTTGCAGTTTGCAGATATTATGTACAATGTTGCTGTGAATATTCCTATGAAAGTATTTGTGCAGACACCTGTGTTTTGATTTAACTATTTTATTTTAATTCTTTAGTTTACTTTCTTTTTGGACATGCAGTTTTGTTTTTCTTGGGTAGATTCTGAGAATTGAAACTGCCGGGTCATGTGGTAAGTTTTTGTTTAATATTTTATAAATTTCCAAACTGATTTCTAAAAGGTCTCTAATTTTACATTCCTGCTGAAATGTGAATGGGTTTCACTTTTTCTACATCCTTGCCAGGTTTTGATATTCTCTCTTTTATCAGCCATTCAACTCAAATTAAGTGGTCTCCCATTTTAGTTTCAATTTGCATTTCCCTAATGCCTGATGATGTGGAACATATTTTCATGTGCTTCATTACCATTCACAAATCTTTTATTTTTCCAAATATATTAGTGTATATTAATTGTACTTAGACACATTCTCATTGTCAAACCCAGAAGCCTCTTAATCTTAAGCATCTCTTACTCTAATAAGGTGATAATTAAAATTAGCCATTGCACCAGTTTATTGATTAAATATTTAAAGGTAGTATTTATGTTACAATATCTTTTGATTTCTAGAATTTCCTTTTGACTCTTTCTTGGAGTGTCCATCTGCCTGTTGACATTGCCCACAATGTATTCATAATTATTTCAGATTCTTGATCTGAATTTTTCAAAATGCCCACTAAATCTAAGCCTGGTTTTGATGTTTGCTTTTCCTTGAAGAAATGTTGTCTGATTCTGTTTCTTCTTCTCCTTCCTCATCCTCTTCTTTTTTCTTCTTCTTCTTCATGTATACCTTGAAATTTTCTGTACAAAGTCAGATATGATCTGCTGGGTGAAAGGTTCATAAATGTGCAGTGTGATGTTTCGTGTTTATCTGGTGAGTAGTTAGGCTGTGTTTACTGTTTGACATTGCCATGGGTGTGACAGACTGTATTTCCTCTGGTGTCTTTATTTTTGTCTCCGCTCTGGCCTGTTAGTTTCCCAGATCCTTACTGATTATGGACTGAGACAGTTCCTTCCTCTCTCATTATACAGAATCCCTACTGAGGTGGTCCTGAGGTGAGCATGTGGGATAGGAAGAATTCCCTAGTCTTAGGATTAGACCTCACAGTCTCACAGGGAGCCTGTGTCCTTTGGCTAAAACCTTCATGCACTCCCAACCATGATAGGGCAGGAATGAAAGAGGGAACAGGAGGTTGATGTTTGCCCCTCCAAGTCAGTTAGATGCAGATAAAATCATAAAGATCAGCTCTGGCATGACACTTTCTCTTGTAGCAGCTTTTATAGAGTAGAACTAATACTCTGGTAATAGTTCAGAATGGTTATTTTCCCCATGCCATTGCCACAAACAGGGGTAGTGTTTGATCCTCTGGTCTAAAGCCTGAGAACCTGACCAGGCTCCTGGAGGTAGCACCCAAGGGAGCGAGGGGCCCCAGTGCTCCCACGGCCTCTCTGGAGTTCAACTTCGAGTCTCCAGCAACTGCTCCGCTGCAGTTTAGGTTTCCTCACCCAGCACTGGTGCCGGTGCCTGGTGTGTACGCCTCGGCTTCCCTTCAGGTAAGTCTTGAGTCTCCAGATAAGAATGTCTCTGCAAATGTGAGGGTCACAGTTTTCCTGGGGACCTCATTCTCTGAGGGATCTAAGAAGAGCTGTGGATGTTGCTGGTCTAGCCTTCCTGTTTTGAGAATGGGAGTGAGGACTTCCAAGCTCCTTCTGTTCCAGGCTGGAAGCAGCATCTCCAACTGACCGTGGCTCACTTCTTGCCCTCTGTAGCTCTTCTACAGTTGATCTTACAATGAGCAGTAGCCTGTGTCCTTGCACCACCTGTGAGGGTAGGGAGGCCCTGATCAAAGAATTTCAAATCCTTCCTCCTGATAATGCTCTCCCAATAGGGCTGCCTGAAACCCTGCTCCAGGCCCACCCAGCCACTCCCTCTCTTGAAGGCAGTATCTGGAGCTCACATTTGGGACGGGTCATAAAAAGTCTCTCCTGGGTGATTGAGGCTGGGTTAGGGCAGCCTACGGGAGAGGGGAAAAAAAGGCCTTCAAACTCTTTCAAAGTGGTATTGGGCTTACATTCCTCTGCCACTACTTGCTTCCTATAACATCTCAAGTAGTTTCTGAACCTTATATGCTTCAGCTCACCATTCAAAATAAATGACACTGAGTACTTAAGTTGCTTCACCTAAAGAAAAACCACTTGGGCTGAAGCTGATATTTGGTGGATCTGTTATGAGGACTAGGTGTGAGTTGAGATCTCTTGGTTTAGAGTGTGAGAATGCCCACAGATCAGAGAATCTCCCAGCCCCTGCAATAGGAAAGACAATGCCCGGGTCCCCAGCACCAGCCAGCCTGAGGTTTCCAGAGCACCAACAGAAGGTGGTACTCAGCACTGAACCACGCAAGCTCCCCTGACCCTGTGGAGAAGATGCATGGACCGCATGCTGTGCAAATAACTCATATGCAGACCATAGTTCCGAGCAGTCATGTTGGGTGAGATCACCTGTTTTGTTACCAGATGGAAAGCTCTTGTCTTCCACCTTCCATAGAGTATGGAGCTCCAAGACCCATCAAAGATGGTGGTTATACAATTATCCAGAGTTGTACTTTAGTAGAGGTGCTCTGGCCAAAGGCCAGGATTGTACTTAAAGCTCCTACAGTGTCTTCACACTGGAAAGGCCATTGCTGAGCCTTCAGAAGGTCAAAGACAGGGAAGTCCTATTGCTAATGTTCATGAGCGTTCATCCATTCTCCTGTCAGTAAGGGTCCAGAAATTTGAGAAATATCAGGGTAGGAAACATTTACCACTGAAACCCATAAATGGTGTCCAGTTTATGTGACCATCTGCTAAATAAAAGCTCTCCCTTTCAACAAGGGATCTGAACATTGGGGTGGGTATTGTGAGGCCTCTGGGTTCCTGCTGGCTGCATCAAAACCTGTGTCCAGCATATTTTTGGGAAAGACAGCCGCGCTACTTTAAAACTTATTACTGGACCCCTAGTATAGGATCAGCTACAAGGTGACACTGGGATCCAACCCCAAGAGGCATGTGGACACAAGGGTAGGTGTACCCTGGACCTTAGACAACAGGTACCATGTTCATGGGTGACTGGGGCTGGGGAAGTGGACAGTGTACACATGCTTGAAGCATCCTGTAGATGTAGATGAAAAGCACACCAGGTGTCAAAAAGGGGGCAGAGCTCTGAAAATCGCTGCCTTATGAGGATGAGCTTTCAGTCTGGCATCAGGGCCTTCTCTCTGCTTCTTGACCAGATTCCAGCCCCCACCACCGAAATCTGAGAGACCTCTGGCTACAGGACAGCACCAGTCATCATCCCTCAGGTCCACTGATTCCAACTATGTCTGGGTTGTATGGTAGAAGTGTATATAGCTTTTTACAAAATTGTTTTCAAAATATCTGCACCAGATTACATATCTACTGAGGGGAAGCACTGCCTCCCCACACTTGGACACCAGGTGTAAAGCCTGGCCTTCTCTGAGCAATCCGGTGCTCCCCAGGGTGGGAGCAGTCAGCCAGGGTGGACAGACCATGACTGCTGCTTAGAAAGCACCCTGGCTCCCCAACTTCCTCCTAGTCCACCCCATGGCAGTGCTTTCTGCCCAAGGGCCCCTTGGCTGAAGATTCCTAAGAAGACCCCTTCCTCTTCCTTCTGGAAGTCCGATGACCAAGTGGAAGGGAAAGGAGAGCACTGAGGGGCAGAAGGAGCCCAAAGGGCAGCACAGCCAGAGGCACAGGAGGATGAGTCTTTTATTTGGGTTGGTTTGCTGCACTTGGCTTGGGGAGTGGCAGACGATGGACAGGGAAGCTGAGGAAAGGAGCTGTTTAGATCAACAGTGGACTTGAGAGAGAAGCTGCAGCAAGAGGCCGGGGGCCTGGGCAGAGGAAATGTGTAGGGCCCTGACAGTCACCCAGGGACCTGCTGCTGTAACATGAGGATGAATGGCAGAAGGAGCCAGGTCTGTGTGCACATGAGCGTGTTCCAGGGCCCGGGGCAGCCGGAAGCTCTCAGAGGCTGGGATGGAAAGTCTGTGGGAGGAGGGTCGGGCGGAGGGTCTGGCAGAGAACTCCGCTTCCTGACTTTACTGATCCAGTCCATGAAGTAGGCAACCCTGGTGAAGATGCTGGGGTAGATAGGATGCCTGCAGTCCAGGCCCCAGCTGGCCAGTCCTACCAGGACCCAGGCATTGGGGCCATAGCAGACAAGAGGACCCCCAGAATCACCCTGAGGAAAGAGAGAGAGGAGTTAGTATGGGGGCTGAGTGGGGGCAGAAATACCAGGTGACAATGTTGGACACCCTGGGCTGCCACTATCTGAATCAGGGCCCTAGTGAAGGCCAATCCGTTCAAGCCCCCAATGAGGGACACCAGAATGAAGCAGCAGGAAGCTCCTGAGATGATCCTCCCAGTGGAGATCATGTTTCCAAATCCAGCAGTACATAGCCCCTCCCTCTCGCCCCCATGCCTGAGCTCCTGGTGGCCCAGGGCAGCACACATTGTGAGGCCGGGATGGACAGCTCTATGGACAGAATGGCCTAGAGCAGGCCGGGTCAGCTGACACCTCTGTGCAGACCCTGGCTCTGTAAACCCTGAGCAGCAGGGAGCACCCATACTGCCTTTTTCTTCACTGAGTATCCAACTTGCTAGAATTTTGTAGGAACAGAATCACACAAGTTGTACTCCTATTTTTATCTGGTGTTTTCACTAAAGATTGTTTTCTTCTATTTCTATTTCTTTTTTTCAGTCCTGAGGATGAAAAACAAGAGCCTCATATGTGGCTATTACAATCATTTAGCCCCGGGATAGTTATTTAGTAGTACACCTGGGTAGCTGTGTGCACCATAGTTTATTCCTGTTTATTGCTGAGTAGTGCACTAGTGTAGGGATATTGTTTAGTTTATTTGTTCATTAGCCTGCTACTGATCTTTTAACTTTTTCTTAGTTTTGAACTATTACCCAAGAAACCTGCTGTGAATTGTCTTGTAGTCATATAGATGTCTTTCTTGGACATCTACATGTCTTGCTTTCACTTCTCCTGGGTAAATACCTAACATTACTATGTCTGAGTTGTATGGTAGAAGTGTATATAGCCTTTTACAAAATTGTTTTCAAAATATTTGCACCAGATTACAACGCTACCATTCGGGTATGTTGAGGGTTCCAGGTGCTTCACATCCTCATCAACAATTGATGTGGCCAGTCATTTGAATTCAGCCATTTAATTAATGTGTAGAGGCATCTCACTGGTGTTTGAGTTTGTATTTCTCCTGTGCCTGACAATATTGAGAGGTTTTTTCATTTGCTTGTTTGAGATCTAAATGAACTCTCTGGTAAAGGGTTTATTTCAATCTTTTCAAATATTTCCATTTTGAAATAATGTGGGATTAGGCTAGATTTGCAGGATACTATAGAGGATCTACATATCCTGCATCTAGCTTCCTCTAGTGTTAACATCTGACATAACCATGGTACAAATACTTAAACCAAGGAAGTAGAGATAGTACAATATTATTAAATAAATATTCAGATTTCACTATGAACAAATATCCTTATTCTTTTTTTAAATTTTTTTTCTTAGTTGTAGTTGGACACAATATGTTTATTTTCTTTATTTTTATGTGGTGCTGAGGATTGAACCCAGCTCCTCACACACGCTAGGTGAGCACTCTACCACTGAGCCTCAGCCCCCAAATATCCCTATTCTATTCCAAGATCCAATCCAGGATCCCATATTATCTTTAAATACCAAGTTTCATTAACCTTCTTCAGTCTCATTCATTCCTTCTTTTCTATAACACTGGCATTTTTGTATACTACCAACCAGATATTAATATTATTTTTTATTACCAGGGACTGAATCCATGGGCTTTTCACGACTGTTCCACATCCACACTTTCTTTTATTTTTAATATGAAAACAGTCTCCCTAAGTTGCAAAATGTCTCACTAAATTGCTGAGGCTTGGCATGAATTTGCAGTCAACCTCCTGAACCACTGGGCTTACAGGTGTATTCCAACACACCAGGTGACCAGATGCCCCCCAATTGTGGCTTACCCTTTATTTTTTGATGATTAGACAGCGGATATGAACTTACAGTAAAAACCCTGGGTACAAATATAATGTTAAAATACAGAAGAAAGCCAACTGTAAATCCTGTCTGCAGAAAATTCAGAATCAATTCCAAAGACTAAAAGGAAATCTGCTGGTTAGGGACAAGAAGGGAATGGAGAGTTGTGGGGAGGGCTGGTAACAGGTTGCATCAACGTCAGAAAAGTCATCATGCTGTACACTTACAAATAACTCATCCTGTGTATACGCTACGCATCAAAGTTTAAAACAGGCAACTAAAATGGATACTGTTTGAGGGTCCTCACAGCAGACAGCTTTGTGCTGGGATGGGCTGAGGAAGGTGCTGGTCTGAAGGAAGACTGATGAGGAATAGAGCCCACGGAAAATATGTAGAAGGAAGGAAGCAAGAAGTTTGGGGTCTCCACCAAGACAGTTGAGGCCAACACAGGCCCCCCAGGGGAAACTGAGGCCAGCAGAACAGGCAAGAGAGCAGCAGAGCCCGACCTTACTTACTTGGCAGATGGCCTTTCCTGTTGAGAAGTCCCACACACACAGCATCTCCTCCTGCACAGAGTAGTTCCTGCCTTCTCCAGGTGTTTGCCCATAGAAGGTATTGCAGATCGTGCTATTCATAAGACTCACCTTAGCTTCCTGGAGAGAGTAGGGCGGTAACAATGGCTCTGTGAGAATGAGAAGGAGGTGAGTGACATGCACTGTGCCTTAGCAAAGAAACCCAGACGACTCAGAACCCCCACTCTGCCTGACGCTCACCACTACTCTCAAGCATGGGTTTCAAACCTTGGTTCAGTCTTCCATGCTAAGCCCCCCACCTTTTTCTCAAAGCTGTCCACATACTTAGCCTATTCCTCCAACAACAGAACAACCTTTCCTATTCTACAAAGTGGCAAATCCCACTAATTATGTGACTCCACTCCCTGGAATTCAGCAACCATTCACTCACCCACCTATCCTCTCATGAACCATTCAGTCTACTCTCTACCCATCCATTACTAACCTTTTTGCCATCTCTTTATCCACTGACCTGCCCACCCACACGTCCACGCATTCACCCATTCCTCCATCCATCTACCCATCTTCCCACACTCATTTTTCCATCTACTCTCATCAATCTCTCCATTCTTTCTTCCTTCTCCCCATCCACTAACACATACGACCACCCATCCACCAACTTCACCCATCCATCCATCCATCTAATCATCTTCCCATCCAATTCCACATTCATCCTCCCATCTGTCAATCCATCCATCCATCCTCTCACCCAATCACTTATCTATTCACTTGTCCTTGTGCTAGGCATATTTTACACACTGAGGTATAGGTTGACATTTTGAGTTGGAAGAGACAGAGCAAGTAAGGTAAATGAACAAATTGTTAAGTGCTATGGACCAAAGAGAACAGGGAGATGACAGTAAGGATTGCCTATTTCAAAATAGCTCACATGATCGAGTAAAGCTGGGAGTAGCTGAGCTGAGCTGTAAATGTCAAGAAGAAAGAAGTAATGCAAAGAGCAGAGGGGAAGGAAAGCTAGGCAGGGAAAATAGCAAAGCAAATGGTCTAGGGATGGAGGTGGCCTTGCTCAAGGAGGGGCAACGTGGACAGTGCTGCTAGTTATCAGATATGTGAGGGATGCAGGAGGAGCTGAGCAGAGAGGGGGCAGAGCACTGGTACTATGTACAGCCTTAGAGCCAAGGTGGGGAGTTTACATTCCATTCTATGTGCCCATAATAGGGCACCATGTGGGGACTTGAGTAGAAGTACACAGGATGGAAAATGGGAGAGAAATTTGGAGTCAACAGGCAGGAAACAGTGATTTACTGTGCCAGGGTGGAAAAGAGCAGTGGCGCTCCTACCAGGTGCCTTGGGACACTGTCTGGAACATTAAAACAAGACTTGGATCTTGCCTTCAAGGAAGAACCAGAATGTGTTTCTACACATATGTATGCTGGGGGCTGGCCATCCCATGACTAGGGAGTGTTCCCAACACTGGGTGGGCAGGTATTAGGCTTGTGGGCAGAGCACTCACTGAAGACATGTTCTGTCCAAAACACCTATAACACCTCTGTTGAGAGACACGGAACCAAATGCTGACCCCATGGATGATTACAAATTTGTACTGTTCTTTCTTTCATTGAAAATACACCAGAAGCATTTCCCCAAACCATCAACAATCCTTTCTTTATTGAATCATCCAGGCATAAGCCTTTGTCTATAATTCTCTTCTTTCAATCTGACAAGGCAACACAAAACCCCAAAGCTTTCTTCATTATGCAGTTCACATGACAAGAATATGAAGTGGACAAGATAAGAGCTAGGTGAGCTCATAGACATTAACCATTCCTAAATTGGGATCACTCTGACTTCATCATGCAGGCTCTGGGGTCAGATGCCACATGTGACTTACCACTTTTCCCAAGCACCTTTCCAAGGATTCTCAAAGGCCTGTGTGTTTAAAGTTTGGCCCCAACCCATGACACTATTGGGAGGTGCTGGAATCTTTAAGGAATGGGGTGTACAGGAGGAGGGTAGGTCACTGGAGGTGTGCCCTTAGAGGGGATGTCAGGAACCCGGCCCCTCCTCTGGCTCTCTGCTTCCTGGGCAGCACTGCTCCATAACTTGCTCAGGATGTAACGTCATCCCCATGTAACATCATAAACCATGAATCAAAATAAGCCTTTCCTCTTTTTCAGTAATTATCTCAGGCAAGTTTGTTTTGCTTTGTTTTTACAGTAATGGAAAGCCAACTAACAACCTGGAATGGAACAGCCCCCAGGAACAGCTTTTGAGTTCATTCAAGTCATCCCAAACCTTGGCTGATTAAACACTCGAATCAAAAGCCACAAAGACTCAAAGAACCCAGATTCTTGATTCCAGTTGTTAAGGATCCCCAGATATTCAGGGACTGGGCCACATGGAACTCTGAAGCATAGAATCATACACTTTCAGAACTAAAAGGGATGTAGCACTTGCCCGGTCCTCATCTGAGAGATCATGGAAATGAGGCACCGGGGGGTCAAGTCCAGGGGCTTCAGAAACCAGCCTGGGCCTCTTGCCTGGCTGAGCCACCCCTCTCCTGTTGCCCCGATGCTTCCTCCTGTCCTTCATTTCCCTTCCTGCCTCTCCCAGGCCCCCTCACTCTTCTCGGAGAGCCTTCCCCAGCCAGTTATCCAACAGGACGTTTGACTGGGCAGCTGCATGTCTGCACGTGGGAGACAGACAGGAACCACATAGGGTGTGAAGTTCACAGGCAGGTGCAGCTGCAACATGGCAATGTCACTCCCGAAGACATAGAGCTTCTCAAAGTCTGGATGGGTGATAATCTGGTTCACGAGCATCTTCTGGGTGTGCTGGGTGTGCTGGTACAGCTGGGTATTCCCCAGGAGGACCTCATAGTCCTGTGGTGCCTGGGATTTGCTGGAGGAGGAAGGGCCCATTATCAGCATCGTCTCTGATTCTGGGGCCCCACTCTTCCTGCCTCCTCATCCCACTGCCCACACTGCTCTGGACCCCTCCTCCCTGCCCTGATTCCAGGCAGCTTTGTCTCCTCCCTTCTAACACTCAGGAGCCTTCTCGCTCCAGGTTGATGAACACTCAACTCACAACCTCAGGACGTAGGGCTTCCCACCACCTCCTAGAACTGGAGGAGCTGAGAATCCTGGTGCTGGGAGGGTACTAATGGGTGCCTCAGATCAAACCCTCTTACTTTCCTAGGAGGAGCTCTGGACCATTACCAGTGTTATGGTTCGGACCTTAAATGACTCCCAAAAGTTCATGTGCAAAAGGCTTGGGTGCTGGTCTGTGGCAATAATGGGAAATGGCAGAAACTGTAAGCAGCAGAGCCTAGTGGAAATCAGTTAGGTCATCAGGTTGGGGGTGCTCTTGACACGTTGGGACCATGTACCCCTATTTGCTTCCTTGCTGCCATGAGGTGAAAGGGACTCCTCCACCATGTGCTCCTGTCACAGTGTACTGTTCTCCCACAGGCCTGAAACCATGTGGCCAAGTTTCCATGTAACAGAGGTACTAACTAAACCATGACCCAAAGTAAAATTTCCTGCTTTTAACTCAATTCTCAGATATTTTGTCACAGTGACAAAAAGCTAACTCATATACCAGGTCTCTTCCAATGTCACCTTCTGATCCATCCCCTGGCCTCACCACCTCCAACCCATCCCTCAGGGTTGCTTTTCTCCACTTGGAGGTAAATCTCACAAAGAATTTCTTAAATGCACAAATGAGTGCACAGAATTGAAGTTCTCCTGTTTCTGAAGGGGAATGAGTAACTTCATGGCTTTGTTCACACAGTTCTCAGACCTGTAGGGTCCCCATCCATATCACAAGCCCAATTCCTCCTTTAAGGAAGTCCCTTGACCCTGCCCCCCACAATGTAGCATCTCTCTGGACACCTTCCCTCACATCTGCCCTCCTTGCCCACTCTGAGCTTCTTCCTGCATCATGCTGACTGAAGCTTGTTCCTTGTCTTCCTGAAAAGATGGAGACACATTGGCATGGGATCTCGCCACCCCCCCCCCATGTCATGGAGGGTTTCAGGGGACTGTGCACAGATTCAAGAGAAGCTAGCTGAGGATTCAAGGACAGTAAGTGTACAAATTGTAACTCCCCTGCCTGGGCTATGAGTCCCTCGTTCCTCTGGGTCCCTCCACATGTGTTCTTAAGTTAGCCACAGACACAGGCCCAGGAGGGCCAGGAGAGTTAGACTCCTGACTGTCCATGTCATTCTCCAAGGCTGGGGAACCCTACTCTCCCCACCAACGCAGCCTGACACATGGGACAGGGGTAACTATGGCTCCTCCCAGGAATGTAGTTTAACAAAAGTAATGAAAGAAATCATTTCATTGTTGATCATATCTGGTCTCTGACTAGATTCTTACTCTCAGGAGTGTAGGGTAAGGTGCCAATGTTCTCAGGACACGTCCATGTCAGGGGGGACAGACATAGGGAAGAGGGGTCTCTCAGCTGGGGCTGAGGATGACGGATGATAAGGACCCAGGAAATGAAGAAAGCACTGGGTGGCCAGTGGGAAGGACAGTCCAGGTGGAGCAGACAGTGGATCAAAGAAGGAGCAGTGTGCATTTGGTGGCAGCACACGGACCCTCAGCAATACCCAGAGGAGGGCCATCCCCTTGGATCCCCTTTTCTCTTCTCACCCTTCCTCCCCTGCCAAACCCTCTGTGAGGGCCCCAGGAAGCATAACTCACTTGAGAAAGCAGTGGGCTGTGGAAAGTAGCCAGTGGGCGTCAATGAGGACAGCTCCGCAGAGATGCTGGCCCAGGTAGAGCAGGCTGGCCTGCCATGGCCACTGGCCACTCACCGAATCATGGCCACCATACACCTTCCCTATCACCTTGGGCTTCCCACACACTGTGGAGACAATCCCCCCACATCTGTTAGAGATACATGTGGTGTCCCATACCACCCCAAGGAGGTCCCTCCTTCACTTCACACATGGGAAGGCCAAGGCCAAGGTCAAGGGACAAGTGACCCAGCCCAAATGATTGAGGGCTGTCTGGGCTTCTGACTTCAGTCATCACAGCCCAGGCCTAGATGGCCTAGCACAGATGAGCAAGAGCTGTGGGAAAATTGGTCTGGGGGTCTGAACAGGAAGGGGCCAGGTGAAAGGCTGGTCACAGGACAGCCAGGGGACTGGGAAGGATACCCTGGGGCCTCACTCCTTCTACCAACACAACTCTATGCCTACTTTGCAGATGAGAGGAGTGAAGTTCTTTGGGGTCACTAATCTGACTTTTTCAAGGTCATAGTTTCTAGGCAGCTGTTTTCACTCCACACCCTCCACCCCAGTGTCATAAGGAGAAAAGTCACAAGCAGGTCTCTGTAGTACTGTGTGACCTGGGGCAACTGACCCCCACCCCCTCATGGCATGCTCCATTGCTAAAGGGGTGGGGCAGATGGAGACAACTTTGTTTAGAAGACTTCTATCTGGGGGAGGATCCATGGTCCTCACATTTGAGAAGGGTTGTCTTGGTCCCTGGCTGTGCTCCCAGATTTCTGGAAAGGGACCTGAGGCTCCTGAGCCTGACTGCCTCTGCCTCTGCGCCCCGTACAACCCTGGGCCAGACCTGGGCCACGTCCTATTCCACAGCCTCCTACCTGAGCTCTGGCAGGGATTCCCACCCATAAAATCCCCGCCAGATTGGGGAACCTGACCTACCTTGGGTGATGTCATCTTTGCGGTCGTCTGCTTCAGGGTAGAGGCAAAGAGAACCGACGGGTGGCGTCTCACTGCCTGCCCGGGCCTGCTCCCGCCCCCCACCAGCCTTTCCCACCAGCCCCGACTTCAAACGGACCTTGGGCCCCGCCCACATAGCCCCAGAGCCCACTGGCTAGAGGCTCCAGGTCCTCCTGTTCCCCTGTGAGCTCATCTGCGTTTCCTGTCGGCTGCCAGGGGCCCGGGGTGCAGGCAGCCTGGAGAGACAACAGCCACAACAAAGGCCGCAGAGCCATGAGCCTGGCCGCTTCGGGTCTGCGCCGGCCCTGGTGCCCATCCGGGAGTGCTGGACTCCGGGGATGACCCCACCCTGACCTGGACCCACCCATGCGCAGATGGTTCCTGACCTGCGTGAGACAGGCCTCCACACTCCAGCTACCGCACCCCCACCCCCACCCTCCAGCAACCTGACTCTGCCCTCACCTGCCACCGCGGGCACTGGAGGCCCTGGCCCTCCTCCCAAGACAGACCCCCCTCGCACACACTGGCCCCGTACCCTGACCTCTCCCACACCAACCTTGACCCAATCAAGGACCCAAATCAACGAGGAAAGGAAAAGGAGGCTGCCCATAGAAAAAGAGAAAGGATATTCAATAGTGATTCATCCCGGGGGTGTTGCCCAGAGGCGGGGCCATCGTGCATTCCAAGGCAGCTCTCTAGGTCTACGTTACATTACCCTGTAACACACTGAGTTTGGAATAGTCAATCTACATGTATTTTCGCATGTCTTTTGCTTCATTTCTGGATTATAAACATCAGACTACAAGGAACTTATTAATCACTTTCAAAAAAAAAGGATCAAATGGAGTAGAATTGGTTCTGAGCACTTATAATGGAACAGGAGGTCACTGTTAATCACATCTCAGATGCATACATGGACGATTCTTTTATTCACCTGCTGTCCAAAGTGGGCCAAACCGCCAGTTTCCTGAAACGTTGCTAAACTCTGCTGATTTTCTGTACAAACTATTCCTTCCAACCAACTCTTCAGAGACTGAGTCTGCACCTATGTTTGTTCCTACAAAATAGCTTGATTTTTCATGTACCAGTATAGAACAAAAAGCAAAACGAATGCTGGTGAGGATGAGTGGGAATGAGAGACATTGTACACCACTTAAAAGTATGGAGGTACCACAAAAAGCTAAACATAAATTGATTATACCATCCAGCTATCTCATTCCTGACATATACCCAAAGGAATCAAAGCAAGCACAGTAAAGAGATACCTGCATACACAGGAATGAGATACCTTCATCTATGTACTGTTCTCAATAGCCAAGCTATGAAGTCAATCTAGATGCCCATCGAGAGAAGAATGCGCAAACAAAATGTGCTACATAAACCAGTCCTCATGGCGCATCCCAATGGCACAGGAGACTGAGGCAGGGTGAGCTCAAGTTCCAGGCCAGTGTAACAGATTTGTAACAACCTATCTCCAAATTTTAAAAGGGACTAAGGAGAAGTTGTTCATTCATAGAGCCCCCTGGGTTCAATACCCACCCAGTACTATTTTAAAAAAAAGAATTTCGTATATGTGAGAAATAGAAAATCTGATGATTCATGTTCAAAAAGTAGATTCTCAAGTAGATTTTAGAAATTCTAAATACAGGGAAAAGAGAAGGCAAAGTAGAAAATCACTAAAAGACAGTTTATGCAATACCATTCATATGTGGTAGACTTGAGACTTATACACATATAGTCTCCTAGAAAAATAGGATGTGGGAATAGGGACCTGTTTAACAGATTAACAGGAGGAAATACCACATTGAGAAACATTAATTGAAGGGGAAAGAGATCTTAAATGTGGAAAAAGAGTTTTCTTATATGGGAATGTGGCATCTTAGGCAAAGTTCAGTAAGGTTGTGACCTTCTTAACCAATCTTAGTTCTTAACCAATGAGGAACTGGGGGAGTGAACTTGTGTTTAAGAGGATAAAATACATATTGTACCTGCTCTGTAAAAGTCTCACTTCTGTTGCACTCTGTGTCTCCATGTTCTTTCCTTGGGATTGGACAAAAGATCCTGTTTCAGAAACGTGTGTGTGCGCGTGTGCGCTCACACACACACACACACAGAGAGAGAAAGAGAGAGAGAGAGAGAGAAATTAGTATTATTCAGCTATAAAGAAAAATAATACCATGTCATTTCAGGAAAATGGATAAAATTATAGATCACAATATGAACAAAATAAGCAAGACTCAGAAAGACAAGTGGAAATGTGTTCTCTCATATGAGAAATCTTGAGGGAAAATATGATATTAAAGAGGGTCTATAAGGGATGGAGTAGGGAATCAGGGGGAGGAAGATTAATATAAAAGGAGGAAAAGGGAAATGTAGCTACAATCAAAGCTCCTTAGAAACACGTATGGAAATTTCCCAATGAAACCCATTATTCTGTACAATTAACATTCCCTAATGTGTATATCAAAATTAAACTAGATAAGCCTCTAATTGTTTTTTAATTTGTGAAAGGAAAAGACTGTGCATGGTAATGAAACCCATGAAAATATGTTCCACATCCTTAGTAATTAGAGAAATGCAAATTAATACTACAATGGGACGCCATTTAATTTCATTAGAATGGCTAATGAAACAGACAATACCAAATGTTGGCAAGGATGTAGAAAAAGTGGAACCCAGACACATTTCAGAAGGAATATAACATAAGGCATCCTTTAGAAAGAAGTTTGGAAATTTATAAAATACCAAACATAAAGTTACCACGTGACCCAGTAGTTTCACTTCTCAGAATCTACCTAAGAGAAAAAAAAAAAAATACATGTCCCCAAAGAAAGAAAACTAAAGTATAAAATTAAAGAAAACTAAAGAATAACACAAAATAGCTCAACTTAGAAACATGTGTCTCCATGAATACTTGCAGAAGAATTTTCATAACAGCATTGTTCATAATATCCCAATTCTGCAAATGCCTGTCAACTGGTAAACAAATATCAAAGTGTGGTACAACTATGCTTTGGAATAAAACATAACAAAACACAGGTAAGTGCCACATCCGAGAAATTCAAAAACGTTACCCTAAGTGGAGGAAGCCAGTTGCAGAGGACAACAAATTCTGGGTTTCTATTTATCTGAAATGCCCAGGAAATGAAAAAATAAAAATAAAACAACTCTGGTAGTTATCTAGAGGTAGAGGTCGGAGTGGAGATTAAAATAGCAAATTGGGTGATTATTGCACAAATCTATGAATTTAACATTGATGTTAAATTAAACATCAATTTAATTTAACTGTTTCAATGAAAAAAAATTAAAGCAGAGAGATAATGCTTTAGGACACATAAGATGGAGTTGGGAGAAAATTGCAAGTCACATCTGAGACCTGGGAGCACTCACAACTGAGCCACTGAATTTGGCACCTTCCCAAATGCATGCTGGCTGCATGGAGAGCCTTAACAGCAAGGGCTTTGGAGATGACAGCACTGTGAGTCGGGAATTAAGACTGCTGCTGGAAAAATTAAGCCATTTTGTAGGAAGGGACATGAGTACAATCTGAGTCTCTGGATAGTTTGGTGGAAGGAGTGGTTTGTACAGAAGATCAAGAGTTTAACATTGTTTCAGGAAACAGGTAGTTTGTCCCACTTGGGTCAGCATGGTGGGGTGGGGTGCAGCCCAGATGAAGGTTGAGCTGTGGTTCCCAGTGAAATATGATTAACAATGGCTTCTTGCTCCATTTCAAGTGCCTAGAACCAATGCTGCTCTATTTGATTTTTTTTTCCTGAAGGTGGCAAATAAAATAAGTTCCCTACAATCTGAAGTTTATGGTCAGACATGAAGGAAAAGTTATAAGGAAATAAGAGTAAAATGAATACCTCCCTGGAGACCTCAGGTTGCTGGCTGCAGACCCTCTTGCACCCCCGGAATCCTGTCAGCCTCCTACAGAATGTGAAAAGGGCTTGGGGCATGAGGCTAGAAGCAGCAGCCAGAGGCAGGGCCAAGGTTAGCTCAGGTCCCCACAGCTCTTGCCCATCCAGAGTACAGGACTGTAGGTTGTGACCTGATCCTGACCTGGGCCTGACCAACTCAACGCAGTCCCTGATATGCCCCAAGTCCTACCCTTTTTCACCCCTACTACAGTCTGGCCCACAGTACAATCTATTCCTCTTAGAAATTAATGAGAAAACCTAAAGGAGGCTACACCCCACAAAGCATGTGAATCTTTGAAACATGGAGTTTTGCAAAGGAGAACAATTTCTTTGAAAGGGGGCCAAGGTTTATTGCTACTTATGGGATGAAGAACTGGGGTGAACGTAGGCATCCACAAGAATGATGGGAGTTTGTAGTCTTTCATTCATTATCAGACTATGGAAAATAGTGTGCAGCATTTGTGTGATCTTGGGTGGGGTTTTCAGCCCCCTGACATCAAAATGTCACCCATCAGACCCCAGTATAAGCCCAAGGGGAGTCAGTGGTTTCAATTGGAGCAGACATCACGGCCCTGAAAAGTAACCTAGGAAAACATTATCATCCTAAACCCCCATCTCATAGATATTATCTCCTCCAAATCTTCAAGAGATGAATACTCTATTGCTCAGTGGCCTGTCCTCCAAAGTTAGTAACGTTTAAAGTCCACAAAAAGCAAGTAACTACCAGCAAACAAGAGAAACTAAAGGGTTTATTCAGGTTTCTCCTCAGTTTCAGTAAGGCCCCTGAAATCTACCCAGGCTGCTGCTACATTGATAAGTGTTTCTTCTTAATCACTGCTGAGTCCTTCATGGTAAGGCTGTGCCACAGTTTGTTTCACCCTTCACCACGAGGGTGGGCCAGGGAGTGTTGTGGTGTTTCTAGTTTGGGTTATGTCAAATAAAGCCACCGTGTATAATTGTATTTAGATATCCACGTGGACATGAGTCTTCACTCTTCTGGGATAAGCACCCAGGAATGCAGTCACTGGGCCTATGTTAAGTGCATGTTTACTTTTATCATTTTTTTATTTAAATGATTTTATTTTTTTAAATACATGACAGTGGAATGCATTACAATTCTTATTACAAATATAGAACACAATTTTTCATATCATTGTATATAAAGTATTTTCACGCCAATTCATGTCTTTACACATGTACTTTAGTTTTTTTTGCATTATAATTCTTATTACACATACATACTATAATTTTTCATATCTCTGTTTGTATATAAAGTAGGTTGACACCCAATTCGTGTCTTCATATATGTACTTTGGATAATGATGTCCATCACATTCCACCATCCTTGCTAATCCTCTGCCTCCTCCATTTCCCTCCCACCCTTCTTCCCTATCTAGAATTCATCTATTCCTCCCATGCTCCCCGTCTCTACCCCACTATGAGTCAGCCTCCTTATATTAGGAAAAACATTCAGCATTTGTTTTTTTGGGATTGACTAACTTTACTTAGCATTATCTTCTCCAACGCATCCATTTACCTGCAAATGCCATGATTTTATTTTCTTTTATTGCTGAGTAATATCCCATTGTGTATAAATGCCACATTTTTTTTATTCATTCATCCACTGAAGGGCATCTAGGTTGGCTCCAAAGTTTAGCTATTGTGAATTGTGCTGCTATGAACATTGATGTGGCTGTGTCCCTGTAGTATGCTGTTTTTAAGTCCTTTGGGTATAGATTGAGGAGAGGGATAGCCGGGTCAAATGGTGGTTCCATTCCCAGTTTTCCAAGGAATCTCCATACTGCTTTCCATATTGGTTGCACCAATTTGCAGTCCCACCAGCAGTGTATGAGTGTGCCTTTTTCCCCACATCCTCGCCAACATTTATTGTTGTTTGTCTTCATAATAGCTGCCATTCTGACTGGAGTGAGATTATAGAGAAGTTTGCACCAATTTGCAGTCCCACCAGCAGTGTCTCAGTGTGCCTTTTTCCCCACATCCTCGCCAACATTTATTGTTGTTTGTCTTCATAATAGCTGCCATTCTGACTGGAGTGAGATTATAGAGAAGTTTTAATTTGCATTTCTCTAATTGCTAGAGAAGTTGAACATTTTTTCATATATTTGTTGATTGATTGTATATCCTCTTCTGAGAAGTGTCTGTTCAGGTCCTAGGCCCATTTGTTGATTGGGTTATTTGTTTTTTTGTCACTTAGCTTTTTGAGTTCTTTATATACCCTAGAGATTAGTGCTCTATCTGATGTGTGAGGGGTAAAGATTTGCTCCCAGGATGTCGGCTCTCTGTTCACTTCACAGATTTTTTTTTTGTTTTTGCTGAGAAGAAACTTTTTAGTTTGATTCCATCCCATTTATTGATTCTTGGTTTTAATTCTTGTGCTATAGGAGTCTTATTAAGGGAGTTGGGGCCTAATCACACATGATGAAGATTAGGGCCTACATTTTCTTCAATTAGACACAGAGTCTCTGGTTTAATTCCTAGGTCCTTGATCCACTTTGAGTTGAGTTTTGTGCATGGTGAGAGATAGGGTTTTAATTTCATTTTGTTGCATATAGATTTCCAGTTTTCCTAGCACCATTTCTTGAAGATGCTATCTTTTCTCCAATTCATGTTTTTGGCACCTTTGTCTAATAATAAGATAATTGCAATTTTGTGGGTCAGGCTCTGTGTCCTCTATTCTGTACCATTGGTCTACGAGTCTGTTTTGGTGCCAATACCATGCTGTTTTTGTTCATATTGTTCTGTAGTATAGTTTAAGGTCTGGTATAGCGATACCACCTGCTTCACTCTTCATGCTAAGGATTGCTTTAGCTATTCTGAGTCTCTTATTTTTCCAGATGAATTTCATATTTGCTTTTTCTATTTCTGTGAGGAATTCCATTGGTATTTTGATTGTAATTGCAGTAAATCTGTATAGTGCTTTGGGTAGTATGGTAATTTTGATAATATTAATTCTTCCTATCCAAGAGCAAGGTAGATCTTTCCATCTTCTAAGGTCTTCTTTGATTTCTTTCTTTAGGGTTCTGTAGTTTTCATTATATAGGTCTTACACCTCTTTCATTAGGTTGATTCCTATGTATCTTATTTTTTTGAGATTATTATGAATGGGGTAGTTTTCCTCTTTTCCTTCTCAGAGGCTTTGTCACTGATATACAGAAATGCCTTTGATTTATGGGTGTTTATATCTTGTTACTTGGCTGAATTCATTTACTAGTTCTAGAAGTTTTCTTGTGGAGCTTTTTGGGTCTTCTAGGTATAGAATTATAGAGTCAGCAAATAGTGCTAATTTAAGTTCTTCTTTTCCTAAGTGTATTCCTTTAATTTCTTTCATCTGTCTATTTGCTCTGGCCAGTGTTTCAAGAACTATGTTGAATATAACTGGTGAAAGAGGGCATCCATGTTTTCTTCCAGTTTTTATAGGGAATGCCTTCAATTTTTCTCCGTTTAAAATGATGTTGGCCTGAGGCTTAGCATAGATAGCCTTTATGATGTTGAAATATGTTTCTGTTATCCCTACTTTTGCTAGTGTCTTGAACATCAGGGGGTACTGCATTTTGTCACATGCTTTTTCTGCGTCTATCAAGATTATCATATGATTATTATCTTTAAGTCTATTGATGTGATGAATTACATTTATTGATTTCCGTATGTTGAACCAACCTTGCATTCCTGGAATGAATCCCACTTGATCATGGTGCACAATATTTTTGATATTTTATATTTGATTTGCCAGACAGAATTTTATTGAGAATTTTTGCATCTATGTTCATTAAAGATATTGGTCTAAGTTTTCTTTCTTTGATGTGTCTTTGCCTGGTTTTGGGATTAGGGTGATATTGGCCTCATAGAATGAGTTTGCAATTACTGCCTCTTTTTCTATTTCCTGAAATAAATTGAAGAGTATTGGTACTAGTTGTTCTTTAAAGGTCTTGTAGAACTTGACTGTGTTTCCATCTGATCCTGGGCTTTTCTTGGTTGATAAGCTTTTGATGGTTTCTTCTGTTTCTTCACTTGATATTGGTCTGTTTAAATTGTGTATATCTTCCTGACTCGATCTAGGCAAATAGTATGACTTAAGAAAATTGTTGATGCCTTCAATGTCTTCTATTTTATTAGAATATAAGTTTTAAAAATAATTTCTAATTATTCTCTGTATTTCTGTAGTGTCTGTTGTGATATTACCTTTTTCATCGCGTATGCTGGTAATTTGAGTTCTCTCTCTCCTTCTCTTCATTAGTGTGCCTAAGGGTCTGTCAATTTTATTTACTTTTTCAAAGAATCAACTTTTTGTTTTTTCGATTTTTTCAATTGTTTCTTTTGTTTTGATTTCAGCTCTAATTTTAATTATTTCATGCCTTCCACTGCTTTTGGTGCTGATTTGGTCTTCTTTTCCTAGGACTTTGAGATGTAGTGTGAGGTCATTTATTTGTTGACTTTTTCTTCTTTTAAGGAATGAACTCCATGCAATGAATTTTCCTCTTAGTACTGCTTTATAATGTCCCAGAGATTTTGATATGTTGTGTCTATGTTCTCATTTACCACTAAGAATTTTTTAATCTCTTTCTTGATGTCTTCTGTGACTCATTTTTCATCCAGTAGCATATTGTTTAGTCTCTAGGTGATGAAGAAATTTTTATTTTATATTTTGTCATTTGTTTTCAATTTCATTCCATTATGATCTGACAAAATGCATGGTAGTATCTCCACATTTTTGTATTTGCTAAGAGTCACTTTTTGGCATAGTATATGGTCTATTTTAGAGAAGGATCCATGTGCTGCTGAGAAGAAAGTGTATCTGCTTGATGATGGTTGAAATATTCTATGTATGTCAGTTAAGTCTAAGTTATTGATTATGTTATTGAGTTCTATAGTTTCTTTATTCAACTTTTGTTTGGAAGATCTATCCAATGGTGAGAGATGTGCGTTATAGTCACCCAAGATTATTGTGTTGTGGTCAATTTGACTCTTGAATCTGAGAAGAGTTTGTTGAACGTAGCTGCACCATTGTTTGGGGCATATATATTTATGATTGTTATGTCTTATTCCATGTATGTTGAGCAGTATGTAATGTTCATTTTTATCCTTTTTGATTAACCTTGGCTTTAAGTCTACTTTATTTGATATGAGTATGGAAACCCCTGCTTGCTTCTACAGACCATGTGAGTGGTATGATTTTCCCAACTTTTCACCTACAGTCTGTGTATAATTTTTCATATCAGATGAGTCTCCTGGAGGCAGCATATTATTGGGTCTTTTTTTAAATGCAATCTGCTAGCCTATGACTTTTGATTGGTGAGTTTAAGCCATTAACATTTAGGGTTACTATTGAGAAATGGTTCATATTTCCAGCCATATTTGTTTGTTTATGTTATTTTACTTGAATTTGTTTTCCTCTTTGATTAGTTTTTCCTTTTAGTATACTACCTTCCTCAGCTGATTTTCATTGCTGTTTTTCATTTCCTCTTCATGAAATATTTTGCCAATGATTTTTTGTAGTGCCAGTTTTCTAGCTATAAATTCTTTTAAACTTTTGTTTATTGTGGGAGGTTTTTAATTTCATCTTTAAATCTAAAGCTTAGTTTTTCTGGATACAAGATTCTTGGTTGTCATCCATTTTCTTTCAGAGCTTGATATATGTTGTTCCAGAATCTTATAGCTTTTAGGGTCTGGGTTGAAAAATCTGCAGTTTTCCTAATTGGTTTTCCTTTATATGTAATCTGACTCTTTTCTCTTGTGGCTTTTAAAATTCTCTTCTTATTCTGTATGTTGGGAATTTTCATTATAATGTGCCTTGGTGTGGATCTGTTGTGATTTTATACACTTGGCATCCTGTAGGCTTCTTGAATTTGGATTTCCAATTCATTCTTCATGTTTGGAAAGTTTTCTGATATTATTTCATTGAATAGATTGTTCATTCATTTGGTTTGAACCTCTATGACTTCCTCTATCCCTATAACTCTTAAATTTCTTTTAATGCTATCCCATATTATTTCTTCAATGTTCTGCTCATGGTTTCTTATCATTTTCACTGTGTGGTCTATGTTCTTTTCAAGATGATATATTTTATCTTCATTTTCTGATGTCCTAGCTTCTATGTGGTCTTCTCTGTTCGTGATGCTTTGAGTTTTTAATTTGGTTTATTATTTCTTTCATTTTAAGTATTTCTGTTTGGTTTTTTGGTAGAACCTCTATCTTCCTGTTGAGGTGATCTTTTGCTTCTTGGATTTGTTTATGTAGCTCATTGTCGAAGTGATATTTTACTGCATATATTTGTTCTATTATGTCTTCTTTGAGATCCAAAACATTTTAATCATGTATATCCTGAAATATTTTTCTGTCTTTTTTCTGCTGTAGCTGTCAATTCTTCTAATGATGTGTTGTCTTGATTTGTTTGTGGTACTTTCTTGCCTTGTCTTTTCATGTTGCTCATGTGTCTTCCTTTTCAGCTCTGTGGATCTGGTGTGTTATTGCTTTTACCTTATAGATTTGTAATGCTCTTGTAGGGTTCCAAGACCTCTCCTTTGTGGGGAAGGACAATGTTAACAGATATCTATATCAACAATACATCACCTATGAACAAATTGTGGTTATGAAGACATTTACAGTTTAGTCTCAATGTCCAGAAATGTTGGATTCAATTATTATTTAAGATATAATCAGTAGTTCAATAAAAAGGGTTACAGTTTCTGGCAGTGGACAATGAACTGGGGGTCAGGCATAGGATGATATGCTGCTCAAATGGCAATCCGATCTGATAGCCAGACCCACCAAAAAATGGCAAGGAAGGTTTTGCAAGATGGAGTCAGTCTGCTTCCAGTGCTGGCGTGTCTGGTGATGTGGGGGGATCTGGGCGATGGCCTTGTTCTGTGGATGGAGAGCAGCCAAGTGACCTGTGTGGGAGCAGAGCAGTTCTGTAGAGGTGCTGATAGGTGGTTCTGCTAAGCTGCATGTGAGCTGTGTGTGAGCTAGAACTGTGGGCTTTGGGTCCAGAGTCCAGAGACTTACTTGAGCCCAGAGGCTCTGATGTCTGTGCAGGTGGTCATAGCACTGGTGATTTCTGCAAAAATCCACTATGTAGGGGTCTTTTCACACTCTCTGAGATGTTATATTTTGTCTAGGTGAGACCTTGTGGAGAAGTTGCCTGTCTGCTTTCTTGGTTTCATGCCACAGTTGTAGTTGGACACAATACCTTTATTTATTTATTTTTATGTGGTGCTGAGGATTGAACCCAGGGCCTCACCATGCTAGGTGAGTGCTCTACTGCTGAGCCACAACCCCAGCCTAGTTTTATAATTTTTAAAGATACACAGTATTTTCCAGAATACTATCTTCCAGTTCCATCAGGAGTGAACAATAAATGGGTGTGTTGGCACCCTCACCAGCATTCAGTGGCATCATGGATCTGCGTTTCAGCTCTTCTAATTGGCATGGAGTGATTCTTTGCATTTTATTCATAGAAATTAATAGAAAATGATGTTGAACATCTTTTCATAGCTTCCTTACCAAACATCTGACCTCTCTGGTAAAAGATAGGTAGATATCTTTTGCCCCCTTTATAATTGGATTGTTTCTGTTTCTGCTATTGAATTTTGATAGTTTGTTGTATATTTTAGATGCAAGATTTTAATCAGATATTGTATCAGAACCAAATGATCACCAAAGCAGATCATTCTGCTTGATCACAAACAGAATGGTGCCAAAACAGTCAAGTGCTTTTTAACTTGTTGGAATGTCACAAATTCTCCTGGAACAACCCTGATGACAGATATGCTGGAGATACAAAAGCCATGGTGTCAGAAATGTTGCCCCCTTGACATGAATCAAGGCAGTGGACCCAAACCACACTAATAGAGATTATGTTTTTCACAACCCACCTAGCTCAATGAAAAATGACAGTTTCTGTTAATAAATGTTCTAGATGAAGCAGTAGGGATGATTAATGTCCTAAATCTTGACCATGAGGAATTTCAAATGTGATGGGAACACAGATGTGGGAATGACATTGATAGCTAAATGGTAAGTGATATTTTTTTGATGTGATGAAAGTGTTCTAAATTTTATTGTGATGAAGGAAATGTCTATGAATTTACTGCATAGGCTGCAAAATATATAAAACCCTTAGAATTCTTTTATTTATGAGTGAATGTGAATATCTTTCTAAAGTTTTTAATAATGACCTGAAGCCAAAATAGTAAGATGTTAGCAGACTATGCCTCACCTGCTTGGCTAGCATGGTACAGCCTGGCCAAGATCCCAGGAAAAAGGAGACCCTGTCCATCCTGCACAGTGCACACATACCAGAGGATATTCTGTAATTCTAATTTTCAATAAAGGGCCAGCTACTGAAAGGCATCCACAAGGAGCCAATTCCTATGGTCACCGTCAGAAATCACAGCATTTCATTAATGCAGGGAGTGGATCTTTCTGTGGTTTCAGTCAAAGTTTCCTTAGGGTGCTGCAACTTCTTTCCCTGAAAGACAAGCCTTATCCTTTCATCAAGCCACCTACTCAGGAAGGCCTTGGCCACTTGGGGATCTGTCCAATCTCACCATCCAGCATCTTTTATAGAATCAGAAAGAAGCTGTAAGAAAAATACCATCTCCAGGCTTACTTCTAGAAAACAAGTTAATGGTACAGAGGGTTAAAGGCTCAAAAGCAGCTCTACTTCCAAATGAGAAAGAAGGGCCCAGTGTTCTTAAGAGGTACTTCATAAAAAAATTGTGCCCCTGTCTTTGATGGCCATGGCTGCCACAAAGACCTCATAGTCACTCGGAGACTTGTTCCCACAGCAGGTCCATCCAGGATGACTCCACCCTGCTGTCCCTTTGGATGATTCTACCCTTTCAGGGAACTTCAGCAGCCTTCAATCTGATGTGTGAGGAGTCCCTCTCTGTCATGCGACCAGTGCTGGCTTCATGAAAGAAGGTTCAATTTATGAGTAATTGCTAGAGAGTTTTAAATTAAAGAGACAAGACTCTTATTACCTTTAATACCAGCTCCGGGATGGCTTCTCCTAGCTCCTGCCTCCAGCCACATAATACAGTAGCGAGGTTTACAGAAGAGATGAGAGAGAGAGAGAGAGAGAGAGAGAGAGAGAGAGAGAGAGAAACACGCCAGGGAGTGGGCTTTTATTGGGGAACAAAAAATTCCAGGGAAAACCCCATCCAATGAAGATTAAAGGGGGGCAGCATCCCAAGGTCAGGGGCGATGATTGGGTCTTTGGGACAGTGGCCAGACACGCCTCTGCACGGACAAGCCCTCGGACCTGGAGAAGGGTGGGGAAGGCTCTAACACACGTGTCTAAGTTCCTCTCACCCAGCTAGGGAGGTAACTCAAATCATGTGTGAGGATGGCCTCCCACACCACCCCTCCCCTGCCTGTGCCTAAGCAAAATTCTATGGGCCTCTGGAAGGACACTGTGCATGTTTGATCCCACCTTTTGAATTCAAATAAACTTCCTTCCCCATGTTCTTATGCAAACAGTCCCTGTACCACTTCCCCTTTTAGTGCAGATGAAATCCTAAAGGAAGCTTCATTCACATGGTTATATTTTGTCTATCCATGCCTTTTATGTCAAGTAGAGAAGGTTGAGTTGGTTGTACTGTGATGGTAAACTGGGCTGGTCACCCTGACTATCCCTTGGCTAGTAAAAAGAATTATAGATAGCAATGGAGATCTTCTAGGTCCAGCCATCAAGTGAGCTCCAGGGAAAAGTTGGAATTTTCTGGCTACTGCTCCCAGGAAGGCAACAGGAAAGCTGCTACCACTAGGAGCAGAGGGTAAATTACTTTCAATCTCAGGGTTGTTCACACTAAGAAAGAGAGCCACCAGCCCTAAAAGCTCAGAGCCAATGCTAAGGGAGGTGCACTTTATTATTATTATTATTATTATTATTATTATTATTATTATTATTATTGCTCTCTGCATCGAGTCAAGAAGCCTAAGTCTATTGGTAAGAGATATTTTTAAAAATTTTTTAATAGTTGTAGATGACATTATGCCTTTATTTATTTTTTATGTGGTGCTGAGGATTGAACCTAGTGCTTCACACATGCTGGGCAAGTTCTCTGCCACTGAGCTACAGCACCAGCCCCAGTAAGAGAGATTTTTAAGGGACACAGATCATGAAGGGATGCACAGAGAAGATCCCCTAAACCAAACGAGGCCATTTTGAATGGGCTGATGAGTGAGGTTCTGGGAGTTTTGGGTCTGTTTTCTCCCAGGAGAAATCTGGAGGCAAGACACCATGGCTGGACACTTATGCACCCTGGGGCCTAGCATCTCCAGATACCTTTCTCAGTTCTCACTGCATAGAGTTGCATAGATACCATGGAAGAAGATTTTCTTAAACTGCCTTTATTCCCACTGACACAGGCCAACAAGGTCCAACTTCCCACCAGGCTTGAACATCCTGCTCCTCTCACTCAATACCATTCATCTGCCCTCCCCCTGCCATCTTTCTACACTCTCAATACTCTCCCCTTTCCATCCTTTTCCTGAGGACCAGCAGGAACTGTCCTGAGTGAGGAGGACCCATTGACCTTTGGGGTGCAGAATACAGTGAGGGTGAAATCTCACCAAGACCCCATCTGAAGGGCAGCCACCCCAGAGGACACACAATCCACCAACCCTACAGTCCTCAGTGGCTCTTCCACTTTTCTGGTTACCTGATGACTTGCCCTTTCTTTTCTGAGACTGTGATGTCCCAAACAGCCCCAGAGCCAGATCTGTCCCTCCATAGATCTGGAGGGTAGGTGCAGAATGGGAAATACTTTCAACATGACTAATCCAGTGACAGCTTACTTCATGGATTGGCAACTGGAGGGGGGTGGAAGTTAAGGGGTTCAATGCAAATTCCCTGGTTTTGGGATAGTCTCAGGGCAGTAGAAGGTGCTGGAGTGAGATGGGGACTAAAGCCTCCTCTGGACATCTGGGGCCTGGTGTGCTTGATGTCCTGAGTAGAGGGTACATGTGTGAGGTTCCTGACCATGGGACAGTGCCCAGGGCAGGAGGTGGTCCTGGGAGGCTAGGAGCAAGTCCAGGCTTTGGAGTTCATTGTCCACACTGCAGGCACTGGATGTCCCATGTGGCCCCCCAGTAGAAGTAGCTGTTTTGGCACCCACTACATATTTGTTCACCAAGTTTAAGGAGGAGGATCTGAGATTCTTGGGAAGATAAGTAAACTGGATGGCCCCCAATGAGAGACCCATGACAACTCAGAAGGATATAGTATCCTTTGGTCCCAGCAACTCTGGGTCTGTAGCCCTGCACTGCTTCAAGTCCTGGGAAGCCTGGTAAGTCATCTCTTTGGGCCAGTTCTCCATGCTGACCACTTGATCAGTGCAATGGTTATGTTTCTCTGCACCTCGGCAGGAAGCTGCCTCACTCCAGTCAGAATGGCAGCTCTCAGGGTTGTTCACACTAGGAAAGAGAGCCACCAGCCCTAAAAGCTCAGATCCAATGCTAAGGGAGATGCACTTTATTATTATTACTATTATTATTATTATTATTATTATTATTGCTCTCTGCATCGAGTCAAGAAGCCTCAGTCGATTGGTAAGAGATATTTTTTAAATTTTTTAATAGTTGTAGATGACATTATACCTTTATTTATTTTTTATGTGGTGCTGAGGATCGAACCCAGTGCTTCACACATGCTGGGCAAGTTCTCTGCCACTGAGCTACAGCACCAGCCCCAGTAAGAGAGATTTTTAAGGGACACAGATCATGAAGGGATGCACAGAGAAGATCCACTAAACCAAATGTCTTCATAATGAAAACAAAAATAAGGGTTCGCAAGGATGTGGGGGGAAAGATACACTCATATACAACTGCTGGTGGGACTGCAAATTGGTACAACCAATATGGAAAGCAGTATGGAGATTCCTTGGAAAACTGGGAATGCAATCACCATTTGAACCAGCTATCCTTCTCCCCCGACTATACCCAAAGGACTTAAAAACAGCATACTACAGGGACACAGCCACATCAATGTTTATAGCAGCACAATTCACAATAGCTAAACTGTGGAGCCAACCTAGATGCCCTTTGGTGGATGAATGGATAAAATAAATGTGGCCTATACACACAATGGAACATTAATCAGCATTAAAAGAGAATAAAATCATGGCATTTGCAAGTAAATGGATGGAGTTAGAGAATATAATGCTAAGTGAAGTAAGCCAATCCCAAAAAAACAAAAGCCAAATGTTTTCTTTGATATAAGGATGATGACTCATAATGGCAATGGGGGGAGCATGGGAGGAATGGAGGGACTTTAGATAGGGTAAAGGGGAGGGAAGGGAATGGGGGGGCAAGGGGGTTGGAACGATGGTGGAATGAGTTACACATCATTACCCTAAGTACATTATGAAGACACAAACAGTGTGAAAATACTTTGTGTACAGTGACTTGAAAAATTGTGCTCTATGTGTAATATAAAATCAATTGCATTCTGCCATCATGCATAACAAATTAGAATACATTCTAAAAAAAGAATGAATTGGAAAATCAAATACAAGAGGCTTACAGGACACCAAATATACAAAATTACAACAGATCTACAGCAAGGCACATTATAATGAAAATGCCCAGCATACAGAATAAGGATAGACTCTTAAAGCCACAAGAGAGAGGAATCAGATCACACGGGGAACCAATTTGAATCTCAGCAGATTTTTCAACCCAGACCCTTAATGCCAGGAGATCCTGGAACAACATATACTAAGCTCTGAACAAAAATGAGTCCAACCAAGAATCTTATACCAGCAAAAATTAAGCTTCAGACTTGATGATGAAATAAAAAACCTTTCATGATAAACAAAAGTTAAAAGAATTTACAATGAGAAAGCCTGCACTATAAAGCATTCTCAGCAAAATATTCTAGGAGGAGGAAATGAAAAACAACGATGAAAATCAGGAATTTTAACAGATCGATTTCAAGCAAGGAAACAGAAGACACCATCAAAAGCCTACAAACCAAGAAAACCCAGGACCAAAGGGATTCTCAGCCAAGTTCTACAAGACCTTCCAAGAAAAATTAACACCAATACTCCTCAAATTATTTCATGAAATAGAAAAGAGCTTCCTTCCAAACTAGTTCTTATGACACTAGCATCACCCTGATACCAAAACCAGACAAAGACCCATCAAAGAAAGAAACTTGAGACCAATATCTGTGATGAGCATAGACACGAAAATTCTCAATAAAATCCTGGCTAATCATATACAAAGACATATTAAAAATGCAGCACACCATGACCAAGTGGGGTTCATCATATGGATGCTGGGTTGGTTGAACATACCTGTGTCAGGAGCTGCCCTGGACGCAGAGGCCTGAAGTCCTGCAGCACTGAGTTCTGACCATTTCTTGCCTCAGTCTGGAACAGCAGTGGCAGGCAGCAGTGACTTGGGCGTTCCTCCACTCGGATAATGAGGTGTGGTGGCTCCAGGTGTAGTTACACTCACCTATCCCTTTATAATCCTACCCCTTGCCTCACTTGAATGACTTCTTCCCAATAAAAGGGTTCAAGACATGCTCCTGTCTCTCTTTCTTGCCTGCCTTGCCCCCCTTGTAGGAGCTGCAGCTAAGGAGGACTCTAAAGTCACAACTGAGCAACTGTTGGGAACCCACCTACCATGGGACCAGGTGTGGCCAACTGCTTTGGTAAGAATCAGGTCCAGCCCCACTAGACAGGGTTCTCCCCATTGGATCCTTTATGGACGCCCTCCTCCCATTCTAAGGGGTATGAGAGAAGAGCTAAAGGAACTGGGCACCATCACACCGAGGCAGCAGATGCTGGCCCCACTCAGCCCTGACCACATACACCACTGAGTTGGGAACAGCCACCCATGACCACTGATGCCCATCCTTTAAACCAGGAGAAGCTGCTTGGGTGAAAGAATGCAATGTCCAACCCCTAGAGCCTCTTTAGAGGGGTCCATTTCCTGTCATTTTATCCACCCTACTCCCAGGTGGACCATGACTTCACCACAGCACAGTGAACCCGCTTCACAGGACTAAGAGGGCACTCCAGGTCCAGCTGCACAACACAAGGTGACCACCCAAAATAAGAAATCTGCATAGAGAGGACCCCGAGGATAACAATCCAGAGCTGACTAATCTACGCTCCAAAGCAGCCTGAGGAATTGAGAGTCCTCAAGGTAAGTGGGCTATGCTTACCTCCCTAGTCTTCCCACTGTAATGCTTTGCCACTGTCACCCTTTACCCCTCTGTTGTCATGGTCCTAGCCTTAATTTTTGCTTAGGATTAGCAGAGACTGCTCTGGCTGAGAGGCTCTGGGTTAAGCTTCTATTAGCAGTCTTGTACCTCCTCCTGACAGGGCTCCAGGCTCTTGGAGATGTCTGATCTGGCTCCCACTGTAGACTTTCGCTGCTCATCCTGTGACCCACACGTTCACATGACTCCATCAGGCCAAAGTACTGCACAGCCCCACTTTATCAGAGCTGCTCCTCCTGACAGGGACCGGTCTCAGGGACCTGCAGGTATAAGAAGACCACCTACTCAATCTGCCAACAAGGGGTCAATACATTTGTTTCCATCCACAGTGTATCCCAACAGAAGAATGGACGGAGACAGATCACGGGAAGGGCACGTGGAACAGGCCCATTAATTTACAAAGTTCACCTCACTGATCTAAAGCAACCAGTGTCAGTACTGTTGTGCAAGTGGGTCATAAGCGAGACTTGGGCACTTGCTGAGAGCCGTCGTGTGTCCCCCACAACATGTGGAGACATATCTGGGGAGAGGAGGTAGAGGCTCAATGACAAGCCCATGTGAAAACAGCCTTCATGTGGCATGTGGTCCACGGAGGCTGAGTAAGCCGAGTTTTTTTTGTCCCTTTTGGAGTTGTCTCTCACTGGCCACTTGGCACAGTGAGAGAAAAACTGCCCCACTACAAAAGGGTGTCCCTACACCCCACTGTAATCCAGGAGCCTGGAACCCTTTCAATTTCACTATTCTTGACCCTGAAGACTCAGGATGGAAAAACTCACTGCCCAATTGCTGGACAAGGCACTGACCCCGGGGACTGTCAGGTTCTTCAGAGGGGCCAGATGGGTCACAACCTCGATTAAGTCTTCCTGCCACCAGGGCTTTCCCTCCTTTTATGAGGAAATGAAGAAAAGCCCACCTCCTATCTCCACCACCACCAGAAACCTGTCCCTACCTTGGGGACTGTAGTCAACCTCTGAACATCTCTTCTTGTTATGTGTGTGGAGGAACCAATGCAGGGGACCAGTGGCCATGGGAAGCTGAAGAGCTAGACCCACATCAGTCCTACAGTGGAACCACGTCTCCCCATTCAACACTGGTGTTCAGTTCCTCAAAACCTCAATCTTGGAAAATATCTTCCTGCCTGAGAAGAACAAGAGTTTTATCATCTCGGTCCAGACTCTAACATGTCTGGGCCAAAAATTGTTAACCACCCAGAAAAAACAGCAGTGGGGATCCTTAAACCACACAGAATAGACCCCACCCCTTGTCACTTCTCTCTAACCTCAAACAGGCCTGGTCTAGAGTTGCCATAGAAATCGAATGACAGGCCCCAGGTGGACTCTACTGCCTGTGCGGAAAGGCCGCCCATGCTGAGCTACCCGGATCCTGCGCCAGGGCTAGTGTACTGGGAACAAGTCGTCCCTCCTTCTTCCTCCTTCCATTAGCTAGACGGGACAATTGGGGGTCCCAGTACATGAAGACCAAGGGCCCCAAAAAGAGCAGTGAGCCCTAGCTATTGGTGACTGGAAAGAAGATGAACAGCCCCTGATAGCGGACGATTCATTATTATGGCCCAGCCACCTGGGCAAAGGCTGGGTCCTAAGGTAACCAAACTCCCACTGATGTGTTAAACTGTACCATCAGGCTACAGGCTGAGGCTGAAATCATAACTAACGACACCACACAAGCCCTGTTACTGGCCTAACAAAGTCCTCCAATGGGCAATGCTATCTATCAAAACCAATTGGCTTTCGACTACTTGCTGACTTCTGAAGATGGGCTATGTGGGAAATTTAAACTGAGCAATGTTGCTTACCAACCGATGGAGACAAGATCATAGAAGAAATTACAGATGGTATGAAAAAGATCGCCCACATCCCAGTCCAGACCTGGAACCCTGGAACCCCAGGGAATTGGTGGGAGGATTCAAACTCTCCTAAGCATTGTGGTTTTAATGCCTGCTCCTATCTTGTTACTCCTGGTCACAAAATCTGTCTCCATCCTCATGGAGGTGATGGTTGAAAGAAGGACGGCTGCACACTTAACATTATGGAAACAGAAGCCGTTAAGTCACGAAGACACTCTTTGATCCCAAAGGGATCTGAGCATCAAAGGGGCTAGTGCAGCAGGTGCCCTCTTCAAACAAAGGCAATGTGGCTCGGCCAGCACACAGCAGCTGGATTTGACGTGTCACAGCCAGCTCCTGTGTACCATGCACGGCTACAGTAACCATGTGTGCCTGCACCCATTGCCCAGACAAAGACAGGTATCAGTATTTTCTGGGCACAAGTACTATTCTGCCCACACTCAGGAGGCATAAACAACCATGCTGCACCCCATACCCTCTGCCCCCTATGCACCTGTGCAGCTCTGCTGCAACATCCTTATGAATTTATAGTCTAGGAAAACATGTAAAAATGTATTTTTCCATATAGAGCAAATATATTTTTCCACATAAAATACATTTTTCCATATAGACAAAGGGGCTGGCAGGGGCTATATAAGGCAAAGCCTTGCTGCATTTGGGGGCTCAGCCTTTAGATATAATCACATGGAGTTCCATGCCAGCACGAAATAAATACCACTTCCTATTGAACGCCCAGTGCCCTGTCTCTCTGTGTGCAAATCCGGCAACATCACTCTTACCAATGTAAATTGACCTTTTTGTTTTGGTTTTATGTTCTGTGAACTGAAAAGTCACTCGGATCATTAATTAAACTTATGAGTACTCATTCATAAGCCAATCTTGATACCATGTACATGATAATGGACACAAGCACATATGTAGATACACACAGGTGTGCACACGTCCATAAAACAGAAACAGAGATCCTGGAGCTTTTTTGCAGGTAGATCTCCTCAGGTAGGAGACAACGCTACAGACGTTTATTAAAAGTTCTATTAGATTTAACCCGTTAGAAGTTAGAACAGAGTCTATCAGACTCTCACACTACGACTTAAATATAGGGCAAGCTGCACAGCCAGAAACGTTAGGCACAGAGTCTGGCAGCCAGGGTGGACACCGACAGCATCAAACTGACTCCCATCGTCACGATCATGTTTATGCCCTCCTTAGGGCTCAGTAAAAGGATATTTTTTCCCAATGTATTTGAGAGCTAACCCTTTAAAAAACTGACCTCTGAATAGGAGAGAGCAGAAAAAAAAAGGATTAAAAACTCCAGTAAGACAAAATAAGACCAATTGGAAATAATATACATGTATAAAATAATTTAGGCACACAAAACCATAGGTGAATTTACCAGTAAAACTGACATTAAAATTTTTTCTTTTCCTCAAAAAATTAAACTGCCGTAACTACTCTAGGGAAGGAGCACACAGAACACCTTCATCAGATCAGCGAGCATGTCTGAGTGAGATTCCGGTCAGTCTAGATGCACAAAGAACAGGGGAGCACGTGAAATCCTCAGGAAGAGGCTTCTTAACAAAGAAAAATTATTCATATAGGATTTTTCTGGATTTTTTCCTTGCGATCATCTAGAGAGAAAAGAAAGCCCCGGAAGAATTAGGGTGTCCCCTGATATTCCTGGGCCTTTGTGTTGGCTTCCTGAAGTTGGGTCCCTGCTGGATTGCCTCCACGTGGCCTCTGCAGTGCCCTCAAATGGCTTAGGATTTGAGCAGTTGGTGTTTTTAGATCCCTTTAGTAATTACTGAGAGCAGAACCCAGAGTACGAGGAAGTGCCACAGTGGTTTGGATTAAAAGGGACCCTTTTACCCTCTGGTCTCGAAGTGCTCTGGGCAACTGCTCAGGCCAGTTTAGCTGTAAGAGGGAGACGTAGGTCATGCTCCCCTCAAAAGTGCTCTCTCCCTGAGCCCCAACTAGTTTGGGGGCAAAGCTTTAATACAGAAAACATGAGGCCTCTTTCCCCAGGGTTTCAAGGTCACAGGAACTCCATCTCAGAGTGCTGTGCCTGATGGCATGTGACCCATCTGACAAGGGGGAGAAGGCATCCCTCCAATGTCTGAGCCAGATCAAGGCATCCCCTGACCCACCATGGACCTCAAAGCTGTTGGCAACCACCCCCTGAGCACTGACGGGACTCAGGTCAGTTGGATTAATCATCCCTCACTAACGCATCCCTCAAAGTGCCCTCATTCCAAGTTTTATCTCCTGTGATCCTCAAAATGTTCCAGACCACATGGTGAGGCCGGGCTAGGATTTGGGCAGGTTGGACTAACCTGCTCCTTACCAACAGATGACCAAAATCCCCTTTGTGTTCCTCCCCTCGTACAGGGAGAAACCCTGACTTCCCTGTCCTGGGTCTACCCTCACGTCGACTGCTCTAGGCATCCCAAAGCAGACAAGCCAGTGGCTTTTCTGCCATATTACTGAGAGGGAGACAAGCTCCCAAGAGCCACACGTCCTGGGCCAGTTCCAAGCTTTCCCAATGTCTGAACCTGCCAGTCTGTATTTGCCATCTTACTGATAATCAGAGGCACTAAAGCCCTGTCCTAGTTGTTGTAAAAAGGAATCTAATTTATACAGCCAGTGATGATGTCCTCCCTGCAGAAGACCCAGTATTTCAGACCCTCAACCTGCCAGAGAGGGGCTAGTGGGGCTTCCCCGGGAAAATGGCATGATTAGAAATCTAGGGACCTGTTACTCTTCCAACTAGGATAAGATCATTTTTTCCTATAGTATGATAAAAGTATCAACTGGCAGAACCGAGTACTGGGACAGGACCTAAGCCACAACTCCATTTTTCCTAAGGAGGTTTCTACAAGGCAGAGAAAGAGAACTCGCTGGCCCACGGGTAGATTGATGGGTGGGCTCTGCCTCAGAGTGGTCAGACCACACCGAGAAGTTACCTCAGCCGGGGAGCCAAGGAGCGACTGAGCTACCAAGCGAGGTATTTTTCATGCATCAGTTTACTGAAGACTGTGATGTATCAATCACCTTGCACAACACGGCCTATGGACAGGCCGCCTCCCCTAATGGCTTCCTGCTTCTGTAACACGCTTCCTGCTACAGACCCCTATCCAAAGCCTTCGGTCAGGGAGGTTTTTTAAACCCCCCAATGACAGAACAGGTCTGAGATGAAACCAAATGGCCTATCAATATTGTAGGAAACTGAATCGGGGTTCCGACTTTGGAGCAGAGACCCTCTGTGCCCTCCCCACCGCTGAGCGGCTGAGCTTTACCCAGCAGCTTGCTATCAGTTTGTGACTGGCTGACAGTGTCCCGGTGCCTATGATAGAGATGGTGTACAAGATGGTGTACAGGACCGCAGGAAGAGAGCAAAGTGACAGAGCACGCGTATGTCTGTTTCACTCACCCTTCCCGCGATCCCTCTGCAGGCCACCAGGACAAAACCAGGGTTTCAAGATGAGCTTAGACCGCCCACTTCACCAATGCCCTCAGGGCTCCTGTCTCAAAAATTCTGAAGAATAAAATCTACAATCACTGAATAGAAAAGTAGTGGGCTGCCACTGTCGCCCTGTTCTCCAGGCACTACTCCACTGCCACCAACCCACTTTCGCTCACCTGCCACCACTACTGCTGCCCCTGCAGCCCAGAGGTCCACTGGCTTGGGGCTTGCAGGTTTGGTGGCACACGGCCACCTCCATCCTGGACACGGATCACTGGTCAGGTCAGTGCCTGGACGGCCAGGGTCTTCCAGCAGGTTTGCCGCCACCACCACCTCAGGACGCAGTCACCTCTGTCGGGGGACACCAGCCAGGAACTGGAAGTCCAATGCCAGGGGTTCCTACAGGTTTGGCTGCGCTTGGGGTCTTCTTGTTGGGAAGGCTGGTGACCCCCATCTTGCTACTGCTTCACAGGGCCACTCCGTAGAGTAAGCATGTCCCCAGTGATGTCTGCAAACTGGACCAGCACTGAGATCTTGCAAAGTGCCAAGCCTGGGGCATCTGAAACTCAGATCCATGGGCAGTGACTGGGTCTTCCTGGGCCGGTCTGGCTCTGGCAATCCTGTGAAAAGTCAAGACAGGCTGAGAAACTTTTCTACTCTGACAGGAACAGCTGTTTAGTGCTTCATCAGATTTTTCTTTTTTCTTCTAACATCTCTACCATATCTGACACCAGGTATTTTTCATGCATCAATTTACTGAAGACTGTGATGTATAAAATGGTATTTTTCAGTTTTGTTGTGTATTCCCATATTTTTAATTTTTGTTTCTTTGTACACATTTTTCCTCTTGCTTGTCTGTTTTCCTAGATTCTGTCTTTTCTCCTGCTAATAGCCAATCTCTACCCATTCTTCTTCTACTTCCTATGGATTTTTACTTCTGGCTTCTCTCCTCCCTCATGGACATCAGATCCTACACCACTCCCCCGCCAATACAGAGGATTGAATGCAGGGGTGCTTAACCACTCAGCCACACCCCCAGACCACTATACCACTTCTGTCCTCTGTCCACCATTTGAAATTGTAAACCCTTTCAGCAAATTTACTGTATATATTATAGACAATAGTTGAACTCATAATTTATTGTAAGTAATCTGTGGACATCTTAATAGGAACTAGTGAGTTTGGGGACTATATTTTGTTTGGGTAGCGTTGATATTGGTCTCCCACTTAAAACAAGGCACTAGAAACCTTCAGGAATACTGTGCTGCCCCAGATCCATACTGCTAGGTGGGAAAACACAAACACTAAAACAAGGGGAAAAGCACCCCAAACAAACCAAGATGCCCCAATAACAGAATCCACTGACAACACAGTAGAAGAAATGCCAGAGAAAGGAGTTTAGAATGTACATAGTCAGACCAATCTGCAAAGTAAACCAGAGTATAAGGAGTGAAATCAAAGAGAAAATATAGAAAGTGAAAAATCATCTCAATAAAGAATTAAGGATTGTGAAAAAAAAAGCAGAAATCCTTGAAATGAAGGAATCAATAAACCAAATTATAAATTCAATGGAAAGAATCACCAACAGACTAGACCACTTGGAAGACAAGAACCTCAGGCAATGAAGACAAATATATAATCTTCAAAATAAAGTTGACCATGCAGAGAAGATGGTAAGAAACCATGAACAGAACTTCCTAGAATTATGGGATAACATGTTAAGACCAAATTTAAGTGTTATCGGGAGAGATGAAGGACCAGAGATACAAGCCAAAGGAATGTACAATCTTTTCAATGACAATATTTTCAATAATAATCAGAAAATTTGTACAATCTTTTCAATAATATCAGAAAATTTCCCAAACCTAAAGAACATGGAAAATCGTATGTAAAAGGCTAACTGGACCCCAAATGTACAAAATTACAGCAGACCCACACCAAAATACATTATAATAAGAATGACTAACACAAAAAGATAAAATCTTAAAGGCCATGAAAGGAAAAAATCAAATTCCCTATAGGGGGAAATCAATTCGGATCTCAACTGATTTCTCAACCCAGACCCTCAAAGCTAAGAAGAAAGTCCTGCAATATATTTCAAGCTCTGAAAGAAAGTAGATACCAACCAAGAATTTTATGTCCAGCAAAATCTTCAGATCTTTAGATGAAATAAAAACATTCCATAATAAAAATTAAAAGAATTCACAACTAGAAAGCCTGCACAACAGAACATTCTCAACAAAATATTCCATCAGAATGAAGTGGAGGGGAGTGACAACCAGCAAAGGGAAGAACTACACTAAAGGAACAGCCAATCAACAGAGAAACTAAATGAAATTTAAAACCAGAAATAAACCAAAATGACCAGAAATACAAATCATATCTCAATAATAACCCTGAATGTTAACAGGCTAAACTCATCAATCAAAAGACAAAGACACATCAAAGAAAGAAAACTTCAGACTAATATCCCTGATGAACATAGATGCAAAAAATTCCCATTAAAATTCTAGCAAATCGCATACAAAAAAAAAAAAAAAAAAGTTTAAAAGGGGCCAGGGTTGTAGCTCAGTGGTGGAGCACTCTCCTAGAATGTGTGAGGCACTGGGTTCAATCTCCAGCACCACATAAAAATAAATAAATAAAATAAAGGTATTAATGCCATCTACAACTAAAAAAAAATTTTTTTTAAAGATACTGCACCACGATCAAGTAGGTTTCATCCCAGGGATGCAAGGTTGGTTCAATAAATGGAAATCAATAATATAATTCATCACATGCAGAAAAAGCACTTCACAAAATACAGCACCCCTTCATATTCAAAACACTAGTAAAACTACGTTTAGTAGAAACACACCTCAACACCGTAAAAGCTATCTATGCTAAGCCCAAGGCCAACATCATTCTAAACAGAGAAAAATTAGAAGCATTCCCTCTAAAAATTGGTACAAAACAAAGGGCATGCCCTCTTTCACCACTTCTTTTCCACATAGTCCTTGAAACACTGGCCAGAGCAGACTGGAGAAATGATACACCCAGGAAAGGAAGAAATCAAACTATCACTATTTGCACCTATGACATAATTCTATATATCCAAAAAAATTCCACCAGAGAACTTCTATAACTCATGAAGGAATTCAGCAATGTAGCAGGTTATAAAATCAACACCCATAAATCAAACACATTCCTGTGCATCAGTGATGACTATGTGCTGAAAAAGAAATGAGGAAAACAACCCCATTCACAATAACCTCAAAAAAAAAGTACTTGGGAATCAATCTAACAAAAGAGGTAAAAGACCTCTACAATGGAAAATACAGAACACTAAAGAAAATTGAAGAAAACTGTAGAAATGGAAAGAATATTGTCAAAATGGCCATACTACCACAGTGTAATACAGATTTTATGCAATTTCTATTAAAATCCCAATGACATTCATCACAGAACTAGAAAAAGTAATCATGAAATTCATTTGGAAAAATAAGAGCCCCAGAATAGTCAAAGCAATCCTTATCAAGAAGAGCAAAGCAGAAGGTATCACAATACCAGACCTTAAACTGTACTTCAGAGCTATAGTAAAGAAAATTGAATGGGATTGTTACCAAAACAGACAAGTAGGCCAATGGTACACAACAAAGGACACTGAAGATAAATCCTTGTAAATAGTTATCTCTTACTAGACAAAGGCACCAAGATCATTCACTGCAGAAAGGACAGCCTCTTCAGCAATGGTGCTGGGAAAACTGGAAATCCACATGTAACAACAAAATGAATTAAACCCCTATCTCTCACCCTGCACAAAAATCAACTCAAAGTGGATCAATGACGTAGGCATGAGAACAGAAACCCTGCGGGCTAATAGAAGAAAAAGTAGGCCCAATCTTCATCATGTTGGCCAATGATATGACTTCCTTAACAAGACTCCTAAATGGGGTGGGTTTAAACTAAAAAGCTTCTTCTCAGCAAAGGAAACAAGTAACAGTGTGATAAGAGAGCCTATAGAATGGGAAAAAATCTTTACCACATGCACCTCAGAGAGCTCATTAATCCCCAGGATATATAAAGAACTCAAAAAATTTCACACCAAAAAAACAAACAACCCCATCAATAACTGGGATAAGGAACTGAACAGACACTTCACAGAAGAAATACAACCGATCAACAAATGAATGAAAAAATGTTCAACATCTTTAGCAATTAGAGAAATGCAAATCAAAACCAAGATTTCACCTTACCCCAGTTGGCATGGCAATGATCAAGAATACAGACAATAAGTGCTGGGGAGGGGGAGGCACACTCATACATTGCTGGTGGGAGTGAAAACTGGTACAACCACTATGGAAAGCAGTATGCAGTAGTCCTCAGAAAACTTAGAATGGAACCACCTGACCCAGCTACCCCACTCCTCAATTTATAGCCAAAGGACTTAAAATCAGCATACCACAGTGACACAGCCACATCAATGTTCACAGTAGCTCAATTCACAATAGCTAAGCTATCTTCAACAGATGAATGAATAAAGAAAGTGTGGCATATATACACACAATGGCATATAACCTTAAAGAAGAATGAAATTTGCCTGTAAATGGATGGAGCTAGAGAATATCATGCTAAACAAAATAAGCCAATCCCAAAAAACCAAAGGCTGAATGCTTTCTCTGATATGCAGATACTAATTCACAATGAGGTAGAGGCTGGGAAAAACAGAGTTCCTACAGATTAGGTAGAGGAGAGTGAAGGGAGGAGAGGAGGTAGGGATATAGGAAGGCTAGTAGATTGAATCAGACATTATTACCTGCTGTACAAATATAACCATATGACTGGTGGGTTCTACATCATGTACTATCCAAATAATGAGAAATTATACTCCATCTACATATGATGTATCAAAATACATTCTACTGTCACGTATAACTAATTACAACAAATTTTTAAAACTTGGTTAAAGCATTGTGTATTTAAAATTTAAAAAAAAAAAAGTAAACAGAGCAGGATTTACTTAAGCAAGAAGAGCTAGAACCCCCACCACGCGGGAGGGTGCCTGATAGCAGAAAAACCCATTTTGGTGTGCCAGCTTAGGGGTGTAAGTATGGTTCTGCGTAGGCCATGGAGTAACACATGTATTGAAAAAACATCAAGGCTTCCATCCGGGTTCGCCCCACCTTCCTCCCTGTGACTTCCATCCAGGGTTCGCCCCACCTTCCTCCCTGTGACTTCCATCTGGGTTGGCCCCACCTTCCTCCCTGTGACTTCCATCTGGGTTCGCCCTACCTTCCGTTTTTTCACCTCAGGGACAAAGGAGTTGGCTGGAGGTATTCCAGGTGAGCCTCAAGGTCTTTTTACATTTGAAATAGGCCTTGGTGGTGCTCAGGAGGTGTGGTTCTTGTGTTTGAATAAGACTAACCATTGATAATTCGCCATTTTCTCCCATCAGAATTTTTTTTTTTTTTTTAACAAAACCACCGTGCATGTAGGGACTCACCTATTGAAGGTCAGTTGTAAATTGTCCTGATCAATCTATTGAAAGGAAAATGAACACCAGCTTCACAGGCGAGACCAGTGCAGTTGCACAGGGTCCCCTGCTTTTAAAAAGGTCCTGTGCTTTAATTATCTGAGGTTCCTGTCTTAAAATTCAGGAATTTACAAAAAAAAATTAGCTTGAATTAAGTTGCACTTGGTTTTATGTCTTATAAATGAAGTCTGATGGGAAAATGGAGGCTGTGCCAGGAGGCCTGGAGCCTGGGAACATGCAGTTTGACTTCCCCCACCCTCACTGGATGAGTGTTGACATTTATTTTTGGTTTGGTTTTGGTTTTTCTGACAGAAGATTGGATTTAGGAGTGCTTTACCACTGAGCTAGATCCCCATTCCTTCTTCTTTTTTTTTTAAGACATGGTTTCATCAAATTGCTGAGGCTGGCCTCAAACTGTGATCCTCTTGCCTCAGCCTCCCAGAAAGTTGCTGGGATTAGAGACATGTGCCGCCATGCCCTTGCAACATTGATTTGTTCTTTAACCAAAATTACAAACTGGTCATTTCAATCATTAACAAACATTAGAGCACCAACTATGTGCCAAACATTGTGGATACAACTGTAAAAACCCTAGTCCCTGCCTTCTGTCACACTTACAGGGGTGTAAAAAAAACACCATATTTTAAACCATTTCAAAGTTTCAAACACAGGTTTTAGAAGAAACAAAGAACATGCATTGAGGCATTCAAAGTCTTAGCATATTACGAACATCACCTACCAAATCCACAGGGAGCAACATCAGTAATGCACAAAATTTTAAAGCAGTTCTAACACCATTAGGGACAACACCAGGTGACCTATGATCAGTCACCAACACAGTCCTCTAATCCCAAGTTGACTTTAGAATGAAGAAAAAAATGCAAGGTCTAAATACTTTTTGACGAGAAGTATGTTGTGATAAAGCCATACTCACAAACCTTAGCAGAGAAAGGGAAAACGGATGATGCCTCTCTGAAACTTATGCAGTTATGGGAACGCAGCCGACAGGAAAGGCAGGAGCAAAGTTCCCTGGAGGAACATCTCATCTGTGCACACTTGGGCCACCAGGAAAGTGTCTTGCTACTGCGTGAGAGGACTTTCGAGGTCCTCAAGACAGAAAAAAGGCTTAAAAGGAGAACTGCTCCTCTACACCAAAAACTATCCAAACCCTCCAATGAACCCAAGAAACCCTCAACTCTGAAACGCAGCGACAACAGGACCCCGCCCCCTCAGAGCACAGAGTCCCAGGGGCTCTGACCACCACCCCAGCTCCTCTGACAGCAAGCCGTCTGGGAAGAATGGAGAAGCACTTTAGACTGAGAAACGTCCTCCCGAATGAGGAGAAGCCCACTTCAACACCCCAGTCATACCCGAGAAGCAGAGCTTCCTGCTGCGGTCACCCGGGCCCGCCTGATCCACGACTCAGCGCTGCGAACCAAACCCAGGGAAAAGACTGGAGAACGTGGACCTGAGCACCCCTTTTATAGGCGCTGTATTCAAATGAGGGCTCCTGGAAGACTCATTCTGATTGGAGGAGAGGAAGCTTACAGGTCTACTCTGATTGGATAATTTTCTAGTGGGCACCGACCAATCAGAAAATGAAAGATGAAGCTCCCTCGACCTTCGCTAAGCGTCCACCTGCCCCGCTCCTCTCCCTACGAGTTAATTCTGACGGTTTTTCAGATTTTTTCCCCCTTAATCCTTACTCAGCACAATTCATATAAACACAAGCTTTCAAAAAAAAAAAACCAAAATGTTGGAAGTGCTTTAGCCTCACTCAGATATTACTGCAAGTCTTATGCTTTATGCCTCTGTATATCTGCTATGATGAAATGTCTATACATATAGTTTGCCTATTTTTATTTCTTTTTTTTTTTTCTTTTAGTTAGCTTTTAGGAATTCTCTGTACATGGTAGGTAGAAGTCCTTTTCAGATACATGATGTCCCCTCACTTTCTCCTGAACAAACTTTCTCCCTTTTCCTTGGACATTGTCTGTTACTTTGTTATTTTTTAACAGAGTCCAACTATTATTTTTTTTCCTGTTGGGAATGCTTTGAGCATTGCATCTAAAACTTATTTCCAAATTCAAAGTCATCCTTATTTTCTATAGTCGTAAGGCTTTCCAACTCTGCTTTTAGGTATACAATTAATTTTGAAATGAAGTTCATGTAGGTGTAAAAGAAAAAAAAAATGTATGTATCTAAGTCCACTTTTTTTTTTAAACTATTGTTATGGGGAGCCACTTCAGAAAAGTCCAAATTAAAATCAAAGAGAGCTTTATTGACCTGCCCAGAGACGGTCACCCATCCATAGAGACTGAAGCTCTGTGGGACAGCAGCAACTTCCTGGCCTCTGTCTTGGGAATTTTAAGGATGAACCACAGCTCTGGGACTTTCCTTAGTGTCATGCAAGCAAGCCAATTGTAGAAGCTAAGCAGCAATTAGCACAGCAACTCCAGACAGTCCCATCTAGGGTTTGAGCAGGTGTTAGACAACCATATCCTGGGTTTGGGCAGGTGGTTAGTGGGGACGAGAATCTACTTCAAAGTCCTGGGTCACCAAGACCACCATATCCTGGGTTGAGTACATTTTTTCGGGTACAAAGTACAGAAAACAATATATGATAAGAAAACAGCTTTCATTTCAGTTTCTCAGAAACAGCTTTTATAACAGTTTTTTATAGAAAACAGAAAAATGGAGTCTTTGGCCTGCCTATGACAGTTCTTGCTTTATAATTATCTCACTTATCAATATCTTATATCTATAATCTATATTTTTACTAATCTATAACCTATAACTTACACTCTTATATCAATAAGAGTGTATTTATCAGTTCACACCACAACACTTTTAGGTATACAATTCATTTTGAAATAAAGTCCGTGTAGGCATAAAAGGAAAAAAGGTGTCTAGGTCCACTTTTTAACTATGGATGTCCAGTTGTTCCAGGATGTGGATATTTATGCATCTTCAGCTGTGTTCTGAAATTTAACTTGACTACTTGAACACAGCTTGTCCTTTTCAAGTCTTCCTTTTACATTTTGATGGGTGGGGCTGGAGCAGCAGTTCATCTGGGAATAGTTTTTTCCCATTTTAAATCAGGATCCTCCTTCGTGTTCTCCCTTTTAATGCCCCATGAATGACGAGGGGTTCCATTATGGCCACAGGAGAGAGGGTTGTCCCAGCTCTTCTTGAGCTCTGAGGATTGCTCTCTCTGATTCTTGTGGGGTATTCCCCAGGCCCAGGGATTTTCCCCCGCTCACTGCTGAAAAGTCCTCAGCTGAAACACTCAAGGCCCCTTCAGACCTGGACTTCTCTCTCTCTCTCTCTCTCTGCATCCTTCCCTGTCCAAGGCTCTGAAAGCTGCAGGCGCCTGTCCTTCCCAGCATGAAAACTGCGTCCGCTGTCCAGGGCGTCAGTCCCTGTGGGTGGCAGCCATTCTCCAGGGGTGAGCTGTGAAGACCATGGATCTCACCTGGTTTGTTTTCCATCTCTTGAGGGGACTTTGGTGACTGAGAATAAGAAGATAAGAATAATTGAGAGAATATGGAAAAGAATACATCACATTAGAAAAATAAATAAACACTAAGAACAAATCAAACATCAGAAATAAAATAAAATCATAGGAAGTGATGTGAATCTTTCTATAATAACACTGAATGTAAATGGCCCTAATTCACCAATAAAAGACATAGAATGGAAAAGTGGATTACAAAGCAAGCTCCAGTGGTATGTTGTCTCCTTTCAGGCAAAGACATGAATAGACTGAAGGTGAAAGAAAGGAAAATGATATTCCTTGCAAATGGAACCTGAAAATTAGCAGGAGTAGCTTGTTTTCTATGATCAGACAAAGCAAACTTCAAGTCAAAATGAAAGAGACATACAAGGTCATTACATAGAGGGGACGGGAGAATGAGAAGAAGATATAATAATTGTCAGTATACTCTGAATGCCAGGGCACCCAGTAACAAAACAAACATTACTTGATAAAAAGGGACTGATGGACCCCAATAAAATAATAGTGGATGACTTCAACATACCATTCTCACGGACAGATCATACAGATAAAAAGTCAATACAGACACATCAGATTAAACTTCATTAAGACCAATTGAACTTGATAGATACTTACAGAATATTTCATCCAGCAACAACTGAATATCCTTTCTTTTCAGCCATGGAATTTTCTATAAAATTGATCATATGTTAGGTCATTAAGTGAGTCTTAGCAAATACAAAAAAAAAAAAAGAAAGAAAGAAACAAAGAAAGAAATACAGAAATTTATTCTTCACTTTTTTTCAGACTGTAATGGAATTAGGTTATAAATCAACATGAAAAATGATAGAGGGGCTGGGGATACAGCTCAGTTGGTAGAGTGCTTACCTTGCATGTGCACAAGGCCCTGGGTTCAATCCCCAGCACCACACAAAAAAAAATAAATAAATAAGGAAAGAAAGAAACTACACAGATTTGTGGAAATCAAGCACTACCCTTTTACATGATCATTAAAGAAATTAAGGGAGAAATTTTAAACTTCTCATAATCAAATGAAAATGGAAATACAACATTTAGAATCTCTCAGTCATTGACAGTCCTAAGAGGAAAGTTTATAGTATATATGTTTTTTAAAAAAAAATCTCAAATAAACAGCCTTATACATTTTAGGAAAACAAGGACAAAACATTCATAAAAATAAGAGGAAATAATAAACATTAGAGCTGAAATTTTAAAAATAGAAACTAAAAGAATACAAAGTATCAATGAAATACTGTTCATTCTTTGGAAACAGAAACAAGATTGATAAACTCCTAGCCAAAGTAATCAAAAGAGAGAAAGGAGACCCAGATTAATAAAATTAGAGATGAAAATGGGGATATTACAATGGTCACAACTGAAATCCATAAAAGTATTAGGGACTATTTGAAAATTTATATTCCAACAAATTGAAATTTGGAAGAAAGGGACAAATTTCTGGACACATACCATCTACCAAAATCAAACCAAGAGGGCATAGAAAACCTAAACTGACCAATAACAAACCATGACATTAAAGCCTTTATAAAAAGTTCCCAACTAGGAAAAATCCAAGGGACAGGTACATAGCAAAATTTTAACAGATCTTAAAGAAGAACTAATGCCAATACTCCTCAAATTATTCTATGAAAGTGAAAGGGGTGGACCACTTCAGACTCATTCTATGAAGACTGTGTTACTCTGATACCAAAACCAGATAAGGATACTTCAAGAAAACTACAGATCAGTGTCACTAATAAAGATAGATAAAAAAAAATCCTCAACAAAATATTATCAAATTAACATCAACAACACACTTAAAAGAATCATACACCATGATCAAATTGGTTTCATCCCAGGGATGCAAGCCTGGTTCAATATACCACATGAATAAAACCAAGGGGGAAAAATAAGTTATCCTCTTGAAAAAAATGCAGCCTTCAATACAATCCAATGCCATTTCAAGATAAACATCCTGAAGAAACTAGGGATAGAAGGAAATCAATATAACAGAGGTTATATGTGATAAATCCAAAGCCAACAGCATACTGAATGGGGGAAAAACTGAACATACTTCCTCTAATATCAGGAAAAAAGATAAGAATGTCCATTCTCACAACATATTACACACAGTAATTGAAGTTTTAGCAGAGCAAATAGACAAAAGAAAGAAAACGATATGAATAGAAATGGAAGAAGTCAAATTATCTCTACTTGCATATGATATAATCCTATACTTAGGAAACCCTAAAGGTTCCACTGGAAGACTTCCAGAAATGATAAACAAATTCAGTAGAGTAACAGGATACAAAATCAATATACAAAAATCAATAGCTTTGTTGAGCTTGGTGGCACACACCTCTACTCCCAATGGCTCAGGAGGCTGAGGTAGGAGGATCGCAAGTTCAAAGTCAGCCTCAGCAACTTAGTAAAGCCCTAAGCAACTTGGCAAGACTCCATCTCAAAATAAAAAATAAAAAGGGCTAGGGATGTGGCTCAGCAGTTAAGTGCCCCTGGGTTCAATCCCTGATTTATTTAAAAAAAAAAAAATCAATAGCCTTCCTACACACTATTAATGAATCTACTGAAAAATCAAGAAAAGGACTGGGCTTGTAGCACTGTGGTAGAGCTCCTGCCTTGCATGTGTGAGGCCTTGGGTTCAATCCTCAGCACCTAATAAAATAAATAAAATAAAGGTATTGTGTCCATGTATAACTAAAAAAATATATTTTAAAAAATCAGGAAAATGATTCCATTCACAGTAGCTTCAAAAAAAAAAAAAAGAAAAATAAAAGCTCAGGAAGAAACCTAACTAAAGAGGTGAAAGCCCTCTACAATGAAAAATGATAGAATACTGAAGAAAGAAATTTAAGAAGACACAAGAAGATGGAAAGACCTCTCATGTTCAGAGTTAACATTGTTAAAATGGCTATATTATCCAAAGCCATCTACAGATTCAGTGAATCTCTATCAAAATACCAATGATATTCTTCACAGAACTAGAAAATTCTAAAATTGAAGAACAAAAGATCCAGAATAGCCAAAGCAATCCTAAGCAAAAGAGCAATGCTGGAAACATCACTATACCTGACTTCAAATTATACTGCAGAGCCATTAAAAAAGTGGGGGGGGACTGGGGATGTGGCTCAAGCGGTAGTTCGCTTGCCTGGCATGCGCAGGGCACTGGGTTCCATCCTCAGCACCACATAAAAATAAAAAATAAAGATGTTGTGTCCACCGAAAACTAAAAAACAAATATTAAAAAATTCTCTCTCTCTCTCTCTCTCTCTCTCTCTCTCTCTCTCTCTCTCTCCCCCTCCCTCCCTCCCTCCCTCCCTCAAAAAAGGAGGGGGAGAATAAAAATATAAAAATAGACACATGAGGGAGACCAACCTTACAAGTGACTGAGTCACACTCCCCCGCTGGGTGCTGAGGCACTCAGTCACAGAATGTGGCAGAGCTTTCCCTACCCTTCTTGGGTGCGAGGGTCCATGTCTCGTGCATGGGTGTGTCTTGCTATAGCCCCATGGGTGAAGCTATGCTCACCTGTTCCTTTGTTTGGGATAGAATCTTCCATGCAAGTGCCTTGTGTGGGTCCCCTTCTCTTACTGTGCCCTTGGGTGTGGCCTACCCAGGTGTCAGTCAACCTGCTGACAGTGGACATCATGAAGATACTCAGCCCCCTGAAACATGACCTCATTTGAATAGCTTCTTCTCAATAAAAGAGGTCAGCACATGCTCTTGCACGCTCTCTCTCTTCCTGCGGACCCTTAAGGTCAGAGGAGCCCTCACAGTGACCCCAGAAAAAAAGGTATTTGTGTCTCTTGTGTGGTTATGTTGCGCAGCCCAGTTAGCCCAGTTCAACTGGAGTGACCCCTGAGCCTTTTAGTCACGAGAACAGAAACCCAGCAGACACAGACCAATAGAACAGAATAGAAGACACAGAAAACTCCTGCACCAGCAATCATCTGATTCTTCACAAAGGTGCCCAAATCACACATGGGAGAAAAGACAGTTTCTTTAACAAGTGGTACTAAGACAACTGGATATCAGTATGTAGAAGAATGAAACTTGACCCTTATCTCCACCCTGAACAAAAGTCAACTCAAAAAGGATCAGCCTGGTACAGTGGTATGTGCCTGTAATCCCAGAGGCTAGGGAGGCTGAGGCGGGAGGATTGCAAGTTCAAAGCCAGCCTCAGCAAAAGTGAGGTGTTAAGCAACTCAGAGAGACCCTGTCTCTAATAAAATACCAAATAAGGCTGGGGATGTGGCTCAGTGGTTGAGTGCCCCTGAGTTCAATCCCCAGTACCCAAAGAAAAAAATGATCAAAGACTAAGTAAAAGACTGCAAGCCTGGTTCAGCATGCCACATGAATACAACCAAGGGGAAAAAAATACATTATCCTCTTAAAAATGCAGAGAAAGCCTTCAACACAATTCAATGCCATTTCAAGATAAAAATCCTGAAGAAACTAGGAATGGAAGGAGATTAACTCAATATAACAGAGGTTACATGTGATAAATCCAAAGCCAACAACATACTGAATGGAGAAAAAACTGAAATCTTTCAAATAGTTCCTATTTGAAAAACTTTGCAACCATAGAAGAAAAAATAGAGTAAATACTTCAACATGTAGGCACAGGCAAAGATTTCCCAAAAGACCCTATAGCTTAGAGAATAAGAAAAAAGGATTGATAAATAGGATGGCATCAAGTTAAAAAGCTTCTACACAGCAAAAAAACAGTGGAGAGACAACTGAAAAAATGGAAGAAATCTTTGCCAGCTACTTTTCTGACAGAGGGTTACTGTACAGAACACCTAGAGAATTCAAAAACGTCCACATTAAAAAATCAAATAGCCCAATCAATAAACAGAGATGAACTGAACAGACACTTCCCTAAAGAAGTAGAGCAAATGGCCAACCATTTTTTTTTCAACAATTGAAAAAAAAAAAAAGTTCAACATCTTCAGCCACTTGATTTGACTTGCAGATCAAAACTACACTGAGATTCCCTCTCCAGTCAAATGACAGTCTTCAAGAATACAAGTAGCAATGCCAGCAAGGACTCGGGGGCAGGGATTGGGGGATGGGGGACCTCTTATACACTGTTGGTGGAAATGTAAATCAGTGCATTCACTATGGAAATAAGTATGGAGGTTCCTCAAAAAGCTAAAAGTAGGCTGGGTTTGTGGCTCAGTGGCAGAGCTCTTGCCTAGCATGTGTGAGGCACTGGGTTCAGTCCCCAGCACCACATAAAAAAACTAATTAAACAAAATACAGATGTTGTGTCTGTCTACAACTAAAAAATAAAAATTTAAAACAAAAATTTTTTTAAAGCCAAAAGTAGACCTACCACATGATCCAGTTATACTGTTGAGAGCCACAGCCGAAGGGGCCCCAGCAAACTTTCAGCTGCCAGCAAACTTCCAGCTGCCGGCTGATGATTGGCTCACAGCGGCCCCAGCAAACTTCTAGCTGCCAACTGATTGGCTCCTCTGCAGTGATGCTCATTGGGCTGTTTCCCCGCCCTTTCAGACCATGGAGCTGCTCATTGGGGGACTTTTTTTGGCTCCGCCCATGTGACCCAGCCAATTGGCCTCAAGAGCAGGAGGAGTGGGGGAGGTTGAGAGGCTTGTGGGAAGCCGGTGGTGGCAGTTGGGCTCTGAGGGTTTTCCTGAGGAGCTGTGTGGTGCGTGTGTGTTCTAAAAATAAAAGTTTAGTTTTTTTGACAAGTGGCTCATGAATTGTGCCCAGCCAGACTGCAGCATTTGGTGGCCCGCAAGGGGAACGACTGAGCGTAAGTGATAAGGTAAACTGCTCGCCCCTGAGGGCAGGGCAAGAGGATGGGTAACCATTTTAAGATTCTTCTTTTGTTTTGCTTCACTTTTGTTTTAAGTTGCCTGTCCCTGGAGATGTGTAAGATGGAAGAAAAACTGCTCACATCTGAGGAACAGATAGGGAGAAAGGACAGATGGACATTTCAGGAGGCTATTATAATGATTTTTTGTTGTTCCAATTTTGTTTCACTCTGTTTCAGTTTTGTTTGGCGTTATCTTATTGGGTTGTATTATAGTTATAGTAGAAATATTCAAGTAAAAGAGAAGGTCTCTCGAGCTAGTTAGACAGAAGAAAAAAATTCAAGTAAAAAAGAAGGTCTCTCAAACTAGTCAGACAGAGGAAGAAAGTTTAGAGCAGAAAAACCCATCAGGGGGAAAGTTACAACAGGAGACTGCTACTAACACCTTTCTATCACCAGAGGACGTAAGTCTCCAACAAACAGCGCCACCTCCATATGCTGGGAGGCCCCCAACCCCCATAGTTGATAGATGGGATCCTGAGACAGGACCTCAAAGATTAGCATGCTCTAAATTTTAACAGGCAGGAGGGCAGCGAATTCACCATGTTTTAGATTTCAAAACAGTGAAGCAGCTAAAAGAGGCTGTAACAACCTATGGTCCTCAAGCACCCTTCACTGTAAACATGGTCGAATACATTACCAATTTGAACATGATGCCAGCAGATTGGGCTAGTATGTGTAAAGCTGTGCTAAATGGAGGATAATACCTGTTATGGAAGGTTGCCAATGAGGAATTTTGCAAGGAGACGGCTAGGCAAAATGCAGCAGCTGGTTATCCTCAGAGAAATCTAGATATGTTGTTAGGAAAGGGACCTTATGAGGATCCGCAGCAACAAATTGCATATGATCCTGGCATATACTTACAAATTGCTGTTGATGTGGTTAGGGCATGGAAGACTTTACAAGGACATGGAGGTTTACAAGGTCAATTATCTAAGGTAATACAAGGAGCTAATGAACCTTTTGCTGAATTTGTAGATAGGCTTATTCAAACAGCTACCAGAGTTTTGGGGGATACAGAACAAGCAATGCCATTAATAAAACAACTGGCTTATGAGCAAGCGAATTGTTGGTGCAGAGAAGTCATTAGACCATGGAAACATGAAGATTTAAACACATATATTAAATTATGTAGAGACATTAATGAACAAGGGCAAGTCTTGGCAGTTGCAGTACAACAGGCTTTAGATGCCAGGCCAAAAACATGCTACAATTGTGAACAAATAGGACATTTTAAAAGGAATTGCCCCATAGGAGGAGGGTTTAACAAAACTAGGTATCAAAGGAGTAGAATATCGGGTATTTGCCCACGAATCCATAGAGGAAGAACAGCAGACGATTTGGATTCCAGAGAGATTAATTAAGGTCCTGACCCAGTGATTGTCTGGAGTCGGGGGTCTGTTTGTGTGTTTCCACAGGGAGAACAGCAGCCAATTTGGATTCCAGAGAGACTAAATAAAGCGATTTCTACAGACCAAAAAGAAGATGATTTGGCTCAAATCCATAACAGCTGATATCCAGAACTCCAGTTTGGCTATCCTTACCTCTGCAACAGTGGTTCTCCCACACCTGGAGGCTAAAACCAGGATGCTTTTTTCAATATCTATTTTATTATTACCCTTTCCCACATCATGAAGTTCTATTTTGTTTTTTGAGCTCATACAGACCTAGGTTAATGTTTTGCTGATCAGTTCTATTTTTTGACTATAGAGTTTTTAAACATTGCAATGGAGATTTCACCTGTAAAAAGTTATAAGGCCTTTACTATTATGTGTTGTATGTATTATATTATGTGAACACACTTGTGTTTTATGTTGTATGTTTGTATGTACGTATGTCCATATATCATATATGATGAGCGCTCATGAAAAAATGGATCCAAATTTTTTTTGTATTCACGTGATTCAAATGGTTTCATTTAAATTGGGTAAATAGCTGTTGAGGATTGTTTTAATATGTGAACAAAAAAGGAGGTTAACAGATCTGTTTGTTTACTTTCACCTTTTCTTTTCATTATATTTAATAATTCTGTTCAAGATAATGTAAATTGTTAAGAAAATTGTTTTCTTTTAGTGTCTTCTGGAATGTTACATAATTTTTTCTTTAGCCATTATTGCCAGAATTCCTATCTTCATCCCAGTGCCGGTGAAGACAAAGATAAAACCAATCTACAACTTCTGCAATAGCTATCACTGAACTGCTTGCAGAACTTGCCTGGACTATGCATCACTTGTAGGCATTGTGAACTATCTGTTGGTGCAGCGACTTGTGGTAGTGTTGGGGTATTTTTGCTGATAGTGTCATCGGTGGTACAATGTTTCCAAAAGAAGCCGTCAATTGGCTTGGTGTATCTTCCTCCCTTCTGCTTGTGATGGTTGTTCAGTTAAAATTTGGGGGCCAACAGAGGTAAGGCAAAGAACCTCACCCCCCCCCCCCCGGTACAAAGACCTCTCCACAGGTGTGGCTGTATGCTGGACCGGAAGTCAATGACAGGTAAGATCCAATTGCAATGGTACCAACCTAAGACAGGAGGCTGACGCCCTGAGGTCAGCTCATCCGAAGACGGGTAAGGACCATATGTAGTATTGGACAACCTAAGGCAGGCACGGTCCCTAAGCCACATGCTTGTTGTTTAAACAGAGAGGGGGAAATGTTGAGAGCCACAGCTGAAGGGGCCCCAGCAAACTTTCAGCTGCCAGCAAACTTCCAGCTGCCAGCAAACTTCCAGCTGCCAGCTGATGATTGGCTCACAGTGGCCCCAACAAACTTCTAGCTGCCAACTGATTGGCTCCTCTGCAGTGATGCTCATTGGGCTGTTTCCCCGCCCTTTCAGACCACAGAGCTGCTCATTGGGGGACTTTTTTTGGCTCCGCCCATGTGACCCAGCCAATTGGCCTCAAGAGCAGGAGGAGTGGGGGAAGTTGAGAGGCTTGTGGGAAGCCGGTGGTGGCAGTTGGGCTCTGAGGGAATTCCTGAAGAACTCCTGTGGTGCGGAGTGTGTGTTCTAAAAATAAAGTTCGTTTCTGCTTGACAAGTGGCTGGTGAATTGTGCCCAGCCAGACTGCGGCATATACCACTTCTTGGTATTCATCCAAAAGAATTAAAGTCAGCTTACTTCAAAACTCCATACTTATTCATGTTTATCACAGCATACTTCACAATAGCCAAGTTATTGGACCAGCCCAGGTGTCTTTCAACATCTAATTCATAATAGCCTTGGTCTAGTGGTGCATCCAGACACCTGGCAGAATTGAGGAGATGTGAGACAGGAGGGAGTTTTGAAGGCTGATGGATCTGTTCTACACCTTCATGATGGTGGCGGTTATGTAGCTGTATGCTTTTGTCAAAACTAACAGGACTGTGCCCTTTCAGAACAACTTAAGTCTATTCCTAGGAATTTCACTGCCTAAATTATTCTGCAACAAATTTTAGAAATTTTCAAAACTTAAAATAAGAGTGATTATTATCCCACATCCTTACTTTTGAGCTATGGTTTCTCGCAGAGCTGCAGCCTGTTCATTGACCTCACCATGGCGTTTTCCCTGGCAGGTGGCCGGGATGATCCTCTGGTGTTGGCTTTGCCTCCCTCCGTCCTCCTTCAGCAGCCCCTCGGAGCTGTCCTGTAGCCACGGCCCTGGGTTCGCAGGCTTAATCAAAGAGATGGTGAGTTTGCTTTTTCCTTCTTATCGATCCTTGATGACTCTTACTAGATTTTCATTTAATAAAATAATGATTGATACTTTGTAGAAGGAAAATTCCACATAGGCATATTTATTTGCATTTGAAACTCGGAAGGACGTATTTGGCATGAATAAATGGGCCACTGGGCATCTGTCTCGGTACAATCTTCACGAGCTTTGAAACAAATTATACCCGACTTGGAGTGTTGCGCTTTCAGTATAATCATTTCAATATCTGATTGTTTACTGAGAGTGTAGAGTCTTCCATGTCCTTTGATTTGCTTTGAGTCTTTTTTTTTTCCTGCTATAAGTACACGTTTCTTATACACATTGTCCTAGATTATTTAATTATCCATATTTGGACAATAAAACAGGCATAAATAAAGCATTTGTAAAAAGATTTTTTTTATTATGCTTTAACTTCAACTCCTAGTTTTTTTCTTATTATGGTTCACTTCTTTTTTGTAGCATCCATGGAGGAGGAAAAAGCACATAATTGTTTATTCATTCATTCATTTATGTATGCATATCTTAAAAGGAATATGTTTTCTTTTACAGAATATGTTTTCTTAAACAAAGGTGCAGGAAACAGGCTGTTAGTTTGCCGTGTGTTGCGATGTGGGTAAGGGTGCCCCAAAGATCCCTGTGTTAAAGGCTTGGTCACCAGCCTGTGGCTGTATTGGGAGGAGGGGGCTATGACCTCAAAGGAGATGATACTGGGGCCCCAGTCCTTCCTCTCTCCTGGTCAGCCACGCGTTCCCAAGGATGAACCTGAGTACTTGACAGTGTCCTGTGTTGTTTATTGGACATTATGTGTCTTTGTTTCCTCATTCCCTGAGTGCAAAATGCCCATCAGCATGGGGTCATATTCAATGCTTCATTATAAAATAGGTTTTGTGTTTGACAATTTTGCCCGACTGCAGGGTAATGTGTTCTGAGTGCATTTAAGGTGGACTAGGCTACACTCTTGATGTTCCATGGGTTAAGAGTATGAAAGGCATTTTTTTTTGGGGGGGGGGGGACGGGTTGTATCTTTAACTTATGATAGGTTTGTCAGGACATGGCCCCATCATAAGTCCAGAAGTATCTGCATAAACTAAGTAAAGTCTCATCAGAACTAAAATATATTAATCAAATAAACCTAACAGACATCTGTAGGATATTCCATCTATTGACAATTGAATTCACTTTCTTCTCAGCTGCACATAGAAACTTCTCTAAATACACCATGTTTTAGAACACAAAGCAAGTCTTAGCAAATAGGAAAAAAATAAAGACAATTCTTTTCATCTTTCATATCATAATGGAATAAAATTAGAAATCAATAACAAGATTAAAAACAAATCATTTTAACATCTGAAGATCAAATATATACTATATGTATATATGTAATACACATATAATATGTGTAGCATATATATATATGTATATATATATATATATATATATACACACTTTTGAATGAGGAATAGATCATAGAATAAATCAGGGGAGAAGTGAAAAAACCTTTTTTTTCCCTAGAAAAAACGAAAACAGAAAAACAATTACCAAAATCTCTGGGACAGGGCTGAGGTTGTGGCTCAGTGGTAGAGCACTTGCCTAGCATGTATGAGGCACTGGGTTCAATTTTCAGCACCACATATAAATAAATAAAGTCCACTGACAACTAAAAAATATTGAAAAGAAAAATCCTCTGGGACAATACAAAGGCACTTCTAATAGGAAAGTTTATAACATTCAGTGCTTACATTAAGAGAAATAGATCCCCAATAAATAATCCAATGTTACACTTCAAGGCCCTGGAAAAGCAAGAACAAATTGATTCCAAAAATCAATAAAAGACATAATGAGAGCCAAAATTAATGAAATTGAGAACAGTAACAAAAAATATGCAAAGAATCAAAGCAGCCAAGAGTTGGTTCTTTGAAAAGATAAATAATATTGCTAACCCTTAGCCAAAATAACCAAAAGAAAGAGAGAAGATCCATTGACAAAATTAGAGCTGAAAAAGGAGATATCACCATAGACACTTCATAAATCCAGAGATAATTAGAAATTATTTTGAAAATTTATACTACAATAAAATGAAAAACCTAGAAGATTCTGACAAATTTCTAGTCACTTATGACGTACCTAAATTGAATCACGAGACTATAGTAAATCTATTTTTTTTTAATATTTTTTTTTTTTTATTTTTTAGTTCTCGGCGGACACAACATCTTTGTTGGTATGTGGTGCTGAGGATCGAACCCGGGCCGCACGTATGCCAGGCGAGCGCGCTACCGCTTGAGCCACATCCCCAGCCCCCTATAGTAAATCTAAACAAGCCAATGTCAAGTAATGAAATTGAAGCAGCAATTAAAAACCTTTCAACAAAGAAAAGTCCAGGACCAGATGGATTTTCAGTCAAATTCTACCACACATTTAAAAAACTAACGTCAATCTTTCTTAAATTATTCTATGAAATTGGATGGGAGGGAACACTCCCATTTATTCTATGAAGGCAATATCACCCTGATACCAAAACCAGACAAAGACACGTCAAGAAAAGAAAACTACAGGCCCGTATCCCTGATGAACATAGATGCAAAAATCCTTAATAAAACATTAGCACACCACATTCAAAAACACATGAAGAAGAGAAGACACCATGATCACATGGATTTCATCCCAGGGATGCAAGGTTGATTTAACACACAAATAAAAAACTAGAATTCATCACATGCAGAAGAATAAGGACAAGAATCACACTATCATCCCAATACATGCAGAAAAAGGTTTTTGACAAAATGCTACATCCATACATGTTAAAAATGCTGGAGAAACTAAGGACAGGAGGAATCTACCTTAATATATAACATATATGACAAACACAAGGCCAACATGATACTGAATGGAGATAAACTAAAAGCATTTCCTCTTAAAAACAGGAGCAAGACAAGCATGCCCACTTTCACCACTCCAATCCAGCATAGTTCTTGAAACTCTGGCCATAGCAATCAGGCAAGAGAAGGAAATTAAAGAGATACAAATAGAGGAGAAGGTAAAGGAGAGAAGAAGCAAAGGGACTGAAACAGAACAAATTATATGTGAATGTGTCGAAATGAAGCCCATTATTATGTACAGCTCTAATGCTCCAATAAAAAGAACATTGGAATTGCAGCAGCCTATCTAGAAGCATTGCCATTGTTAAATTGTATCTAGTTTAGTCTAAAACTGTCTCCATACACATTTTGTTCATCCTTAAAGTTTCTCCATACATAGTGAGCTGTAAATCTAATTTATAAATGGTCTAACCTAGAAGTCACTCTCATAACAACTAGCCAAGACTCAGCCCATCATAGCAGCTGGACCTCCAGCCAGTCAGATGTTGAAAACAGATGAAACAGGACCATCTAAGGCAAATGCCAATCGCAGCCTCCCAGGTCACTCCTGTATGTCATTTCCTGTTCTCTGGTGATAAATACTGCCTGCACAGAACGGTGAGTTGGAGCAGCCTGAACCATTTTCTGGCTGGACTGCTGGTGGATTCTTGAAACATTTCTTTGCTCAAATAAAGTACAAAATTCAATTTGTCTATAGTTTTACTAACACCATTAAGATAGTGGCACATTTTAAGACATGGCAACAGAAAAAATATCAGTAACTCACTTGGAAGCATGTGTTCTACAGTACAGAGAACACCTTTCACTGTGAGCCTAGTAAAACATACAAATAGTTGATACAGAAACATTTTTCTACATATTCCCCAGATATAAAGACGTCACACTTATATCAGTGAGTCAGACACTAGGACTTGTGATCGTAACATATAAAGAGCAGCAGATTCTGGCTAAGAAACTGCATTTGACACACCTGGCACAAGATGCTAGCGTGATCTTCTACAGGCACACAACAAGAGGCCCGGGGAATCACGCAGCACTGCCAAGCTGCCCGTGGGTTCCTTCAATACCTCCCTTACGTTTGCCCACAGCAGAGCTTTGCTCAGTTTCCCCAGTACATATTTTCCCTGGATAACACTGGCAGTGAGGATTCTCAGAATTCAGCAAAGGTGCTACATTAAGGGTGAGAAAAATATTGAAATACTAATCCAATTCGCTAAAACATTTTACTTAAGTTTCCCAGAAAGACATCTTAAAAACGAAGACACAAAGAGACAAGAAGTCAACCAAGCCTGTGTTTCATCTTCAGATTCCAGATACCATGATCCCATGAGGAGTCACAGCAGAATCCAAGAGGAAAGAGCATCGTTTAGGGAATATTGCCTCCTACACCCACATTAGGAGGGCAGCAGTGATCTCCATGATTGCTGGGGAAAAAAGAAAAATCCAGGAACAACTTCTAAAGTCACATTCAAAAAATTTGGATAGGGGCCAGGGCTGTGTGGGTATCGTGGTAGAGTACCACATATATGCATAGGTGAATCCCCCGTACACTAGCCCCACCCCACCCCATACACATGGATAAAAGCTATTTTAGATCACAAAAAAAACATACCTACTACATTCATGAGGATTATGTGCCACCATATCTTTATCCATACTAGGCTTTCCATGTGCCCTTGGGATTCCTGGCTGGCAGGCCTAGCTCCCCCCAGGGAATCATGAGCTCTCTGAGAGCATAGTACAAGATTTACCCAACTTTGTGGATTGCACACCTAGCACAGCATCTGAAAGACGGCACAAGCTCAGTAAACTGCTATTGAGTATTTATTAACTGATTGAGTATACAATTTGATCATCATTAGGCAATAAACTTAATTAATCTTCCTGAATTATATAATTGAGTTATATTGTTCAAATTCAAGTCAAGAGTCCTGGAGACATCACAGTTTCATATTCTAAGGTATCTCAAGAGAATGTTGTGAATACGTGGAACAGATAATATCACCATTATTCTTTCACTTGGCTTCTCCTTAATTTTCCAACTGTGTTTCACTGACTTCAGATAACTTTCAACAATATTAAGGTCCAATAATAGATTTATAAAGACAACTGGAAACAGAATGATTGACATTTTCAGTTTTCCCTTTGGAAAATCCATGTCTGCCAAGGCATCCCCGGCAATCAGGGCCCTTTCTAACACAGGCTTTAAGAAATCAGCCCTTCAGAAAGGCAAGAAACTTTTGGCTGGGCGCAGTGGCACACGCATGTGAGCCCAGTAGCTTGGGAGGCTGAGGCAGGAGGATGCTGAGTTCAAAGCCAGCCTCAGCAACTTAGTGAGGTCCTAAGCAACTCAGTGAGACCCTGTCTCTAAATAAAATACAAAAAAGGGCTGTGGATGTGGTTTCGTGGTTGAGTGCCCCTGGATTCACTCCCTAGTACCAAAAAAAGAAAAAGAAAAAAGAAAGAAAGAAAGTCAAGAAACTTCATAAAATAAAAGCACATACTTGGCACCTCCACTTCCCCCTGGGGTGTTAAGGGGCTGACTCATTATGAATCTGCAGGACCTGTGTGTTGCTACCCAGGGGGAATTCTAGGAACAGCACACTCCGCTCAGGGAACAGAAGTGATAACGCTAAACTTAAAGTCTGCTTTTCTCCTTGCAAAAACCTCTGTTTCAAGTGGTCTTGAGTCTATTCGATGGACTTCAGTCACTGCTTTCCCTAAACCTCACTCTGTGGTGTTGGAATGGGGCTCGTCCTGGCTGAGTCCAGGGTGGGCACCTGATGCAGATCTGGCCAGGTGAATGGCACGTGCTTCTGGGAGGGGCTGGTTCAAGGACGGTCAGGAAGCCAAGCTGGGTGACTGAGGGAAGAACCTGGGACTCTGGCTGAGCCCTTGGCCAGTATCCACCATTCATTCAGCAAATACAGGACCTCCCAGCCCCTGTCCTCGGGAAGGGGACAGACAAAGCCATATGATCTGTAGAACTGGAAGTCACTAAGAGCAAGGAAAATGATCATGTTTCTAAGCTAATTAATCATGTGCCGGGATCTGCTTCGTAACAGCTGCTCTACAGTGAAGCAGGGAGCCCACTGGAAGCAGGAAGAGCCGACTCCATGACAGGATTTTATCTCCTAAATCAGCCTTGAGCTCCCTCCTTCAATCAGAGAGGTGCTCACCCATTTCCTGCACCTGCCTGCCTGAGCCCTTGCACGCTGACTGCTGACTGCCCGTGATCTCCCTCCTGCACTGAAGTGCCCTCTGCCCTCCTCTCTGCTCCTCCTTGGCCCTGACCTTAGGGCTCCACTCCAGCTCCAGCTCTGCCCTGAGCCCTCCCCCCACCCCCCGCCTGTGTGCACACGGAAACGCTCAGGTGCATCTCATGCAGAACAGCTGGGCCCTGTGGAGTGGGAGCAGCTTCACCAATGGGAACCACGTGGCAGCCACGTGCAGCAGCAGGTGGGTGGACACACAAGGACCTCACTCCATAGAGGGCCCTTGCTGTGGTGACCCGGTGAGGGAGCGACTGGCAGGACCAGCAGAGGAGCATGCGCTTCCTGGAGTGACAGACAATCCTATGACCCACCCCGGGAAGAGATGAAGCTTGGAAGAAGACTGAGGAAGCCTGTTTACCTCCTGTAAGTCAGTGGCAGGAAGCAGAATCGAGAGGAAAGGGTCCATTCTGTCATCCCCTCCAAGTGATGTGTCACTTGTTGAAGAAAAATTGCTACAGGGATGCCGAATACCTGTTGGCACCAGCGTGTCCAAGTGACTTAGGGACCTGTGACTATAAAGTCCTGAAGACTCATTGACTTTTAACATTCTAACACCAAGGACTTTATCCTGTGAGAGCTACAAAAGAAAATAAGTGATAAACGAGACGAGAGTGCACAGACAAGCACATTAACTTCATGATCTAGTTTATAGTCATTTAAAAAAAATAAATGCAAGCCCATTTAGATTGTGACTCTCACAAAATGGGAAATGCTATTCACAGCAGATAAATACAATGCCTAGATTTGAATTCCAGATACCAGCCGCAAAAGAAAAGGGACTCTCCGGTCAAAGTCAGCGAGCTTCTCCACGTAACAGCACCCTGGGGGCTGCAGCTCCACTGACCCGTTCGGCCTCATCGTCCCCTGCATGTCCAGCAGTCGGAGCCAGAGCCAGCGATGCACCTGTTCACACCGTAGATACTGGGTGCTGATCACCTCCCGGGTGCTGTGCCAGGGGCTGGGGGTGGCAAACCACTCTGGAAGCAGCGTAGTCCAGTGGACATGGTGCCCTTTTTAAGGGATCCACTGAGCACGTGGTGAGAGCAGGAGTGTGGGAGACAGAGAAAGTATCGCGCAGACAGTGAAGTCGGCTCAGGAAAAGTCAGCAGACCATGCAAGGAAGGGGTAGGAGAGAAGAGGAAGGAAACTTTAGGCCGAACGGAGGGAGCCCTGTATTGCAGGGCAGGATGAAGGGGAGGTGTTTTAGTCAGCTGTTTCACTGCTGTGACCACAAGACCTGACAAGAACAACTAGAGAAAGCAAAGTTTATCTGGGGCTCACAGATTCAGAGGTCTGTTCAGAGGTGGCTGACTCCTGTGCTCTGGGACAGAAATGAGGAAGAACATCTGGGCAGAAGGGTGTGGCAGAGGAAGCTCCTGGGACATGGCACCAGGAAGGGACTTGGGGGGAGCAAGCTATCCCCTCACCATGGACAGACCCAATAAACCAGGTCCTCCAGCCACACCCTACCTGCCCACAGTCACCATCCTCTTAATCCATTCAAGTGGACTAATGCACTGATTAGGTCAAGGCTCTCCTAACACGATCATTTCACCTCTACACTTTCAGGCATTGTCCACACATGAGCTTTGGGGGGATAGCTCATATCTAAAATAATTTCAGAATCATTTAAATAATTCATATATAAAATAATTTCACATATAAAATAATTTCAAATATAAAATAATTTCAGTAATTTCAGAAAAAAATAAAGAGATAGGCCGTGAAGATACTGGTTTGCTTTTCCTAGGAGCTTGGATTTAATTTTGAAAAAAAAAAAACAATGAAATGTAACATGAAGGCAAAACTTGCTTTCTAAATATGAATGTGTTAAAATTGAATAAAAACACATGCTCATTCTGCAGACAAGTGCACTATGATTATAACCTATACTAGGACCTGTCTAAAAGTGATAGGTAACATTTTAGGCCAACTCATTTCAGTATGTCAGAGAAAAAAATTTTTTTTAAGAGAGAGAATTTTTTAATATTTATTTTTTAGTTTTCGGTGGACACGACATCTTTATTTTATTTTTTTTTTAATGTGGTGCTGAGGATCCAACCCAGCACCCCCGCGCATGCTAGGCGAGCACGCTACTGCTTGAGCCACATCCCCAGCCCTCAGAGAAATTTTTTAAAAGAGTTTATCTTGAGTTTGGAGCAAATGAAAAAGACTCCATCTTTTATGGTGCCCCATTCGACACTAAACTTGAAGAGTCTGTTACTCATCTGCAGATTCTTTTTCTTACTGGTATTATTGAAAGGTCCAAATTGAAGCATCTGCTGAAATAATTACCCCCCTATTGTATGAGACACCCTTCCTGAAGTATATCACCGTATCACATCCTGAATGAATCTCCTTGCTGAACCACAAGGTCAGTGCTAGGTTTTCCCTTCTTCTCCCAGCCAGGCTGGTGAACATGACAAAAAAAGAAAAAGAAACAATTAAAAGTAAAAGTGTGTGTAGCTAAGCAATGAATAAGTGAGTCCACTGAAAAGCCACACAGAAGGCTGTTACTCGGCGTTTTACCAAGAAGGATGCTCACTGTGAAAGGGAGCAGCCCGACTCCTGTTGACTCTGCATCTTCCATTGGATCCCAAGCAAAATACCATCAACAACTAATCCTGCAGCCTGAATGCCATCGCCTAGGAACAGACCCAGGCAAGCTGGTGCGAGACTCTCCTCTGGACACCACTGCGGGACTTCCCTCCAGGGGAGGCTTCTGAAGCCCGCCAGTGAGTGGCAAGAGCGGCCTCTCGTGGCTGATGTTATTGCTGCAGTCTACCGGCCCAGGGCTGGGTGGCTTTACTCCCCGTTCTGTAAAGAGTTCATTTCTCATTTCTGGACTTGTTTAAGCAAAGCAGCGATTTCCATTGCAGGACCTAAGGAGTTTGATTTGACCTAAACCTCCCTGCTCTATTGACAAAGACTTTCCACGAAATCAATTTGAAGCTGAATCTGAAACACGGTACAACATGTGACCTGCTCCTTCCTAGAGGAGCAGGACAGCGTGGCCATGCAGGGTGCTCAGGCCACCTGTGCCAGTGTGTGCCCTGGTGTGAGGCTTCAGAGCAGGAAAACACTGAGCTGCGACAAACTTCATGAGGGTGGCTCAGGCGAACCGCTGAAAGCTACCTCTGGCTATCCTGCAGCAATCTAAATTTCTGAGCATAGCCACTAGCACTGATCTGCTCGTTTCAAAGGAGATTTTGGTAGGAGAAGCTGGAGACTCAGACTGGGGAGATTCCAGTGAAAGAAAAATCAAAGAAAATTAAAGTAATTTTACTACAAGGAGGAAGATATTTTCAAAATTCTAATCTCTGGGCTCGCTTAAATTAAGAATGGAGGGCAGGGGCTGTAGCTCAGTGGTAAAGCACTTGCCTAGCATGCGTAAGTCCCTGGGTTTAATCCTCAGCACCACATAAAAAGTAAAAATGAGCAGAATAAAGGTATTGTGAAATTTAAAAAAAAAAATGGAGCTGGGCAAGGTGGTGCACACCTGTAATCTCAGTGGCTGGGGAAACTGAGGCAGGAGAATTACAAGTTCAAAGCCAGCCTCAGCAACGTAGCAGGGCCCTAAACAACTCAGCAAGACCCTCTCTCTAAATAAAATATAAACATGGGCTGGGGATGTGGCTCAGTGACCAAACACCCCTGAGTTCAATCCCCAGTTAAAAAAAAAAAAAAAAATGCCCTTCAGGAAGAGTTTTAATCCAAGCAAATAATTTTAACACATTTTATGTGTGATAAAATATGGGTTCTGAACTATTTTGAATATTATTCTCAAATATAACCCACTCTAGAACAAAAGCTTCCTAAATTGTTACCAAATCAGAAACAGACCACCCAATTACAAAATTTAAAATGTAAAACATCACATTGGATCTAATGTAAAATATTAGATCTAAGGTCACTTAAATAACTGGCTAAGTCTTATCTGTAAACAACTACTTTCTACTATGAGAAATGAAGTTCTCTATCAAGGGAGTGCCCTCCTTCTAGTCCCCTAGTGGTGGCCCCAGAGGTTCTTAAATTTGGGTTCTAAAATTTAGCTTAGGACTGGGGCTGTAGCTCAGTGGTAGAGTGCTTGCCTAACACGTGTGAGGTACTGGGTTCAATCCTCAGCACCGCATAAAAATAAATAAAATAAAAATATTGTGTCCATCTACAACAAAATAAATAAATAAAATTCAGCTTCACCTACAGGTGTTCCAAACCTGTAGCAGATGAGTTAATCAGCATTAACTCGGAAGCTACTAACATCTAAACTGATGCTATAGGATGTAATGTCTGCCAGTTGTTTTTCTGTTAGACTTGGTTCCTGAGGCGCTACAATCCTAAAAAAGAATAAATAGCAGTATTTGTAGGCTAGTCCCTTACTGCCACGTTCCTTTCAGTGTTATAAAAACTTCTGATTTCCCGATGCAATTCGAATATATAAAGTCACATATGCATCATATATTTAGAGTCCTCCATGAAATAAAAGTCCATTATTGTAAATAAAATTCTATTTTTCAGGTTGCAATTGAATAGGTTTCTTTAAAGGTTCTTTATTTTCAGGAGCATGCCCTGCTAGTCCAAGTCCAAATATCACCAAAACTTTTCCAGATCGCCTCGCGCAAGTAGCAAAGGGTTCGCTTCTGCAGAGCTCCAGGTCTGCGGAGGCAGCCACAGCAGCACCTGGAGGAAGGCGCGGGCGACGGAGGCCATACTCGCTGCGCTCGGCGCCCGCGGCTGCAAGGACAGCGGCGGCTTAGGTCGCCTGCGCTCGCGCCCCGAGCTGCCCGGGCCCCCGCGCTCCGCGGGACACACCAGAGGCTCCTCCCCGCCGGGCGCCAGAGCCCCCGCCTCGCGCACTCCTTTGCCTGCAGGTGCTCAGAGCCCACGCTACCACTGGACGGTTCATCTAAAGAGGAGAGCAGGGAACACAGAGGAAATCAGTTCCTGTTCTGCTCAAAAGATGGAGCAGAGAGAACTCCGCAGCGTGGACTCCTGCGGACGCTCACACTAGGGCTTCGCTGGGATTCAGACTAGATTGGAAGCTCAGCAGCCAGCCAGGGGTGGACAGGCCAGTTAGGTCCTCAGTGCAGGATGGATGCTGTATTCATTTAACATTTGCTATTTTGTTCATCATGGGTTTTGATTTGGGGGTTTTGTTGGGGGGTGCATTTTATTATTTTAATATTGCATTAAAACATTATTTATCTTGATTACTGTTACTTAAAATTTGCACCAGAGACGAATGCTTACTCCCCTCACCCTAGCTCTGGCCTTTCTAGAAGTCTAACTGTAAATGTAGTTCCAGCCTTCCCTGCAAAGGAGCAGCCCCCTCATGGGTGGTGAGGAGGGGTTCCCTGCAGGCGCAGCTCATCCTGAGCGTCACATGTGCCAGGGCAGGGACAGGAGGGACCAGGATCCTCCCCTTCCGGTGCTTCCTAAACTCACAGCCCAGGCAGAAGGTGGGCACACTCCCAGGAAGTACCACCGCGAAATTCCAGAAATGAGTTACTAAATGTTTATAGGGTGTCTCAAAGGAATGAAAGCTGTGTGTACTTTTTGTCTTCTTTTCATAAAATCATCTTTCAAATCACTCCTGAAAGCCTTTTTTCTTTATTAAAATGAACTCAAATGTCATAATCATACAGAAGAATCTTAAGAAGTCATTTGCAAATTATTAGATTTGCTTAAATGACCTTTGCACCAGAACTATGAAAATTACACTTCTTTCATTACAAAAAAAAATTAATGTGTAAAATCTTTTTATTGGTCCACTAATGCATTATGCACCGTAGTGGGGTTATTTTGACGTCGTATATGTATGGAGTATAATTTACTTCATTATGATCCTCAGTACTTCTACTCTCACTGCCCTGCTCCTTCCCCCTGCTTCCTTTACTCTGCTGGTCTTCTCCCTATTTGTGTTTTTAATTCATGCTCCATAGATATACACAGAGGTGGAATCCACTGTGGCATATTCATTTGTGTACACAGCACGATTCCTCAATTTCACTCTGCAGTTCCTCCCTGCTCCTGTCTCTCCCCTCCCCCTGCTTCCCCCTTCCTCTCCTCCACTCATCTCCCTTCTATTATAAATGTGAAATCTTGATTGGCAGATCAACTGCTTTGAGTGAGATAAAAACAGAAATTGGAAGGCATTTTGTACATTGGACTCAGAATGAAACAACAAAATATCAACCTGCAATTTTTGCTTTTCTTCTTCACAAACACACACAACCCTGTGCGGGAGGTTGTGCGTCTTTTATTTCAATGTAATTTTGCCACGTGCTGATTCTCATTCTGCATTTTCATCTTAGTAACGTACCACATGCATTCCAATTGGAGCTGGAATCCATCATATCCTTCAACTTTCAGTTCTAAAAATTAGAATGAGAACACCAAAAATGTCAGTTTTCTTGCCACTCTAACAGCACTTTCAGTCCTAAGTGGGCGCTGCAGAGCAGAAGAGCCCTAGCCTAACAGGCACATAGGCCCAGAGTTCCATCCCCAGCACAGGAAGGGGGAAAAGTCCGACTGTCTACTCTTACAAGGATGCCACATCTCTAAGAATACTTTTTTCTTATATTTTTCCTAAGCAACCTAATGTGATATTAATTCAGTTTTTAAAATTACACTACTGCATTTGTCAAGGTAGAAAGCAGAATCCACTCTGACGTTTTAAGTCAGTTTTCCCTTACTATTACAAAATCACCGGAGACAATTAACTTCTAACGAGGAAAAGGTTGGTTTTGACTCATAGTTCTAGAGGGTCCAGTCCAAGATCAGGCAGTCTGGGTCTCTGGCAGCACTCACGGATGGATGGGGAGGAAGAGCAAAGGGTTCACATCATATAAGAGCCAAGAAGCAGAGAGAGTCTGGGAGACTAGAGTCCCTAGGGTCACGCCCCCCTTTTAGGATCACGCCCCCACCCCCCCACCCCCCCACCCCGACCTCCCCCCCACCCCGACCTCCCTTAAGGCCCCACCCCGTAGAGGTCCTATGACCTCCCAATAGCACCACTCTCTGGTCCTGTAACCCATGGCCCGCTGGGGACCCTCGTCCAAACCCTAGAATTCCCCATCACGTGCGTGGCACCCTTAGGAGAGTGACAGCAGAGAGCCCCTGCCACCAAGGGGCAGAGGGAGGAGAGACGCGGCTCCGGCTTGGCTGCAGCCACAAGCGGGGCTTCCCGGGAGGGAGCGGCAGTCGCAGGATTAAAAGGCCTTCTGAGCCCCACTTGGCAGCCCCTCCTCTTCCTGCGGGGGTCTCTCCGTGGCCAACCCCAGGGGGCGTCAGCCAGCAAGGGACAGCGGGCGGTCAGGGAAGGACCGCACACCCCGGGGACAGGCATCCAAGGTTGTGGAGGAGCCTCCTCTTGTTCCGTGATGGAGGCTCAGCGGGTGGAGGGTGGAGGATGAACCTGAGTTCTGTTTTTAACTCAGGTGCTGAAGTCTTTCTGATACCGTGCCCACTTCACCTTCTGAATGTAGCTCTGAGGTTTATTAAAAGGGACACGTTTTCCTTTTCCTCTTCTCCGTCTCCCCCTTCCTAACTTGGGGACAGGGGACAAGACTACCTTGTGCTATCTGCTCCACAGAGTTGTCTGCCAGAGGATCTAGGAAGTGAATATCTCCCAAATCAACCAGTGAATCCTGACACTCCATCAGGGGCCCTGGGACCCCCTACCTGACCACACCTGGAATGCAACCCTTGAAGAGGCCCTTTTACAAGCCCCTGTTCCTCCTGATGGGCAGAATCACAGCCTGCGGGACAGGAGTCCCCTGTCTGTCCTTTGCTAGCAAAGCAATAACATTTATTTTTCCTTTTTCTCAAAACCTTGTCCTCATGATTGAATGGGCGTTGGGGGAAAGGACAGAGCTTACTATTCTACTTCCGAAATTGAATCAGAGCGTTGATATCAAATAGTCAGTCCCCTCTCTTCCTGCTTGTGTTCCCAGGGAGGATCAACCTTGCTGAATATCACGCTGGGAGTGGAGCTTTGGAAGAGGGAGATGCAAAAAGACAGTCAATATGCAGAATAAATAACTGGGCCCAGTCAAGGAGATGGGGGCTGGTTGGAAAGGAGAGGAAATCCAATGCTGACATCTCCAAAGCCCTTTCCCCTCCTGCTCCCACCTGTTGCTAAGGTAACCTGCCACAGGGAGGGTCCCCCCTGCAGGGAGACGTTAATTAATGCCTCCTGAGCTGTCCCTCCCTGCCCCCAACACTGCACCCTTTGGCCCTCCCCCTCCTCATTTTCTTGTCACCTTTTGGCTCTTTCCCAGGCCCTTGGTGAAGTACACAGGAAGGAGAGAGAGGGGGGGAGAAGAAGGCAGGAGAACAAAGATAATTTGAAATGTATAAAAGGGACAGGACACTCCCCTCGGGGTCCTCTTCTTCCATGGGGAAGGCTGTTTCTAGCCTTTAAATAAAACTTGCCTTCTACCCTTGCCTGGTGTTTCTCGGGTATTCAATCTTAACATCTGGTCACCTGTAAAACTTTAACTGCAGCAACAGAAAGTCACCTGAGCCCACTTACCTCTCCTTATTCTTCATAGAGCGGAAAGGTTGATGTTCTCACAGAGCAGAGAAAGAGGAGGCCTCCCTCTGGCTTTCTGACATCCGTCAATATTTTAAGAAAACAATCCTCACTTTCCCTAACCAGTTGGGAAAGTAAGTTGAGCTTCAATACAAAAATGAATACTCTTTATTAAAACATCATATGGGTATTTTTTTTCTGTGAAATCAAATTAGTCTAAAAATCTAATCCTTCCAACGTTAAGAAAAACACAAGCAAATATATGGTAAAGAAGTTGAAATCTTCCTCCCAGTTTCTTATCCCTGGCTAATTGGGAAGAATTGGAAAGGGGTGAGAGTAATAAACACTGATGAATAATTTGCCTAACCCTTCTATTGAGTCTTGTTATATATAAATTCCCCGATTTGACAATTATACAAATAATAGCATACTTTAACACTACTACATAAAAAGTACTGTAGGTGCCCAGGTTTCGAAGAAAGCATTCTCTCCAATGTTTTTTCATATAAAAAGGTAATTCTCACCCAAAATCTGGGTTGATCTTTTACATAGAAAGAGTACATGGGCACAGTTAGAATACGGTTTTGGGAACTAGAAAAGCCACCCTGGATTTCAGTAAATCAACATTCCACCACTGAGCTGGGCTAATGTTTAGCTGAAATCTCCTGTGGATGTCAGATCTTTTCCTTAATATGGGAAACAAACTTTAATATAAGAGAGATCAACTGAATTGAGCTTGGGGATCAGGAGACAAGAGGAGGGGTGAGCTAGGGACCAGGGAGGGTGAAGAAAGGGGCCAGTCAGATGTCAGAGATGAATTTATTCATGTTCCACTTTTGTCGGAAGTAAACTGACCCTTCGGTTAGTCTCTGCAGAAAGCCATTCCCAGAAGACAGGAAGGCAGTTGTCCTTGTGAAACATCCAGCTGAAAAAACGGGACACCTTTTCACTCTGCTGACCTGTGGATCTAAGGAAACACTGTTCCTCTTTAAAGGAGGAGAATCAATGGACACAGATCTGGAGGAGCTTTCAGATCTGCCTGCATTTGTGCTCCAGGACTGGAGCATCCTCGGTGCAGCCTGAGTTTCTGAGTCTAAAGGGGCTGAAGCTGTTCTGTCTGCAGCAGGTGCAGGGAATTCCTATCCGTCCCCAACCAGCTCTGAGTCTGGGGGACAGCACACTTTGTGCTGCCAGCCAAGGAGCTTTGGGTGCCTTAGAGAGCCGCTTGGACCCCAGGTCTCCATGTGGTGGGGAGGACTATGGGGTCGTCTCCTCCTGGGAGGACTGGCTGTGGCTTTCACACACACTACAAAGGCACAATCTAGAAGCTGGCATTCAGTGCGCAGTAGAAGACAAGAGGACAGGCTATGCACGTGGAGTCGGCCACACTTTCTGCTGTTGCACATCGAGGCAGAGATACAAGCGGGCACAAGGAGCACACTTAGCCTGATGCCCTTCTATTCAGGGTCCAGGCGGCTGGCCAAGGTAAGGTCGCAGTTTCATAAGGACTCAGGGCATGGAGAAACCTAGTCGTTACACAAAAACATGCAGTTTTATTCTCAGTCCAATAATGAATATGAGCACAAAATTCTCAAAATACAAAATATCAAAGAAGGGGAAAGTTTTGTTCTCTGTATGATACAAAATGTTTTCGGCCAACTCAGATAACTCCAGGGGCTGTACCCAGGATGTGGGATCACATCCAACGTTCCTGGTGGTGACAGAGGGGAAATGAAGGTCACCTGTAGAGAATTTCCTAAGAATATTAAATAAGAGTCTCTGCAGACGACTTATCATATGCATCTTCTGTTCCAAAGGTTAAAAGAAACTTCCCCTGAGTATAAGGGGAGGGGGAGAGAGAGAGAAAAGAGGAAAGATGAATAAACAAAGCAGCCCTGAGGTGACAGAATACTTGGTCACACTTGATATTTAGGGAACCCTGTGACTCCGGAATAAGATGGTCTGGAGATAAAGCGCCAAAAATTTAGAAACCTGCTTGTCTCTCCTACAGCAAGACGATAGGTCTCTCTAGGCCTCAAATCTCCTGTGTTTATGATGAGCATCATTATATTTCTTTTCTGGGTAGTTTGTGAAGATTATTTGATTTTTTTTCTGGTTGTTTTGTTTTGTTTCCTGGTTCTGGGGATTGATCACAGCACCTAGGCAAGGACTGTACCGCTGAGCTACATCCCCAGCCCCATGAAGATTATCTGAGAAGAATTTATGCCAAGTGCTCACTGGCTATAATAAAGGTTCAATATATTAATGATATTGTCATTAATTAAAATAAACCCAAATCCTGCCACGCAGTGGCACAGGCCTGTGATCCCAGCGGCTTGGGAGGTTGAGGCAGGAGGATAGAGTTCAAAGCCAGCCTCAACAAAAGCAAGGTTCTAAGCAACTCAGTGAGACTCTTTCTCTAAATAAAACACGAAATAGGGCTGGAAAACTGGCTCAGTGGTCGAGTGCCCTTAAGTTCAACCCCCAGCACCCCCCTAAAAAGAACCCAAATTAAAAAAAAACCCTCAAATCCTAATAAGGACTTTTTTCAAAGGCTTATACTCATTTCTTATTACCAGATATCTTTCCATCCCACAAATCAAATGCATTCTTCTTTGATTCTAAAGGATATTCAAAATATTATTTTTCCCTGGAAAGGCTATGGTTAAACATTAGAGTTTGGCCTCCTGATGCTCTATAATTTCTTGCAGCTCTGTAGAATGAGGTTATGCCAACACAATTTCCACGTGAATAATGGATAAAGAGCACTATCTGTGGTTTCAAAGGGTTTTGGGCCAAAACATCTATTTTCTTAAATGTCCAATGTAGATTTATAAAATGTCAATATTCAACAATAACACCTAAGCATAATTACTACAAAATATAATTCATAACCAAGTTGTTTTGTTTCATGATTTACTCTTATTAATTTCTTGTTTCTGTCGCAGATCTAATGAATTGCAATTCTTCAAGGTGCCACAGAGTTTTCCTTTCACTAGGAAAGGAAGAGCTACAGAATGTTCTCCAAAGAATAGCAAATAGGTTTTAAAACTCTACATGCTTATGCAAATTTCACCCTTAAACAAAAATTAAGACCATAAGGAATCAGTTTAGGGAGCTCTAAAGTTTTCTTATAACTATTGCTATCGTTCAATCAACTGTCTGGTTGTTCATTATACAAGTTCTTTTTATTCAAGTACAAATCAGTTAATTTTGATGTATTTTATTTCCTCTTAAAATTTTTTACCCTTTTGGAGCTGGGGTTGTAGCTCAGTGGTAAAGCACTTGCCTTGCATGTGTGAGGAAGTGGGTTTGATCCTCAGTACCACATAATAAATAAATAAATAAAGGTTAAAAAAAATCTTTTTTACCCTTTTGGTGTTGTGGTGTGGATCAATGGAAGAGCCTCTTTCCTACCATATGCAAGGGCCTGAGCTCTATCCCCAGAGCTGCAAAAAAATAAAATAAAATTTAAATTAAAAAATTACTCATTTTACCTACCTTTCAACATGTAAAGTTTATGCCAAAGGCAGTTTTATTCACATGAACAGAAGTATAAAACCTCACATATACGTGAAAGAACATTTTAAAAATCTGACCATCAATATTTAACCATATAAATATTAAACTAGAAATTGAAAGCTTTTTGTTATTGTTGTTCTCAGAATCTATACTCATCTCATACCAAACTCTTGGAATTTTTAGGGAAAAAAAAAGTTACTTGAGGTTTGTTTTCTTTGTTTTGTTTTGTGTTCAGTATTAGGGATCAAATCCAGGGACCACACAAGCTAAGCAAACCTTCTACCACTGAGCTATATTCCCAGCCTTGGAAATAATCAAATAAAATCAGGACATGGTGGCGCTCACCTGTAATACCCGCAGCTCAGGAAACTGAGGCAGGAAGTTTGCAAGTTCAAAGCCAGCCTCAGCAACTTAGTGAGGCCCTAAGCAACCTAGCAAGACCCTGTGTCTAAATAAAATATTTTTAAAAGGGTTGGACATGTGGCTCAGTGATTAAGCACCCCTGGGTTCAATAATAATAATAATAATAATAATAATAATAATAATAATGGAAGAAAAGAGATTATCTTTTCAAATGCCAAATAAAGAACATTGAGTATCCACTTGTTATGGCAACCTCATTATAAAAGAGAATTGAACAAAGAAAAGGTCTCTTAGAACAAAATCCACAAAGACTTTATAGGACAAGAATTTCATTGTAAAGAATTGGGGTGATACAAATTCATTCCACATTTTATATAAAAAGCAAAGGTAAAATTTTAAAAGTATGGCAACTATCTGCCAATTTGCGCCATGTAAAATGAAATCATATCGGTAACAGGTTACGGTTCTGGCACTGATAAGGAACGGGGCCTGGATTTTACTTGCTCACCTAAAACAAGACTGTGTCAAAATAGATGAAGCAACAGTTTCCCAGGAAACAAAGGAGAGTGATCCTTGAAAGACTGGACTCAGTGAGGTGTGCCCTGCGGCTGCCCCAGAGGAGCTCCTGGATGCAGCACAGGAAGAAGGACCCAGGCAGAGCCCAGAGCTTTGGAGTTGAAGACAGAGGGAATGAAGGGTTGATTACGGCCAAAGGAAAGACCCCTCAAAAGAGCCGGGCAGTTGCACACCTGTAATTCTAGTGGCTTTGGAGTCTGAGGCAGGAGGATCACAGTTCAAAGCCAGCTTCAGCAATTTAGTGAGACTCTGTCTTTAAATAAGATATTTGTAAAAGAGCTGGGGATGTGGCTCAGTGGTTAAGTGCCCCTGGGTTCAATCCCTGGTGCCAAAAATAAATAAATAAATAAATAGTTTATTTTGTGTGTATGTTTAGAACCCTCTGATTTGGGTGGACGATAGGGGAGTGAGGGACAAAAGAACTGATGTTTGCTGGTAAATTCTTAGGCAAGGTGGGGTTCCTGAAGGGAAAATTGGGAAAGTGTGGACTCCCTCCAATGCTCAGCCCTCAGCAGTCTCCGTCTTTCAGGCCCGACATGTTGAGTCTCCAGAAAGCAGCCAGTTCCCTCCCCTGCTTTTATTTTTTTATTTATTTATTTTTGGTACTTGGGATTGAACCCAGGGGCGCTTTACCACTGAGCCACATCCCCTAGCCTTTGTATTTTTTATTTTGAGATAGGGTCTCACTGAGTTGCTTAAGACCTCTCTAAATTGCTGAGGCTGACTTTCAACTGGCGATCCTCCTGCCTCAGCCTCCGAGCCCCTGGGATTACTGGCCTGTGCCAGGGCACCCAGCCAGCCAGTTGCCTTTGAGCACTCCTGCCCTTTGCTGGTATCAGTGAAGTTTCTGCTCCAGGTGAGCTGGGATTCCCTGTCTGCCTGCCTCTCCCCCCCCCCCCCCTCTCTCTCTCCAGTTTTCTAAGTCCTGGTTTCCCTGTTATGAAGCAGGTTCACTGATTACCAATCCAAGAGGGGACCAGCACCTCTGGAGGGCAGCTGAGATCTCCACCATGCCCACTCCCTAAACAGCGTGGCCTTTCCCACCCACCCATTCTAGGCTACAGTGTTACCGGTTGCCTGAGTCTGGTAGAATGGAACGTGCCGCCTTGCAATAAGCAATATGAAGTGGAGTTTGTACATGCAGATAAGCAGCAAAAGACAGAAGAGGCCCAGGAGTCAGTGAGGAGGCCCTCCAGGGCTCAAGAAACTACCTGGAGCAGAGGCTCACTGAACGGACTTTCTAGGCAAAGCTTCAAGGGGCAGCCTCCTTCAGAAGGAGAGAGTGGCCAGCCCTGGCTGTGGCCTGTTTTCCCTAGGCCAGCATCCCCCAGGAGGACAAAAACAAGGTCCTGCCTCCGGTCACCACATTCCTAGCATGCTTCCCACTTGTTCGGGAAAACTGCTATCAGACACTGCCCCACACCCGTGACCTGGGTTCTCTGAGGGCCCTGAGAACTGCTGACCTTCAGGGAGTTTTGTTGTTTTGAGAATGGGTGGGACAACCTGCCGCTTCTTCATATCAGCCTGGACACCCAGAAGTCCTCCCCCTCCACAATCTGCTTTCTTCTTTAATCTTGTTGAGGCCTTCGGGAATTTGTTGCCCAGAACAAATGTCAAGGCCAAGGACAAGCAGGAGAGGGGAGGCTCTTGTCTCCTCCTGGGAGAAACTCCTTCCCCCTGCTGGTCCTTTGTCCCCGGCTCAGAACTCCTGATGAGGAGGTAAGAATGACAGGCAGCCACAGTTCCCTGGTGACTCCTGCTCTCAGGTCCAGTAGGCAGTGGACCTGGCAGACCAGGTTCTCATCTGGAAGCCCTGATCACGTTCCAACCTCTTCCCTCCAGTTGGTCCTTGGTCCCTTCTGGTCCTGATCAAATGCAGTGGCATCAGGTGTCAGTCCCTGGGCTGTGCTGCCGCCGAGCACCTTATGTCCTGTCCCGGGGCCAGCGCTTTTCCAACAGCCATCAGCGACCACTCTGTCCCAGGACCACTGCCCTGAGCAAGGCCTGCTGGGCCTGCGTGTCCTGCCCCAGGGTCAAGGCAGAGCTCTGCTCGCATTCCGGAGGGGCTGCAGGGAAAGCCAGAGGAGGGCACCCTGCACCCTTGGTCTGTTCCCCGAACGCCCCACGGTGCATGTGGCAGGGCTCCTCCTGGCACGGGGCGCGGGTGGGGCTGCAGGGGTGACTCGTGGAATCCACACACAGCTCTCAGGTTCTGCTCAATCTGGAACAAGAGACGCGTGGCCTGCGGAAAGACAGGACTTCAGGAATGCAAAGTTAGCACCCAAACCTAAACGACCTTCTCTAGTCCATCCTAAAGACTTCATGACCTTGGGAAGGTGTGGGTTGCGGGACTCACCCTCTGGGGCCTTCCGGTAGCACAAAGGCTTTTCTGTGCATTCCTGGCTCACCCTGCTATGGCTTCAGGGACAGGAGCTTATTCTCTGATCCTGGTAATGGAGACTTTGAAGAGAGAGGTACAGTGACCCACCGACTCAGGCCAGCCCAGGCAGCAGTGACATAGGGTCAGGACTGGACACCCAGCCTCTCCCTGACCATGAGGAATCAGCCGTGGGAAAGCTGGAGCACAGCACTGGAACTTTCTCCCTGGGTGGGGACAGCAGCCCTCCTAAGGGAGGTGGGACCCCCTGGAGGCAGCAGAACCCAACCAGCAACTGCCACTGGGTCAGAGGCCCCTGGAGGAGGGGACCCTCTGCCTCCAAACTCCCAGCAAGGTCAGCAGAGGGTGGCATGAGGGCAGAGCCCTGGCCCATGAGGAGGTCCAGGTGTGCTGTTGAGAAGGCCAGGTGCAAAAAGTATATAGAGAGAAGGTTCCAGAACAGGGTCTAGGGAGAAAGCCCCCCTAGGCCATCTGGGCAGTGGAGCTTGAGGAAGGTTCTGGAAGGAGCCGACCCTCCTCCCCCCCACTCCCTCCCTTTGCTATCACTCCTTCCCATTTTGTCTCCCTTTCTGTCTACACTGCTCCCCATCTGGCACTGTCAAGACAAGCGTACCCAGCGGGTGACTCCACCAGGCAGGTCACATGGATGAGGCTGGCTTTGGCCACACATCACATGCAGATGCCCCACCCATCTGCACCCACCGCCCCCTGCATGCCAACTGCTCCTTCCTGCTTCCTCTGCTCCCAGGCAGAAGCACCCCTCACCACCACCTCGGCCCTCCTGCAGCAGAGGCCAGCTCACGGGGTTCCTTTCCTCTCAGGCCTCAGGACTCCCTTCCTGTGCAGAGTGTGGGGCTCCTGGAGAAAGACTTGTTATATGGAATCAGACAGAGCTGGTGGGTCCACAGTTCCTGAGTCCTGTCTCATTAGGGCATGTGAGCTGAGCACTGGGCTAAGTGAAGACCCAGCCCCAGGGGTGTCTGTGGAGGAAACTGCATGTGCAAAGTCCCTGAGACTAGCTAATACTCCAGGTGTGTGGAAAACAGCAAGGACGTCTGGAGGTGGAAGTAGAGTAGGGGGAACAGCATTTTTGACCCCACGGCTCGAGGTGAGGACTTGGGATGGCATTGTGAGTGAAATGAGTGGAAGAGTCACATGACGTGACTTTAACAGGAGTTTCTTTGGTGGGCTGAGAACAGACGGAGGAGGCACGGCAAGTGGTACACAGAGAAAATTCCCTCATCATTAGAATCTTCTGGGGTTCAGTTTGTGCGGGAAAAGCAGGGCTGTTTTTCACTCCTTCCCTTTGACTTAGCAATTGTGTAAAAAAAATCAGCTCCGAGTCATCTTCCAATGGCAACTAATGAACTTTCCTTAATGTCAGGGCTTTGTGAGGTTTTCACCCAGTTTTGTTTCAGAGCACTGCAGTTGCTGTTCTTATTCTTGCTCACAGGATCTCACATTTGGCCAGACAGAGCCTCCCTGCATTGGCCTCTGGGTCCTTTTTATACTTTTGGTACCAGGGATTGAACCCAGAGGTCTTTACCCACTGAGCCCGACCCCCAGCCCTTTTTATGTTTTATTTAGAAACAGGTTCTCACTGAGTTGCTGAGGTCCTCACTATGTTGCTGAGGCTGGCTTTGATTTGATTTGCGATCCTCCTGCCTCAGCCTCCCCAGCCACTGGGATTGTACGTGTGCACCACCCTGGGTCTTTTTGACCCATGCCAGGCCCTCAATGGGCTTCTGTTCTAATAAGGCGTCCCGGCTCTTTCATGCATTCCCAGCTGCGGATGGTGAAACAGCCATCCTTCTGTGGACCCCGACTTTCTTTTAGGTGGGAATGATGTTTAGGGCCCAAGTGCAACTGCGGAGGGCTCAGCTGCCTGTGGATTTTTGTGTGCTGGGATATTCAGAGGATAGAACTAGAACATTCATATTTTTAACTAAAAATTTAGTGTTGAACTAAGTGTCCATTCACAAGGGGTTGTAAGACTGGGCTGTTTACAGGGATCTGTGGGTCCCTTACTCAGCTTCTCCCAGTAGGAACTTGCTTCAGGAGCACACCAAGTTGCTGGGCCCTCACGATTCCCTTTTTTAGCTACCACACTTTCCTCCTGCCCCCAAGCCCTCCTTCACCCCTGACAACCAACCACTCATCTGTTCTCCATTGCTCTGATTTTATCATCTGGTGTTATATAAATGGAATCACACCACGTAACCTTTGGCCTCTTCCTCTCAGTGCAATTCTCTGGAGACTCACCCACTGGTAACATAACATGTTGCTCTGCATATCAATAATTTGTTCTTTTTTATCCCATCCTCTGCATAGACCCAAAGTGGCACAGTCACATCAATGTTTATAGTAGCTCAATTCACAATAGCTAAGCTGTGGAACCAACCAGGTGACCTTCAACAGGTGAATGGATAGAGAGACTGTGCTATATAAATACACAATGGAATATTACTCAGCCATAAAGAAGAATGCTATTATGGCATTTACTGTCAAATGGATGGAACTGGAGACTATCGTGCTAAGTGAAATAAGTCAATCCCCAAAAAACAAAGAACAAATGTTCTTTCTGGATGTGGATGCTGACACACATAAGTGGGGAAGGGAAGAATAGCAGGTCATTGGGTTAGAAAAAGGGGAAGGAAGGGAAGGAAGGAGGGATAGGAATAGGAAAGACAGTGGAATGGATTGGACTGAACTTTCCTATACTCATATGTGAATACCTGCACAATACTGAATCAGCCTTGAGACCAGACCTTCCTGCCTTCCTCCCTTTCTTAGAAGTAAACCATTCTTTTCTGACCATAAAATATAATGTTAACTGTACGAATTTTTATAACTCTCTCGGTAAAGTTGAGGAAGTTCCTGTCTATTCTTATTTTTTCTCTAGGTTTTGATCGTGGATGAGCATTGAATTTTGTCAGATGACTTTTCTGCATTGATGGATACGATCATGTGATCATGTGTTGTTAATACAGAGGATTGCATTGATTTTGCCACAATGAACAAGGCTTGTGTAATTCTCATGGGTCTTTATGTATGGCTGAACTATATCTGATAATATTTTGTAAAAGTTTTGAGCCCAGGGGTGCTTAACCACTGAGCCACATCCCCAGCCCTTTTTGTTTTTTATTTAGAGACAGGGTCTCACTGAGCTGCTGAGGGCCTCCCTAAGTTGCCGAGGCTGACTTTGAACTCATGATCCTCCTGCCTCAGCCTCCTGAGCTGCTGGGAAAATAGGTGTGTGCCACCGTGCCCGACATATTCTTCCCTTTTTTGCTTTGTCAATCTTGCTAAATGTTTGTGAATCTTATAGATCTTTTAAAAAACCCTGCTCTTTGCTTCATTGATTTTCTCTATTTTATTGATTTCCGCTCTTATATTCATTATTCCCTCCCTTCTATTTTTTATTTATTTATTTTGTGTGTGTGTGTGTGTGTGTGTGTGTGTGTGTGTTTTCTTTTTCCTATATTGTAGTTCTTGAGGTGGGAGCTTCATTGACCTGAGAATTTTTTCATTTTCTAACTTATACATTTAGTACTCTAAATTTCCCTCTTGGCATTGCTTTAGGATGCCCCACAAGTGTTGACGTACACATTTTCACTTTCTTTCAGTCCATAGTTTTTTTGGTGGTTGTTGTTTTGATCCTGGCGATTGGACCTAAGGGTACTTTACCAAAGAGCCGCATCCCCAGTCCTTTTTATTTATTTACTTACTTTTATTTCGAGACAGGGTCTCACTAAGTTACTAAGGCTGGCCTCAAACTTGCAATCCTCCTGCCTCAGCCTCCTGAGTCGCTGAGAATTACAGGCATGCACCACTGTGTACCTGGCTAGTTAACAGTATTTTTTTTTTGAGACTTTCTTTTGACCTGTGGATTATTCAGAGTGTATTGTTTTGTCTGCAAACATTTGGAAGTCTGTTATTTTTCTGTTTTTGATCTGTAATTTGATTCCATTTTCATCGCTGAACATTATGATTTGAATTCTTTTAAATTTTTTGGATATTTGTTTTATAGCCCAGGCTGTGGTCTATCTTAGATATATATTGTGCGATTACTCAGAAAGAACATATATTCTGATGTTGCTGGGTGGAGTGTGTAATAAACTTTGACTCCCAGTGTCTGGTTGTTGCTCTGTATCTTTGCTGATTTTCTGCGAGTCGTTCCATGCGTTATTGAGTGAAGAGACTCGAGGCCTCAGCTGTAAGTGTGGACTTGGTGTTCTTGCAGTTCTATCAGGGTTTGGCTCACATATTTAAAAAAAAAAAATTCATGGCCATCATTGAGTGATTCTTTTACCCATTGATAATTGGGAGATCATTCTTCTCTGAAGTGTGCAGAATTTTCAAATATTAATATCACGTCATTAATTTCATTCAGAAATGTTATTAAATTTCCAGAAGGTGTCAAGCTCACTACAACACACACATTTTCCAAAGTTTTCATTTTTTGCCTAAAAATTTGAATTTTATTACTGGCAAAAGTGATGGGCTTGCTTCCATTTTCAAAACAATTATCCTCTGGGCTGGGGAGATAGCTCAGTTGGTAAAGAGCTTGCCTCACATGCACAGGGCCCTGGTTTCAAACCCCACTACCAAAAAAAAAAAAAAAAACCCTTCTAAATTCTTAAGTCTGGCTGGATTCTCTCTCTTTATTTTTATTTATTTATTTATTATTATTATTATTATTATTATTATTATTATTATTGGTACCCAGGATTGCACCCAGGGGCACTTTACCACTGAGCCACATCCCCAACCCTTTTTCTATTTTATTTAGAGGCAGGGTCTTGCTAAGTAGCTCAGGGCCTTGCTAAGTTGCTGAGTCTGGCATTGAACTTGCAATCCTCCTGCCTCAGCCTCCCAAGCTTCTGGGATTACAGGCATGCTCCACCCTGCCTGGCTGGATTCGCTATTTTGATTTACTTTCCATTCGTCAGCTTTGCATGAGCACACAACGATCACACTGTTGAAATTACTGAAGCTATTCTAAGTTTCAAAGTTTTATAAATGTGAGAACCAAATCACTGCCCAAACCTATAATCCCCAGCCACTCTGGAGGCTGAGGCAGGAGGATCACAAGTTTGAGGCCAGTCTGGGTAATTTAGTGAGAACTTGTCTCTAAATAAAAAATAAAAAGGGGTGTAGCTCAGTGGTAAAGCACGCTTGGGTTCAGTTCCTAGTACCTTAAAAGAAAAAGATTAGAAGCAATATTTCTGTTTCTACAAACAATATAAGTTGGGGGTTTGATAGGGGATTGTATTAAAACTGTAGATCAGTCTGGTAGAAATTGACATTTTTATAATATCAAGTAGCATATCACTCCACTGAATTGTATTCTCTTTAATTTATCCGAGAAATGTCTTGTAGTGAATCAGCTTTGCATGCTATTTGTTATATTTATTCCTAAGTATGTTATTCTTTTGATGTTATTGTCAGTGAAACAGTTTTATCTCATTTCCCAAAAGTATATGTAGCTCTTTTTAAAAATTTTTTATAGTTATAAATGGACAGCATGCCTTTATTTTATTTATTTTTTTATGTGGTGCTCTCCATCGAACCTAGTGCCACACACATGCTAGGCAAGTGCTCCGCCACTAAGCTACAGTCTCAGCCCTATATAGCTTTTTTATACAACACGATTGATTGTATAAACAGAACTTTACATTGACGATTTCTTTAGCTCATTTATACCCCCAGCAGGTTTTTGTTTCTTAGTGCTTCTCGCATCCACAATCAGGCCGGCCACCTGCACTTAGAAGTCTTACATCTCACTTTCTAAGCTAGGAACATTTTATTCCATCTTTTCTCTTATTGTACCTGCTGGGACCTGGGAGCTGCAGGACAATGAGATATTCTTTTCTGCATCCCTCTTAGGAAGTAAGTATGGCATTAGCTGTAGTGGGCTTCACGGGAGACTTTAAAAAATCATATTGAGGAAATTTATTTCTACTTCTGTCGGGGTTTTTAACCCCCCCCCCTTCCCTCCTGACCTGTGGGAGAGATTGGGGGAGCACGCCCCGGCCAGGACAGGCCAAGAAAGGAGAGAGTCGACTGACCGCCTGCACCCAGCCCTCCCTCCCAGAGGACAATCAGAGGCCAGGGAGAACAGTCAAAGCAGGGTCTCGTTTAATGAGGAAACACACACAGCTAATATAATGTACAGGAGCCAATCAGGGTAAAGATCAGCAGGGGGGGAGAGTTCACGTGTACACCCATCCTACAGGCAGTAATGGGAGACTTGAGCTGTCCTTGAGGGCAGAAGGGTTCTGAGCCTATCCTAGAGGTGGTCCGATTCTTCATCACAACCCACAGCAATGCCTTCTGGCTAATCGCTAGGTGCTCTCTTAGCCACCTGTGGCCCCAGGACTGGGAAGCAAGTAGCAGGCAGCAAGTTAAGTTTCCTCTTTTCTGATGCAACATGCCCCACGTTACATCATGCCCTACATACTTCTTTTTGTTGAACATGAATTCCTATTTTGTTATCATAAATGGGCATTGAATTGTATCAAAATGTGTGTGTGTGTGTTTATTCTGTGTAGTTATTCATGTGGTTTCTTTATTCTGTAAACATAATTTGTTGTTTTTACTGATTTTTAAATGTATTAAACCAACATTGCTTTTCTGGAATAAATCCCACTAGGCCATGATATATTGTACTTTTAAATTTCATTTCTGTGTTTTTATTAAAAGTTTTTGCATCTACATTCATGAAGAACATATTTTCATATATTATTCTTGCGATATTTTGCTACGAAGCTTACAACTGGTCCTATAAGTTAGAAATCACTCACTCTTTTGTTTGAAAAGACACTTTATAAAATTGATGTTTCTTCCTTAAATGCTTGAAGAATTCACTGGTGAACGTCTGTTGTGAGCCTGCCGTTATTCAAACCTCTATTCACTTTTATGTCTCCCAAGTTCAGACACCTTCACTGACGTTTAAAATGCTATTTAAAAGTAAAAAGCAAAATAGTCCTCTCATGACTTAGGAACAAAATATGAGAACAAGTGTTAGTATTAATCACTAGAATATATTAAAAGGAATGATTCCACCCAAAATAGCAATGCAGATATGATATTTTAGAAATAAACAGAGATAAACACACAGACACCAGATAGAGGGACCAAAAGCTTAGAAAGTGATCTAATATAAACTTTAAAATCCTAGGAAAATATACAGGTAAGACTAAAAAGATTAAATTTTGAAAAGCTGCTAAAGGTTACCTAGTTGAATTTATTAATATAATTATAATCATATTAGTAATAACTTATCAAAAGATGTTCTAAAATTCATCTGGAGTCATAAATGGGAAGTATAAGCAATAAGTAATATTTATTTTTATTTTTTATTTTTTTTTAGTTGTTGATAAACCTTTATTTTATTTATTTATATGTGGTGTTGAGACTTGAACCCAGTGTCTCACACATGCTAGGCAAGTGCGCTACCCCTGAGCCACAGCCCCAGTCCAATAAGTAATATTTGAAAAGTTCATTGTATGTAAGTTACAGAAAAGTTCATTCTTTTAAAAGTCACAGAATGTATATGTAACAAATTCTATACATGTAGCAATAAAAATTATCTTAAATAATAAATAACTTTTAAATTTTGGAACAGAGAAATAAACTGATAAATAAAAGAAATAGATATAGAAAAAAAGCATCGTATTATAAATAAAAATTAAAAACATGATATTTAGCTGGGCGTGATAGTGCACACCATCATCCCAGCAACTGGGGAGGCTGAGACAGGAGGATTGCAAGTTCAAAGCCATCCTCAGCAAAAGCCAGGTGCTAAGCAACTCAGGGAGACCCTGTCTCTAAATAAATACAAAATAGAACCGAAGATGTGGCTCAGTGCTGGGGTACTCCTGTGTTCAAGTCCTGGTACCCCAAAACAACAACAAAAACCCCATGATATTTGGTAGTATAATTTTGTAGGAAATTGAGAAAAACTTGCTGAAAGGTGTTGTGGAAACTAAGTAAATTATTTTGAGGCTATAAAGTTGTTTCCAGTCTTACCATGTAAATAAAATAAATTCTAAAATACTTAAACAATTGGTAAAATTATAACAAAATTTCATATTTTTTGGAAAGGCTTTATAAGTAAATTTCAAAAATTAAGAAAAATTAAGTGGATTAAATGACAATTTTAAAAATCCCTCAGGCATAATAAAGCATATTTTTTTTTTAAAGAGAGAGTGAGAGAGGGAGAGAGAATTTTTAATATTTTTATTTTTTAGTTCTCGGCGGACACAACATCTTTGTTGGTATGTAGTACTGAGGATCGAACCCGGGCCGCACGCATGCCAGGCGGGCGCGCTACCGCTTGAGCCACATCCCCAGCCCGCATATTTTAAAAGAAAAAACAACCTAGGAAAATATCCTAAAATATATGAGAAATACAAATTATTTCATGAACTACGTATAAATAAACAAAGACAGAATTCACAGAAGTAAAAAGTGAGCATATGAGATCAGTCACAATTTCAAATCAAAGTGTGATCATTTTATAACACTTTATGTCAATTTGGTAAAGTAACATTTTAATCTTGAGCCTATTGATAAAATATGGTAATATGATCATCCATTTTTTTTTTTAGAGTTGGGGGTTCCTTTTTTGTGGACTAATATTTTCAAAGTGCCATACACCCACTGATTCCCAAAATTCATGTGTTGAAACTTAAGGGTAGTGTGACAGCATTAAAGGTACGGCCTCTAGGAAGTTAAGTCTAAGGGCACAGCCCATGTGGCGGCTGGGCTCAGGGACTCACAAAGGCTGAGCAAGTGAAACCCGCCTCCAAATAAAATATAAAACAGGGCTGGGGATGTGGCTCAGTGGTTAAGTGCCCCTCGATTCAACCCCTAGGACCAAGGAAATCCATTGCTTCCCAAAGTTCTCTCCCTCCCTAAATAGTTATCATTATTATTAAACAGTCTTAATGTTTTAAAACATATTAGAATTTATTTCACCAGCATAAGAACTAACCTGGTGAACATTTCATATGCACTTAAAAGAACATGTCTTCTAGTGTTTTTGTGGCATAACATTTTATTAATATCAATGAACAGGTTGACTTACAGTATTAGATCAACATTCTTTTATTCTTATTTTTCTTGTTTCTTTAACTAGAAATTGTGTTGGCAAATTTCCCCACTCAGTTCTAATAAAATTCGCTTCATGTATTTTGAAGCTCTTGTTATGGGTGAATACACACTTAGAATCGCTGAGACGGTTTAATGAGTTGGCCTTCTCTCATTATGAAACATCTTTTTCTATTGCAATTTTGGAATTAATTTCAAATTTCATTTGAATTAATATAAGAAAGCTCCAGCTTCCTTATGCTTATGATTGCGCAGTATCTGTTTTCCATCTCCTTATTGTCTAACATATGTGTGCATTCATATTCAGATGGTATGTTTTAGAGAATATATGTGTAGGTCTTGCTTTTTACTCTAGGAGTGTTCATCTTATTTACTTTTTTTGGGGGGAGGGGGTACCAGGGATGGAACTCAGGAGCACTTGACCACTGAGTCACATCCCCAGCCCTATTTTTGTATTTTATTTAGAGACAGGGTCTTACTGAGTTGCTTAGGGCCTCCCTTTTGCTGAGGCTGACTTTGAACTTGTGACCCTCCTGTCTCAGGCTCCCCAGCTCCTGGGATTACAGGCATGCGCCACTGCACTGCCATTTATTTACATATGTGATTATTAACCAATCTCAGTTTAGAGCTATCATATCTCACTATTCATTTTTCTGTCCCATCTCATCAAATCCCAAGAATCCACATGGGCTCCTATCTTTGCTTCTTTTCTGGAAGCTTTTCTTCATGAGTTTTGAAACTTATATCTTTATAGGATATTAATGACTGATCTATGATATAGATTGGAAATACTTTTTCAATTTTCAACTTTTGACTTTGGTTGTTTGGCTGTATGCAGAAGATTTTTATTTTATGGTAGCCAATTTTATCAACTATTTCACCTATTTTATTGGAGCTTTTTGTCTTAGGCACATTATTCTTGAAAGAAGTTGGGAAAGAATTCTCCCAAGTTTTCTTCTAACAACCTCTTATATGATTCCAGATAACTACAGAAAGAGCCTTATTTTTTTTAAAATTGCCCCTTGTTCCATGTCTCGATGCACTTTATTTACTTAATCCATAATCAATAGGCTCCTTCTAGTATTTTTGCTACTGTAGAAAGTATAAATATAACATTTATAAATATAACAATTTATAAATATAACATTTCACAATGCACAAGTATACTTGGAGTAGCAATTTCTAAATTTGAAATTGTTGATTTAAAAAGGAAGAGTAAACGTACCTTCTTTTTAAGGAAATGTATACAAGTGTCCTTTATCCCACAATTTCACCAACAAAAATTGTAATCATAGTCCTTGTAATAGTCAAGAAAGTGGAATTATAGCTTTGGTTTCATTTACCTTACTGTGAGTAAGTGTGAAATTATTTTTCTTTGTGTTAGAGCCTTTTGTAAGTTGTTTTGTTGTTGTTGTTTGTTTGGTTGGGTTTTTTGTTGTTTTTGTTTTTGTTTTTGTTTTGTACTGGGGATTGAACCCAGGGCTGCTTAACCACAGAGCCACATCCCCAGCCCTTTTTTATTTTTTATTTTAAGACAAGTCCCCACTAAGTTGCTGAGGCTAGCCTCAATCTTGCAATCCTCTTTTCTCAGCCTCCCAAGTCTCTGGGATTACAGGCAAGCCAACAAGCCCTGCTTTGTAATTTTTTTTTTTCCTAGAAACTATAACCTCATATCTTTATACAATTTTTATTGCATATTTGGTTTATATCTTGGTCATTTTCAGGATTCAGTGGAATATTTAAATTAGCCCTTTGTCTCTGGTCTGAATTGCAAAGTCTCCATTTTCCTTTTGTCATGAAGCATTTGAACTTGATCATCAAGTTCTTTTTATTTAGAAACAAATTCACTCACCAATGTTTCATTTCTGAAAAAAAAAAAAGCATCTAGTAATCGGAGGAGAAATAGTATGATTAGAAAAAGCACCACTCTGTGACTCTAACGAAGACACGTATCTAGCCAGGTTCCTGGGGAACTTTCCGTGGGCTGGCTCAGCACACAACACTTGAACCTGATTTTCATATCACTATGCACGACTTCTGTGTCTTCTGTTTTGAAGCAAAAGGAAGTACACTGGAAGGTGGGGGGTTCTGGGGTCTATAAAAGAGCAAGACTCACCCACTCCTGCAGACCCCCAGCTCTGAGCCCCCTTAAAAAAAAAAAGAAAGAAAGAAAAAAGAAAAAAATTGTACAATATTGGAAATTTTTTATGAAAAAGAAAAAAAGAAAGAAAGAAAATACAAACAAACCTGTAGCTGCAATTAAAAGTTCATAGGGGCCTGGGCTGGGGCTCAGTGGTAGAGCGCTTGCCTAGCATGCATGAGGCCCTGGGTTCGATCCCCAGCACCCACATGAAGAAACTAAACAAAATAAAGGTATTGTGGCCATCTACACTAAAGATATTTAAAAAAAAAAAAAGTTCACAGGGGCTGGATTGCAGCTCAGTGGTAGAGCACTTGCTTTGCCAATGTGAGGCACTGGGTTCAATCCTAGCACCACCTAAAAACAAATAAAGGCATTGAGTCAATCTACAACTAAAAGAAAAAGTTCATAGAAAATACAGAAGATAAATGAAGGAGTAAAATGAGGTCATGAGGTCGCCATCTGTCAAATCCAGATGGTAGGAAATCCTACAGGATGGAGTGACAAGATACCTTGAGGACGTTGATGTCACCAGCAGAGAGCCCAAGGGCACAGTCCAGCAGGCCTGCGGCTCCACCATAAGGAACAGTGACCTGAAGGGCTGGGGATGTGACTCCGTGCAGAGCCCTGGCCTGGAGGACCAGGCCCTGAGTTCAACTCCAAGTCCCCCAAAGGCGTGGGGCGGGGAAGGCAGTGGGAAAATCCCCGGAGGCAGCTGTTTCCAGGTTTTAGAAAACAGCACCAGGGCTGAATTCCTAAGATGATGCAAACGTCTGTGAGCCGCAGGGTCACCAGGGCTTAGTGCCTGGAGACACTTTCCAAACATAGAACAGAGGTCGTTGGGGTCAGGAGAAGGCCTGTGTGGTCTGTTTTGAAGTGGAGGGATTGTATGAGGCAACCAGAGAGGAAGAAACAGGACAGGGCAGGAGCCTGGAAGCTGCGTGCTAGCCAGGGGCGGTCTCTGGTACAAGGCCAAGGCTTCTGCACAGGTGCCAGGCCTGACCCTGACAGCCCATGGGGTGACTGAGTCGGGGAGGAAGGGGCACAGCTGGAAGGAAAGTTCTAGAAGGGTCCACTCCCAGAGTTCCCAGCGGAAGCAGCCAGGACAGGGAGACCCTGCGTGGCTTCTTTCTAGTTCCTATCTTTACAGGGTTCCTTTTTGTGTGTGTTGTGAAAAACTGGCCTCAGTTTCCCAGATACCCACACCATGTCCCAAAACTACTTATGAAAAGTCTCTCTCTTTTTTTGTCCCAGTGATTTGAGACATGAACTTTATGATTGACTAGTTTTCCAAAACTTGTCAATCAAGTGTTCTTGATTTTAGGTCTGTTTCATTTGTTTATTTGTCCAGGGGTTTAACACTATTTTTTTTAATATTTATTTTTTAGTTTTCGGCGGACACAACATCTTTGTCTGTATGTGGTGCTGAGGATCGAACCTGGGCCGAGTGCATGCGTGCACTACCACTTGAGCCACATCCCCAGCCCTAACACTATTAATTCTGTTTTCAGTAGACAACTTTTGCAGTGCCGTTTCATAATCTTTTTTTTTTTTAAAGAGAAATTTTAATCTTTATTTTTTAGTTCTCGGCGGACACAATACCTTTGTATGTGGTGCTGAGGATCGAACCCGGGCCGCACGCATGCCAGGCGAGCGCGCTACCGCTTGAGCCTCATCCCCAGCGGGCTGCCCCCCCCCCCATTTCATACTCTTTAAATCACTTTTCTGAAGAGGCCAGTGGTGAACCCCCATCAGTATTATAAGGAATTTATTATCTTACTGGTGCCTTTCTTTGTTGGCAGATTAACTTGAAAACTCTGCAAACTGATAAAAGGATTTGCTTGTATTGATTTAGTAACTAAAAAGATGAAATTTTTCTTGTTTTGGAACACTTACGGAGTTCTTTGGGATTTTTCACTCTACACAACACATGTCCTAGGCATGGCCCAGGCCCTCCCTGCCAGTCCCAGGAAAACAGGTGGACATGATGGAAAGAGAGCACAAGAATCCCCGGACACTTCCTCTTATATTCCGGGTCAGCAACAGCCTTATATCTCTCAGGCTTGTGTCATGGTGACCAAATAATGTTCAGTAAAAATGTGTTTAGTTACAACAGAGGCATCCAACACCATCGTAGTCTTTCATGTGAGTGCTATGGCATTCCAGAATTTGATGCTTCTCAGTCTCACAACTTGGCCATGGAGGTGACTTTGTGATTTTCCTACACAGTCCCCGGAAGAACATTCATCAGCTTCTCAGCAAGAACCTTCCCTGCAGAGCTTCCTGGGAGACCAGAGCCATTGGAACCGTTCCACTGCTCAGGATGATGGGCAAACCATGCCGCCATCTTTACCTAAGAACCATGAAGAGAAGGGTCCGTTGTTGTTATTTCAGATTGATTTCTTCATGTTACCAAATGTTGGGTCCATTTTTGCTCATTGGTAGAGACAGTCGAATCCTGAATCCAAAGACAATCATGTGAAGAAATTTGTTTTGCTGTGACAAAGCAAACTTCCCCTGATCTGTCCTTCTTTCAACCCAGTGTTCTATGAAGTGTTGGCATTTAGCAGAAAGATGTTATGGTTTGGCCGTGAGATGTCCCCCAAGAGCTCAGGAGTGGAACAGTGAAAGGGTTTAGAGAAGAAATGATTGAAGCACGAGACTCTTAATCCAATCAGTGAGTTGTTTCTGTGATTGGATTAACTGGGTAGGTTAGGGTGTGGCTGGTGGAGGTGGGTCATTGGGGGCCCACTCTTGGGGTATATATGCTGCATCTGGCCAATGGAGTCTCTCTCTCTCTCTGCTTTCTGATCCCCGTGTGAGCTGCTTCCCTTGCCACACTCCTCTGCCTTGATGTTCGGCCTCACCTTGAGTCCAAGGAATGGAGCCGGCTGTCTATGGACCAAGACCTCTGAAACTGTGAGTCCCTAATAAACTTCTCCTCCTCAAAATCATTCATGTCAGTTCTTTTAGTCACCGCAGTGAAAAAGCTGACTCAACCAAAATGATACAATTTAGGTTGAAAAATGAGATATTTCTCAGTCTGCAGCATGAAATGTAATCTAAAACCTGTCAATATTATATACATTAGTATTTAATGTGCTTAATTTTTATGCACAATGGGTTTAATAAGGAGAGAGATCATTTTTAATGTCACCTGTCATCATGGGCTTCTTACAACTAAGCCTTCAATATCTTCATTTTCACCACCTTAATTACTATGGATTCAAGATGAAAATCTGTTCCAAAAGGAGATGAGGCCCTCCAGGAGATGGAGCGCAACAACCCACTCCTTAAATACGGAATGTGCGTTATGATCTTCTGCCAACATCTCGGCATGGAAAGGAGAATAAAACAGTGATTTTGCAGTTTTTGAAGAAGAAGGATGAACGTTTTCTCTGGTGACCAAAGTCAATACCAACAGTGGTCCGTCAAGTTGACGGCGTGCACCTTGCTTATCATCATATCATACAAGGGATAAGAATGTCATTGTACCTCTGTGGTTTTCCTCCCTAAAAAAAGCAGGCTCTGCAAGCCCCACTTGGCTCTCTGTCCTCCATGTGGACTCTGCTCCTCACTATTCCCCCTGGGTGTCGGTGAGATGGGTCTAGGCTGAAGCTTTCCAGACATAGATGAAGGACCCTGACATGACCCCACCTGTCTAGACGTGCACCTTGAGAGGATTGGGAGGGGGTGTTCAAGTCAAGGTCAGCTTTGAAATGTTGGTTCCTCTGTTCTGTGTGTGTTCACTGAGTACAGCAGTGCGTACATCCAGCGTATGCTGATGTATGTGTCCTCAGGGCCTGTTGAGCACCACTTGTGGGCATAGGATCACACACTGAGTAGGCTCCTCAAGACCTTTATTGAATAGAGTTCTGCTCGCTTTGTAAATGCAGTATTATTATTATTATTATTATTATAAAAAGCGCATGTGAACACACGTTAGACTTTGACCTTATCTCTGGCTACCAACTCAGGATGCTCAAGCAGGAACCATAGAAGTCATCCTTAACTCTTTGCCCCAGATCCCCCAAAGGAAGGCTGGCTCTTTTCCCTTTTAACCCCTAGATAACCAACACATGTCCCTCCTTCTCCTATCCGTGAGGCCATGAGCTTATTCCAGCAACTCCAGGACTCACTCAGAACCCTCTTCCCTGCCTCTGATCGGTCATATGTCCTTTGGTCCACTGTCTATGCAAGAGGGACTTACTCTCACTTTCACCTGCAGGTATCCAAGGGGCAGCCACCTGCAGGCTTGAAGATGTAGCAATCAGCCTCTATTTTGCATCTATTCCCTTAGCTATGAGTCAGCTGAAATTCTAGGAAAAACAGGCCTGATCCATAAACATCTAGTGATGAGTTGAAACTGCTCCCTGGCAACAGCTGCTTTCTTATCACAGAAGAAGCCCTGCCTGTCTTATCCTGGGATGACCACAATGAAGGACACCGGCAGGAATGCAAGCCCTCACCCCTTCCCCTGCCATTCCCCTTTCAGTCACTGTCAGCCCTTCCAAAGGGCACAGATCTCTCTTGGTCAACCCGGGATAGCCATGCTGGTTAAAGTTCCTTTCCTGCTTTACACCATTACTTTTCCCATTTTTTGTTTGGTGCCAGTGGCCAGACCCCATTCGTTAGACCCCCCTGAGTGGGCTTCTGGTTGAGAAGTCTGCTAACGTCTGCACAATAGCCACAGTGATTGTTCAGGGCTCAGTACCTGGAACTTCCACTCTGCCCAACTTACTAGCAGGCCCGGCTGCCTTCACCCAAAAGAACAACTGTAGTAAAAATCAACAAAACTGTGAAGCAGCCGTTTCCAGGCATTGCACAACAGGCTTATGTGGGCAGCAGTCCTTCAGGAGACTGACGCTCGAGGGAAGAGGGTTACAAGATTGCCATCCCTCCATCCTCTATCTTTCTGTTCTAGGAACATCTTCCTGCAGGTTAAGTTCAAAGACAGCAGTGATCTTGAGCTAACTGGAACTCGGCCCAGGATTCCATTTTAAGGAATGGAATCTCTAGCACGTGGGGAAGAGATGTGTGTCAAAGGTTTGCTTGGGTTCTGTGCTGTTTTCATTCACAACACTTTGGATACCGAATGCGTGGGTTTTTTTCTTACACCAATCGATGATCCAACCTTCCAACACCAAATGAGTGTCCTAGAGTTTAATTCAATTCTGACACTAACTAGAGGTAGTTGGCATCAGACTCCACAGGCACAGGCTCAGTCCCACAAGACTGCCTTCACTTCAGAGGCCACCCAAAGCCTTGGGTCCCCAAGGAAGCAACATTTCCGTCTGGGTTGGCTACAAATCAGGGGAGTCTCAAAAATACCTGGCCCCTTTCAAGTATGATAATTTGCTACAATAGCTCACAGAACTCAGGAGAGCACCTTATTTCGTGTTTACCAGTTATTTGAAAGGAAAAACTCAGGAACTGAAGAGATGCGTAAGGAAGGTGTAGAAAGTACACAGAGCTTCTCGAAGACTGTCACCCTCTCAGCAAGCCAGTGCATCTACTCCCCAACCCGAAAGCTCTGAGTCTCATTACAGAGAATTCAGTCTCCAGCTGCCCACACCTCCATCCCTGGTAGCTGGTAGGTAGGGCTGGAGGTTCCCAGCCTCTGGACCCTTGGTCTTTCTCTTGGCTAATTCTGGAATTAGGGCCGCCACCTGAGCCAAACTCAAGTCGCTTAAACTCAAGTATGAGGAAAGACCCATAATGAATAACAAAAGGCACTCCTGTCCCTCAGGGAATCCCAAAGGTTTTAGAAATTTCCAGGAACTAGGGACAAAGACCAAATATATAAATACCAGGGAATTTAACATGGAATCTGGAGTGGGCAAAAGTCTAATCACACAGGAAAAATATTTCATGAGGCCCAGAGGTTGTCTGCTATGAAACTGAGAAAGAAATCGCTACAGCAGATGCTCTCGCTGAGAGCCACGAGGACTGACAGACAGGAGAAGGCTCCGTGCTCACCCTTGGTAAAGGGTAAGGACTCCGTCTGAGAGAACGGATCATGCCCTAGGGTTAAGGAGAGGGTAAGAGTTAGCCCAAATACTTAAAGAATGTGGGAGCCTGGGAAGTCCTCAGGCAAAAGGTTTTTTTTTTTTTTAAATAAGACTTGTACACACAGGATTTTTCCATTTTTCTTCCCTGTGCCCATCTGGAGAGAAGAGAAAATCATTTAGGGAGGAATTGATTGAAAGAGCAAAAATCCCCGAGCACAAGAAAAAAGAAAACAGTATGATCTGTCCCACAGCAGCTTGGAATCGAAGGTGACATTTTTTTTCCCCCTCTGGTCTCAAATTGATGTGGACACCTGCTTATGCAGCTTACATTCCAGATGGGTATCAGACAGGCAGATAAGGAGCAGAGAAACTGCTGTTTTGATAGTGAGAGGCAAAAAGCTTATCCTCGGATAATTTGGCCATTATTTTCCTGGTCTCCTAGTAATTTGTTCCACGAGTGGCCATGGAACAAGGTTGAAGCCTGCCGGACTATCTGCTCTAACCACTGTGGCTTAAAACCCCTCTGTAAGATGAAGCCAGAGTCTGTCCATACCCCAGACATCCCTCAGCAGTACGGACGTCCAAGAGAGATGGACATAGGAAGGCGTCCCTCCCCTACACTCCATTCTGAACCCAGAGCCAGGAGGTGTCCCTGCCTTGGTTCCCGAGAACGTGGTGTGGCATGCCTGTCCAAGCTCCGCGACTTGTGGCTCACCTGCTGAACCCTCTGTCACTCAGGCTTGTAATCTAATTTGAGAAACATCTTTAATAACTTGGGGAAGTGCTCCTTAATCCTTCTGGTTGCATTTTAAGAGTAGTTTAGACTGGACAATGAAAGTGGGGGGGGGAGGCTTTTGTGTCACTATGTTGGAAACAGAGCAAATGACCACAGGACAAATAACAAAGAACTAGGATCATAGTAGACAGATTCTGAATATAGCTTCTCACATAAGCCTGTACAATGCCCATTCCCAAAGCGAGTCATGTGGACACCATAAGGCAGCAGCCAAGTGGTGGAGATGGCCCCTCGCCTCCGTAGTGGCCCTGCTCAAAATCATAAAAATGCTGCAAGAAGCAAGAGAGGGTAGAAGCCTACATGCCCCCAGAACAGATAAAACGTCGCTGCAGCTGTTGACTGCATAAAAAGCTGAGCAAGTGCAACAAAATGACATATGACAGACAGAGCCTATGGGCACCACAAACTGGGGAGCTTTGAGCAGAAGAAAATGCACAGAGAAGTCCAAGGCAAAAGGCAAGACGTCAAGGCCAAGTCAGACATCGTCCCAACCAAGGCTGGGAGATGAGCGAGGCTCCTATAGTTGGCTCTCCGTCTAAGTAGAGGCACCAAGTAATATGTCACAGGAAAGCAGGGAGCTGAAACCCCGGTTCTGTGTTCCAACAAAAGAAAATTTAAAGTCAGATGCCAAAAGCCATGCAGGAGAACTTTATAAGTGAAAGTAGAGTAAAAGCAAATTGAGGTTCAAGCAGAGAGCACAAGAAAGAAAGAGGGGTAGAGAGAGACAGAGAGAGAGAGCGTGCTATCTCTGAGCAGAGAACAACAAAGGAGACAACGCTGTCCCCAGTTTTATTACTCTTGGATGTTTACCAGGAGAGCTGGGGACCCCCTTCTGTACTCTTGGCCAGTAAGGTGTTTGGTCACCTCCTCCTTCTTCACGTCGGGCAGTGGAGATTTTGACCTTAGCTGGTCCTCTCTGGAACTGTCCTGATGGCCATCCTGTTTAAGGGGGCTTCCTCTACAAGTCAGGCCCATGTTAATGTGGGCACTGGGGTCCATAGCTGGTGAGAAGTCACCTTAGTGCGCCTGCACTATGATAGGGATCTTCCTTCCCAGACCCATGATGACAACTTCAGCCACAGTTCCTAGCTTCACGTCAACATCAACGGACCTGTCAGGAGTTAGTCTCATGACTCCTTTTCTTTTGATGTATTTTCCCGTTAGCTCCTTTGCTTCTGTTTATTTTCTACCAATTAACTACCACCCTTTGCTCTCTGTCTACTTTGAAAGTAGTTTAAAGAAGACCCTGATTTAAAGAACACCTGGGACCTTGCCAGGCCTGTCACTGTTTGCTGCTTGCTACTACCCAGAACTGTACCAAATAAATCTTTCTTCATTACTATGTCTGCATTATTCTGCCGTACAGCACAATTTGTACTAAGACACACACACACACACACACACACACACACACACACACACAATTGATTCTCTTTTCTGGAGAATCCTGACTGATAGAGGTCTAGTTGCTTGGTCACATACCAGAGTAGATGTTGCTGTGAAGACAGGTATTTTTGTTTTGGTTTTGTTTTGTTTTCAGTGCTGGGGACTGAACCCAGGGCTGCTCTGCCACTGAGCTACACCCCCAGGCTCTTTTATTTTGAGCAGGGTCTCATTAAGTTGCCAAGACTGTCCTCAAACTTGCAATCCTCCTGCTTCAGCCTCCTGAGCTGTGTGAAGGTAGTTTTTAGATGTGATAAACATGTAACTTTGAGACTTTAAGTAGAATACCTTCCACAGCATGGGGAGGTGGGGTGGGGGGAGGTTCATCTCATCAGCCTTAAGAGGACTGAGGTCCTCCAAGGACTAAGGAGATCACCTCCAGCCGGCTCTCAGACCCAGGACTGTTGCACACACACACACACACACACACACACACACTCCCTAATGGCTTCATTTCTTTCAAGAACTAAAATACAGACTTGGGAACCAAAAAATGGTTCTATAGGAACAGAATCTTAAGAATGAACTTTATGAATCGATTCTGGATTTTCTGGAATTGTTCTCTAATCTGATTAGACTTAAAGGTGCTAAAGACTATTTCCGATAGGAAAGAGTGTGACTTCATGATATGGCACGAGAGACACATGATGTCACCGTGCAGTACTCTTAATTGCATACTTATAAGAGGCAAAGTACACGGTGACTGTGTATTTAATACATCAGGTCACTTTTGTCAAACTAGTGAGTATAATGAAATCTGCCCATTGCTCCTAAGGGAGCTAAACAAAAATGGGGGGCAAAAAGGGTCAGCTTTGGGCCACATAATTAAGCTGAAAATTTTCTATTTACCTCCCAGAAACCCTCCTATCCTGCAGCCACAGGGCTAAGATGGCTGAAAATCAAATGCAGAGTCTCATTCTGCAACTGGCTAATGACATCACAAGTTAAATCCCCAACTTCATGGGGTTTGTGCTACTAAAGCAAAGGCACCGATGGAGAAGAAATGGGATCCTGACAATCGGAACAGGGACGGCACGAGGGAGGGAAGGTGGGCCATTGAACAAACGATGGCATTACTCACTAGAGACCAGGTGTTCATGGTCACCATAACCGACAGACCTGGGACACTGCAGGTTGGTCAGCCCATTCCTTGAAGATGGGAGATCTAGAAGCAAAATTTTACTGGATTTCTATACATGAGCAAAAATCCAACTTGAATAGGAAAAAAAACAAAAAAAAAACCAGTCCCAGTCCCATGATCAATTCCCAGGCTTGAGGCCATTTACAGATTTACAGCTCCTGGAATAAAGAAGAGGCACCTCTTCAGGAAGGAGTTTGCTGCATTGCCCAAACTTGATACTGTTAATCTCTGCCTTTTCCAAAGAACTCGTCGTCTTTCACAAGAGTGGTAATGACTTGTGACCCACTGAATCAGTTGCTTACTCAGCAAATGGCAGAATCTCCACATGGGCACCCTGACCTGTAAGCTGAGGTTTATTATAGTGGAAAAGGCCCAGAGGAAGCCACTAGAACTGCCTCTACCTGGGAAAATAGTCACCCAAAGCAATATAGCTGGAGAGATTATACAGACCAGTGTCACCACCAGAGACATGAGAGATGAAAGGAGGATCCCCACCAGATCCCACTGAACCCACCTATTTGACTTGTGCAGAAAACAGAAGGATATTTCCAAACGGCAATGGTCATGAGTTTAACCCAGTAGTGATTCCCACAGCTGCTGCCTACCAGATGTGGTTTCACTACTTGGGCAAATTAACCTATCGCCTGGTACTTTCCATGCAGCAACTGGTGTGACAAACACTTTTCTCTCCCTATCTGTTTCTAAAGACAGTCGGAAGCAGTCTGTATTTAGCTGAAGAGGCCAACAACACACCTTCACCACCCTGCTTTAGGAATATCAACTCTCTAGCTCCGGGTCACAATTTAGTTTGCAGGGATCTTGATTGCGTTCCTTCCCATATGACATCGAAGGGGCCCACTACATTGATGACCTTATGCTGATGGGTGATGACTCTGGACTCATTGGCAGGACAATTTCATGTCAGAGAATGGGAAATAAATCTGACAGAAATTCAGGGGCCCTGAACTGGGGTGTAGCTCACGGGTAGAGCACATGCCTAGGGTGCACAAGGCCTTGGGTTCTATCCCCAGCACCCAAAAGAAGTTCAGGGACCTTCTACCCAGTTCATTTTTTAAGGGTCCAATGATTGAGACCTTCCTTCTAAGGAGAAGCTTAAGTTGCTGTGTCTGGCCTCTCCTGCATCCAGAAAACCAACCCAACACCTCTGGGCCTCTGGATTCTGGAGATAATATGTGCATGTGCTACTCCAACACATTTACCAATGTCACACAGAGTTGTTAATTTAGAGAGGCTCACAAAATAAGAAACAGATCTGTAACAGCCCCAGGCTGCTAGGCAAGCTGCCTTCACTTGGGTCACGTGGTCTAGCAGACTCAAGGGTGCCGAAGCTTCCGATGCAGGTACGGCTGAGTTCCGAGCTTTCTGTAGACTCCTGTGAGTGAACTGCCACGCGGGTCCTTAGGAGCCTTGAGAAGCTTCATGCCAGCAAAGGCTTCAGATAACTGTTCTCCCTCCGAGAAATAGCTCTGGGTTTGCTCCTGGGCCTCAGTAGAATCTGAATGCTTCATCATGAGCCACATTGTTACCTTGCCACCTGAGCTGCCCGTCATGAACTGGGCGCTCTCTGACTCACCAAGTCATAAAATCGGGCTTACACAGCAGCGCTTCGTTATCAAATGGAAGTGAAATACAGGAGATCAGTCCTCACAGGCCCCGGAGGCAGGGTAAGTGACAGGAGGAAGTGACCTAATGCCCGCGGTTCCCATTCCTGCCGGGTGAGACTTTCTCTCATCTGCAGCTATGGTCTCGTGGGCAGTTCTCCATCATCAGTTGAATGAGAACAAGAAAATCTGAGCCTGATCTTAGAGGGTTCTGCTTAGCATGCAAGTGCCGCCTATAAGTGAGCCGCAGCCACCCAGCCCTCTCCAGGATGTCTTTGAAGGCCACAGATGCAGGGGTATCCTCCCTGTAGGGACTTCTTAAATGAGATCGCTTATTCATTTCACTTAGAAGGAAAAATGGTGGCCAGGCACCATGGCACACGCCTGTCATCCCAGCATCTCAAGAGACTGAGGGAGGAGGATTGCAAGTTCAAAGGCAGCCTCAGCAACTTAGAGAGGCCCTGAGCAACTCAGCAGGACCCTGTCTCAAAATAAAAAATACAAAAGGCTGGGGATGCGGCTCAGTGGTTAAGGGCCTCTGGGTTCAATTCCTGGTACCAAAAAAACACAAGAAGGAAAGATGGTGAAGCACGTGCTAGTGCACCCATGCACGGGCGGAGGCTGGATGGTGAGACTCAGAAGGGACATGGTTGTAAAACTAGTGACAGAGAGGTCTGGAGAAGAGGTATGCAGACAGACTCTCTGAATGAGCAAAAAAAAAAAAAAAATGTGAGTCATGTGGCAAGGAGAAGGTTATGCATGAGCTCAGAAAGGTGGACTTTGAGTCACCAAGTCAGCCCTGGCTGCTATCATTGCTGACACCCAGTCTGCCAGCAGCCGAGACCAGCCCTGAGTGCCCACCCAGTACTGGTGATTCCCTGAAGTGATTTGTCACCTCGCTAGTGGCAGCCCAATAATACTGGGCTACTTCAGTCCTGAATAAACACCTAATCTGGAACAGACACCTGCTCTGGACACGGACTCGCCTTCCCCGCGTGCACGACTTCTCAGGCAATGCTTTCTACACCACCATGTTCCACAGGGCCTTCTGATCACTTAGCATCAGGTGAAGGCAGCTTTGGGCCTATGTTTGTGAAATTCAGTTCTTACCACCCTGCAGCATCTGGCTCGACCAAAGAGTGGAACAGCTTTAACCAACTCAGTTAGAGCACCTCCTGGGCAGGGCTGAGGCCAGCCTCCTGAGAAGGCTGTACTGCTGGGAATCAGCACCAGTGCATGACGCTGTTTCTCCCCTGGCCAGGACTCAAGGGTGGGCATGGGAGCACTGTTGGGTGCAGAGCAGGCTGAACTGTGTTGTCTGCAGGGCAGGCTGAACAGATGTTGGCTGCAAGATAGCCCACGCACTCAAACCCCCCTCTATCTGGTCCTTTATCACCTGTTTGTGTCAAGTCCCGCTCAAGGCTGAGCACTCAACCCCCCTTGGGCCAACAAGGCAGCTTGCAGACCCAGAGGCCCCATTAGATTTGGGCTATAAAAACTCCCTCCTGCCAGGCCCCCCTCTCTCTTGCTCTTTCTCTCTTGCTCTCTCTCTCTCTTGCTCTTTATCTTTCTTGCGCGCACTCTCAGTCTCTGTCTTGCTCTTGCTCTCTCCCTGTTCATCTCTTCTCTTCTTTCTCTCTCTCTCTTTCCTTCCTTCCTTCTTTTCTCTTTGTTGCACTGCTGCAATAAAGATCTTTTGGTCGCTCCGAGTGTTGTGGTCACTTTCCTTTCAAGCACCATTAGCAAAGTTTCTGCTTTTGCCCCTGCCACCTCACGTTCTGCCCCTCTCCAGGTCTCAACAGGAGCAAGTTAAACAGCCACATGGCCAACGCGGGTTCCTCAGACCTCCCAACCAACAGGCAAAGTGGTGTGTTACTGTGCTGGTGGGTTGGGCACCACTGAGCCTAATTATCAGGAGAGAACCAGACCTCTGCTCCACAGTGGCGGTAAGGAAGAAGGTGCCTGGAATACAGGAGGTCCTTTAGGGGTACCTCAGTATGACCACGCCCTGGGATTAAAGTCAATAGAAAAATACATCAATTTAGGCAGGATTGCTAATGGTCAGACCCTTGAGGAAAGAAAGTTTGAGTCACCCTCTCGAGCAAAGATCCACAGCAGCTGAGGTGCTTGCTGCAGGCAAAGAAAATACCAAATGGGTAGTAGAAGAAGGTAGTTATAGATAGCAGTACGACCCTGTGAGGGCTAAAGAAACAGACTAATTGTTATGGGAGGTTCTTCAACATTTTGTGATGAACATGCTTGTGTGTGTGTGTGTGTGTGTGTGTGTGTGTCCATCATCTCTTCTCCTCCCTCTCTCATCCTTCATTATGTAACGTAAGATGGATTCACTTTACATAATAGTATTTAAGTTCCAGGATCGCAAGGAGGAGGGTGAGTGTCGCCAAGAATTTGGCATCCTTTTCTGGGAAAGAGGTTTGTGGCTTTCAGGTGTATGAAGGGGACTCATATCGTGGGAGGCAGAGCGTGCCCCTGCTATTCTCTCTATTTGGAGGATGAATGGGATTTAAGGAAAAGCGTATGGAGGGCAAGTCAGCAAAGGGTGGATATTCTATGTGTCAGCTGAGTCAGGCAACGGAGCCTTGTGGTTGGGGAGACTCCAGGCTAGAGGTTGCTGTGGAGGCTTTTTTTTTTAAAAGATGCAATTAACATTTAAATCAGCATGATCCAGTTCCTTAAAATGAATCTCTCTACATATCTATGACTAAACCCTACCCCTCTCTCAGTAATTGATATAACTAGACCAAAAAAAAAAAAAAAGTCTACAAGGAAATCAGACTTAAAAAATTAAACCCTCAGGCAACTTGATCGAAGCATTATTTGCAAATGCATGTAAAAGATTTACAAAGATAGGTGACCTTCTAGGCCATGAGAAATCTCAACAAATTTCTAAATTATTAGTGTTTATTTTCTGGTCGCAATGAAATTGATTTAAAATTCTATCATCCTGTGTTATTGGCTGCTAGGTTTTGGGTGTCAAATGCATTTTTATGTGGTCTTTCATGGAACATTCTCTGGGAAGTTTCTTTCTTTTTTTTTTTTTTGTCCTTTTCTTTTGGTGTATTTTAATTTTGCAGAAAGAATTTCATTGCAGCAAATTTGTACATGCAAATAACATACTTCTGTCATATCTACCCCATATGTTCCCTTCCCTCTACCCTGGTCCCCTTCCTTTTCTCTTAGAATGTCCCTGTTACTCTCATATCATCTGTGATATGAAAATGTGATACTCATCTTGCTGAGTCTGAACTGTTTCACTTTAACATGATGCTCTCAGTGTTAGTTATTTTCCTACAAATGACATGGTTCTAGTCTTCTTTATGGCTGACTAATACTCCACTGGGTATACATACCAGAATTTCTTTCTCCATTTATCTGTTGATGGACACCTACGCTGATTCTATAGCTTGGATATTGTGGATTGTGCTGGGACACACAGGGCTATGCAGATGTCTCTATCGTTTGCTGACTTTAATTCCTTTGGATAAATACCTGGTGGTGGTACAGCTGGGACATATGTTGTTTCCAGTTTTAGTTTTTTGAGGAACCTCCATGCTGATTTCCATAGCAGCTGTACTGATTTATATTCCCACCAACATCATATAAGGGTTCATTTTCCCCACATCATCTCCACGGGCAGTTTCTTGATGGAGGAGCTCATCCTGGGAAAGAGGAACCACTCTACAGAATCTCCAAGGTGGTCGACCACCTGGCAGTGAGCACAGCCCTCTCCCAAGAACAGAAGCACCCTTGCATCTCTTTGAAAGTAAAAAAATAAAAAGTATATCTCCAGAAGCCTCATCGCCAGTGACCAAGTTGTGACCCAAATCATAACTAATATGGGAGGCTTCGAGAAGACGACTATGTATGTAAGCCTTAACTCCAAGGACAACCCTGATTCCTTCTCCACGTCTATTTCCAGGTAAGAGAGGCTTTACGGAGGCCCAGCTACAACATCTGCCTCCTGTCCTTCTTGGAGGACCATGGGAAAGCCAAAATATTCCTGCTTGAAGACCCTTCAGGGTCCTGGGGACATGATTTCCTAAAGGAGTTGGTATTTTAGAGTATGCCACACTCTTGCTTATAAAGCCAGAGAGATCTGCTGCTCTGTTCCAAAGGAGAATAGTGGATGGGACCAGAAATCAAACTATGCACTCCTGGAATAAAATAAATTGAAACGTCTGGGTTGAGCTACAGAGATAGGAAATCTGCCGGTGGGTTCCCGTGATTATGTGAAGCAAAACACAGGTTCTTAGAGAGAAGGGTCTGGGGTGTCTGGATTAGGAAGGGAGGGTAGTGACAGGGGAGAAGGTGGTAGAAGCCTGCTTGGATTGAAAAGGCATCTGGACAATATTACAACGTCATTTTGTACTTGACAAAGAAAGAAAGAAAATCGGCATGAACCTGAACTTAGAAATCTGCACATAGAACGTCTCTCATAGACCTATAAGAGGAGTGCCCTGTTGTATGTCCCTTACCCTAAAGAGTCGAGTGAATATACTAGAATATTCAGTAAATCTTAACAATGCAGGAGACAGCAAAACAGAAATGCACAGAAACCAGAGGAAAGAGGAAAAAGTCCATTTCCAAGCAAGAGGGGTCTCTGGGTCTGCGGGCGGGATTTCTTGGAACCTCTATTCAAGTTCTGTTCCTCTTAGCATCACCCCTGGAGACTCATGTCCTCCTCCCAGACAAGGGACCCCAGGGATCTGCATCCAGAGAGAGAGAGAGAGAGAGAGAGAGAGAGAGAGAGAGAGAGATGTCCTGGAGAGACAGCTGCACTCAGCTGTCTAGGGATTTCAGCTTCCTGTCCTGGCCTTCTGCTCCCCGGGGAGAAGGACTATCTACTGGCTTTAGGGACCACAGTGCGGGAACCAGGCCTCCCACAACAGCCGTATTAAACACAGAGGAGAAGTCCTCACCAACCAATACGCACCCAGGTCTCCACCTTTGGCTCTGCCCGGGTTACGGTGTCTGGGCCCATCTGAGGCCCTCACTGTAAGAATGCACCGTCGTCACCTAAGGGCCAGGACCAAGCATCAGAGGGTGTCTTCGTCATGCAGGCTGCTGTAACAAAACGCTTTCGACCATGTCAGTTATAAACCAAAGTCACTTATGTCACAGTTCTGGAGGCAGCAAACCCAAGAGCAAGGTGCAGGCAGGTTCCGTGTCTGGTGAACCGGATCTCATCCCCACGGCCGGTGCCTTTAGTTGCTGTGTCTTTGGATGGCAAGAAGGGACTCTGATTCCATTCACTGGTGATGTCAGAGCCCCCAGGACATGATCACCCCCTGAAAGGCCCACCTCTGGATGACCTTGGGGTTACGTTTCAACATGTGAATTTTGGAGGAACACAAACAAGCAGAACATAGTGGATGGTAATTTTCCATTTTTTAAAAAAATATTTATTTTTAGTTGTAGTTGGACACGATACCTTTATTTATTTATTTTTATGTGGTGCTGAGGATCGAACCCACGGCCTCACATGTGCGAGGCAAGCGCTCTGCCGCTGAGCCACAACCCCAACCCTAATTTTCCATTTTTTCAAAACCTGCGTTTTGCTTATATGTTGTGGCTTTATTTTGGGTTCTGTTTTTATGGGTTTTTTAAAATTAATGGCAGAGCTATGGGCTTAAAATATCACAATGATCTTTCTAAATCTAAACTCTTTCTAAACAGCTACCTAAATCCTAACACTTCCTAAATATCTACCTGCAACACAATTCCGGGTTCATCCCAGTACAAATATCTCTCTCTTTCCCTTCTTTTCCATTTCTATTGCTTATGCCTGGTCAAGGGTCTCATTACTTCTGCCTGAACTTTTCCAGTTACCTTAAATTCATATACCTTATATTCTTTCTCAGAATTAACTTTCACTTTGATAGTATAACAAACTGCCCCCAAACAAGTTTTCTTTCTTTCTTTCTTTTTTGTACCAGAGATTGAACTCAGGGGCACCCAACCACTGAGCCACATCCCCAGCCTTATTTTACATTTTATTTAGAGACAGGGACTCACTGAGTTGCTTATCGTTGATGAGGCTGACTTTGAACTCGTGATCCTCAGGAGGCCTCAGCCTCCTGAGCCACTGGGATTACAGGTGGGTGCCCCAGCACCTGGCACAAGTTTTATCATTTTAAATCTAATTCATACATTTCTCTTAGAGGTCCTCTTGCATCTGCCTTGTCAAGACCCTTGGTTAGCCAATTTACATTCCCCCTCTGTCCTACACCCTGCCTCCACAGACACCTCTCACAACATATGCACTTGGGGAACTTCACCTTAAATTGGCATCATCTAGCTGGGTACCGTGGCTCACGCGTGCAGACCCAGCAGCTTGGGAGGCCTAGACAGGAGGATCACGAGTTCAAAGCCAGCCTCAGCAAAAGCGAGGTGCTAAGCAACTCAGGGAGACCCTGTCTCTAAATAAAATACAAAATAGGTCTGGGGATGTGGCTCAGTGGTCAAGTGCCCCTGAGTTCAATCCCTGTTACCCCCACCCAAAAAAAAAAAAAAAAAAAAATATATATATATATATATATATATATATATATATATATATATATATATATTGGCATCATCTTTGCCATGTTGCTTGGTATTACACAATTAAACATGTGGACTTTGAAGCTGGGAAGGATGGGTTGAAACCATAATTATGACATGAGCTGTGCTTACAGGAAAATGAGTGAGCCGTGGATTTGTCACACACCATCTGAGGATGATAACTCCTTAAATGATCATCGAGAAATTAAATGAGATGGCAAGTAGCAAGTCACTAGAACAATCCCAGGCATAGAGCAAATGTTCAGTAAAGAGTCAGTCGCTTCCCTGGAGTGGTGCATCTGTAAGCCAAACCACACCAGGAATTACTTGCAAGTACCAGAGGCTGGGAGGGGCAGGAAGGAGTCTCCCCTCCAGCCATTAGAGAGAGCACCTCCGCCCACACCTTGACTTCAGCCAGGCAGCTTCTCTAACAGTGAGACAGTAAATCCTGCCCTTGTAAGCCACGCAGCCTTAGCATTTATTATGTCAGCTCTAGAAAATAATATGGACTCGTGGACACAAATACCATTAACAAATTTCCCAATCCCAAAGACAATTTGTGAGAGGAGGAAATTCCCAAATTCCCAAGATTACATCATTTGAAAGCATTCTTCTTCTTTTTTTTTTTTTATTATTAGTTGTTCAAAACATTACAAAGCTCTTGACATATCATATTTCGTACATTTGATTCAAGTGGGTTATGAACTCCCATTTTGAAAGCATTCTTCTTAAGTTTGATAAAAATGAAAGCAAAACCCAGGGAAACCTATATGCACTTAGGAAGTATTAAAACTCAACTATATGTAACATTACGTTGTATGGCACTAGATTATATTAATATATATTATATATTTTTATATTACTTTTAAAATAGTTTAAAAATTCTACTGAGGAAAAGAAATTTAGATTTTAAAACTATCTCTAACATATACATTGGGTTATTCTTTCCTGGTACTTATGAGATCCCTGAAGGGATATAATTGAAATATTTTTTTAAACAATCTATGAACATCATATAAGTCTAAGTATTTCTCCAAAAGAAGGTACTTTAGAGAAAGGGCTGGGTCCAAGTCCCCAAGATCACCCCCAGGTTCAATGATTCACTAGAGAGCCTCACAACCCCACCCCCACCCCCAGCTGTTCTCGTCAAGGTTAATGTTTACTGCCAGGGGCAAAGGAAAATCAGCCTCAAGAAGGCAAATAAAGGAGTTTCAGAGAAAATGAAATGCAGGTTTCCAGAGTCTTCTCCCAGCATGGGCCCAGGACACGCATCATTCCCTGAGCACGGCATCCGTGTGGCCATCCGAGGTAGCTCAGGAGGAACTTGGTGGCTGGGGTTGGGACTGCTGGCACAGGCAATCTCTCTGCCTACCAGCTACAAAAATCCCAGCCTATAAAACACATGATTGTAACAAACAGTTTAGGTGCAATAGATCACCCGTTTCAGTTAGAATTGGTGATAACCGTGCAAAATCTACATTCCCAGATGCCAGCCAAGGACCATCCTTGCCAGCAACATTTCTTTGTTTCTATCCCCTGGGGGGATACCAGGGATTGAACCCAGGGGCACTTAACCATGGAGCCACATCGTCAGCCCTTTTTATTTTTTATTTAGAGACAGGGTCTCGTTAAGTTGTTTAGGGCCTTTCTCAATTGCTGAGGCCGGCTTTGAACTTGTGATCCTCTTGCCTCAGCCTCCTGAGCTGCTGGGATGACAGGTGTGCACCACCATGCCCAGCAGAACAGCTTTCAAAGGAAGACATTTCAGCCTGCTGTGTGAATTCTTTGTCGGCACAGTTTATCTCTTTGCCTCTTGGCCAAATGCTAACCTGCCTTTGTAGAGAAAAACTGTTATTAGTAAGACCTCCCTGCAGCAGAATAAGACCAACCTTCAAGTGATCTCAGATACAGAATTAGAACAAACGCCATGAATTACACAGCTCTGATTTAGAAATCCCAGTAGATTTCTACTTAAGTTCCTCAAAAAAATATTTTGTTCCTCTATTGTCCTGGAGACCAAACCCAGGATCTCACATGTGCTAGGTAAGTGTGTACCTCAAACTGGTGAACCTCCTGGGTCGCCTACACCACCACACCCCGTTTAAAAGTCTTTACCTGAGGTATCAACTCAGCCACAGAATAACCCTGGCCAGTAAATTGGAGCTGATCTGAACATCTTCCCGGGCCAAGGCCTTGTGGTGGCAGTCAGGGATTCCCAGACAAGCACAACCCCGGTGGGCACCCCCACTGCATGCCCCAAGCCAGACAGACATTAGGAGTACAGGTTAGCAATGCCCCATGAGGACTTCCAGCTCAATCTGAAAATTTTAACTGAGTCCATGGTCTTAGCAGAGTGCAAGAAGACAGTTTCAAACTAGCTGAGACCAAGTTCACCTGCCCCAGGGAACGTGAACATCCAGAGGGGTTCTGTAAGGAATATGCAGGAGCTGGAACCGCTCTGTGCTGTACAATCACCAAGACTCGCCTTGAGGCAGCTCCAGTCTGCTAAACCCTGAGGTGCCAACCCTGAGCTCTGCCCTCAGCCAGGGACCGGTTTCCACAAGAATCCTGCTAAGTCAGTTTAGCAGAATCCCTGTGACCTCTGATGTTTCCTCTTGGTAATTTCCTATCCGCTGATCCCCTCCCTCTCCCTCAGTCATAAATATCCGCTTGCGCTTGTATTTGGAAAGCAGCCCGCCTGTATTCTGAGGTCTCTTCCCCTCTTGCAACAGTTCCTGAACAAAACTTCCTTCGCTGCTCTAACTGGGGCCCGACTCTGCTTTTGTTTGACAGTCGTCAGCCCAGATCAGTGTGGTCTGGGTTCAAAACATTCTCCAGGCCTGGGAGAGGCTGCCTGGGCGGCTTCTCTTCAGGAAGAGGGAATTTTTCAGGAACAGTTTTGAAAACAAAGTTCACTATGGCTTTGCCTCTTTCCTGTGCCTTCCAGATACTGGGTTGTTTGATGCTTTTTTTTTTTTTTGCATTTTTTTTTTTTTTTGTAGTGAGGATTGAGCCCAGGGGTGCTGAGCCACATCCTCAACCCTTTTTATTTTTATTTTGAGATAAGTTCTCACTGAGTTGCTTAGGGCCTCTCTGAGTTGCTGGGGCTACTCTCAAACTTGTGATCCTCCTGCCTCAGCCTCCTGAGAGGCAGGGATTACAGGTGTGTGCCACCACACCTCCTGGCTCTAAATTTGTATTGTTTTTAATAATTATTATTTTTAATAATTAATATTTCATGCAGATATTTCATCAGGAAGGGTTGTCTGCAGGAGGATTAGAAACACTGTCACAGAAAAGCCTGTTCACACAACTTAACCAAAAAAGGCACCTCATGACCTGGAAATGGTCAGGACAAAAATACTGAATTTTAAAAAATTTCGATATGTGCTTACACAGCCTCCCAGCCTTTCATCTTCATGATTCATCCAGCAGCTGACTGGAAAAGAGTAATCCTTTGTCAGAGATCGCCGCACATAATGTTATCAACTTGCTTTACTAAAGTTTGTGCACCAGGAAAAGAGGAGAAAAGCACAAAGTTGAACCGCCTGTTGTTGCCAACTGTAACTAATCCCGAAAGCCAAATAGAGGCCAGGGACAGCAGCTAGACAGACATCCCCAGAAGGAGGTCAAGAGTCCAACCTGCCGGCAATGGGCGGGAGTTCACAGTCCCCGTGACAGGACGAGCCAGCCAGCCTGAACTTGTAGTTTCATGCAGAAATCACAAGGTAGGAACGCAATTAGATTTTATGTCAGAAACACAAGCTGAGTCAGAAGCCTGCGTGCGGCTGATTCCGTTAGAGAACAAGCCCTTGCTTGTGGGCATTTACGTGTGACCCACACAGTCCTGCCAGGATCCAGATGTCTTCTGTGTTTGTCCTCCTCGAGGGCATGTCCTAAGTCTGCGGTGATTCCAAGTTCTGAGCTTTGTTTATTGCTGCGTCCGCTTTGGGTTCGGCACAGTTTGTGCTAAATGCTGAATTAGCCGGGCTGTACAGTGTCAGGTTCCAGGACAGAGGCACCTCCAGTGTGTGAACCAGGATTCCCCAGCAGAGCCAGCTGCTTTGGTTCTGCTGTGGCAAAGGCCAGTCCTGAGAGCCAGGCAGCTGCTTTCCAAGACCAGGCCACGAGCCAGGCTTCCCCAAGCCCGGTTTGCTTGCTATTCCTAGAGTCCCAATGAACGGCTGAAAACCAGGCCCAGTGGCCAGAAAATGATCAACAGCTAAGGTTCAGGCAATTGATTTACTCATTAATAACCAAAAACCGCTTCCTAAAATCTCCAAAGTGTATCTCCACATGGGGACAGCCTCTCTTTTCATGTCTGGCTCCCTCAGAGGCTCCAATAAACAAAAGTTACACCCCAAACACTCTGTGGTGGGAACTTATTTTGTTTTTCATACTCAAAGACTTGAATTTTCAAATCACTCACCAGCAGCTGGAACAAGCCAAGAAGCTGAGCACCATTTGGGTTTTTTGTTTGTTTGTTTGGGGGGATTTTTTGGCAGCTTTCCTGATCAGGATGATCCCTCTGGCATTTATGAAATTGCAAACAGAATATTTTATATTAGCTTTTATCACTTACCCAGATGCAATAGCCACTAAACACAAGACCATTTCTTTAAAATTCCCTTTCCCTGCAAATATTTTAAAATTCCCAGTCTATTGCTGTTTGACTCAAGCCCCATGCCCACCCCCACCCCTGAAGCAAATAGCACTTCCAGGGTTCTCATTATGGCTGCCAAGAGGTGCCTGGAAGCAGGGTGGGTGTGGACCACCAGAAATAGACTTCTCTTTCCTTTTGTTTTTTGTTGTTATTTGTTTGCTGCAGCCCTGGAAACTGGTTTAAGTTTTGATAGACAAGAGCAACACAAACTTTTAACATTTTGGGCCCAAAGTTCATTTTTGGAAGTGTCTGGGTCCTTTCTTTTCTTCCCCAACTTGGAAAAGAAACCAAAAAAAAAAAAAAAATCTAGATCTGGGCCTTTCTTCCCCCTACTAAAACTACTAAAAGGTTCAGGGTGTTATGCTCGAATTCGGGACCCCCAAAAGACCACCAGAGACCAAGATCCAAGTAAACAGCAAAGAGGTGTTTATTGCGAGCTAGCTTGGTCCTCCGCGCGCGCACACACAGCAACTGGTGACGCTGAGAGGCCCGAGCCCAGGGTTTGCAGCAGTTTTATACATTCTTTGGAGAAGGCAGGGACCCCCACATACATCATAGCATCTCTTAGCAAATCATCACACACTGCGGGAAAATCAAATAACAACTCTAAAACATGATTAGCACATTCACTGGCGGGAATAAGTTGGGTAGGGGTGATTGGTTACTACAAGAGGGGGATTCGTTTGAACTGATTGGTTTAAGCCAAGAGGGGTGTTCCTGCTGAACTACATGGTTTCCCAACACGTTATCAACCACCATAAACTACTGGGAGGGTCATCTGGCATCCCAGGTATTTTCCTGTCTCATGCTGTTTGGTGGCTGCTAGGGGGTTGCTATGGGTCCCCACCTAGCCTGACTGAGTCAGGGGACACCTGGCCCAGCAGATCTCTCCTGTTATTTGTAGATAAACAACTTAGCAGGGTGGGAATGTGCCTAGGAGTGCTCTGTGGGTCTTTCCAAGAACAAAGGTGATGTCCCTTCCTTGGACAGGCTTTGCTCTGAGGTAGAGGCTGGTTTGTCAAGGGGTGTCTTGTTTTGGTTTTGTTTGTGTGATATAAGGGATCAACCCAGGGCCTAGTGCATATTAGATAAACGCTCTACCTGAGCTACATCCCCAGCCCCCTGTGTTTTTTCTTTGGACTGTAAAATAACTCAACATGAAATTTGCCATTGTAACCTTTTTTTTTTTTTTTCTTTCGGTACAGGGGATCGAACCCAGCTGCACTTAACCACAGAGCCACATTCCCAGCCCTTTTTTTATTTTTTATTTTGAGACAGGGTCTCAAAAAAGTTTTGCACAGGGCCTCTCTGAGTTGCTGAGGCTGACCTCAAACTTGGGATCCTCCTGCCTCAACCTCCGGAGTCATTGTAACTATTTTGAAGAATGCAACTCAGAAATATGAACTGCAGGGATTTTCACTATGCTGTACAGCCATTGCCACTGTTTCCATTAAACAATAACTTTCCACTTTCCCTCTCTCCCCAGCCCCTAGTAAGCTGTTTTACTCTTCGTGTCCCTGTGAATCTGCCTATGGTACATCCACCACAGGAGTGGAATCGTCTCACACTGTGACCTTGTGTGCCCGGCTCATTTCCCTTAGCAGAAACTGAGCATGATATTTTCAGGTCCACCTATGTTGGCACATGTTTCAGAACTTTGTTCCTTTTCATAGCTGAAAATATGCCATTGTGTGGCAAGCTCCTCTTGTTCATTCATCCAGGTGTTGATAGACAGCTGAGTTGTCTCTGCCTTCAGTGAATACGCTGCCCTGCCCTGAACCTCATGAGAAAGTGTCTGAGCGGCTGCTTTCAGTTCTCTTGGAGATATATATATATATATGTGGAATTTCTGGGCTGCCGTTGTGTCTCAGCGGTAGAGCGCATGCGCAGCAAGTGTGAGGCCCTGGGTTCGATCCTCAGCACCACATAAAAATAAATAAAGGTATTGTTTCCAACTACAGCTTAAAAATAAATATTTTAAAAAGTGTGGAATTTCTGGGTCCCCAAGACTGTCCTCAGCCTCAATGATTGACTAGAAGGATCCACTGGACCTAGAAATTGTTATATCCACATTTACTGGGGATTTTGTCGTTGATGATGTCATTTGGGGTGGGGGGTTGAACCCAGGGCTTCCTGAAAAGTGAGCAAACATGCAGGCTCCACTGCAGAGGCACCAAGCTGCCCCCACACGCCCCCCGTGGTTACCGTTTATTGCATCAAAAGAATGCAGAGGAAAATCATCCAAGGAAAAGGCCCGTGGGAAGAAGTCCCAGGAATCCAGGCACGAGTGTCCAGCAGTTCCCTTGTTTTGAGAGGAGACAGAGGCAGATCTGGACTTGACCAAATTTCTCGTTGACCACCCTTGAGTGTCTGTTCTCTGTCCCCATTCTGCATGGCTATGTGACCTTGAACAAAGCAGGCGTTACAGCCCCAGTTTTCTCCACTGTGAAATGGTAAGTAAAGACTGTTATTGATCACAGTCCTTTGCAAGGATCTTTCTGAGGCAGTCTATGTCAGCACTGACCACAACACCTGGCGCAGAGTATGTGATCAGAAGGTGACCATGTCACCATCTATTGTATTAGTGCCAATAAATATCAAATTAGTGATCTGTGTTCCTAACAGGACCCAGTTCCTATAGCTCATAATAAAATAAGAGAATACATCAGAGCTACAGGAGGCTTACCTTCAAGGTGATGACTGTGTTGGGAGGTACACAGAACTGATGAGGACATCAACATTTTTGTTGTTGTTAGTATTATGTTTTTAGCTGTAGATGGACACAACACCTTTATTTTATATATTTATTTATGTATGGTGCTGAGGATCGAACCAGTGGCCTCACATGGGCTAGGCAAGCACTACAACCCCAGCCCAGGGACATCAACTTTTTAAAAATACTCTTTATCTAATGACACCCGTTTCTGAAAACGTGACACCCAACAGCTTATGTGCTGCTGTCAGTTGACATACATGACTCACCCCCAAATACTTTCAAAATCTACCTTCTAGGAAACTGATTTTCTACAGTCCGTGAATGCTCTGCCCCCATAGGGCATCCCTCCCTGCAAGCGTCCAGACGCCAAAAAGATCCCCGAGGATCATCAGCCTTGGGTGCTCTGAGATGGGCCAAGAGAATGGCCACACTCCAGATCTTCAACACTCCAGAGGGAAAACACACTTGTAGACAGTGCTTCTTCTGGCCGGGGCCACGGCCTACCAGGGCCCTCCAGGACAGCTCAGGCTGAGTCACTGTCAAAAGTGGTGAGATGTCACAACGGTGATGCTTATTCTCTGCTGCCCAAAAGTGATGACAACCTTAGTGGCCCCAAACAGCCCCAATTTCTGACCTCACTGTTTTTATGGGCTAGGAGACCACACGGATGAGCAGGCTGTAGGCTCCTTGGACAGGCTGGGGCCGTGTGAAGGAGGGACAAGGGAAGAATCTGCCCCCAGGCTCAGGGTTGTTGGCAGAGTTTCAGTTCTACAAGGGCAGAGCACCAAACCCGTGAAGAGATGACACTGGAGTGGTTTTTTAAAGATCTTCCTGGGTAAGGAAGCACTGACATCTAAAGATGTGGAAATCACTTTCCAAAAAGCAAAATCAGCACAGAGAGGGCCAGTGTGTTATCTCCTGGCACGTAATCCCTCACCGCAATGGCTATTTCTACCTCTCTTTTTAGATTATTCTTCAGCTCCCCAATTGCCAGAAGTGGCCCCCCATCTTTGTAAATGGAAATGGGAAATCCCCTACAGGTGCATCTGCCCCCCGCCCTCAAAGACCCCATGCTTCTCATCTTTGTAATATTTTTTTTAGTTTTAATATATTTTTAGTTGTCAATAGACCTTAATTTTATTCATTTACATGCAGTGCTGAGGATTGAACCCAGTGCCTCACACATGCTAAGCAAGCGCTCTCCCACTGAGCCCCAGCCCCAGCCCATCATTTGTTTTAATCTCAAAGAAACTCTCCATCCTCCTGCCTTAGCCTCCTGAGCCACTGGGTTTAGAGGCTTGCACCACCGTGCCTGGCTGCCTTTATTTTTTTCAAGGCTGCATAGATTTGTTATATTAATATACCACGTTTCTTCATCCATTCACCCATTGATGGACACCAAGGTTGATCCCATATCTTGGCTATTTCGTACAATGCTGAAACGAAACAGTTCTTATGCAAATATACCCAAAGTGAGATCACAGGATCACATGGTAGTTCTATTTTTACTTTGTTTTGAGGAACAGTGGTACCATTTTTATAATGTCTACACGAATTTACATTCTCACCAGAAGTATGCAAGAGTTTCCTTTGCTCCAAATTCTCAATACATTTTGCCTTTCATTAAAAAAAAAAAAATTAGTACACTAGAGTTACACTTAATAGTGGGGTTCATTTTCACGTATTTTTAAATGCATATTACCTAATTTTCTCCATTTCAATCCCCAGTACTTCCTCTTTCCCTCCCCCCACTTAATTTCATTTTCAAGAAAAACTGTTCTCGGGTGTGAGGAAATAGCTCATGGTTTTAATTTGCATTTCTTCAAGTATTACTGACGCTATTTTTTATGTTCCTGTTCATGTCTTTTGCCAATTTTTTAATGGAGTTGTTTGTTTTCTTGTTATTCAGATAATGGGTGTTAGCCCATCTCAGATGCACAGTTTGAAAATTCTCTCTCCTTGGTGGGTTGTTGCTTCATTTTGTTTGTTTCCTTTGCTGGGCAGAAGCCTTTTCATTTGATATCTTCCCACTTGCTGACTTTTGCTTTGACAGCCTATACTGCTCATTTCCAAAAACTCGTTGCCCAGACCCACATCGTGCTCCTGAGTTTTCTTCCAGTAGCATCAAAAGTGTCAGGTCTTCCATTCAAGTCTTTGATCCGTTTGTACCTGGTGAGAGACAAGGATCCAGTTTCCTTCTTCTGCATGTGACTGTCCAGTTTTCCTAACATTATTTAAAAAAACTGCCTTTTCCCCCTCGTGTGTTCTTGTATCTTGCTAACGCATCGTTTCACGGTAAGTTCAAGCTTCTTTCTGAGTTTTCTAATTCTATTCCGTTGGTCAGCTCATCTGTTTTTCTCCCAGTCTCACACTGTTTTTATTTATGTTTATTTATTTTCTTAGTACTGGGGATTGAACCCAGAGGTACTCAACCACTGAGCTACGTCCTCAGCCCTTTTTACTTTTTTTTTTTTATTTTTTGTTTTATACCTTTATTTTATTTTATTTTTTTATTAGTTGTTCAAAACATTACAAAGCTCTTGAAACATCATATTTCATACATTTGATTCAAGTGGGTTATGAACTCCCATTTTTACCCCGTATACAGATTGCAGAATCACATCGGTTACACATCCACGCTTTTACATACTGCCATACTAGTGTCTGTTGTATTCTGCTGCCTTTCCTATCCTCTACTATCTCCCCTCCCCTCCCCTCCCCTCTCTCTACCCCATCTACTGTAATTCATTTCTCTCTCTTGTTTTTTTTCCCCTTTCCCCTCACTTCTCTTATATGTAATTTTGTGTAACAATGAGGGTCTCCTTCCATTTCCATGCAATTTCCTTTCTCTCTCCCTTTTTACTTTTTGAGACAGGGTCTTGCTAAGTTACTGAGGCTGGCTTTGAACTTGGGATCCTCCTGCTTCAGCCCTGGGATGAGGGCATGCACCTGGCTCATACTCTTTTTATTACAACAATTTTATAATGTATTTTGAAATCAGGACTCATGAGGCCTCCAGCTTTGGTCTTTTTGCTTCAGTTTATTTTGGCTATTTGGGGTCTTTTGTGGGTCCCTGCTAATTCAAGGATTGTTTACCCTATTTCTGTGAAGAAAGACATTGGGTAGCATGAACATTGTCATGATATTAATTCTTCTAACCCACAAACAATTTATTTCTTTCTGTGTGTTTGTATTTTCCTTAATTTCCCTTGTCAATGTCTTATAGTTTTCAGTGAACAGTTCTTTCATTTCCTTGGCAAATGTATTCTTTAGTATTTTATTCTTTTTGAAGCTATTATAAATGGGGCTGATTTCTTTATTTTTCAGATAGTTCACTGTGGTTGGAAACGCACCCGGTTTTTTGTGTTGATTTTGTATACTGTGACTTAACTGAGTTTGTTAGTTCTCGTGGTGATTTTGGTGAAGATGGCATCATTATATATGTATATTCCTAAGAATATACATATATAATGATGCCATCTTCACTGAAACAATTTTACAAATTCCTTTCCAACTTGGATGCCTTTTATTCCTTTTTCTAATTGAGCTGATTAGGACTTCCATTATTACATAGAAATGGCCACATGCACCAAATTGTATTGTTAAATTGTGTGCACGAATGAATACATGACAACAAATCTCATCTTTATATACAACTATAATAATGCACCGATTTAAAAATGTGGAAAGAAAAAAATGTCAAGAATAGGCATGCTTGTTTCTGATCTTAAAGGAAATGTGTCCAACTGTCCATCATTGAGCAGGATGCTAACTGTGGGCTCATGGAACGTGGCTGCTGTTGTGTTGAGGTACAGTCTTCTCTACCCAATTGGCCTAGAGGTATTTTGTTTCTATATGAATGGCTGTTGAACTTTGTCACATGCATGTTTTGCAGCTATTGAGCTGATCATGTGGTTTTTGTGCTTCGTTCTCTTAACACTGGGTACCATGCTCATAGATTTTCACATGTTGAAGCGTCCTTGCAGCCCGGGGAACAATTCCAGTTGATCACAGTGTTGTGAGCCTCTGAATACACTGTTGAATCCATTTTCCTAGTATTTTGTTGAGGATCCCTTTGCCTCTACATTCATCAGGACTATTGTCCTGTAATTTTCTTTTCTTGTAGTGTCCTTTGTCTGGCTTTGGATTCAAGGCAATGCTGTCCTCATAAAATGAATCTGAAAATGTTTGGTCATCTCCAATTTTCTGGAAGAATTGGAAAAAGATTAATATTCATTCTTTTCCTCTTTTTTTCCAGTGTTGGAAATCAAACCAGGGCCTTGTACATGCTAAGCAGATGCTCTGCCACTCAGCTTCACCCCCAGAACATGGATTAGTAGTAATTCCTTGAATCTTCAGCAGAAAGTCACCAGTTAAACAATGAGGTTTTGGGTTTTGATGGAAAATTTATTGTTTCTGATGCAGAATTCCTTAATCCTTATTAGTCTGTTTGTATTTTCTTCTCTCTCTCTCTCTCTCTCTCTCTCTCTCTCTCTCTCTCTCTCTCTTTTGGTACCAGGGATTGAACCCAGGGGCACTTAACCACTGAGCCACATGCCCAACCCTTTTTATATTTTATTTAGAGGCAGGGTCTTGCTAAGTAGCTTAGGGCCTGGCTAAATTGCTGAGGCTGGCTTTGAACTTGCAATCCCCCTGCGTCAGCCTCCTGAGCTGCTGGGATTACAGGTGTGCACCACCATGCCTGGCCTGTATTTTCTATTTTTATGATTCAGTCTTGGTTGAATTCATATTTCTAGGAATTTTTCCATTTCTTATAGATTAGCCAATATGTTGGCACACAATTATAGTAGCTGCTTATGATTCCTTATATTTCTATGGCACCAATTGCAATGTTTCCTCTTTCATTTCTGATTTTATTCATTTGAGTTTTCTTTCTTCTTTAGTCTAGTCAAAGGCTTGTCAATTGGATGGCAAGGGGTACCAGCGATTGAACCACTTGGCCACATCCCCAACCTGTTTTTTTTTTTTTTTTTCTTTGAGACAGGATCTTTCTAAATTTCTTAGGACCTTGATAAGTCACTGAGGCTGGCTTTGAACTTGTGATCCTCCTTCCTCAGCCTCCCAAGCTGCTGGGATTACAGGCATCCACCACCACACCCAGATGTTTGTCAGTTTTCAAAAAACAACTCAGTTGAGGCTGGGGTTGTGGCTCAGCAGTAGAGCGCTCATCTAGCACGTGTGAGGCCCTGAGTTGGATCCTCAGCACCACATAAAAATAAATAAATAAAATAAAGGTATTGTGTCCAACTACAACTAAAAAATAAATATTAAAAAAACCCCTCAGTTTCATGAATCTGTTCTGTGGATTTTCCCGTCTCTTTTTCATCTATTTCTGCTCTGGTCTTTATTATTTCCACCCTTCCATTAACTTAGAGCTTAGTTTGATCTTCTAGCTCCTTAGGTTGTAAGCTTAGATTGTTATTTGAGATCTCTTTTTTCTTTTTAAATGTGGGTGTTTAACACTGTAAACTTAACTGCTAGGACTCTTCCTGGTGCACTACATAAATTCTTGTAAATTGTATTGCCATTTTTGTCTTAAGACATTTTTATTCTCCTTTTTGCTTGCTCAGGAATGTATCATTTAATTTCCTTGTATTTACAGTTTTCCAGTTTTCTTCTGTTACTGATTTCTGGTTTCATATCATTATGATCAGAAAAAAAATTCTTGGCATGATTTCATTTTCTCCGCTTCATTAAGACTTGTTTTGTGGCCCAACCTGTGATCAGCCTTGGAGAATGTTTTCTGTACTTGAGAAGAAGGTGTGCACTGCCTCTGTTGAGTGTCAGGCTCTGCATGAGTCTTCAAGTCCATTTGTCCTAAGGTGTAGTTCAAGTCCAGATTTTCCTTATTAATTTTCCTGTCTGGACGGTCATTGTTGAATGTGGAGTATTGAATTTCCCTACTATTAGTACATTGTTATCTATTCCTTCCTTCTGACACATTAATATTTGCTTTATATATTTAGGTATACCTGATGTTGGGTGCATATATGTTTGTATACTGTAGATCATTATACAATGATATTCTTTCTCTCTCTCTCTCTCTCTCTCTCTCTCTCTCTCTCTCTCTCTTTTTTTTTTTTTTTTTTTGTACTGGGAATTGAATCCAGGGGCCTTAGCCACTGAACCACAGATCCAGCCCTTTTTATATTTTATTTTGAGACAGGGCCTCGCTCAATTGCTTAGGGCCTTGCTAAATTGCTGAGTCTGGTTTTGAACTTGTGATTCTCCTGCCTCAGCCTCCCAAACTGCTGGGATTATAGATGTGTGCCACTGAACCTGGCTAGATATTCTTTGTCTCTTGCTACAGTTTCTTACTAAAAGCCTATTTTGTCCGATGTAAATACAGCTACCCTTGCTGTCTTGTGGGATATATTTAAACAGAAGAACATTCTTTCATCCCTTCTCTTTCCCTCCATGTGTATCCCGAAGGTGAAAGGAGTGAGACTCTTGCAGGCAGCATAACTTTGAGTCTTTTTTTTTTTTTTTTTTTTTTTGGTACCAGGGATTGAACCGAGAAGTCCTTAACCACTGAACAACACCCCCAGCCCTTTTTATTGTTGTTGTTGTTTGGGTGTGTGGCTTGAACTCAGGGATGCTTAACCACTGGGCCACACCCACGACACTTTTTGTATTTAATTTAGAGACAGGGTCTCCCTGAGTGGCTTATGGCCTTGCTAAATTGCTGAGGCTGGCTTTAAAGGGATCCTCCTGCCTCAGCCTCTGGAGCCGCTGGGATTATAGGTCTGCCACTGCATCAGCCTTTAGTCATTTTTTAATCCCTTGGACCACTCTGTATCTTCTGACCTGTGAATTAATCACTTACAGTTAAAGTAACTATCTACAGGTAAGGATTTACTGTTGCCATTTTTTATTGTTCTCTGGCTGTTCTACGGGTCCTTTGTTCGTTCCTCCCCTTGTGCTGTCTTCCTCTGTGATCTGATGGTTTTCTGTAGTGGGACACTTTTATTCTTTTATCTTTTCTGTATCTGCTACAGGTTTTTTCTTTATGATTACTATGAGGCTTATTAAAGCATCTCACAGAAATACTATTTGATGCTAACAATATTTTAACTTTGATCACATGCAAAATCTACTCTCCACCCCCCACCCCCCCCCGCCACATTCTGTATTTGATGTCACAGTTTACATCTTTTTACATCCTGTGTCACCGAATGACTACTGTAGCTAGTTATATAATTTTATTTTATTTTATTTTTTATTTTTTTTGGTACTGTGTTTGAACCCTGGGGCACTTAACCCCTGAGTCACATCCCCCAATCCTTTTTGTATTTTATTTAGAGACAGAGTCTCACTGAGTTGCTCAGGGCCTCGCTAAATGGCTGAGGCTGGCTTTGAACTCTGATCTTCCTGCCTCAGCCTCCTGAGCTGCTGGGATCACAGATGGGCACCACCATGCCCAACTTATACTTTTTTCTTTTTAACCTTTATACTACAGTTTTTGTGTAGATTGACCAACATAGATATGTGGGTCATATCTGATGTAAGACAATGAATCCTCTTATTGTCCAAGAAATGCCAATTTCACTATTGAATTTTGATTTCCATGTAGGGAAACATCTATAAGTTCAAACTTCAAATTTCCAATTAAATGTGTGTGTGTGTGTGTGTGTGTGTGTGTGTGCGCGCGCGCATGTGTATTTGTGTGTGTGTGTGTGTGATGTTGGAGATTGAACCAAGGGTCTCACAGATGCTAAGCACTCACTCCACCACCAAGCTACATTTAAAATTTTTTAAATTTAAAATTTCTCTCTCTCTCTCTCTCTCTCTCTCTCTCTCTCTCTCTCTCTTTTGTGGCAGTGCTGGGGATCAAACCCAGCACCTTGTGCATGGTAGGCTAGTAAGCAAGCATTCTACCACTGAGCTATACCTCCAGCCCTATTAAAAATATTAATTTTTAGAAAACATGTAAACTACTTTCCCCCTTACATTTAAATGGAATATCAAGTAAGAACAAGCATAAACTTTTCAGAAAGCCAGTTTTAAAAGATCTACGTATCTTTCCATTAGCATATACTTAGAGTTAAGTCTTTGCAGTCTAAGTAAAAGAATTCTTAAATCTTTTATTAGGTTGAACCATATTCAATTGTCATTTTATTTTTTTAATTCTTTTTTTTAATATTTATTTTTTAGTTTTAGGTGGATGCCATATCTTTATTTAATCTTTATGCGGTACTGAGGATCGAACCTAGTGCCTCGTGCATGCTAGGCAAAAACTCTACCACAGAGCCACAACCCAGCCCTAAATTGTCATTTCAAAGGTCAAAAATGGTCAAAATTTTAGCAAACCACAAATTTACTTATAAACTTATCCACTCCATAGCTAATTTATCTTAAAATGCCCAGGCCTTTCCTCAGGAGGGTGGGAACCAGGCTGTGGAAGTATTTGTTTTATCCTATGAATCAGGCTGCTTCTTCCTCTTCCTGTAAATTCAATGGCCACCTGATGTGGAATTGGTAGCAATGCAGGTGGCCTCTGAACCACAGTGGCAGCTGTATCTCTCCCTTGAAGGGTCTGTCCACAGGGCCGGTTGTTTCCAGAAGGCTCTTTCTTCAGAGATGGTTTTTTGGCTCTGCCGGGTACTGGTGACTAAGCACCATCGGGTAGAATGTTCCCTGTTGCTCTGAGGTATGAAACATTACCTGTTTGGTGAAGCACGTTGCATAACTGCAGTAACTGGGCCTCTTCAACCAAATGATTCATCAGTTTCATGGGGCCATTCGTCAACATCATTATCGCGGTCACCACCAATTAGCCTTTGCTGAGCACCCACACGGAGATGACACTGGACATCATGCATGATGGGGTACAAGGAAGACAAAGAGTACCACTGATAAAGTAAACTGTTGGAACTGTTCATCTGAATATGAACCACAAGACAAACATACCTGCAGCTCTAAGCCTCCCTGGGTCACACGTGGTAGAATCAACATTGAGACTCACCAAGGAGCTTCACAATGAATGGCTTCTTGTGTTGCAAAGAGGATGAAGCAGAGCATCTGCCCACATGAAAGATGTGGGGAAAGGCTCCCAGACTCCTCAGGGACCCCAGAATCAGATGCAAAAGATTTGGAAGAATCTCTGTTAACCATCAAACTCTCCGAATCCTTTTTCAAGGTCCCTTATCAATAAGTGACCATCCAATCTAAAGAGGGTGAATTTTCAGTTTCCAGACAAGATCCTACAGGTTACGAGATGGAAATTTTGGAGACTTCCAAAAAGAAATTCTGCAATGAAAACAGTGTCCTTGGAAATTCTCATAGGAAATCCATTACGCCATTGTACCCCGCTCACAGCTCTTGATCAAAGAGGTCTTAGGGGGCACTGAACCAAGACCATTCTCTCCCATTGTCACCTTTCTAATTTCAGATTGCTGCTTGCTGCTTGATAACCTCTTCAGTTCCTTCTTGTACCAGAGAGAAGCAGATGGGAACGAAACTCTGGAGAACAAAACCAATTTGTGGCGATGGTATTTTCTCTGTATATATTCACAACTCATCATCTTGCACACTTAAAGCTGATTAATTTTATTGCATGTAAACTATACCTCAATAAAGCTGCCAATAAAAGATTCTAAAGCCCAATAAAGCAAACTCATAATTTGAGATTGTTTCGCCCTGAAAATGTCCCTAGAGATCACCTGTTTCAATTCCTTCCTTTTACATTTTATAAAGGAGGAAAATGAGGCCCAGAGAGAGATTATTCCTATTACTCAAAGCCACACAGCTAGAGACTGACCCACTTCCCAGTACCCACAATTGTGCCTTTTCCTTCCTTCTTCCTTCCTTCTTTCCTCTTACCCTCCCTCCTTTCTTTCCAGAGAACCTAGCCCTAGACCACCATGCAGGGAGTCTATGTCCACAGGGTCTTTTTTGCAGTCTCTCATGCAGCTTCTTCCGAAGCTGCAGGCCACCAGAGATCTTCTCACCTCCCCAGCACATTTAACCTGCAAACTGTGCTCCCCTACAGATCTACAGTACCTTCATTTTGATACATCCCCATCGTATTCAAACAGTGGGAAATGCGTACTAGAGAGCTATTGCACAGAATTCATCTATGATTTTGTGGGGACTGACGAGGCTGGGCAAGACTGAAATCTGTAGGACAGGCCATCAGAGGAGCAAAACTGGAACTCTCCAGCATACACAGGTGAAGCTCCTTCTTCCTCGGGAACCCTCAGCTCTGACAAGGGAATATTCTGCATGTATTGACCAAAATAATCCATGGCAAAAGACTGGATATAAAAAAGAAGAGTTTGCATTATTTGTTGGTATCTACGATCCTGGACCTTTGGTACTGGGCCGGGGGTGGATTCTGTCCCCATTTGGTTAACATGAATATGTTGGCACCTCAGACAGAAGTTGAAGGTGGTGGTGGGGTCTACATTAAGACATCAAAGGCTGCAGGCCTCCAACAGCTGCACCACTCCCACCATTACCTGACCTGGCGGTGTGGGAACTTCTGCCCTTGTTCTTGAAATACCACCAAGACTTCCGGTGCATGATCCTATGGTGCAATCTGTGGAGACACAACTCCTGGAAAATTGAGACCAGATGCCAGGTCACACCAGGGTCAGCGAGAACAGAACCACGTGACAGACAGTGGGGCCTTAGGAGGAGGGCAGAAATTCCTGAGCCAGGGAGTGGGTTCCATCCATGATGAAGGGCACTAGGTAGCCTTGGTCTGAGTGTCTTTTGAGACAATCAGTAACACAAGACCCTTTTATACAAATTTAAGGATTTTTCTTTTTCCTGATAAAAATCTCGAGAATTGGGGGTTTCCTCAATGAGAGAGAGGGAATGGCTACATGCAAACTTCATGCTGTGGTCTGGACATAATTTGTCCTCCAACGGCTCCTGTGTAGGAATCTTGGTCCCCAGTGTGGTGCTGTTGTGAGGCAGTAGATCTTTAAGAGGCAGGGCCTCATGGAAGGTGACTGGTCCTGGGTGCACCACCCTTGGCAGGAATTAATGTGGTTCTCGCAGAGAGTGGGTTGTAATAAAAGAGTAACTGCGGCCCCTGTCCATTCCCTTGCTTCCTCACTCACATGTGTCCCTTCCACTAATGGCCATTTCCCTTTCTGCCTCTCTGTCATGTTGTAACCCAGTCAGGGAACCCTGGTCACATGGCACCAGTCTTCCTAGACTTTCAGCCTTCAGCTGTGGGCCCAAATGAATCTCTGGTTTTTATACATTACCCAACCTTGGGTATTTTGTTATGGTAGCGTAAAATGGACTGGGACATCTCATCACTAAGGAACTTACAAAATAAGAAAACTGCCCAAGTTGTTAGGACAATGGGCAAGAAAGGACATGCAAGGTCTATCTGTCTTTAAAGGCAATATATTGATACCTGCCTATTGCTCCATTGACTGTAATCTCCCCTAGTACAGGAAATGTACCAGTGTTAGTTCACATGGAGTCCTCAGCACAGGGCCTGACATGAGAGACTCCATATGGTGTTTCAGAAGGATGGAATGGGAAACCATCATCTCCTGCATCCAGCCATCGTTATCCCAAGCTTCCTCCCTTTCCTACCCCAACATTTATACCATTGACCCAGGAGGAACAGAGTGCAGACCATTTGCAAAGAAAGAGGTGAACCCAACACCTGCTCCCACAGATCTTTCTAACAGGTTGGATGTAAGTCAAGGCCTGACATTTGTGTTGCTCTGCACACAGGCCTGGTGCTGTCAGCCAGTACTGGCGAGTAAATCGGACCTGAACTGCTCAAGACCCTCTGCCTCAAATCTAACACCTTTTCCCAAGTGAAACTGGAAGCATATCTTATAATTCTATCACTTTTTTTGGCCTGCACATCTTGGCCTCTCTTCCCCACAGAGTCACTGGGGTCGGGTCCTGGGCACAGCTCTCAATTGTTCCCACAGGTGAGGGCTGGGGGACAGGACTGCTCAGGGACTGCCCCAGGAAGAAGAGGAAGCCAAAGAGACCCAGTGCAGCAGCCTGACATTCTCAGATTTGTGATGACCACAGGAAAGTCAACAACCCTGAGAGGTACCAGGGATCGAACCCAGGGGCACTTAACCACTGAGTCACATCCCCAGCCCTTTTTATATTTTATTTTTAGACAGGTTCTCTATAGCTTGCTTAGGGCTTCACTAAGTTGCTAGTTTTGAACTCTAAATCCTCCTGCCTCAGCCTCCTGAGCTGTAAGGATCACAGACATGTACCACCAGGCCCGGCTCATCACTTTTTTAGAGGACATCAAATTCAGAGTCCATGTGAAATTCCTGGAGGGGTAACTTCTAAGACAATAAGGCTAAAAAAAAAATAGAAGGAAACTGCCAGAGAGCCATCCTGATGAGAGGGAGCCTGCTCCTGGGGTTACAGAGGAACCATAGGTGCTCTTGGATATCAAGATTGACACTTGGTCCGGGAACGGTGGCACACACCTGTCATCCCAGTGGCTCGGGAGGCTGAAGCAGGAGGATCTTGAGTTCAAAGCCAGCCTTAGTAAAAGTGAGGTGCTAAGCAATTCAGCGAGACCCTGTCTCTAAATAAAATACAAAATAGGGCTGGGGATGTGACTCAGTGGCTGAGTGCTCCTGAGTTCAATCTCTGGTACCCCCCCCCCCAAAAAAAAAAAGATTGACTCTTGGTATCTGACCTTAAATATCCTCCATGATCATGTTTGCCATCAATCTCATACACCTCGAACTTTCTCCTTGTCCTCAATGTCCCTCTAGGGATCCTTTGGGAGGGAGCAGCAGAAGAGGGTTGTCTCACTTCCGGGGACTCTTGTGCTGGTTCAGGGAGGCAGTGGACGCACCCTGGCTTGCCACGCCAAGAGGCCACCCACAGGGACTCTTAGTGTTGCCCTGGTAGACTCCATATCCATCAGGACCTGAGAAGAGAAGGGTAAGGCCCCAGGGGACCCTTACTGAGGACGCTGCTAGTTTCTGGTCACAGCATACCTCAGGGACAAGGGAGTTCTAAACTTGCTGAGGCATCTCAAAGCATCTCCAGGACAGGAGGATGGTCTGGGATTTCTATGTCCCAGGTCTACCTGTGCCCTCCTGAGCTCGGGGGTGAATACCAGGGCCCTCGAGGAATTACATCCAAGTTGGCAACATCTTCTCTGTGCCCAATAAGTGCATTTCTGCAATGTTGTTTCCTGGGTTTCAATCACACAGTGGGGATCCTGACAGAGTAAAACAAAGTCTCTGTCCTCAAGATACTTTAGTTGGGAAGACGGGATATAAAACTCAGCTTTGCTTGTCCTCTTGACATAACTAAATCATCCAAATTATCATTTACTTCCATTTTGCTCTTTGAACTTAGAGAAAAATCCTCATTCATCACTGCCCAAATTTACCTTGTAAAATTCCACTCACTTTCCACAAAGTCACGCGACTGTCCCTGGACACTGAGCATTATACGCCAGCAACTTTCTACAAAGAACACATGAACATGTGGGAGATGGGGATGTGTATGCAAGGAGGGGGGTGCCATGCAGAGAGGTGGGTGCATTTAGGGGACATGAAGGCCACATCCCCAGCACAGATGCTCATGAGTCTGGGAATGGCCACCTTGTGTGGTCCTTGCTCCCTGACAGCAAACCTGGGTGCTCACCAGGGAAACAGGCAGAACCACCAGGCTCCAAGCCTCACCAGCAGTGGGGCTGCAGAACCAGGGCCACCCGTGTCTTCTGCCACCGTCTGATTCCTCCACTTAGATGAAAAGACAGCACCTGGGTAGAGGATCCTGCAACTATGAAACGGATTTACAAGAAGCCATTGTTGCTTCCTTGGCTCTGAACTGTGCGTTCTATGCTGAACCCTCAGGTGGTGTTTCACGTGGCACCGTAGCGATGATCCTGAAGAAAAAACAGATTCCTTAAGCAGAGGTTAGATGGATTCTCAGAAGTAGAAGCTGCGTTCCTTAGCGGCTCCTACAGGTTTGAGGATTAAAGTTGAGCTGCCCTGGAGACCACACCTTCAGGTCTGACTTGAAGGTGACAGAAACCAAGGTAGGGAGTCAGAACTGCTGGGTGGGGAAGCTGTGGAAGAGAACAGATCACAAGAAGGAAGAAAAATTAAAAACAAACAAACAAAAAAACATCAGGGTGGAATCGGTAAGTTTGCAAAATTTCCAAAGCTTATATTGGAAAGATTTCCCTGGTTTTGCTTTTTTGAGGGGATCATAGAGGAAATCTGAGATGCTTGATTATATGGTTCTATTTCCTTTATGTGGTCTCAACATTTGTTTCAGAATATTTTACTCATTTGTTTTGGGATTTGGTGAATTAATGACCCTCACTTTTAAGGTTCATTCATTCAGGCTTAAAAGCCTGACTGTGAATGGATCTTCAGGAAGGTGCAGGGATGTTGGTCTCCTAAAATGGTCAAGGGAAGAAACTCCCAGGAGGCACAGGGCCAAGCACCCTGGATGCTGGTGGGGCAGGAAGACGAGGAACCCCAGCCTAGTCCAGGCACATACCTTCTGCCTGGCTCATCTGTCTTTTCCTCCTTCCATTATGACACCAGGTGAGCTGGCATCCTCATCAAAATCAAGAGACTGGCCCTGGGGAGGCTTGGGGCTTTGCAGTCTGCACGGTCCACTTCTCCTGGTGCCCTGGGGTTCCCAGAGGTGATGGAGGTTCAAGGAGGAAGGGTAGAGGGGGGAGGCCCAAAATCTCACCTTCTTTTTCTAAGTCCTGCTGGCCTGCAATGAAGCTACTTCTTCACTTTTGAAAGGAACCAGACACTTAGCCCCTTTGATTCCATATCCCACCCACTTGCTATGACCACGTTCACTAGTACAAATAGGACACTTAAGAACACCCAACTTCTAGGGCAGTGGTTCTCAAAGTGGGGTCCCTAAACAGTAGCATTCACATCCCCTGAGAACATGCAAGAAAAGCAAATTGGTGGTAACTTTGAATCAAAAACCTGGGGGCTGGGTTCCAGATTGCCAAAACCCATCCCCAGTCCGCCCAGGCCCTCCAGGTGATTCCGAAGCAGACTGAAGTTTGAGAACCACTATCTCAGGGTTGTTGCAGAGGTGACACAAGGAGTTGTGTAAAATGCCCAGAACATGTCAGGCCCCCGGGTGTGACTTAGCTGTTCCTGTCATTACTATCACAAGCACCATGGCAGGAAACTTTTCTAATAATCCTTTAATTTCCAAGAGTACCAGGTACTCCCAGATGGAGACCCCCTTCCTCTGGAACAAGCCCCAGGACAAGAAAAGATGCAAGTTACATCTTTAGGTCGACATTTCCACTGTCTTTAATCACTGATCATAATGATGCACAGGGAATAGAGGGGGGGAAATGCAAGTCCCTCTATTATTAAGAAAAAAAATTATTAATGGGACCTAAGGTAAGAGGGAAATGTTAAGAGCCTAAACCAAAAATGTTTCAGGAAAGGGATGGGTGAGGAACAGTTTTGTATGCAGAGACCACAGGGCAGGAGGCTGGGAAAGAGTACAGTGAGTAGGAAAAACTGCTGTGTGGGGTCTTAAAACGCTGGGTCGAACATTGCAAGGGAAAGTTGAAGCAGGAAATGTTGTCTGTCGTCAGGCATATGAGGCAGAGATCTGGGCCTGAGCTGCAGCAAACAAGTGAGAGAGTGGAAAGTTCTCATAGAGTCTGGGGCCTACCTGTCCGAGTCAGGCCAGCCACAAGTTATTTTAAGAACCAGTTTTACATCAGCCTTGTCAAGAAACTGACTTTTATTCCTACTACGTGTAACAGGAGAATATAGCCCCAAAGACATCAGATAATTCCTGGAACCTATAACATATTCTGCACAGCAGAAATTGTGCAAATGTGATTAAGGATCTTGAGATGGAGAGATAATAGAGAATTACCTGGAGGAGGAATGCAATCCCAAGTGTCCTTGGGATTTCAAGGGAGGTAAGGCAGATTGGACACAGACCAGAGAAGGCAATGCGATCACAGAGATTAGAAAAAGTGGCCCTAAGTCAATCAAGGAGTGCAGGCAGCCACCAAAAGCAGAAAGAGGCAAGGAATCAATTCTCCCCGGGAGCCCCAAAGCAAGGGAGCACAGCTCCACGAACTCATGGCTTTCAGCCCAGTGATGCAGATTTTGAACTTCTGCTCCCCATAACTGTGATAGAAGAAAATCCTGTCCTGTTAAGGTACCTAGTTTGTGGGTACTTGTTGCAGGAAACTAATACACCTTGTTTTTTGAAAAAACTATGTTTCAGATTTAAGGAAGAGATCCTCTGTCATCTTGTTGAGAGTTTGTGGATTATAGTTTTAGAGGAGGGGACAGATTCCACATGGTCAGCTTCCTTGTTACTACACCAAGATGCTTGACCATAATTTCACTTAAATACATTTGTCATGTTCTGGGTCCATTTGCTGTAAAATCAGAATTATTGCAGTTAATATCATTTTAACATGGAAAGGCTGAGCCTCAGGAAAGCTCTTAGGAAATGTACACGTGTAAGCAGATGTTCCAACAACACCAGGAGAGAACAGTGAGCACAAAATAAAAGGTTTACTAATGCTTGTTGATTAACTTACATATTTGAGGAACTGGCTGACAGTCTAACCCCATAGGAAAAGCAAAGCGTTGAAAATCAGAAAAGTAAATTATTTTCCAAGTGGTTTTACATGGATGTCAAATCATAATCAGGCTGTTTTCCACATGATTGTTAACAGTAATAAAATATTTTGCCAATGGACAGTGTGCTAGATAATTGGGGGGGGGGGTACAGGAGGACGGGATACCAGGGATTGAACTCAGGGGCACTTGACCACTGAGCCACATCCCCAGCCCTATTTTGTATTTAGGGTCTCACTGAGTTGCTTAGTGCCTCGCTTTTGCTGAAGCTGGCTTTGAATTGGTGATCCCCCTGCCTCAGCCTCCTGAGCCACTGGGATTACAAGCTTGGTACAGACATACGCTACCACGCCTAGCCTGAATAATGTTTTTTAAGAGTTACTCTTGGCTCAGCGAATTCAGACAAATTGAAAAGGGAGATGTGTTAAGTGACATCACTGTCTTGAATATCACCATACTAAACTTGCCAGTTCCCCAGTTCAAGACTTCCAGAAACTAGATACAAACTAGATACAGGCACAATGGCACATGCTTATAACCCCAGCAGCTCAGGAGGCTGAGCCAGCCTCAGCAACTTCCCAAGGTTGTAAACAACCTCATGAGACCCTGTCTCAAAATAAAAAATCGAAAGGGCTGGGGATATGGCTCAGTGGTTAAGTGCCCTTGGATTCAATCCCCAGCACACATTTAAAAAAAAAAAAAAAAATTCTGCTAACTACATTTTTATCAAAGGCAAAGCTAAGCCTTGGTCACTTGACTAAAATGTGACCATTTTAATAATTAGCACTTATCAAAACTATTTTTCAAGGCAGTGGGAATCAAAAAATAGGAAAAGAATAAAATGGCTATAATATAACATTTCTGCAACATATTATGGATTATATGTAAACATCTATCAATAGGTATTATGAGCTACTCTCTTGCTTACTGGCCTCTTCCATTTTCTCCAAGCTTCAGATATTTCTTGGTTTAACTTTAGATCTGGGGGTACCTGAAAGGAGCCAGGTCCTCTCCAGTGCACACCTATCACATTCCAAGAAACAAAAGGGATGCCATTCTTTGGAGCGGCTCCTGCCACGCTATTGCTCAAGGCAGTGATCTTAATGCAGTGGCAGGTTTTTCCACACTGTGCAATCCAGGGAGCTGTGGCCCAAGGGCAGCTGTAAAACCCACGTGTTAGAATAACTTAGATTGCTTGTGATAGATTAAATAAACAAACATACAATGAACCAACTATACAGCACAGAACTCTGACCCACAGAGAAACAGGTAACCTCCATCCTGTTCTGTTCACAACTGTCAGGATGAACTCAGAGGCTGATGACTTCCTCACTTCTGCCTCTACTTCCAAACCTGGACAAGCTGGAGAACCCCAAAGAAACTCCCCATTACTAGTTGACCCTCTTCCAACCAAATATACTCCCCAAGTCAATCACATAAGATGCTCCATTTCTAGTTATTCCTCCTGAAACTTCCCCATGACAACCACCTCCAATCAGGGATACCCAAAAAAAACCCACCCACACCTTTTTTTTAATATTTATTTTTTAGTTGTAGTTGAATGCAATACCTTTATTTTATTTATTTATTGTTATGTGGTGCTGAGGATCCAACCCAGGGCCTCCCACGTGCTAGGCAAGTGCTCTACCACTGAGCCACAACCCCAACTCACCTTTTTTTTTTTAAAGCTTTTCCATCTTCTCTGTCTTCAAACTCTTTCTTATTATAGCAATTTCTTTCTTTTCTTTCTTTTCTTTCTTTTTTTTTTTTTTTGGTACCAGGGATTGAATCCAGGGGTGCTTAACCACTGAGCCACATCCCCAGCCCTTTATTTATATATTTTATTTAGAGACAGGCTCCTTACTTTCCTTAGGGTCTCGCTAAACTGCTGAGGCTGGCTTTGAACTCAAGATACTCCTGCCTCAGCCTGCCAAGCTGCTGAGATTATAGGTGTGCACCCAGTGCTGTGATAGTAATTTCTGAATACAGAGTTTGTTCTGAAGGGTGGTCTTCATTTATTCCCATGTATGAATGATGTTTGTGCAGAGTACCATGATTAATATACAAACAGAAAAAAGCCAGACCTTCAGCTATTCACAATGTGATGTACTTTTGTAACTACTTGAGAACTCCGGGCCCCTAGTTGTGTTGGAAGGGCTTTTAAGTCTTTGAAGGATGTACATAAAAATCTTAATATATTGATATTTTAAAAACATTAATTTGTGCTTACAGAAAGATTACCAATTTAATTTTTTGTTTTTAAGTTGAGAAACTGTGTACATCTCAATTCCATTTAATTTTTCAATGTTTATAAGTTAATATGCACTCTTAGTCCTTAGCCCCCCCCCCCTTCTTTTTTTCATACTTGGAGCCTTACCACTGAGCTACAACCCCAATCCTTTTTGTTTTTTATTTTGAGACAAGGCCTCATAAATTCGTGAAGCTTTGCTAAATTCCCGAGGCTGGCCTGGAACTTGCCATCCTCCTGCCTCAGCCTCGGAGTCATAAGATTATAAGCGTGGGCCACCGTGCCCCACATGACTCCGGTTTTTTAGAAAACAAACACACACCTAGGAAAAGGTTATGGGGGAGAACAAGGGATGTCTATTATCTAAAATATATTTCCTACAATGAATATGTCTTTTATATAATTTTAAAATCTGGAAACATTGCTGAGTTAATTTCCTTATGTTCTCATCTATCTATAAATATGGATTTTCTCCATCTGCATCTTTTCCTCAAACTGTGCAACCTTAACCCTCAGATTAAATATTTCTAAATGAATTTATTGAATTAAATTTCAAGTGTGAGGAAAACATAATCCAGGGAGCAGTTAATAAAAGTCGTTTTCATCCTTCCCAACCGCTGCTTCTCTCCTTATTAAAATTTATCTGCAAATAATTTCTAGTGGGCTTCAGAAAGGCTGGAGGGGAAAGAATCCCAGAACGAATGCCACTCCTTCGCAAGAGACCCCTTCCCTCCAATAGTCCCTTTTCGCTCCTAGGAATTGGGACCTCGCCTGTTGAAAATTGCTCTCGCTACCAGATTCTTCTAAAACCCAGTCGCAGCCCACCCAGAACCTGGGAAAGAACGCGTCTGCGCGGGGCTCCGCGTTCCTCCACGGGCCGGGATTACACCGGCACCACCAGCGTACACTGGCTCTGGACCCTGCAGGACTCTTTAACCCCCAAACTGCGGGTCCAAAGGAAAAGTGGGGTTAGGATGCAAATCCGCAGAGCCTGCTTTAGGTTTCTTTTCACTAGCCACCCGCCCAGAGCAACAAGGCGGGGAACTTGATTGATCTCAGCCGGTCCGGGGCGGCTCCTGCCCCTCCTCTGCCTCGGGTCGCCCACGTCCCCGGGGGTCAGCGAGGCGCGCCCCGCCCGGGGCTGCCAGGAACCCGCCCGCGTCATGCGCAGGGAATCGAAGCGCCCGCAGGCCCCGCCCAGCGGCCGGCCCAGCCAATCGCAATGCGCGAAGGCGGCGTGGGCGGGGCCAGGCAGGCCGCAGACTTGGGGCTTTAAAGTCCGAGACAGGCCTGGTGGGCCAGATGCTCGGACCTCGGCGACCTCTGGGGAGCTGCGTGTGCGGAGTGCGCCTGCGCAGCTGCGGCCGCCCAGGTGAGCGCCCCCGGCCGGGCGCGGCGCGGTGCGTGGTGGGGCTGGAGGGGACCCCGCGGACGCGGTCTAGAGGCGGGCGACCCCGGGAACTGGAGCGTCTGTCCAAAGCTCTGCCATCCTTGGGGCGGGGAAGCGGGGGAGGGCGGTTGGGGAACCGAGGAGGGGGCCGAAGCCACCGGTCAGGGGTCCCGGGTTGTGCGGCGCTTTCGGCGGTCGCGCCCCGGAGAGCACAGGTTCCGAGGCCGGGTGGCCCCAGGCCGCGCCGTCTCGGGGCCTGGACGGGCCATCCCGGGCAGCTGGACCCGGCTCCCGGGTCGCGGTGCCATCGCTCCCGGCGCCGCCATGACTCCCGCTGGCCGTGGCTGCGAGGGCGCAGGGGGAGCGGGCGGCGCGCCCCGGCCGGCCTGCCCGGGGAGGGAGCCCGGGGTTCGGTTCTCCCGGCTCATCCTGACGCTGCCCACCTGCGGGCACCCGCCGGCAGGGCGGTGCGGGATGGCCTCCTGGGATCCGGTGCCCTCGCGCGGGGCTCTGCCTGGGTGATCGAGGCACTGTCGCTCCATAACCTGGACCAGCCATCTCCTTGTTTCCTAGTTGTTGTCCCAATCACAAGGTATCCTGAGACTAACCGAAACCTGAATTGTCATCACACTCTAGGAATGGCAGTGACTTCTCACTATTGTAACACTTGTCAGGCTGTTTTTTTGTTTTGGTAGCTGGACCAAATAACCTTTTTTTTTTTTTTTTTTTTGGTTTTTAATTCCTGCCTTGTTTTTCTACACCTGCATCCTCAGCCTTTTCAGCTTTTGTGTTAATACCTGGGAAGGCAATTTAATGCTTTTACTCCACTATGGTGTCTTTAACTTATTGAAAGAATTGGTTTCATCAGGTGTTTCCTTTCCCTTTCTAGGTTTCTGAACCATGAATCTCCCACTCTTCCTGGCTGCCCTTTGCTTGGGAATAGCCTCAGCTATTCCAAAATTTGATCAAAACTTAGATACACAGTGGTACCAGTGGAAGGCCACACACAAGAGACTATATGGCATGGTGAGTAACATTGAAATTGTCCAGGGGGACCCTGCAGAAAGTGGTCCTCGCTGGTCACAGTTTATGGCCAGAGAGAAACTTCTAGAGGCCAGCTATTAGCAGGCAGTAACCTGGGGGCCCTGTGGTGCACTCAGTGGTGTCTGGGCCTGGAGACCAGCTCACAGGAGTGGGAAGCCCTGCCAGGCCATGGTTTCTCTTCCATCTGTGCCAGCAGGTGTCCCCTTGGGGAGATGGGTTGAGTTTTAAATAGAAATAAAAACTATCAGCTGTGCTTGCTTCTAGAATGAAGAAGGATGGAGGCGAGCGGTGTGGGAGAAGAACATGAGGATGATCGAGCAGCACAATGGGGAGTACAGCCAGGGGAAGCATGGTTTCACCATGGCCATGAACGCCTTCGGGGACATGGTACGTGTGATGGGGGGGGGGGCACTTCACTTTGCTCAGCTTTTTTTTTTTTTTTTACTCTTAATACTTCATTTATCTTTCCTTGAAGACCAATGAAGAATTCAAACAGCTGAAGAATGGCTTTAAAATCCAGAAGTACCGGCGCCAGGGGAAAGTGTTTCGGGAACCTCTGCTGTTTGGGAGCCCCAAATCTGTGGATTGGAGAGAAAAGGGCTATGTGACTCCTGTGAAGAACCAGGTATGATGTCAGATGCAGACTTTGCCTCTCCCACAGGAGAGCCAGGAGGGGGCACTCGTGCTTCCGTAGCCTGACAAGCAACATGTAATTCACTTTTTTATTTTTAGTTTTTAATTTTAGTCCCCTGCCCCCATCCGGACCCTTGCAGCACACCCGGGCTGCTGTCCTGTATGCTCCATGTTCACTGTTTCTTTAAAGGATATTCACAAATGTAAGATGTTGTCAGTCTTATGTCTTGCAAATTGTCTGCTTGATTACCTTTTCAGGGTCAGTGTGGTTCCTGTTGGGCATTTAGTGCAACTGGATCCCTGGAAGGACAGATGTTCCGGAAAACTGGCAAACTTATCTCGCTGAGTGAGCAGAACCTTGTTGACTGCTCTCGGCCTCAAGGCAATTTGGGCTGTGATGGCGGGCTGATGGATAATGCCTTCCAGTACATCAAGGACAACGGAGGCCTGGACTCAGAGGACTCCTATCCTTACGAAGCACAGGTAAAATGAAGCATCTGGGTCCTTCCAGCTCTGTTTCTAGCAAGTGGAACCGTTTTCCGAGATAATACTTTATTGGGAATTCATGTTGTTATTTTATTTTATTTGGGAGGGGGGTAGGTACCAGGGATTGAACTCAGGGGTACTCTAACACTGAGCCACATCCCCAGTCCTATTTTGTGTTTTTATTCTGAGACAAGGTCTCACTGAGTTGCTTAGTGCCTCGCTTTTGCTGAGGCTGGCTTTGAACTTGCGTTCCTCCTGTCTCAACCTCCTGAGCCTCTGGGATTACAGGCATGTGCCACTGCGCCATCAGAATTCACATTTTAAATGGTACAATTTATAACTGCAAATTTTCAGTACCATCCTTCATTAGATATTATTAGCCTTTGCACAGTTCTCTGGATGGTTAATGTTTAGCTTTTCTTGCTTCTGTGTCACATGGAGGATATGTGAACCGTTTTCCATGTAATGTAAATTTTCTCCACTTTAATAAAAAAAAATATTTAAAGACAAGTCAACCTAGGGGTTCTCGTTAAAAATATAAGCTAATCTTTTAAAGATTCAAATAGACTAAAAGCATTTCACTTCCTAGAGTGGTTTATACCAGTATACCAGTACTGACTTAAATCATAACTTGCAAATTGCTGAGTGTTCTGGTCCTAGAATTCATGTTCCCGCAAAGGTAGATGGTGGCAATCAAGTCTCTTCCCTTTAACTTTAAAAGGATGAAACCTGTAAGTACAAGCCTGAGTTTGCAGTTGCTAATGACACTGGATTTGTGGACATCCCTCCGCGGGAGAAAGCCCTCATGAGCGCAGTGGCCACTGTGGGGCCCATCTCTGTGGCTATTGACGCCGGACACGCATCCTTCCAGTTCTACAAATCAGGTGGGTGTTTGTCATCTTACATTACACAAGTTCAGGCGGAACAGAAAACACTGTCCTGATTGAATCTTCTGTATGGAATCCTTTCTAGGACCATTAGGATTTTTAAGTGTGTTGAACATGGTAATGTTTCCATTTGCATTAATTAAGCATTTTCTCATGATTATTTATTCACAAAATTTTTAAATGAATACTAATCAATCAGTAGGTAAAATCTAATTTACCTGTTTTCCAATTGTCAAAACCTTTTTCCAAAAGATTTTATTACTTTAAGCAGAAGTATAAAGAACCTTGTAGCTCAAATGTGGGTGTTTGGGTTATTTTATGTGTACTATTTCTTTAGACATAGGGGTAGAAGAGGATTATGCTAATAGATGTGTAAACCAGGAAATGAGTGCTTGAAATACCTTTGCCTTTACAACAACAGATCTACCTGGCCTGGTGGCACACACCTGTAATACCAGGGAAAGCTGAGACAGGAGGATCACAAGTTTGAGGATAGTCTCAGCAATTTAGTAAGGCCTAAACAACTTAGCAAGACTCTATCTCAAAATAAAAAGAGCCGGGGATATAGCTCAGTGACAAAAGTGCCCCCAGGTTCAATCAAATCCCCAGTACCAAAAAATATAAATAAAAAAATAGATATTGGAAAAAAATTAGAAAACATTTTGGACTTGTGGAATTATATTGATTTCTGGTGAGTAGAGGTCGGCTTTTTTCCCTTATCAGCCATTACTGTTTTTTTTGGCAAATACTATTTAAGTTCTTTATAGTATTTGGAATGTTTATGACATTCAACAGAATTTAGAAATGCCTTCCTTCCATGAGTGACATGGTGGGCCACTGTCACATGTCACTTGGAGCCTCTCATTCCAGTGTGGATTTTATTCTCCCAGGAGTTTATTATGATCCAGAATGCAGCAGCAAAGACCTAGATCATGGTGTTCTGGTGGTTGGCTACGGTGTTGAAGCAAATTCAAATAAGAAATTTTGGCTTGTCAAGAACAGGTATAAAACTCTTATTATATTTTAAATTGGAATTAGAATTCTTAGTTAGAATTAGTGTTTGAATATAGTTTCATGACAGCTCCATGTTAAGATCCTGGAAGTCTTACTCCTTAGAGTGAACACAGAAATATTAATGTTTTATTATTATAAGATTCTGTACCAAGCTTTTAGGGTTATTAATAGATATTTGTAACATTACATTTCCAAATTCTGAAAATTAAAGTGCACGTAAACATTTGCCTCTGATGTTTCTTTAAGTCTGAAAGAATGTCGTTGCCATTTGATGCTCTGCCATCTCATTTCACTCCTGGAGGCCTCAAAGATAGCTGGGATTGATTTTCACAACTAATTATCTTTTATTGAAATGTAATGTGGGGTGGCATATGGAGCCAGCAGACACAGATGTGATAGCAGATACAGATGTGATAGCATGTAGAACAGTGTCCCCATCACATGTAAACACTGCTAAGTGTCAGCTGTTATTAACGAAGCTAATCTTTTTTCTTTTTCTTTTTTTTTTTTTTTAATAAAATGAAAAACCTTCAGCTGGGGTCCAGAATGGGGCGCAGATGGCTATGTCAAAATGGCCAAAGACAAGAACAACCACTGTGGAATTGCCACCGCAGCCAGCTATCCCACTGTGTAAGCCGACGGACGGGGACAGTGGAGGACCTGAGGACAGCCTGTCCAGAGGCACTCTCTCTCAAAACTGACCAGACCTTTAATGTATAAAACAATACTTGAATCATTGAGGATCCAAGTTGTGATTTGAATTCTGTGACATTTTCACAAGGGTAAAATGTTACCACTACTTTCACTACTGTTATAAACAGTTTCATGATATTGAAGACTCATTGTTTAATTCTGAGACTTTTGAATTTTCATTTTTTAAAATGTGTAAAGCTTTCTTTGCAGAATAAATTTTAGTTCAGTATATAGAGGCGGAACTTCTGTTTGTAATGCATTGACATTTTATTTAGTTGGAAAATGTAATTGGGCTCCAAAGACATAAGTCAAAATGTGTCAGTGGTACATTAGGAAAGAGATGAAGGAGGGTGAGTGGCCCTCTGGTGTTTCACTAAAAAATACAGATTTTATGTCAGCTGCCCATTGACTGTGTATAACCCAGCTCTATAGTTTTATTTTTACTTGACATAATATATATATTTAAGCCAGGCATGATGGCACATGTCTGTAATCCCAGCAGCTCAGGAAGCTGAGGCAGGAGGATCACAAGTTCAAAGTCAGCTTCAGCAACTCGGCGAGGCCCTAAGCAACTCGGCTAGACCCTGTCTCTAAATATAACATAAAAATGGGCTGGGAATGCAGCTCAGTGGTTAAGTGTCCTTGGGTTCAATCTCCAGTACCAAAACAAAGAAAATATAATGTATATATTTATGGGATACAAGTATTATTTGATACATGTGTACATGGTAGAATTATCAAATTAGACTAACAAGCCCATACCTGTCACCTCAATATTTATCATTTCTTTGGTTTGAGAATATTTAAAGATGTCTTCTAGCCGTTTTGAAACACAGTGTAGTACTATTAACTGCAGTCACTTTGCTATGCATTAGAACTCCAGAAGTTACCCGACTCTTGAATCATAAAATTTGTCTAATCATCTGGAAGGACAAATTGTTTCATAAAGAAGTAAGTTACTTATAGAAAAGTGAATAGACAGATTCATGTGTTGTAGATACTAGTAAAGGATTCCCTTCCTTTGAGTCAAGGTGTTTTGTGATGAAAGCCATGTGGCTCCTTGAACCTTCCTGAATTGCAGTGAGGACCATGTGGCCACTTGGCAGTCCCCGGAAGGACCAGCCCAGGGGGTTACCAGGGCTGTTTTGTTTCTGTTCTGTTATGTCTCTGACGTCCACACAGCTCTCCTGGGAAACCTGGGGCTACCCAGTGTTCACAAAAATAAAGATAACAGTTGTGATTAATAAATCTCAGGTATTTGGTAATAGATGGAGAAATGTGTTCAAGGTCCACAGGAGGTTAGGCTAGGCTACGAAAATAGTCCTCCGGCCTTAGAAGATGGGTGAGAGATCACAAGGGAAGGACAGGCCAGAAGTCCCTAAGCCAAGTTTGGACTTCAGCCACCTAATCCCTGACTTAAAAATAAACTCAAGAAAACAACAGACTCAGCTCATAGTCAGGGACATGCTAGTAAGTATGAAAACAGCATTTACTTATTTAAAAAAGGAAAGAAATATGCCAAATTTCTGTGGCAATTATGGGTGGTTATTTCTCTAACTTGTTCTGTAGGAAGTGTGTATTTTTATGACCAGGGAAAAAATAGAGAAAATTTATCTGTATTCTGCAGGCTAAGTGTGTGTGGTGGGGGAGTGATAGATAATCTAAAACCTATGAATCTGTATATCTGTGTTCCCAGTCCAGTAAGAAAATGTCAGTGAGCCGGTAAAATACTAAACTGGTCATCATGCTTCGTGAAGGAAATGGGAGGTGGGGAGCAAGTGGAGCCTGTGTCCCACACAACCTTTGGTAGCCTTTGTCCGTAGCCATCTACCACACTGGCTCTGATTTTCTTCTGAAAAAGGATTCTTCTTGCTCGGCAGCATCAGGCTCATTCCACACTCCACACATTCCTGGAACCACTGGGAGGCTCGAAGGAAACATGGAGGTGCTAAATTGTAGATATGTGAAAGTTTTGTCATTTCCAAAGAACTTTCAAATACTTTTTAAACTCGTGAAAAGTTCCAAACCTCAGTTATCCTCTACAAGCATTTTTCAAAAAAAGCAAATAGACTTGAAGCACAAACTTATTACCAGTATATCTTATACTCTAGCAAAGGAGGTAAGGCAAGATGAGATGGGCACGATTCAGCAAAAGATGAGGGAGCAGTTTGCCCACGTGGGAGTGCAGCTGTAACCCTTGGGCTTCTTATTAGAAGAGTGAAGGCCTTGGAGTAATTGGGAAACCTCCATAGCAACACATACTTCCATCTTGTGTATTTGGCCTGTGAAGTTTGAAACTAGGTGTATTTTCTAAATTCATTTCTTTTGACTGATCTGAAAGTATAGGGGTGAAAAAAACTCAGATCTTCAAGTATTAGTAATTGTGTGTGTGTGTGTGTGTGTGTGTGTGTGTGTGTGTGAATTTCCCAAGTCCACTTGACTGTACACACTGAATTTTACAAATGTTCATGACCTCTGTATTTTTAAATAAGTTAATAAACTCCATTGAGTGGCTCCACGGTCTCTTTCCTCATACTGCATTTTAGTATTTCATAGTCTGTGTATTCATTCTTTCAGGCGGTGATCGGGCACCTCAGCAACAGCTCCGATCTGGGCTCGGGGACACAATGAAGCAAATAGTCATGGTCCCTCCCTTTTGGAGCTGGCGTTCCTATGTTGCTGCCTGTGCAAACCACCCCCGCCACGTTCTTGAGCCCATTGGGTCTTTGGGTCTCTAGTGTTCCAAAAGCAGCTCTTGCACCCCACTTATTTAGCATAGGTACCAAGTTTCAGCTACCAACAAACGGCTAGAGCTCTTTCCAACACCTTAGGCCACCATATTGGATGAAAAAAAAATCTCTGCTTAATGGACCCATATCAACATATCTTTTGTTTCTTCTTTCCTGACCTCCTGGGCTTCATCCATTCCTACCTTTATTCCCCAGATTTATTCTGGGTAAATTGGAAAAATAGTGCTATTCTTTTGGAATGTAGTTTACCTCTTGGTAACACTTTTGCGTGCCTGTGTGTGTGTGTGTGTTGCTGGGGACGGAACCCAGGGAGGGCCTCACACATGCTGAGCATGAGTTCCACCCCTGCGCTGCTCCTCCAGCTCATGGGGCACACTTCCTACCTCACCTTTCCAGAGCTGCTGGAGATGAAGTCTAGAAACAGGGTTGGTGGGGTGGATACTGAAGAGAATCAGCAGTGTCTTCCAGGGCAACTACCCAAGGGGAGGCCATTGCAGGTCTCTCAGGTAAAGCAGAGTGAAACCCTTCATACAGGCATGGTGGACTGATTCTCCTGGCAGAGAAGACTCAGCAGAATTTAGGGATTCAGAATTTAGGGATCTCCATCAGGATGTGCCCCTATATCCTCCAAATTTTAGAATCTTCTTTCCTGATTTCACCTTAACAGCCCACAGCCAGTGAGACTGAGAGTTCCATTTGCTTTCTCATTTACCCACTCAGAGGATGAGACTCTGGATTTGTTTTTTCAGAAATCTTAGCCCTGTGGCTACAGATGATAAGGATTTTTCAGAACATAGAAAATGTTCAGGTCAACTGGGTCACTGCAGCCTGGGAGCAAAGCCCTAAGTGCCTCTTTTTTTTGGTGGCAGGGCAGGGGGACGAGGGATTGAACTCGGGGGCTCTGGGCCACTGAGTCACATCCCAGCCCTTTTTACATTTTATTTAGAGACAGGGTCTCGCTGAGTCGCTTAGCGCCTCACTTTTGCAGAGGCTGGCTTTGAACTCATGATCCTCCCGCCTCAGCCTCCCGAGCCGCTGGGATTACAGGCCACTGCATCTGGCCCCTAAGTGCCTCTTTTCCTTGCCCCACTTTGTCCAGTACAGTTATGGGCACCCAGCCAGTCTGTACTGTCTAGTTCGACAAAAGCGTTCTAATGTATGAACACATAGTCACCCAGAATGTGCCTCTTAGCATTTTGTTAGGAGTTTCTTCGGGTGGCAGTCTGCCTGTCTCGGTTACCACATCGTCCTTTCTTCTAGAACCGCCATCCGTAACCAAATGTTCAAGAATTGGCTCATAGGATGGTGCTTGAAAGGAAAGTGACCACAACACTCGGAGTGACCAAAAGATCTTTATTGCAGCAGTGCAACAAAGAGAAAAGAAGGAAGGAAAGAGAGAGAGAGAGAGAAAGAAGAGAAGAGATGAACAGGGAGAGAGCAAGAGCAAGACAGAGACGGAGAGTGCGCGCAAGAAAGATAAAGAGCAAGAGAGAGAGAGCAAGAGAGAAAGAGCAAGAGAGAGGGGGGCCTGGCAGGAGGGAGTTTTTATAGCCCAAATCTAATGGGGCCTCTGGGTCTGCAAGCTGCCTTGTTGGCCCAAGGGGGGTTGAGTGCTCAGCTTTGAGCAGGACTTGACACAAACAGGTGATAAAGGACCAGATAGAGGGGGGTTTGAGTGTGTGGGCTATCTTGCAGCCAGCATCTGTTCAGCCTGCCCTGCAGACAACACAGTTCAGCCTGCTCTGCACCCAACAGTGAGGGCTGGCAAGCCCCAAACTCTTGGGGCGGGCCAGCAGGCCCGGGACTCAGGCAGTGTTCCATTTACTCCTGCTCCAGGAAGTCCCATTCCCGCTCAGAAGGCCTTCCCGTGACTGGTGAGACCCACCGCGCTGTGGGAGCTGATATGCCTTAGTCGGTGACCACGACTGTGGGTGCTGATCACATCCACATGACACCACAGTCCTTCACAGTGGCCTCTGGACCATTGTCCCTCCAAGCACCCGAGCTCCCCGGAGCAGTCACATTAAATTCAACCCTCAAGGGAACCTCCCCTCCACCAAATCCCTGCCTCACCCTCCCGCCTCTGATCTCTCAAACCACACGCACTTAAAACACTCACTACTCTTTCTCTTGCCACTTAATATGTCCCGATCGGAGATGTTTTATTTCCTTAAATGTTTTATCTCAGGACTGAGGCCACCTGGACACCAAACATTTCATGATCTAGAGTTTATTTCTCCCAACTAAAACCGCTTCATAAAGCCGCGATGAAACCAATAATACAATCCCCAGCACTCAAGGAGGATTACAAAGTGCTTCCCGTTATACAACTTCATTTAACACCAAAACAGGGCCCAAGAAAACTCAGGATCAGGGTCCTAGGGTGTCCTGTTCTGTCACCATGGGTTGGAATTTGCAGTTTCTGCCATGGTAACAAAGCCTCAGCTTCTCTCCTTTGCTTTATTGTGTAATTTCTTTTTGGCTCATGGGCTGGTGAAGAAACCTGGGACTCCAACAGCTCCCAGGCCCCTGGTGCCCACTGGATATGCCCTTCTAGAGCAGAGGACTTGGCCGGGTAGGGAGTCTCCTTGAACATGTTCACAAGTCACTGGATGGAAAATTGTGAGCACATGAGTTGTTTGTCTTTGTTAACCGTGTCATTTTAGAACCAAAGATTTATTTGACACGCTGGAATTAATCCACATGACTTTGAGAAGAATAAACCCATTAAGGACAGAGAGAAAACATGCTGAGAGAGTTATAAAAGAGTCATTTTCTCACAGTCAACTGATCTTACGGTGACAAGAGAAACATAGTCTTGTCTGTGAAATATAATTTTAAGTGAAAAAAGCAAACATAGAGCAGTATGAATAATCTGAAATTATTTTTAAACAGATTTACACATTCTTGTATAGGCATCTAAAAATGTTCATGAAGGGTACAAACCATATATGCCACTTGGAGATAACAAAAGGGCACTGTGGTTGCTGTTCTCTCTCTCTCTCTCTCTCTCTCTCTCTCTCTCTCTCTCTCTGTGTCTTTTTTGGTACTGGGGATTGAACCCACAGGTGCTTAACCACTAAGCCACATCTCCAACCCTTTTTATTTTTTTACTTTGAGCTAAGTTGCTTAGGGACTCACTAAAATGCTGAGGCTGGCCTAGAACTCATGATCCTCCTGTCTCAGCCTCCTGAGCTGCTGGGATTACAGATGTGTACCACCACACCCAGCTTGTATTAGCTCAAGTTTAAAAAAAAATTTTTGATATGCATTATTCTTATAAGGTAACAGATTCAAATGTATCCGTTCAAGAAAATAATTAATTGGTAAAGGAAGAGGAGCAAGAGGGGCAGAGGGTTCTTAGATAACTTGAAAAGGACAAGTCTCTGGTTGGAGGGATTTGTGTGCCTGAGACTCTCGCTGACGCTGCTCTACCAGTCTGGTCAAGGGGCACAGGCATAAGGAATGGTCACGGGGCCTCCAGCTTTGGGGAGAGGCTTTGCTGAGGGCTGAAGGAGCAAAAGGCAAAGGAGGGAGTGTTGCGAGGGACAATGTCCCAGGAAGACTGCTTCAGTGAGACTGCAAAGTGGCTCTGGCCAGAACCCCAGAACCTGCTCGCTTTGGCTCTGCCCCACAGTGCCCCCGCCCCTACTCACCCTAGCCATTAGTCCAACAGTGGGCAAGATGTTGAGCTCTCAACTCGATCGAGTGCCCTTTCGCTGGCTTCTTGGGGGTGTAGGTTACACCAGCAGTATATTGCCCATCACCCAACACTCAGAAATCTGATACAGATAGGAGCAGCCCTCACCAATAAAAGCAATACGGTTCTATACACGTGAAACCTAAGTGAGCCTTGAGCATCTTTGCTAAATTAAATAAGCCAGAAGCAAAAAGATGGACATTGCAGGGTTCCATTTACCTGTGAGATCTGAAGTAGTCTTTGTTACTTCCTAAGGTGGAATAATGTTCTACTGTGCGCAGGTGCCACATTTTGTTTTATCCACTCATCTGCCCATGAACATTTGGGTTGTTGTTATGGTGGTGGATGTGAGGTGTCTCCCCAGAGCTCGTGTGTGAGACAATGCAAGAATGCTTAGAGGAGAATTGATTGGGTTGTGAGAGTCTTAACCCAATCAATGAATTAATCTGCAGATAAGAGTTAACTGAGTGGTAACTGAAGGTCTGGTGGAGGTGGGCATCGAGACAGTGCCTTTTGGGTATATATTTCAGATCTGAAGTGGAGTCTCTCGCTCTGCTTCTGATCACCTGTCAGGGTTTTTAGCCCCCGGTTCCCTCCTGACCTGTGGGAGAGATTGGGGGAGCACGCCCCGACCAGGACGAACCAAGAAAGGTAAAGGTCGACTGGCCGCCCACACCCAGCCCTCCCTTGCAGGAGGACAATCAGATGCACCAGGGAGAACAGTCAGGATCTCGTTTAATGAGGAAACACACACAGCTAATATAATGTACAGGAGCCAATCAGGGTAAAGGTCAGCAGGGGGGGAGAGTTCACGTGTACACCCATCCTACAGGCAGTAATGGGAGACACGAGCTGGGCAGAAGGGTTCTGAGCCTATCCTAGAGGTGGTCCGATTCTTCATCACAACCCACAGCAATGCCTTCTGGCTAATCGCTAGGTGCTCTCTTAGCCACCTGTGGCCCCAGGACTGGGAAGCGAGTAGCAGGCAGCAAGTTAAGTTTCCTCTTTTCTGATGCAACATGCCCCACGTTACATCATGCCCTACAATCACCATGTGAGCTGCTGCCCTCCACCACACTCTTTCTCCATGATGCTCTTCCCCACCTTGAACCCTGAGGAATGGAGCCTGCTGTCTGTGGATGGAGACCTTTGAAAGCCTCAGCCCCCAAATAAACTTTTCCTCCTCTACCATTGTTCTGGTCAGATCTTTTTAGTCACAGCAGGAAAAAAAAAAAAAAAAAGCTGACTAAAACAGTTGTCAGCTTTTGGCTATTATTATTTTTATTTTGGCTGTTATTATTATTTATGGCCATTATTATTTTGGCTACTATGATTATGATTATTATCATTATTTTGGCCGCTGTGGACATTCGTTGGTGGGCAGAGATCTGCATGGAATCGCTGGGTCAGATGGTAACTCGCATTTAATTTTTTCCAGAACTGCCAAGCTGTTTCCACCAGAGCTAAGACATCTTATATTCAAACCAGCAATATGACCTGAAGAAAAGAAAACTGAAGTGCCCTTTAATAAAGTACTGCTCATGACTGTCATTGCTGGCCATGGCCTTGACCAGATCTCTCAGTGGCTTTGATCAGCCATTTAAATGAATGCAGTGGGGACACTAACAGAGGCTTGAGGACCTTTACTATTAACACACGTACACACACAGATGCATCTCGTGAGATCAAGACATCCCAAACACAGGCCACTTAAATAAAAACTGTCTTTGCTAGGGAAATGTCATGGTCTATTAAACAAGTCTGTTTGCTATGAGGGACAGAAATCAATCTGACACTGGCTTATGTAAGAGGAGCTTGGCGGCTGCAGGCAGAGCTGGATCCAGGGTTCAAGGTGCATGGTCAGCCTCCCTCTCCTCCTGTGTCTCAGATCTGCTTTCCTCTGCCTTGGAGGTACTCCCAGTGGGGCTTACCCATCTTTGGAGGAAAGTGATTCTCCCAGTTGTGTTGGGGCTGATCCTACTTTGCCCTGCCTGAGTTCCATGCCTACCTCAGATGGGGGTGGGGTGGTCTACCCAGTCTCTGCAGGGAGGTGGTGGTTTCAAGAGTGGTGTTCCAACAGGAAAGCTAGAACCTTGTCACCAGGGAGGCAGGGACAATGGATGGGGAATGTGGAGAATGCCTACTCTGAAAGAAGAGTCAAGGGGCTGGGGTTGTGGCTTAGTGGTAGAGCACTCACCTCTCACATGTGAGACCCTGGGTTCAGATCCTCAGCACCACATAAAAAATGAATAGACAAAATAAGGATATTGTGTCCATGAATAACTAAAAAATAATTAAGAAAAAAAAAAAAAAAGAAGAGTCAAGATTCAAAAAGGACTTTCAACCCTGGAAAGACTAAAACTAACAGGATGGAATATGTGGTGCACCTATGTAAAGTTCTATTTGTGATCATATGTATTTTGTGGAGATTGAATTTTATTTAAAAGTATATGTACAGGCTCAAGCGATAGCGCACTCGCCTGGCATGCGTGCGACCGGGGTTCGATCCTCAGCACCACATACCAACAAGGATGTTGTGTCCGCCGAGAACTAAAAAAAATAAATATTAAAAATTCTCTCTCTCTCTCTCCTCTCTCACTCTCTCTTTAAAGAAAAAAAAAGTATATGTACATTTATATGATGCAAGTACCGTATGAAGGAGAAATTACTTAAAACTACTCCTTAGAAAATCTTAGGTTTGGGTTATTTCGAATATCTTTTCCATCTCACACTTTTTCCTCTAGGGTCTGTGATGACAGGAATGCTAAATTTTGATATCATTGAATGGGTCCTGAGATGCTCTCATTTTATTTTATTTCAGCCTATTTTCCTTTGGCTCTCATTGCTCTATCTCCAGGCTCACTGATTCTCATCTCTATCTGTCCACTGTACTACTGAGCTTATCCAGCAAGTGTTTAAATTTTGGTTGTTATATTTTTCAGTTCTTTAGTTTTTCTTTCATTTTTTAAAAGAAATTCTATTTCCGTATTAAGATTTTTAAGCCGGGTGCAGTGGCACAAACCTATAATCCCAGTGGCTCAGGAGGCTGAAGCAGGAGGATGGCAAGTTCAAAGTCAGCCTCAGCCACAGCAAGGCCCTAAGCAACTCAGTGACCCCTGTCTCTAAATAAAATATTTTAAAAAGAGCTGGGAATGTGGCTCCGTGGTTTAGAGCCCCTGGGTTCAATCCCCAGTACCAAAAAAAAAAAAAATGTTTTTTATGTGTTTTCCCTAAATTTGTAATTGCATGTTGAAGCATTTTTATGATGATTGCCTTAAACCCTTGTCGGATAATTCTGATGTCTGATGTGCCTTGGTTTTGGTGTCCACCACATTGTTTTTTCTCACTCTTGTGATTTCCTGGTTCCTGGAATGATAGGCCTTTGGTATCCAAGATCCTTGGTGGGCCACAGGGAAGAGCCCAGGCCTCCCTTCTCAGAGGTGCAAGACAAGGGCCAGGTCAGTGTGTTTGCTCAGCTTCCAGTGGAGTTTCTCCCACCCCCAGCAAAAATGGGGCGCTGACTCAGCTGGCCTCTTATGGATGGGTGGGGTGAAAGTTCAAGGCCTTCCTCACCCACAGTCACCTGCGGACACTGACTCACATCACCTATTTGACTCTGAATCAGGGTGTATGATCAGGCTCCTCCAGGTGGGAGGGTGGGGGACAAGGCTGACAGGGGCCACCATGTTACTGGGGACACAGGCGGAGAGGTGGAGATTTCACTTTGGCATCACTGAGGGCAGGAGGGGAGAAGCAGAGCGTCAGCCGCCTCCCTCGGCCACTCCATTCTGCCTTGGTCAAGCCAAGTGGGGGGGGGGGGATCCTCTCCCAGGTGACCCTTGATGACAGGGGCTGGAGGAACGTAGATGAGCTGAAACTAGCTCTGCCTCTACTGCCTTGCCGAGTCTCATCAGTGCTGGGTGGGCTGCTTGACCCCACTGAGCGCCCAGGTGGGCAATCGAGCGGGACCTGCTTTCAGGCAGGGAACTGCATCTCAGCCCCTCCACTGAGACCCTGGCAAGTCAGACAGAGGCACCTGCCTCTGCTGGGGGACTGCCACCACCATCTGCCCCGGGGAGTCCGAGTGCCACTGCTTGCTTGGGCTTTCTTCTGATCTGTGCCTGCTGTCAGTTCTAGTTGGAGGCCACCGCAGTGCCCTGTGCATGCGATGTGAGAGTCCTAGAGAAACTCAGGGAACCCCCTGCCCCATAGTTGGAGGAGTCTTGAAGTCTCTGTCTTGTACATTTTTAAAGTTTCTCTAGTCTGTGGTTTTTGTTTGTTCGTGTTTTTGTACTGGGGATTGAACCCTGGGGTGCTTAACCACCCAGCCACATTCACTGCCCTTTTAATATTTCATTTGGAGACAGGGTCTCACTGAGTTGCTTAGGGCCTCACTAAATTGCTGAGGCTGGCTTTGAACTCTTGATCCTCCTACCTCAGCCTCCTGAGCTGCTGGATTACAGGCGTGCACCACCGTGCCGGGCTCTTTCGTAGTTCTACTTCTAGGAATTTCTAGTTATAATCCTGGGAGGACTGGAGCTCCTTCATCTTGGCAGAACCAGAGGTCTCTCCTATTGCCCTTTTTTTTTTTTTTTATGTCATACTAATTTTTCTGAACTTTTAGGAAAAGATTCGGAGAAGCCTTTCAAATTTCAGAGCTCTCTCTTCTATTGGTTGCGTGTAGAGCTCAAAAATAAAGTGGCTGTGCTTTTTGAGATGTCCTTCCTTTGCTCTCCGCCACACATTAATCTCAGCCCTCTATTTCTGTCATCTTGGCTGTCCCTGTCCTGCTTCCGGTTTGGTTCCCCTACAAGAGGAATCCTGTCCTGTCCTGAAGGTGGGCCCTCGCAGGTCACTGCAGAGTTCACAGGAGCTGGGCTGCTCTGGCTCCTCCAGCCTGTCCTACAGAGGCCCTGGAACCCACCTGGTCACAGCAAACCCCGCACTTTTAGAGGTGCTGCTCAGATGGTCCTACCCCATGGCGCTCCTGGCTTTCCCTACACAGACACTGCTGGTATTCTGTCAGGGACTTGTGCTGATAGCTGTCTTTTTGTTCTGAGGTGTGGTAATCATTGACCTTGGTGCTTGGTGTTTCCTTTTGATCTCTAGAGGTTCTGTCTTTTTTAAGGTAGTGTAATTCAGATGCTAAACAACTTCAAGGCCACTGTTCTCTTCCCAGAACCCTCTGGGTCTGCCATCTTCATTTCCTATGTCCATGCTTCTCAGAAAAGCAGCATGCAGGTCTCTGCATTTGTCCTTGGGGGTAAAGTGGCCTCATTTGGGTGCACAGGGTATCCAGATCAACGGGGGAATTCTCACAGACTTAAGCTCTCCCTCCAGTGAGCTCAGCATGATGAATTACAGAGAAAACTTGAGCTAGTCTCTGGGGGTCAACAGAGCCAAAGTAAGAGAGTTGTAAGACTTAAATGTCCTGTAATGGCACTGACACATCACAATTAAACAGAGTTAGAATACATATGTGCACAGTTAAAATAAACATAATCTAGGGCTGGGGCTGGGGCTTAGCGGTAGTGCATTTGCCTGGCATGTGTGAGGCACTGAGTTCGCTTCTCAGCACCCTGTATGAATGAATAAAATAAAGGTCTATCAACAACTACAAAAATATTTTAAAAAATATAATCTTCTTGCCATCTGACCGAGACTAAGAGAATGATTCTTTCTAATTGCCACTTTTCTGAATTTTTTTCCGAGGCTTGACGGTTTCATAGTGTACCATGAAAAGAGATTGAAATAAGTAGTGAAGCTGGGCACGGTGGTGCACACCTGTAATCCCAGCGGTTCCGGAGGCTGAGGCAGAAGGATCGTGAATGCAAAGCCAGCCTCAGCAACAGCAAGGCACTAAGCAACTCAGTGAGACCCTGTCTCTAAATAAAATACAAAATAGGGTTGGGGTTGAATGCCCCTGAGTTGAATCCCTGGTACTGCCCCCCTACCACCAAAACTAAGAAATAAGTGATGAAGACCATCTTTTAAAATGAAATAGAAGCATGTCGGGCTGGGGATGTGGCTCAAGCGGTAGCGCGCTCGCCTGGCATGCGTGCGGCCCGGGTTCGATCCTCAGCACCACATACCAACAAAGATGTTGTGTCTGCTGAAAACTAAAAAAATAAATACTAAAAAAAATTTTAAAAAAAAGAAATAGAAGCATGTTCATCAAATTCCATATGATCACATTGTGCTCATTTACAATGGGAAAGAAAATCAAAGGGTAATTCAAAAATCCCTAATTAAAAGAGCCTATTTTTTTAAGAAATGCCCAATTGTTTATTTGTGCTCTAGCTTAAAAGCAATTCACCATATGAAATTTGCAAAAAGAAATAATGAAAAATTTATTTGGTGGCGGATGCTGACATGAATATGAATATTTATTATGAATAATAATAGATGAATATGCCCTACTTTCAGATAACTAAGGCTGTTTCTGTCTGGCAATGCAGCAAGTCATTTGTCTTTATAAAACCCCATCTAGTAACCCTTCTCCTAACTTTGACCTCTCTTTCTGCACAGGGACCTATAGCATCTTGAAACACAAAATGACATCTTAAGGAATTTTGGTTCCTTTTTTGGTGAACACATTTTTCATTTAATAAATGTCAAATAGTTGACTAATAAAAGTCTGAGCTAGGCATGATGACCCTCGCCTATAGTCCCCATTACTTGGGAAGCTGAGGCAGGAGGATTTCTTGAGCCCAGGAGTTTGAGGTCACCTGGGCAGCATAATGAGACTCCATCTCAAAAGGAAAAAAAAATCTTAAATAAAAATTATGTGAGTGAACCCCTTGCTTATAACACTTGCTTTAAGAATCTTTTTTGTGGGGGGCTGGGGATGTGGCTCAAGCGGTAGCGCGCTCGCCTGGCATGCGTGCGGCCCGGGTTCGATCCTCAGCACCACATACCAACAAAGATGTTGTGTCCGCCGAGAACTAAAAAATAAATATTAAAAAAAAAATTTAAAAAAAAAGAATCTTTTTTTTTTTTAGTATGAATGCAGCTTCAAGCTAGGTGAATGTAATTTTTAAAATTACTTTTCTTATTAAATATTTATTTTTTAGTTGTAGTTGGACACAATACCTTTATTTTATTTATTTATTTTCATGTGGTGCTGAGGATTGAACCCAGGGCTTCACACATGTGAGGCAAGCCCTTTACCACTGAGCTAAAGCCCCAGCCCCAATAACCAAAATAAATTTAAAAAATAAAAACAAAAACAAAAATAAAAATCTAAAAAACCCAAAAATTTTAAAAATTAAAATAAAAATAAAGTGGGGGACTCATATTGTTTTATTTAGAGAATTAGTATAAAATTACAGTTATCAAGATAGTATTGTCGGGAGAAGTATACCTGTAATCCAGCAGCTGGGGAGGCTGAGGCAGGAGGATTGCAAGTTCAAAGCCAGCCTCAGCAAAAGCCAGGTGCTAAGCAACTCAGTGAGACACTGTGTCTAAATAAAATATAAAATAGGGCTGGGCATGTGGCTAGGTAGTTGAGTGCCCCTGAGTCCAGTCCCTGGTACCACCACCCCCCCTGAGAAAAAAGATAGCATGGTGTTGGAATAAGGATGTACAAACAGATCAATGAAGCAGAATATGAGTCCTGAAAAGGACCCATGCATTTATGGCCTGAGCAACGGATTTGCGACAGACTTGCCAAATTTTTCAATTAGGAAAAGGCAGTCTTTTCCATAAATAGTGATAAGACAACTGGATATTTGTGGGGGTTAGGGAAGGTTCCATTCTTATTCCTTGCTTCATAATATACATAAAAATTAATACAAAGTAGATCATAGTCTTTAATGCAAAAGGTAAAAAAAATACAGGACCAAAGTAAGGATTTCCATTCTCCTCACTTCTGTTCATAAACTATAAAATGCTGGGCTGAGGATGCAGCTCAGTGGCAGAATGTTTGCCTAGTGTGGCACCAGAGTTCTAGGTTCCATCCCCAGCATCACAAAACAAATTAAAAAAAAAAAGGCAAATATCTATAACTTATAATATGCAAACATATTAAATGTATATAGCTAACTTTAAAAATCAAAGAAGATCTAAATAAATGGAAAGACATACTGTGTTCATAGATTAGATCAGGCTCTGAGGGTTTTGGAGTGAGGCATGTCTTCAACTCATGAGAACTGTCCTCCATGTGAAAGTAGCTTCTGATTGGATACTGAAGCCTGAGAGAGACTAAATCCTGAGCATGGGAGAACAAGTGCTTATGCAAGCCAAAATATCCATTATAAATTTCCATTATCTCTTTCACCGAATCAAAATATTGGATGTATGCAAAGTTATTTCTTTGTCAGATAGAATGGCAAATATTAGGGGGGTGGGAAGCAGAAAGAAAACAGGACCCAAAGGCACAAGTGTAATAAGCAAGTGGTTCACTCACATAGTACTTGTTCCTAATGCCTTGACACGTGACCCTCAGCACACCTCATGGCCCTAGGAGGAGTCCACCATAAACAACTAAGAGGGAAAAGCAAGCATCTTCCTGGTTTGGAGGTCTGTCTGCAAGGCCTGCGGCATCATCTGGAAGTGCATGAGCCCTGCACGTCAGCCCCCCTCGGAGGAGCTCCTGAAAGGCTGCGGTAAAGAGGCAGAGTTTGGGGAGGTGCATTGGGTGGTCCTCTCTGTGTGGATGAAGACACGTCCTGATTTAGAGTTATAATGACTCATGACCAATGATGCGGTGAGTTCACTGGTAATCCAGGGATAGGAAAGAACCTAACTGGAAAACTTAACGAGAAGTCCTGGAGAACGTGCCGTCGTACTTCTGTAACAGGGCCTACTTCACCTTTTGAATATAGCTCTGAGGCTTCAGATGACCTTGTGCTATCTGTGCTCCACAGGAAGGAGGTGTCTGCAGAGGATCTAGGAAGTGAGTGTCTCCCAACCAACACTCCCTGGGACCCCTGTCCGGGCACACCTAGAATGTAGCCTTTGAATAGCTCCTTTTTTTTTTTTTTTTTTTTTTTTTTTTTTTTAAAGAGAGAGTGAGAGAGGAGAGAGAGAGAGAGAGAGAGAGAGAGAGAGAGAGAGAGAGAGAGAGAATTTTTTTAATATTTATTTTTAGTTCTCGGCGGACACCTTTCAAAGGCCCCTGTTCCTTCAATAGGCAGAATCACAGCCTCAGGGACAAGAGTCCCCTATTGTTTCTCCTTTGCTAGCAAAGAAAAACTGTGTCCTAAACTGTTACTAAATTGGCATGAGTTGGCCCTGGGGACAAGGACTGAGCTTTCCGTAACACGGCTATCACAATGTGCCTCTTCTAAGGCCACAGCTCCCATCCGGCTGGGCTTTTCTGCCAAGTTCTTGTAATTTTCCCTTCCCCTCACATCAAGCCTGGTGATCATAATGGTTCCTACTGTCACTTGTCACAGAGTGCCTCACCAACCCTGTCTGTACTTTTTGTCAAGAGTCCCTTTTGTTCCATGCCCCAAGTGTCCCCTTGCTATTAACAATGAGCCATATCAGAGTGGGGATTTTTAGCTCTATTATTCCTTGTTATTATGCCAGCATCCATTGATGTCTGTCACACAGCAGGTTTTCAATAAATGGTTTTGAATGAATGTATGTAAAGGCCTCTTTCTCTTCATTAGAACATGAACAGTAATTCCTTAAGCAGTTATAAAAAAAAAAAAGTAGGTGTACAACTTGATGTTTAACCTTAAGCATTTCTTTAATCAACTACCCAAAATGTGTGGTAGCTCAGTGGGAGAGCGCTGTGTGAGGCCCTGACTTTTGAGTCTCAGCACCTCATATAAATAAATAAATAAAATAAAGGTCCATTGACAACTAAAAATATATATATTTAAACAAAAATGCATGCTATCTGACGTTGAAATGGATGTTAGGAAACAGTATAAAATGAAACTGTCTTTCTGAGGACTATTAGCATCTATCAAATTTTTAATTTATACATGTTAACACATTTCAACTGGGCAATTTCTCTTATCTGGACATTTATGACAAAAGAATAATCACATGCAAAAGATGCATGGGCAATGTTTACTATATATTAATTACAACAGTGACTACTGAAATCAAACTAAACATCTGTCACAAGGGATCGTTAAACAAGCAAGAGAGACCCCCATAATGAAGTTAGGGAAAAGAATTATTTAGTTGTACATAGCTCTGACCAAGTAATGAGACATGAGACAATTTTATGTGTTAGAAACAAGTTTAAAGGGCTGGGGATGTGGCTCAAGTGGTAGCCCGCTCTCCTGGCATGTGTGAGGCACTGGGTTCGATCCTCAGCACCACATAAAAATGAAGTGAAGATATTGTGTCCATCGAAAAAACTAAAGAATTAAATAAATAAATAAAAATCTTCAAATCTGGGAGTCTTCGGCCATACATAAACTTTAAAATTAAAAAAAAGAAAAAGAAACGAGTTTAAAGAAGTAGTAACCATGGTTTGGGATATGCATTCTTTGCTCCAGCAGGAACTTTAGAATTAAGCATCAGCAAATACTTTTTTGTTGTTGTTTCTTTGTTTTCCCACATTTATTTATTGGTGCATTATAGCTGTAAATGATGGTGGGATTCATTGTTGCATATTTGAACAGTACACAATATAAAAAGGTTATTTGGCCAATATCATTCCCCAGTATTTCCCCTTTCCCCCTCTGCTTCCTCCCCCACCGCACCCCGTTCCTTTCCTCTACTGACCTCTCTTGATTGACCACCTGTTTTTTGGGGAGGTGGGATGGAGCGTGGGAGGGAGAGAGCTTCCACTGTTATCACATGATGCACTGCCATATATTTTATCAAATCAAGCTGTATATTTAAAGTTTAAAAGAAACTTTTTTGTTTTTATCTTGGGATGCTGGTGACTGAACGCTAGGACCTCACGCAGGGCGGGCGACACAAGCGCTCTTACCACTGAGCTACACCTCCAGCCCCTAAATATATTTAAACAGTTGACAGGAAAAACTCAGGAGTTTAAAAAACAAGACTTCTTATTATACTCAATACAGAGCTCAAGGTGCCAAGCTTTTCACAACGTGAATAAATGTTGGGGTGATCAATCATTATAGTTACATTTAGCTTTTGCATGACAACTTCAAATATTTTTATATAGAAAATTGCATTTAATGCAATAGAAGAAGATCTGATTATTAATAAGCCAATAAATTGTTAATGGAAAAGACGGATTTTGTCCTTTGCCCACACGTTACTGAGTAGGGTCATTATTTCAAGAACGGGAAATTCATTCCGATTAAGAGGACACAGCCATGACCCCGGGCGCTGACCCACAAAGAAGACCACAACAGACACAGAATGCTTTCACTTGTGCGGGTGCAGGGCAGCGAAGTCGCCTGCCAACCGCGAGCCCCGGGAGCCGCCCCCAGACTCAGCCCGGGGCCCAAAAGCCTGGTGCCCAGAGCCCAGCCAAGCGCGACCGAGGACGCTGGACCTGGTCCAGCGCGGCCGCCCGATGCAGGCAGGGCAAGAGCGCCGGCCGCCGCCCCAGCTCCAGGAATCAGCGGGGGCCCAGCGCAGGCTCCCGCGAGCGGGGCGGCGACTGCGGTGGCTCCCTCGCCAGGCTGGTGCCAGCGCCCGCCACACGGCTGCGCCCCAGTGCGCTGCGCGCTCCCTCGCATGCGCAGGCTTCTGGACTCCATCCTTCCTCTCCTCCGTGCGGACAGGACCAGTATTTAAATTTACCGTTTCATAGAAGAAATGATTGACGTTAGTAATATTGAGCAGATACACACTGGGATGTTTCTATAATGTATGCCTGCGTGTCCCTAATCTGGTTTTTTATGAAATACCAGCAGGCTTGCTCACGTGAAGTAGGAGCAACTCTGGAAGATCCGTGCTCTGCCGGGTAACTGTTTCCTTATTTGCGGTGTATTTTTGTATATGATGTAGTTTTGTAAAGTTTCGGGGGGCTTTCCCCTCCTTCCTGAAATAAATAGAACCCCTTGGTTACACGTAGATTCCTTTTATAGTACTGTTGTGCTCCATGTTCAAGCATTTTGTTTATTTCACAACCCTCTTAGGAGAGATTTTCGTGTATCTTTACTTCTATGGGCAGCTTTGAGTTTAAAAGGCACATTGATGGAAGGAGAATCCTTATTTCTTTTTCGTCCTTTTTTTCCTTTGGATTGCAAAATGTTCAAGCACACCCCAAAAAAGTAGAAAAAGGTAAAATGAGCATCCATCTATAGTCATGCCTTTGGTTTAAGAAAGCGTAACGTCTGTAGCAGATGTCCACTTGACCTTCTGAATATCGCCCTCACTACAATGAAACTAATATTTAAAAGGGGGCCTGTTTTTCTTTTGCTCTTCACCCTCTCCCCCTCCTTAACCTGGAGGCAGGGATTACCTTTTTCCCATCCTAGACCTTGTCCTCAGTCCCTAACCCAAAGCCACCACAGAAACCAAGTCATTCAGACTTTGGGGGATAGTGCTAGAAGATGTAAGGAATGGCTAGCTCCTACATTAACAATTGATCTTCAACACGTCACCAGGGCGCACCTGGGAACACCCCACTCCACTCGGGTCAGGGCACACCTGGTATGTAGCCTTTGAATCCTATTAAAAAAAAACAAGAACAACAACTTTGTTCTCCCTGAGGAGCAGAACCTGTGATTCCCTTTTATTAGCAAAGCAATAAGCCTTCTTTTTCCTTTTTTTCTCAAAGCCGTGTCCTCCTTATTAAATCGGCCTGGGGACAAGGACTGAGCTTTCGGTAACAGTTTTACTTATATTTGCTTTGTTAGTATCTGAGGAAAAACTGTAACGTGAATTAGCAAAGATCGCTTCCAAGCTAAGTGCTTCACAATGCATGCCTTTATTTGGCTAAATATTTTCCAATATAACTCCATTTAAAAATTAGGAGTATGAGTAATACTCCTTTATTATTTCTAAACGCCAGTCCACATTCAAATTTCCCAAGCTGTTCGCAACGTCTCTGGAAGCTATTATTTTTTCCGGTAATTTTGACTGAGGATTTGACCGAGGACCACGCGACACATTTTGCGGTAAACTCGGCCGTAATCTGCACGCGGGCGGTGAGACAGGTAAGGGCAACTTCCAAACCTGGGATGAAAAACAGGGACCTCGAGGCCAGGACCTCAGCGCCCCGCCCCAGGACCTCAGCCTGGCCCCCTCCTGGCGCGCGATTGCGCGCTGGGAACGCGCCCTGGGCTCTTCTGCGTAGGTGCGGGCGGACCTCGGCGCTCCGGCTCCTGCGCCCTGGGGTGGAGATCCGTGGGACGAGCTGTGGGAAGTTTCCTCTCGGCCTGGCAACTTCCAGAGAAAAGAGGGCTGAGAGCGGAGGGCGCGAGCGGAGGGCCAAGGGGGTCTCTCCAAGCGGCATCGGAGCAGGCGATCGGTGTGGACCGTGAGCCTGGCCGACGGGGGAAAGCCGTGGCCGCGCTGGGAGGGGACGCCCCCAACTACCAGACCGCGGTGCGGCGATCCGCGGGCGCGGGGCCTGCTTCTGCGCGAGGCCGGGTAGAACTTGAGGCTTTTGGTAATGACTGCTGGGTGTATTTTGAAACCTAGGTGAGTCATCACCTGTAAAGCAGACGGCCCCGGGCAGGTTACTGAGCCCTGAGAGACAACTGCTATTATGTTTAGAAGTTGCTTTGTTCTTTTCTCGGTAAACCTCACATCCTTCTGAGGTTGGCATAACCATCTGCATTAAAAATAACAACCAAGGCTCAGGACGCGCCCTAGGTCACGAGCTAGCAGTGAGAGAGCTCTGATTCAAGGGCAGGTGTGATTTCCTTCCTTCCGGTCCTAGGCGCTAACATCACACCTGCCTAAAAACCAGTGCTGCGGCCTCTGCAGCGCTGAGCGAGTTACCTGTTCCCAAATACAGAGAAGATACAATGGGAAGGGACTGCAGATGAAACCTCACTGTGTGTCACGTGTCTGGGCTCCTAGCCCTCGGGCACTGGCAGGCCCTCTGTATTTGTGGCCCTAAAACTAAGTTTCCAGCTCCTGGGAAACCAGTTTTCTCTTAGAGCATTCAGCTCCGGTGAAGTAGGAAGCAGGGGTATCTCGGCGAATAGAAATCTTACCTGAAAAGACAGAGCACCCGTCTGACCTTAGACTGCCCTGCCCAGTGCCCTGGCAGAGGCAGGAAAGCCCAGGCTGGAGCAGGTCTGTAAAACGGAAGCAGTTCTTGATCTCCCTGCCCAGAATGAGCAAGACGCAGTGATGCAGTTATCTCCAGAAGCCACCAGAGATTCTGGCAGCAGAATGTTCGGAGCAGTTTTGAGAAGTACAAAGTGTTCTAGGGAGGCTCAGGGGCAGGCTGCCAAGGAAGGGCTGTTTCATTGCAGAACTTTCCAGAGTGAGGTCAGGCCGAAAGGGTCACCAGGCAGAGGGTGTCTCCATTATCCCAAGACAGTCCCCAGGGCCTTCATTCTCCATTCTTTACAAATGCTGTGTTGTTACACAGCCCTTGCTATCCTGAACATCCTGACTTCAGGGGATCCCACAGTGATGGTTCACAAAGGGTTTCCACAAGGTCATTGCTCTGACTCATTTCAGACTTTTACAAAATTGGACCAGAGAGCACCGGCATATTGTCCAGAGCCACATAGATTGTGACAGATCTAGGAGTCAAAGAGCCATTCAGTTTGACACAGGTTTGTGTTGTTCATGTTTTAGTAATTCATTTTTTAAAAATAAGCAGTGATATAATATGGATAACCCACAATTTATTTATCCATTTCCTAGTCAATGTATATTTGATGATCTCTGGTAGGATGGCCTTAGGTCTGAGCCTAAGCAACTCCATTTTAGCTTCATTTTAAAAGACCTGCAGTTTCACCAGGCACATCCACAGATCCCTCCAGTATAGCCTCAAACAAGTCACTTCCCCTCACCCTGATAAAGAGAGTGAAGCCCCTGGCAGGCTGTCCTTGCCTGATAAGATCAGAGTGGAGACCACCAGGCCAGATGTTTCTGGTCTTAGGGTAAATGATGTCACTGAGAAATCCGGTGATAGCTGTTGAGAATTGAAAGGGGGGGAGGGTCAAAAGCCCCAAAATTTAGTATAAATGATAGAGCAAATGAACAGGGATTCAGCCAGCGGAAACAAGGATGCACTCGAGCTGGAGCGCCTGATGAGGACCTGACATCCCAACACTTGTCATTGTTCCTGAGCCTTTGCGTGATCCTCACCGCTCTCAAACTCTACCGCCTTGTCTGGACCTTGGTGAGAGCCAACTCCTCCCTACAACCCCCTCCTCAACTGGCTGTCCACTCCACACCAGGAAAAGCCTGCCTTGGTTCCGGACTTGATTACCACAGTCTGAGTGAGTGTGCATCTGCTGGACTCAAAGCCTAAGACTTAAGACCTTTGAACTTAGCACGAAGAGGGAATGTCTGTCATGATTAAGTGTGTTTTGCAGTGCTTAGAATGAATCTAGAATTGTTTGCTGTGAATTAATTAATCTAGAATATTTGCTGTGAATTGATTTTGTCTATTGCAGTGCCTAGCATTAAGGATTGTCGTTTTCTTGATTAAGAACCTATAGAGTAAATCTGTATTGAGTAATTTGAGTGAATAAAGCATTGAAAAGGGGCAGAAGCCCGTGGACATTCTTTATTTCTCCCCTCGACTGCACACGTCGTTGCAATTTTGCCCCCTTGAGACAATCTCCATCCGTGAACACTTCATCTGCAGGTTTCTTTGGGTGAACACATGTCTTCGTTCTCTTGGGTTAATGCCAAGGAGTAAGTAGAATTGCTGGGTCTCATAACAAGGGAGAAACTGTCCAAGTGGTTTTCAAAGTGGCTGCATCATTATGCATTCCCATCAGCAGGGAGGGTCGTAGTTGCCTCTTCACCAGCACTTACTAACGTCAGTTTTTAAAAATTGAACCATGATGTTAGATTTGTCATGGATTTTCCTAATTTTGATAATGAGCTTCTTTTTGTTTGGGGAAAGTGTCTGTTTTTTTTCTGGTTTTCCATTTTAAAAAGTCACTTTTGTTACTGATTTGGAGGGTTACGTATATTCTATGAAATATTTCTTCAGATAAGTGATTTGTAGATACTTTCTCTCATCCTGTATTTCTTCCCATATGGTACCTTTCAGAGGGCAGAGATTTTACAATGATCAATTTTTCTTTTTCTTTTTCTTTTTTTCTCTTTCTTTCTTTTTCTTTTTTTTTCTGTGAGTCTTTTAGCCTATTCTGCTTTCCATAACAAAATATCACAGAGTGGCTTAAGCAATGGAAATGCATATATATATATATATATATATATATATATATATATATATATTCTTTTTTGAGGCCTCTCTACTTGGCTTGCAGACAAGCTGCCCCTCTCTGTGTCCTCACATGGCCTTTTCTCTGTGCACACAGGGAGTGAGGGAGGGAGGTGGGGGGGGGGAAGGGAGCTCTCTGGTGTCCCTTCCTCTTCTTTAAGGACACTAGTTATTCAACCACTTCAGGACCTCATTTACCCTTAAGTACCTCTTTAAAGACCCCCCTCTCTCCAAATATAGTCACATTGGGAGTGAGGTTCTCAGCATATAAATTTTGTGATTGCCTGCCACAGTCTGGCTGGGCACAATCAGGAGCCACTTGTCAAAAGAAACTAACTTTATTTTTAGAACCACACATGCCAAACAAAACAGCTCCTCAGGAAAAACCCTCAGAGCCCAACTGCCACCACCGGCTTCCCACAAGCCTCTCCCACCACCACCAGCCTCTCCACCTCCCACAATCCTCCTGCTCTTGAGGCGATTCGCTGGGTCATGTGGGCGGAGCCAAAAAAAGTCCCCCAATGAGCAGCTCCGGGGTCTGAAAGGGCAGGGAAACAGCCCAATGAGCATCACCGCAGAGTGCTGAGGGCCATTGCCAAGTAGGAATGACGCATCAAAATTTCCTTGCTAGCATACCCCATGTTAAATGGATTTCGCTGTTGACATTGCATGTAAGGTGACCTTGCTCAAGGACCAGGGTGGATCCGGGTTTAGAGCTGATCAGGTTTGAGGAAGTATCCCGGTCCTTGGGTTTAGGGCGTTCCCGGTTTAAGACAAGTTTAAGGCGTTCCCGGTTTAAGACAATAGGGGTTTTAGGGAAGTTCGAGGTTGAAGATTATTGCTGCTGGAAATAGGGCATTCCTGCTGCCTGAGTTCCCGTTGAGTTCTCGTGAGATTCAGAAAGTATTTGGAAAAAAGCTTCGTGGAGTAGGTGAATTGGGCGACAGCAGAACTGGGATTGCCCCAGCGTGTGTGTGGAGGCCAGTGTGAGTTCGGGAATAAAGATTGCTGTTTGAATCTACAAAGCTGTGTGGTGGCTCGTGATTCTGTGCCAAGCCAAGACATTGGCAGCAGAGGAGCCTACGACTCCACAACAAAACAACCCAATTTGAAGATGGGCAAGGACTTAAATAGACATCTCTCCAAAGAAGACATACAAATGACTAATAGGCCCATGAATGTTGAATGTCACGAATCATTAGAGAAATCCAAGCCAGAACCACCATGAGATATCACTTCACACCTATTAGGATGGTTCTTATGGAAAACCTAAAGGGAAGCAGGAAAAAAAAAAGTGCTGGTGATAATGAGGAGAAATCGAGACCTCTGTGCACTCCTGGTTTCATTGGAACATGGCTCAGCCACTGTGCAAAACAGTTACGTGGTTCCTTTGCTAGACACAGAATAAATGCTGCATGATCCAGCAGTCCCATGCCTAGGTACAGACAGTCCCCTGCTTAACAATGGTTCGACTACAGAATGGTACAAAAGCAATACATGTTCTGTAGAAATTGTACTTTGAATTTGGCATTTGAATCTTTTCCTGGCTTGCTGATGTGTGATATAATGCTCTTTCGTGTGGTTGGGAAGTGGCAGAGAGCTGTACCTCCACTCAGCCACATAACCATGAGGGTAAAAACCCAATACTATACCATATTTATTAAACAATGACCTGTATTTAATAAGTTACATGTGACATTCAACACTTTATCATAAATAGGTTTTGTGTTAGGTGATTTTGCAAATGTAAGTATTCTGAGCACCTTTAAGGTAGACTAGCTGAAGCTATAGTATTTGACAGGTGTTTTAAATGTAATATTGACCTGTAATATTTCAACTTATGATGGGTTTAATCAGGATATAACTCCATTGTAAGCCGAGGAACAACTGAATGTACCCAAAACCATTGAATGCAGGGACTTACACATACTTGTATACCCATGTTTATAGCAGTGTTATTACTGTATCCATCCAAAAGGTGGAAACAACTTATGTCCATCAATGCTGAGGGCCATTGCCAAGTAGGAATGACGCATTGAAATTTCCTTGCCAGCATACCCCATGTTGCTTAGAGGACATTCGCTGGGACATTGCATGTATGCTTTAGTAAGGTGACCTTGCTCAAGGACCAGGGCAGATCCGGGTTTAGAGCTGATCAGGTTTTAGGGAGTATCCCGTCCTTGGGTTTAGGGAAGTTCCAGGTTTAAGGTGTACCCTGCGGGGGAATAGGGCGTATCCTGCTGCCTCAGGCACACCCATCCTTGAGTTCCCGTTGAGTTCTCGTGAGATTCAGAAAGTATTGGAAAAGAAAGCCTCGTGGGACGTGAATTGGGCGGCGGCAGAACTTGGATTTCCCCAGAACGTGTGTAGAGGCCGGTGTGAGTTCGGGAATAAAGAATTGCTGTTTGAATCTACAAGGTGTGTGGTGGCTCGTGATTCTGTGCCCAGCCAAGACTGCGGCATTTGGTGGCCCGTACGGGGAACGTCTGAAGCTTGGGGGTAAGTGAATTTGCTCACTCCTGAAGGAGAGCAAAAAAATGGGTGACCATTTCAAAAAACAATGTGTTCTTGTTTTGATTTATTTTGTTTTTGTTTCAAGTTGCCTGTTCCTAGAACTTTCTCAGGCAAACTGGGGAAAATGGTTGACTCAAGGTTTGAAGTTGTTCGCCTCCGAGGAAGAGAAATTGTTAGAGAAAGGAGGCACCCCAGTGAGACCAAGAACAGCTAGGACGTATGTTGATACAACACAAAAATGTAGCCCATGGCTTTTTAAAGACGAGTTATTAAGTATATCAATGGGGCCATCATGGTATCCTGTAGAAGGATCTTTCTTCAACAAGAAAGAGATGGCTAGTTCTGTTTACTATACTTGTCTAAGATCTTGGTTTTTACAGACATCTGATTAATTTACAAAGCTAAAGTGTTAAAATATCAACCACTAAATATAAAATCAAGTACTCTTTACTTATTAAGTTCCATAAGGTAATATATTTAAACATTATGTGTGTTTTCATAAATTGGTAAATGGAAAAAAAGTTTAATATCACATCAATTCATGAATACATAAGAAATGTGACATATTCATAGTCTTTTTAATTATTTATTAATAATAAATTATTATTATTACTATTCAGCCTTTTTTTTGGCACTGAGTATTGAACCCAGGGATGCTTAACCACTGAGCCACATCCCCAGCCCTTTTCAAATATATTTTATTTAGAGACAGGGTCTTGCTGAATTGCTGAGCGCCTTGATAAGTTGTTGAGGCTGGTTTTGAATTTGAGATCCTTCTACCTCATACTCTAGAGCTGCTGGGATTACAGGCATGTGCCACTATGCCAAGCCTCAGCCTTTTTGAAAGGAATAAAATTCTGACTCATGCTTTAGTATGGATGAACTGAAAATATTATACTAAGTCAAATAAGCCAGACCCAAAAAGACAAATATCACATGGTTCAGTTTGCATGAGATCCCTAGAATATGCAAATGCATAGAGTCAGCAAAGAACAGAGATTACCAGGGGCTGGAAGAAGGGGTAATGAGAAGTTAGTAATTAATAGGGAGAGGGTTTCTCTTTGGGGTAACAAGAAACTGGAAATGGATAGTGGTGATTGTTGCATAATGCTATGGATTTACTTAATGCCACTGAATTGTGCATGTAAGTATGGTTAAGAATTTAAATTTTTATATTAAATATTCTATCACAATAAAAGTATTCAAAGAAAGCCCTGTTTTTGGAAGTCATAAATGAGAATAAAATTTATAGAATATTCATAAAATTACAAACATGCAAAACATGTGTATTAGAACCTTTAAGTTGATAAGTAAATCAATGATTAGAAGAAAATTTTTAGTCCAATATACTAATTTTGTTTTCAATCCTGCGGGTCAAACCCAGGGCCTTGCACATGGTAGGCAAGCGATCAACCACTGAGCTATATTCCCAATCTCAATATTTCCTCCCCTAAAGTATAAGCATTTTAAAAGTTTATTTTTCTAGAGAAAAATGAATAAATTCCATGCTATGAATATGTCACATTTCTTATGTATTCATGAGTTGATGGACATTTAAGGTGTTTCCACCTTTTGGATGGATACAGTAATAACACTGCTATAAACATGGGTGTACAAGTATGTGTAAGTCCCTCACTTAATTAAATTTGTCAATGAACCAAAATGAGATAAACCTCAAACCCATTAGGATGAATACTATTTAAAAAAAAAAAGTTAAGAGGATGTTGAGAAATTCAAACCCTTGTGCACTCTTGGTGGAAATGTAAATTGTGCAGCTACTATGGAAGATAGTATGGAAAGTCCTCAAAAAATTAAAATAGAGCTAGACACGGTGGTGCACACCTGTAATCCCAGCCGCTCAGGAGGCTGAGGCAGGAGGATCATGAGTTCAAAGCCAGCCTCAGCAAAAGTGAGGTGCTAAGCTAAATAAAATACAAAATAGGGCTGGGGAAGTGGCTCAGTGGTCGAGTGCCCCTGAGTTCAATTCCCAGTACCCCCCAATCAAAAAAAATTAAAATAGAATTACCATGAGGCTGGGTTTGTGGCTCAGTGGTAGCGTGCTCGCCTAGCATGCATGAGGCACTGGGTCCAATCTTCAACACCACATAAAAATAAAGACAATAAAGTCCATCAACAACTAAAATTAAAAAAATAGAATTAACATACATTGGGTTAAACACTAATCAGTCAGTGCCTAGGAAAGCTTGTAGTTAGATAAGAAGTACTCTAAAGAATATAAAGGAGGGCTGGGGTTGTAGTGTTATGCTCGAATTCGGGACCCCCAAAAGACCACCAGAGACCAAGATGGATGTAAGCAGCAAAGAGGTGTTTATTGCAAGCTAGCTCGGTCCTCCGCTCACACAGCAACAGGTCACACTGAGAGGCCCTGAGCCCAGAATTTGCAGTAGTTTCATACATTCTTTGGAGAAGGCAGGGACCCCCACATACATCATAGCATCTCTTATCAAATCATCACACACCGCGGGAAAATCAAATAACAACTCTAAAACAAGTGGCGGGAAAGAATCTGGAAAGAATTATTGGTTAGTTCAAGGGGTTGATGCATTTAAAATTGATTGGTTTAAATCATGAGGATGTCGCAAGGGGGGTACTGCCAAAATTCAGGGCTTCTAGTTTAGATATTGGTCACCACACCTAGGTGGGGGCCATCTGGAATTTCAGATATTTCGATATCTTGGTCTATCTTAGGTGATCACCATCTGGGCTTTTCCGAGAACTGTTTCCACAGAGCTTTTCTATGGTATTTTCCTGACTTTAGGACTACAGTAGGTCAGAGGTTAAGTTTCAGAGCAAAATGAGGTCCCAAGTAGAATGATATTGCTTAGGTCTTTCAGTAGCTCAGTGGTAGAGCGCTTGCCTAGCATGTGTGAGGCACTGGGTTTGACCTCTCAGTGCCACATATAAATGAATAAAATAAAGGTCCATTGATTTTATATACATATATATATATATATATATATATATATATATGTAAAATCAATGGACCTTTATTTATACACACACACACACACACATATATATATATATATATATATATATATATTTATGATATAAATATGTAGGGATAGGGAAGCTGGCCATTTCTGTATTTCTAGTCTTTAGGGAATTATAAAAGCAGAATGGCCTTGGTTGTAAAGGAATGTACTCATAAAACATCTAAGGATCCCCACCTGCAGAGTGGGCATGCAACCCGTCATATATATTTCACTGCTTGTAGGAACAGGTCCTCCATTGTATCCTGACCTGCCGCAGAGGAGTGTATGAGCAATGAAAAGTCCAAAACCTCTCCATTGAGCCCTGTGCATTCTTTCTTTGGGATCAGTAAAGAGTCCACTGGGGAATTTGCAGCCCTGGGATCAACACCTTAGACCTAAATTCCAGGTCTACACACAAAATAATTGAAAGCTCTTAGAGATTTGTACGTCCATGTTCACAGCAGAATCCATTCACAATGTAGCTGAAAGTTGAAAGCCCGCCAAGTGCCCATCGACCAACGGATGTATCAACATAATGTGGTGTGTATGTACAGCGGAATGTTATGCAGCTTTTAAAAGGAAGGAATTATTTTTTTTGTGGGGATAACCAGGGGTTGAACCCAGGGAAGTTCAACCACTGAGCCACATCCCCAACCCTTTTTAAAATATTTCACTTAGAGACATGCTGAGAGCCATTGCCAAGTAGGAATGACGCATCGAAATTTCCTTGCCAGCGTACCCCATGTTGCTTAGAGGAAGGACTCGTGGAAATGGACTTGCCTTGGACATTCGCTGTGACATTGCATGTATATTTGAGAAAGGTGACCCTGCTCAAGGACCAGGGTGGATCCGGGTTTAGGGAGGATCCTACTGGATTAGGGCAGATCAGGTTTTAGGGAGTATCCCGCTCCTTGGGTTTAGGGCAGTTCCAGGTTTAAAGTGTACCCTGGGGGGGGGGGGAATAGGGTGTATCCTGCTGCCTCAGGCACGCTGGATTCAAAGCCTGGTGGAGTACGTGAATTTTGCGGCAGAACTTGGATTTCCCCAGAACGTGTTTTGTAGAGGGCCAGTGTGAGTTTGGGAATAAAGAATTGAATCTACAAAGCTGTGAGTGGCTTGTGATTCTGTGCCCAGCCAGACTGCGCCAGAGACAGGGTCTTGCTGAGTTGCTTAGGGCCTCATCAAGTTGCTGAGGCTGGCTTTAAATTTACAATCCTCCTGCCTCAGCCTCCAGGGCTGTTGGGATTACAGGTGTGCACCCGGCAAAGGAAGGAGTTCTGACAAATGCCAAAACATGGATGAACCTTGAGGACATCAGGCCAGATGAAGCAAGCTCATCACAAAAGGACATTTGGCTTGGAAAGTAGACAAGGAACAACTAAGGACTGAAGAGAGGGAGGCAAGGCAGCTTTTAGGGGCGTGGGTGGCACTTTGCAAGATGGGAACTGCGATGTGATGCTTTGGACAGCTTCTCTTCTGAGCAGTTGAAAAGTGCAGTAGAGAGGACACAGGTATTGGTGAGCTGACCAGCGTGGAGGGGGTCACCAGCAGTGAGAAGTTACCAGTGACAAGTCCTGCTCCCCGACATGTTGAAGTTTGAACATTAGATAAGTATATACGCCGAGGCAAGCATATCAAGCAAGGTTTATTTAAAAAGGGGCAACAGATCTCTCCTGGGAGGGAGAAGGGGCCATAGCTGGTATCCTCGGATCCCCAGAAGCGAGGCTTCCTTTGATCTCCTGCCCTCTTCCCCTTATCTCTAGGCCCAGGAATGCTGGTGGGATGGCCAAAAGGTGGAAAGAAGGGGGAAGGGCGGGATGGAGCAGCCCTGGACTATATTAATTAACCACCTAATAGCTCCCTGTAGGGAGGGACGATTCCTGGAACAGGTTACCTTAGCATCATTTGGAGCAGGTGCAGGTTCTTGATAAGGGTGGAGGAAGGGCTCAGAAGGAATTAACATTTCAGTCCTTCAGGGGACAGCCTCCATCTTCCCGGAACTCGCTCAAAATTGGCCTGACTTGGTCTGACTCGGTTTACCCATCCATACCAACTGCCTGTCTGCCTGATTCTGGCTTCAGCAGTAGCCAGCTGGGCTTAGTGTCATCAGCAGAGTCCATCTGAGGGTCGGAGAAGAAGATGTGGGGGGCAGAAGCCGGGGTCAGAGGGGAGGAATGACTGGTGTCCTGGAACGTGGAGGCAGGGGCTGCCAGCCAGGGAGGCCCGTGGCCTCTAGAGGCTGGAGGAGGCAGGAAGAGCCTCCGGGAGCCACCCCTGGTTGGACTTGACTCCAACCCAACAACCAGGGAGACTGGTTTAGACCTCTGCCCCGCAGAACAAAGAATCCATGTGTTGTTTGGAACTGTGGAGTGTGGGGATTTGTTACAGCAGAAATCAGAAATGAGCGCAGGCAGTCACCTGGGGCTAGCTGCAGGCCCCAGGTGTCACCACAGTCACCTGGGGCTGGCTGCAGGCCAGCTGTCACCACCTCCAGGCCTCAGTGGCCCTTGGGAAGGGTTTGTTCATGTAACTCCATGGAAGGGAGCCACCCGGTCGGTCAGCACCTGGCCAGGACAGAGCCAGCTCAAGGTGACCTGGTCAGAAAGGACCTAGGAAGGCAAATTCCCTGCCGCGACCCTTAGGTCCAGTCTACTTTTGAGTCCCCTAGTGCTCAACTCCAGTACAGCCGGAAGGACGGGGACCGACTGGGACCAAATCTTCCACAACTCAGCAGACAGCAGAGGGGACACACACAGGCAGTGCCTTGAGCCATGGGGTCCTAAGGGTGTGACAAGTGAGGAGCTCCACCCACCGGCTGAGTCAGAGAAAAGTGCTCGACTCTCCTGAGTGTGGAGGTGACACCCTAGTGCAGTGGTTCCCCCGCTTTGCTGTGCATCAGGATCATAAGAGGAACTTGGAAAAGAGACAGGTGTTCAGGCTCCACCCAAGACCAACTGATCAGCACTCCAGGCAAGGGCCCTAAGAAGGCGAAGGGTCACCCCTGCCTCTTCCGGTGGTATTGCCTTCCTGGTAGTTCTCTCTGTCCAGGCCCCTCCACAGCTTCCCATTACATCTTAAGACTTACTTCACAGAAGTGCCCTTGAATCTGAGCTGAACAGATGGATCCTCTACAATTTACATGAACTTTGCATGAGGAGGGGGCATGTTTGCTCAGCAGGGCCTGATGGCTAAGGCGGTCTCAGGCTAGACCCCACTCAGAGGACAGAGCAGAGATTACCAGAAAAGCAGGGTGATCAAGACTAGAGCTGTGTTGCACGCCTGTAATCCCAGCGGCTCAGGAGGCTGTGACAGGAGGATTGTGAGTTCAAAGCCAGCCTCAGCAAAAACGAGGTGCTAAGCAACTCAATGAGACCCTGTCTCTAAATAAAATATTTTTAAAAGGCAGGGGATGTGGCTCAATGGTTAAGTGCCCCCTGAGTTCAATCCCTGGTACCAAAAAAAATAAAAAGTAAAAAAAGTCTAGCGGCTTCCAATCATAAATTCTGTAAAACCAGTTGCAATTAGGATCTGTCAGTCGGGCCCATGGCCAAGAGTCGCCTGTGGGTTGTCCGCTAGTGTAATCTGTCAATCCAGAGTGAGAGATGATACTTGAGCTGGACCTGCTAACCATCTCCCTTCTACCCCCGTAGAGGCTGGGACACAAAGAAGTGAGTGGTCGAGCCAGGTACAGTGGCGCGCACCTGTAATCCCAGTGGCTCTGGAGGCTGAAGCAGGAGGATTGCGAGTTCAAAGCTAGCCTCAGCCAAAATGAGGTGCTAAGCAACTCAATGAGACCCTGTCTCTAAATAAAATACAAAATAGAGCTGAGGATATGGCTCAGTGGCCCTGTGCCCTTGTGTTCAATCCCCAGTACCAAAAAAAAAAAAAAAAAAAGAAGAAGAAGAAGTGAGTTGTCAATCTCTGAGAGGACCCAGAGGCTCTCCCTTGAGAGCTGCCCCCTTCTTCCTTCTCTGCTAATAAACTTTGTGTGCTTTTCCTAAATCCGGTGTCCCCCGCTTGCTTGCTCGAATACTGGAGAGCTGACAGGGTCTGAAAGTTCTCGTCGGGGTAGTAGTGGGACCTCAGCCTTTCCTTTTGTGTGTGTGTGTGTGGTTCGGGTGAAGTGACACCCTCTTTCTCCACAGAAAAGTCTTCACTGGGCTTCTCCAAAAATCCTCACCATGGCTGATTTTGGGACTGTCAGCCAAAGAGCCTCTGCAAAAGAGTTCAATGTAGATAAACTTCCTGTTTTCATGTCACCCTATTCTACTTGGCCACTGGCCGGGAAGATACCAGCACTCCAGGTGCTGGACACCCCCTTACTAGTTTTTCACAAACACGTATCCAGTATAGAAGTTTGTAGAACTGTGCAAACGAGGCCTCTGGCCTTGAGGTGGGCTTCACAGAGAGGTCTACATTTTTAAGATAAGTTACAATTGGGCTCCATGGTAACAGCTGGCAGGGGGAGGAAAGAAAGGGGAGAAGAAGCTCTCCCCTTCTCAGGTGCTGTCCTTGAAGGGTTAACTTGCCCAGAACTGTGAAAGAAAAAGCTGCTTTATGTGAACTTCTGCAGACTGTGAACTTCTGAGCCCCTCCCCTGACATGCTGGGTATAAAACTCCGAAACTCCCTGAACTCGGGGTTCAGGGGATTGATTGATGACAGCAAAAGCTGTGCCCTCTGAGCCTGGCTGCAGTCAATATAAAACTGTCTCCTGCTGTCTTCAGTGCCTTGCCTCGTTTGTCCCTACAACACTGGTGATTGAACCCGGGGCCCTGTGCATGCAAGGCAAGCCTTCTGCCCACTGAGCTGAATCCCCAGCTCTCAAGCTTTCCTTTTTCTGAGGGATCACTTTTGCCCCCCCTCCCCCCCCCCTGCCTTGGCCGGGCCAGCTGATGCTTGCTTCAGGGCTCATTAACAGAGCTCACAGTGACCCCAACAGAACCGAGGGAGCTTTGACTGGTTGCCCAGTTGCTCAGTGTCTCTGAAATCTCTGTCACCTTCTTGTCTTTTACAACACCTCCACCTTTTGCTGGACACCTGTATTACTGAAGTCCCTAACTGACAGGCCAGAGTTTTTTATTTCAAAGGGAAGCTGGCCAGAGTACAAAAGGAAGCGGGCCCTTGTTCTTCCCAGGGACTAGATGGCTGCTACGGGAAGGGGCAATTCCACTGCCCAGAGTTCCCAGCTCACTACGGAAAAAATGACCCCTTCCCTGCAGGAGCCTTGTGTCTGGTGCTGTGTTCTTGGAGCTCAATAATGGAAACAGACTAAGTCCCCTTCCTCTCACCTGATTAAAATACTTAGGCACCCTCTATGCCTGCTGGTGGGCCCTTCCCATCCCAGCCACTGGTTTATCTTTTAGCTGTTTGGGAGGTAAGTCTTATTTCGGGGGTCCAGGTGGGATCCTTTGCTGTCCCCTTTTTTAAAAACTGCCATCCAGTGCCCCCTTTACATGAGTTGTGTAGATGGATGCTCCAGAGGCAAGCTGTAAACTGGTGTGCCCACGATCACAATTTACCCCTTCCTACCGTTCCTGGTGAGCAGCGGTGTTGGTGAGGTATAGACTGATGCTCCTGGGACCAGGGGGAGAGGGGGGAGGGGAAGAAGAAACACTATGGAATGATACTGGCCAATTTATATTGTTATATTTGGTGTATGTATGAATACCTAACAACGCATCCCACCATTAAGTATGACTATAATGCATCAATAAAAAAAATAAGGAAAAAAATAAATGAATTGTCTCTTTCTTTGCCTCTTCCCTTTCCTGTCTGATAGTTTGAAGGCACAAGGTAAGATCCAGCTTAGAGCTGACTGCACCCGACCTCAGGGACCCTCTGGGGGACACCTAGGACCTGGGTGACACAATTTCCATGGAAACAAGGACGATGTTTATGTGTTGCGTGGTCCTCCATGAAACCAGGGGCACTTGTTTGTGGACTGGACCAGGATCCCACAATCTAGGACCACACAATGCCACTTGAGAGCCGAGGGGCACCTTGACAAATGGTGGGCTCATCCCTCTTTCTCTATGCACTGCATAAAAATAAGTAAAGTAAGGGTATTGTGTCCATCTACAACTAAAAAATATTTTTTAAAAAATATGTAAATTGGATGGTGCTCTGCTGGCCATGCTAGGCAATTTTCCTGTTTATCTTATACTTAAGTTACGGGGTTAACACCAGAAGCCTTAGCTTCCTGTCTTCCTCCCCTTCCTCCTCCTGCTCCTCCTCTTCCTCTTCTTTTCTTTTTTACACTGCAGACAATAAGTAATTTCTTGTTCAGGGTTGCTTATGGGGAAAAGAGGCTGTCTCTCTTAAAATCCGAATCACTGACAAACTGGTGATCTGAATTCATTTCCTCATTCTACAAAGTATAATTCAGGTGCACTCTTGACAAAGATCAGAAAACATTTCTTCCTGAGTATTCCCTTATACTTTGAGAAGCCAACATTCTCAGATTCTGGGACTCTTCCTCTTAACCCCTTTCTGACAAAAGGAGGGGGGCCAAGGGGTGTCCTTGAGTGGACTCCTGTGGTGCACCAGCTCGTAGTCAAGAACCTGTGTCCTGTGGCTGGAGGTCTCTCCCGTTTGCTTTTCCTCCGCCTCCCCGGGGCTCTTGCTCTTGATTCAAAAGTGCACTGAGGTCCAGTGGAAATGTTCTGTGTGTTCTCTCATTAGAGCCATGACAGCCACTTCTTTTTACATAAAGAAGCAAACAACAACAACAAAAAATATCTTCTGCCTTTTTGAGCTCAAGGTTTTCCATGCCTAAAGTAATATATTTTTATTCTGATTTGTTTTGTCTACCTGGAGGGTCTTCTCCCCACCTGCGTTTTTTCCTGCTGTCTTTAGTCAGTGGTCAGTCAACCAACCTTGTCAGGTCCCTCAGGAGAGAAAGGGTAGAATGTGATGGTGGTCTGTGTGGATCTGCCCCGTCCAAGGCAACGGAACCTTTGATTTTGGTATCCCTCGTGATTGGCACACTCTGTCCTGAACTTCCCCAAAGGTTCTGGACTTCCCATATCTGTTTCAAACAAAGGTTTTATTTATTTATTTATTTATTTATTTATATTTTTTTTGGTAGGTTCTGTTTTGGTCTCTAAATGTTTAAATCTGGCAGACACCCTGGTAATAAACATTTGTAGCTCTCTTGTCTGCCAATGTCTGGGCTGGGCACAAGATCACAAGCCACCACACACCTTGTAGATTCAAACAGCAATTCTTTATTCCCAAACTCACACCGGCCTCTACACACACGTTCTGGGGAAATCCCAGTTCTGCTGCCGCCCAATTCACCTACTCCACGAGGCTTTCTTCTCCATCCCATTTGAATCTCAGGAGAACTCATCGGGAACAAACAGCAGGAACACCCTAATCCCGGCAGCAATAATCTTCAACCTCCAACTTCCCTAAAACCCCTATTGTCTTAAACCGGGAACGCCCTAAACCCAAGGAGCGGGATACTTCCTCAAACCTGATCAGCTCTAAACCCGGATCCGCCTTGGTCCTTGAGCAAGGTCACCTGACATGCAATGTCAACAGCGAAATCCATTTAACATGGGGTACGCTGGCAAGGAAATTTTGATGCGTCATTCCCACTTGGCAATGGCCCTCAGCACTTGTCCTCTACCTGTGGGAATCTAATGCCTGGTAAATAAGCTATAAAATCTTTGTTTTCTGTTTATTACTAAGTACATTTGTGTGCGTGTGTATTGTGTCTACGTGGTACCAAACTGGCTTATAGACAACCAAGTGCTCATAAATCGAAAAAGAGCCAAATGTTTTTTAGTTCATGTGACTTAAATAAATCGTTGACAAACAGATGTTGACTTAAATTTGTTGTTCAGATGAAAGTAAAGATGTCTCTTCCTCCCACCCTCTCCAGGTTGCTGAGGCTGGCTTTGAACTTGTGATCCTCCTTCCTCAGCCTTCCCAGCTGCTGGGATTACAGGCTTGCTCCATCATGCCCAGCTTCCATCTTGATTTTGACCACTTTTATCATTTTACTTCCCTCTTGTCTTGGTGAAAGTTTTTTTTCCTGAAGACACTGTTGATCCACTGTCCTGTTGTTAGATTTTTATTGTCCCTTGTTGCTGGGATGTAGGTGTCCCAGTCATGAGTCTCATCTGGCCCCACCTTGGAGGAAAAATGATTGATGACTAGGAGTCAAAAACCTTTTTAGCCACATTTGGACAACAAGGTTTCAAAGAAGTGGCTCTTAGGTCAAATTTAGTTGGAACCCCTTGTAAATTTTTTGGTTTTGGTACTGGGAGTGCCCAGGGGTGCTTAACCCCTGAGCCACATCCCCAGCCCTTTTTTGTATTTATTAGACACAGGGGCTCACTGAGTTGCTAAGTGCCTCACTAAGTTGCTGAGGCTGGCTTTGAACTTGAGATCCTCCTGCCTCAGTCTCCCTAGCCGCTTGTAAGAGGTGTTTTGCATCCATCATGCGGAGACTTTCAAAGAATTGCTTTTTTGTCTTTGTAAGGGGCTCACCTCACCTTGGTTTTTCAATAGACATCTTTGACGAAATAGGTATTACTATAAAAGATAGGTTTCTCAGTTCAAAATCATTGATTTGCTTAGCGCCTGGCTTTTGCTGAGGCTGGCTTTGTTCCTAAAAGGAACATCTGTTCAGGGTGCTATTTAGAGCCCCCAAGGATAAGGCTGGTAGCCTGGGAGGACTGGCCACCACAGATGACCTGTGTGTTGGTCCAGCCTCAGCCTGGGCTTTGGCATGGACTGCTCCCCTGGCTGAGCACCATCTGGCCAGCTTTTTCCTTCTTGTTGTGAGGGCTCTGTTCACTCCAAGGACCAGCCCAGCAGAACTCACAGGATCTCCCAGGGGAAGCCAAGGCTCCTGGCCCTGGTCTCAGCCTCTCCTGATGTCACTAGCGGAGCCCACGGTGGCTCAGGGGCAGCAGGAGGGCACCCCAGGTGGGAAGAGGCCCTCTGTGGCTGGGAAGGGCTCTGCAGCTCTGCTTCTGCTTACCAGTGACTGTCGCACAAGTGAGCCCACAGAACCCTGTGGAGTGTCCCATCTGCAGTGCCCACAAGTGCCCGAGACCCAGGGAAGACATCAGCTGGGCTGAGGGAGGGGAGGCCAAGCAGGTTCTAGAAAACCCTGTGCTCTGCAGTTCACAGGGGCCGCTAGGGAGATCTGACTGCACCTGTGGCTCAGACTCCTCGCCCCGCCCGAGCTCAGGAGTTCAGAATAGGACCACGCTGTTCCCTGTTCTTTGCACGTGACCCCGACAGGGCAGAGTGGTGGGCCCGTCCCTCAGGAGGCCCCTCTCCTCTCTGAGGTTTCCTTCTGCTGCAGGGAAGGCTTTTCCTGCCACGTGGTCCCAGAATCGCCCTCTGCAGAGGCCTCCTGCCCGCTTCGTGTCTGGGCAGCGTCAGCAGCGGGGGCACAGTGCTGGGGGCACTGAGAGGTCTGGATTTCAATCACAAAAACTTTGGAGAAATGAAGGGCACTGCAGGGGCTGACGATCTCTGGAACTTCCAGGAGCCAGTGTGTTCCCATTCAATCCAGTGTCCTAGAGGGGACAACTCTCCTCCAGGGTTGACAGTGACCCACGCTCCTCCCTTAGGCAATGCTCTCATCCTGAGCTCCTGTCCCCCAAATTGGTGTCTCCTGTCTCCTGACATCTACCTCTGCAGAGGGGGAGGGTCCTTCTCTCCGCTCACTTTACCTCCTGTCCTTCCTTAAACCATTTCTCCCTCTCCTCCCGCCCTCTGGCCGGGTCAGACTCTGCACCTTTTTTGGTGGGGTGGGTACTGGGATTCAACTCAGGGGCACTCGACCACTAAGCCACATCCCCGGCCTGATTTTGTATTTTATTTAGAGACAGAGTCTCACTGAGTTGCTTCGTGCCTTGCCATTGCTGAGGCTGGCTTTGAACTCACCATCCTCCTATCTCAGCCTCCCCAGCCGCTGTGTGCACCACCCACTGGTTCAGCACCTTTTTGTGCACCCCAAGACTCTGTAGTATGCAACTCACTCCCAGAATCTTCTCCCAAGAGGAAAATGAGACAAGTGTTACCGGAAGCCAAGCTAGGGGTCCTGATTTCCAGGATGGAAATATTATTATATCTTTTGTAATTGTCCTTAGGTCTTAGAAATTCTGTTTGTTTTTGGTGTTTTTCCCTCTTTTCAGTTTTAGAGTTTCTTCCTTTTATTAATACACTTTATGTTTAAGAGCGGTTTTTGGAGTCTATGGGTTTGACAAAGGCATATTAACACGTGTCCACCAATATGGGATGATACAGAATGGCTGCACGGCCAGAAGTCCTGTGCTCTGCCTCTTCATTCCTCCCTTACCCCTTGCCCATGGCAACTGCTCTTTTTTTTTTAATGTCTCTATAGTTCTACCACCTCCCAAGTGTCACATTGTTGGAATCATATAGTAACAACCTTTTAGGACTGACTTTTTTGCAGTTTATAATAGGCATTTAGGTTTCCTCTTGTCATTTCTTTCTTGGCTAGATCATTTTTTAGTGCCGAATAATATTCCATGGTCTGGATGTACCACAGTTTATTGACTCACTCATATATTGAAGGTTGCCTTGGTTGCTTCTAAGTGTGGACAATTACACACAAGCTGCTATGCACATCCATGCAGAGGTTTTGTTTGTCTTGATATATCTCAAATGCATCAATAATCACATTGGGTATGTTCTACTAGTGGGCCCAAACAAGGATTTTTTTTTTGTACTGGACATTGAACCCAGAGGTACTTTATCATTGAGCCAAGTCCTCAGTTGATTTGATTTGATTTGATTTGATTTTTGATTTTGAGACAGGGTCTCACTAAGTTGCCGAGGGCCTGGCTAAATTGCTGAGGCTGGCCTTGAACTTGCCATCCTCCAGCCTCAGTGACAGAGTCACTGGGTTCACAGGTGAGCCCCACCGTGCCGGGCCCAAGGTGTTGTTCATTTCTGTTGTGAGTTCAGATTTCTAATTCTTCCTGGAAATGTCCATCTCGTCTCCTCCACTGCCCGTCTGTTCTCCCACGAGGGACCATTCCCGTTGGAGCCCTCTGCATGTTCACCGCGGTTATTTTACATTCCCAGTTCATAATTCCAAGATCCCTGCTGTCTTTCAGCCTGGCTTTGATACCACTTTATCTTTGAAACTCTGCTTGTGGCTTTCATGGGCCCTGGGACACCTGGTTGAAAGCTGGCCGTCCTGAGGACCAGGTGAGAGGCTGATGACAGGACACCTCCCTGGTGTGGCTGTGTGGACCACACGGCCACCGTCAGAGCCTAAACTTCCTCCAGTGTCAGTTTTGTTTGCCATGATTTTGGCTGGGGGAGGGGTGTTCAGAGAGGCTTGTTCCCCATGTGATCTCAGACACCGGCTTTTCCCTGTCACTGTACAAGAGCCCTGGTGATGTGGTGCTGAGGCCTGGTGTGAGGGCATCCTCTCTGGTCCCCTGAGGAGGTCTCCGTTCTGGCCTTTCTTTCTGTGTGTGGAGACGGCACCTGGCCACCTAGCCCAGGCTGGCCTTGAACACCAACCTCGGCCTCCGGAGCACCTGGCTGAGGTCTCTGTCTTCAAGTGGGCCTGTCTCTGGGCCAGCGGGGGCTGAAGTAGGGTTTCTTCCCCTGGGTTGGCTCGTGCCCCTCAGTGGGGCTCTGGTGAAGAGGTCCCTGAGGGTGACCTTCCTGTGGAAAGAGCACGTCGCAGGAGCATTTCAACACAGCGACCTGCCCGTGGCCCTGCTGGGAGAAGGAGGGGTCTCTCCTTCACCCTGAGGACCTGGTGGGCTTCCTGGGGGGGACGTGAATGGGAAGCATGTGGCCCCTTTAAAATTGGATCCAGGAATTTTTGTCCCTCAGACCAGCGCACATCCCCCAGATGGTCACCCGCCCCACGACTCCTGCCTGATGCTGGCCACGGCGCAGGTTTCCGCTTGGGGTGAGCTGGGATGCTGCGTCTGGCTCTGCAGATCCCTAGGTGGTGGTTTCCCTGCGACCTCGACTTGATGACTCTAAGAAGACTCCTTGATGTTCAGTTTTGTTTTGTCATTGGGAGAGAGTGACGGCCTCCGAGCTCTTAATGTCACCCTGGAAACCAGAAGTCCCCCCTGATGATTGTTTTCCTTCATGAAGCCTCTGGGTCCTTAGAGAGTGAGTTATGGGGAGATGGCACATCGGCCAGGAGAGTGGTGACCGTCTGTCACCCATGGTCCCCTCCTGGCAGGCTGAGAGTGAACCTGAGACTGCAGGGCAGCTCCCACGTGTCATTTCCCTCCCCTGAGGTCTGTTTGCAGGTCAGACACATGGACTTCTTGGGCAGGCCTCTGTCTGGGTGGCTCTGCTTGGGAGGCGTCTGCAGGTGGTTTTGCCCCCATGACAGATGCTCCCACATGGCGGTCACTGGGGGCCCAGCTTTGAGATGCCCAGAGCCTGGAAATCCCTCATCCCTCCACTACGGAGGTGCCCTGCAGGCAGGCAGCCATCCTGCAGGCAGGCCCGTGTTTGGAGAGGCGTCGTGCTTCAGAGGAGGGGACCTCCACAGTCACCCCAAGTGACTGCCACAGTCCTCCAGTCCAGGGACACGGGCCTCCTCGGGTGGGGAAGCCTTTGCTCTCTTCTAGCCCCTTCCTCACCACAGCAGAGACTCCGGAGTGAACTGTCCAGTGAAAATCCAAGTGCAATGTCATGAAGTCAAAGACCTTTCCCCAAATGTGGGAAATGGTGTGTTTCCAAAAGAGCAGTTGTCACTCCCGGTGTGATGTCACTCCACAACCAAAGACAGAGGCCTGCCCAAGAAGTCCACGTGTCTGACCTGCAAACAGACCTCAGGGGAGGGAAGTGACACCTGCAGTCTCAGGCTCACTCTCAGCCTGCCAGGAGGGGACCGTGGGAGACAGAGGGTCACCACTCCCCTGGCCCATGTGTGGTCTCCCCATAACTCACTCTCTAAGGACCCAGAGGCTTCATAAAGGAAAACAATCATCAGGGGGACTTCTGGTTTCCAGGGTGACATTAGGAGCTGAACAAAGCTGAACATATTTCCTAAACACATTTCCCTGAATCAAAACATCACATGGTACCCCATAAAATGTGAAATTTTTTATGGTCTCTTTTTGTGTCTGTTACAAAATAAATTTAAATCTAACTCAATAGCAAGGAAAACACCACTGTTGTTTTTTTGTTTTTTTTTTTTTTTAAGGCAAAAGACCTGGACAGACATTTCTCAAAAGAAGACATACAAATGGCCAACCGCTATGTGAAAAAATTCTCAGCATCTCCAATAAGCAGGGAAATGCCAATCAAAGCCACGAGGAGAGATCGCTTCAGATGTGTGAGGATGGCTGTTATCAGAAAGCCCAAAGATCATGTGTTTGCGAGGATGTGGAGAAGAGGGGATCCTTGCACACCTTTGGTGGGAATATCAATTAGGGTAGTCATTTTTATGGAAAATAGAACAGAAGTTCCTCAAAAAAAAAAAAAAAAAAAAAAAAAAAGGAAACCCTACCATATCATCCAGCATTCCCACTACTGGGTCTCTACCCGGAGAACTGAAATCAGAAAATCAGAATATCGAGGAGATGTTTGCATTCCAAGGTTTATTGCAGCACAGTTCACAACAGCCAAGATACAGAAACAACATAGCAGATGAAGAGATTAAAAAAATGTACGGGGCTGGGGATGTGGCTCAAGCGGTAGTGCACTCACGTGCGCGGGGCGCTGGGTTCGATCCTCAGCACCACATAAAAATAAAATAAAGATGTTGTGTCCCAAAAGCTAAAAAAAAAAAAATTAAAGAATTCTCTCTCTCTCTCTCTCTCTCTCTCTCTCTCTCTCTCTCTCTCTCTCTCTCAAAAATGTACATTCACACAATAGAATATTATTTGGTCTTCGAAAAGATAAATCTGGAAGACATTATGTTCCATGAAACAATCCAGGACAGAAAGACAAAAGCCTATGCTCTCTCTTCTACAGGGATCCGAAACAGTCTAACCCTAGGAGTAGAATAGGCAATGGAAAGGAGCTACCACAGCCCCAGACTCCACAGAAAGGAGTTACTATAGCCCCAACCTCCGCGTCTGCACAGTGAGCTCAGTTTCCAGGCTGACCTCTGCGGCCCCAAGTTCCAGGCAGCTCCCATGCCAACTTGGCATCCTGGCACCAGGGTGGTTCCCACCTCCTCAGCCTCAGGTGGGTCCCAACACCAGGCTGATCTCCACAGCCCTAGTCATCATGCCAACCCCTGTGGACCCAGCCTCCAGGATGGCCTCTGTGGACACAGGATCCAGTCCCCCCACTGAGCTAGCCTGTGTGAGCCCAGACTTCAGACCTGCCCCAGTGCCAGGTAGACACCTTTTGTCTCAAACCCCACAGGACCTGCTCAGTGCCAGGCGGGTCCATGCAGCGGGTGGATACTGTTCCAACAGGCCCACAGGTCCAGGCCTGTGCAGGAGACCTCAGCCCTGAACAGCCCCCACTGGCACAGGACTGGCCTACACACCTCCATCCCAGGCCAGCCCTTGCAGACTGTCTGCTAGGCCAGCACCAGCACAGGTCAGTCCCCACCCTCCTTGACTGGGGGCCACTCTCTATGGCCTCAGCCCCCAGAGGACCCAGTGTCCAGGCCTAGCCCAGTGGACCCCGGGGAGGAGCCAGCCCCTGTGGACTCAGGTCCAAGGCCCACTTCAGCACCAGGTCAACCCTTGGGGACCTGGGTGCCGGGCCTGCCTGCCTCAATGACCCAGCAGCAAGCCCACTGTCAGACCCCATTGGACAGCCTGCCCAGATCCACTGGATGGCTGACTGTGAGAGCCTTCCGCAGGCAAAGCAATTGCCATGGACAGGACTAAGTCCCCATTTCAAAAGACATGGTCGTCACCAGGCCCAGTGGTGCACACCTGTAGTCCCAGCAAGTCTGGAGGCTGAGGCAGGAGGATCGTGACTTCAAAGCCAGCTTCAGCAACTCAGTGAGACCCTAAGCCACTTAGCAAGACCCTGCCTCTAGATAAAAAATAAAAAGGGCTGGGGATGTGGCTCAGTGGTTCAGCACCCCTGGGTTCAATCCCTGGCATCAAAAGGGAACAAAAAAGGCACAGACATCAGCCTCAGGCAAGGAGAAACAGGAAAAGCCACAGAGACACCCCACCCGCAAAGGAACACAATGATTCCCCAGTAGCTGACCCAGAGGAGAGCAAGAGTATGAAAGTCTGGACAAAGTATTTAAAGTAATTGTTTTAGGGGAGTTCAGCAAACCTCAAAGAAATACAGAAAGAGAATTCAATGAAACCAAGTGTTTAAATTTTGCCGAGGACTCGTGCTTGTGTCTGCCCATGTGCTCTGCCTTCTGGTTCAGCACCCTCCCCTGATGAGGAGGTAAGAATGACAGGCAGCCACAGTTCCCTGGTGACTCCTGCTCTCAGGCCCGGTTGGCAGTGGACCCGGCAGACCAGGTTCTCACCTGAAAGCCCTGATCACTTTCCAATCTCTTCCCTCCAGTTGGTCCTTGGTCCCTTCTGGTCCTGATCAAATGCAGTGGCTTCAGGTGTCAGTCCCTGGGCTGTGCTGCCGCTGAGCACCATATGTCCTGTCCCGGGGCCAGCGCTTTTGCAACAGCCATCAACGACCACTCTGTCCCAGGACCACTGCCCTGAGCAAGGCCTGCTGGGCCTGCGTGTCCTGCCCCAGGGTCAAGGCAGAGCTCTGCTTGCATTCCGGAGGGGCTGCAGGGAAAGCCAGAGGAGGGCACCCTGCACCCTTGGTCTGTTCCCCGAACGCCCCACGGTGCATGTGGCAGGGCTCCTCCTGGCATGGGGCGCGGGTGGGGCTGCAGGGATGACTCCTCTAATCCTGGCACAGCTCAGGCCATCAGACGGAACACAGGACCTGTGGCCTGCTGATAAACGGGACATGACTTCGGGCTGTGAATAAGGCCCCGCAGAGTGAGCTCATAGGACTTCCAATCACGTTGAGGCCACCCCCTGTGTGCATCAAGGAGCAAGTAGGATGTACAAAGTTAGACAAAGCCAAAGTAACACAAAATGACATTTTTCCGTCCAGTGCCTGCAGCATAGACCAAATCCTGACGACTTGGATTTTAAGTTGTGGGCTGCAGAACTCACCCTTTGCAACACCAAATGCAGTCTTTTCTGTACAAGAGTATACATGGGTATACATCTGTCTGCGTTTCCAGCTCTTTCTCTCATCGCGGAGGGGAGAGAGTGCATCCTCTAGGCTCTGGTGACCCAAATGTCATTGGGAGAGAAACATCACCCCACCCCATAGGGCTGAGCTGTGGGCAGGGACGCAGGGTCCTCTCCCTGACTGTGTGGAGCTCTCCGGGAGGGGCCAAGGGCACATTCAAACTCTCCTAAGAGCCACTTGGGTCATAGAGTGGGGTAGGGGGCCTAAGGGAGGTGGGACCCCCTGGAGGCAGCAGAGCCCAACCAGCACCTGCCGCTGGGTCAGAGGCCCCTGGAGGAGGGGACCCTCCGCCTCCAAACTCCCAGCAAGGTCAGCAGAGAGTGGCCTGAGGGCAGAGCCCTGGCCCACAAGGAGGTCCAGGTGTGCTGTTGAGAAGGCCAGGTGCAAAAAGTATATAGGGAGAAGGTTCCAGAACAGGGTCTAGGGAGAAAGCCCCCCTAGGCCATCTGGGCAGTGGAGCTTGAGGAAGGTTCTGGAAGGAGCCGACCCTCCTCTCCCCCACTCCCTCCCTTTGCTATCACTCCTTCCCATTTTGTCTCCCTTTCTGTCTACACTGCTCCCCATCTGGCACTGTCAAGACAAGCGTACCCAGCGGGTGACTCCACCAGGCAGGTCACATGGATGAGGCTGGCTTTGGTCACACATCACATGCAGATGCCCCACCCATCTGCACCCACCGCCCCCTGCATGCCAACTGCTCCTTCCTGCTTCCTCTGCTCCCAGGCAGAAGCACCCCCACACCTCAGCCCTCCTGCAGCAGAGGCCAGCCCAGGGCTCCTTTTCCTCTCAGGCCTCAGGACTCCCTTCCTGTGCAGAATGGGGGTGGGGGAGGCAGCAGGGTCACTTTGAGCCAGTCCTGGTGTGTGTGTGACCATGCATCTGGGCCTGGGTGTCCCCTTCTCTCTGCTGTGAACCTAACCCTGTGGAGAGCAGGGACTACATCCTTTTCTTCTTTTCACCCTCCACTTCACTCCAGGCCTGGCCTGGTGCCACTTAGTGGGGAAGCATGTGGCCTATGGAGTCAGATAAAGCTATGTGGGCTTTGGGACCACAAGTGGACACACAAAGCAAGGCAGGCCTCACTAACAAGAGGACATTTGAGCTGAGCACGGGGGTAGGAGAAGACCTGACCATGGGGGTGCCTGGGGAAGATCAGTAAGTGCAAAGATCCTGGGGCCAGCATATGATTGACATGTCTGAGAAACGGCAAGGAGGCGGGTGTGGGGAGAGGAGGCAGAGTAAGTGAAGGGCCAGGGTTGGGAAGCACTGGAGACAGATCCCACTGATCCTGTAGCTCACAATCGGGACTTAAGCTAGTATGCGGTGAAATGAGGGACCATTGGAGAGTTTTTAAGTGGGGCAGTCACTTAATCCGACTTTTGTTTAACAGGAATTTCCCTGGTGTGTTGAGAATAGATGAAGGGGCAGAGCAGGGAAGCCAGGCGAGGGGGACCATTTTATCCATAATTGTCAAAACCAGAAGCCACCAGGGGCCCTTCTGGGGTGAATGATCAAACAGACTCCGCATGTTCATGCCACGGAATACTCTGCAGCCACGAAAAAGAAGAGACCGCTGACACTCAGCAGCCTGGCGCACCTCCAGAGATGAAGCGGGAAAGGTCAGAGCCAAAACGAGGGACTGGGGTTGTCACTGTGCGTGATTTTGCCATTCTGACAAACATGCAGTGATTTCTCATCGTGGTTTTGGTTTTTATTTCTGAATGGCTGAGGATGTTGAATACCTTTTCCTGTGCTTATTGGACATGAGTGCTGTTTGGTAAAATATCTATTATTGGTCCATGATCCAATTGATTTTTTTGATTAATGTTGAGTTTTGAAAATTCTTTTTTTTTTTTTAAGTCAAGTTAGTAATTTTATTTCAATCACATCACACAATGAAACAGTTCTATAAAATGTCTGATTGCAGTTTCCTGAAGCAGTGGTTTCCTGTTCTCAGGCAGGAAGAAGCCGACATCGCGTCACCATATTTTTTTGTAATTTCTGCTCCCCTGCACCTGATCACCTGCAGGGGGCACCCCACTCTCCAGAAAGCCCATCCTTCTTCCTGGGTGTACTCATCTAGATGTGGTGGTATTTCCGGTGGCTGAGGAAGCCCCTCCACTAGATTCTTAAGAATATCTTGTGGAATATCCTCATCTGGATAAGAGGCAACTGTGCACGGTCGGCCTTCTAGGAAGGCCTGTGGGCAGCCTGCGTCCATAGCTAATTGTACAATTGCCACTGGGGCCTTCTGGTGAAGTTGAGCGGCTCCTCCTTGTCTCCATCCACCTGGGAGCCAGGATGTGCCGAGTGTCCTTTGTGATCCCATTCATTTCCACAAAATGCCATGTGTCTTGTGTTCATTAGGACCACGCTCTCACCACAGTCTCGCCGTCCACGGTGCACAGTTGATGGAATCTTGAAGTTTTATTGATACTATCGCAGCAAGTTTGCAGGAGGGTTGCATTTTCCCATTCAAGAGATGCCATATTGGGGCAAAAATGGCCCACGGCTGGGCTGCCCTCGAGGAACGAGACATGTCCCCCACTGGCCAATCCTTCCTCTATCCTGAAGTTAAGCCGGCTCCAGAATTCTAGGAGTTGTTGGTTGGAATGTATTCCTTAGGATTTTCCACATGGCCGATCACACAATCACATTTTCTGCAAAGGAAGAGAGTTTTTTTGGCTTCCCTTCTGGTCCCTGCCTCAGGGAACTGATGGAAGTCCTGGTCAACAGCAGCCTGGGCTCAGATACTCTTGCTGGAGCCCCTGTTTTAGAAATGACACATTATTTCTTCCACCATTAAGTATCATGTAAACTATAGGATTTTTATAGGTTTTCTTCATCAAATTGAGGAAGTTCCTCTTTTCTGAGGGTTTATCATGAGTGGGTATTGAATTTTGTCTATTCTTGAATTTTCTGCATTAATGGACATGATTCTGTGATTTTTCTCCTTCACCCTGTTAATATGGTGGATGATACTGATCTTCACACATTGAACCAACTTTTCATTCCAAAGTTAGTGCCAATTATCACCTTGTAGAATTCTTCTTACATCTTGCTGAATTCTGTCTTCTAATATTTTGTAAAGGAAATTTGTGTTTATATTCATAGAGGAGAGTGGTCTGTAGTTTTTTTCTTTTTGTGACAGTGTCACAAAAGATGGTGTCTTTGTGTGTCTGGTTTTGGTATCAAGTCCGCACAAGTTTACTGGTTTTCTTTCTTTCTTTCTTTCTTTCTTTCTTTCTTTCTTTCTTTCTTTCTTTCTTTCTTTCTTCCTTCCTTCCTTCCTTCCTTCCTTCCTTCCTTCCTTTCTTTCTTTTCTGTACTGGGGATTGAACATAGGGGCACTTAACCACTGAGCCTCATCCCCATCCCTTTTTTGTATTTTATTTAGAGAAGGGTCTCACTGACTTGCTTAGGGCCTTACTAAGTTGCTGAGGCTGGTTTTGAACTCACAATCCACCTGCCTCAGCCTCCAGAGCCGCTGAATGACAGGCGTGTGCTACTCACTGTGCCTGGCTTTACCGGTTTCTTCTAATTGTTATATCATTTGTTGAGGGAGAAGTGGACAGGCATTGATGTCTCTAATTATCCTTTATCTAATTATCTAATTATTTTAAATAATTATCCTTTATCTAATTATCTAATTATCCTTTCACTTCTATAATTTTTTGATGAACATATTCTCCAACTCTGTTGTTAATGGTTGATATAATATTTAGTATTGTTATATCTTGTTGATGGGTTGGCCACTGCAATCATGAGACAATGTACCTCTCCATCTAGTCATTTTCTTTTGTTTTAAAGTCTCTTTTATATGTTGTTAAAATTGCCACTTCTGCTTTCTTTTGAATAGTATGTGCAAAGTATGTCTTTTTTATTTTTATTTTTTTGGTGCTAGGGATTGAACCCAGGGCCTTGGCATGTGAGGTGAGCACTCTACCAACTGAGCTATATCCCCAGCCCCAAAGAATGTCTTTTACTATTATTTTATGTCAGCCTGCTTTTATCACTATATTTGAGGTGGTTTTCTTACAGACTGCATACAGTTGCATCATATCTTTAAATCTCTTCTTCCAATCTCTTTTAATAGGTAAATTTTGTTCATTTACATTTAATGTAATCATCATCATGTTAGGATTAGGCAGGCACAGTGGTGCACACCTGTGGCCTCAGCTCCTAAGCAGGCTGAGGCAGGTCCACCTCTTGAGCACAGGAGTCCAAGGCCAACCTAGGCGATGTCCTGAGACTCCACCTCAAAAAAAAATTTTTTTTGAGTCTATGTCAGGCATTTTGTTTTGTTTTCTGTTTGTTTATTCTGTTGTCTGCTTCTCTGTTATATTTTTGTGCCTTCCTGTAGGTTACCTGAACTTTTTTTTTTTTTTAGAATTCCATTTTGATTTGTCCATATTGTTTCTGAGTGCATGTGTTTCTGTCGGCTTTGGTGATCGGTTTTTATAGGCATTATATTATGGAAGCATAATTACTTGTCACAATCTATCTACTTCTCCTGAGGTATACCTACTTCTATGTTTCTTTGCCCTCCTCAGTTGCATTTGTCCCCACCCCCTTTTAAAACAACATGACCGTCTTAAATATTTCCTCTGCCTGCATTTAGGATAAGCTTACCAGTGTTCTACTCTTTGCTTAAACTGTTAATCATAACTTAGAAAACTCTGGGGGGAGAAGCAAATTTATGGTATTTACTTCTATTTTTGCTCTTTTTCTTGATGTGCTATATTATTTCTTTTATCATTTCCTTTCTACCTAGAGAATTTTTTTAGCCACTCTTTCATGTTATTTCTACTGATGATAATAAAATCTTTTAATTTTCCTTCCTCCCAAAGGATATTTTCCCCTTGTAGAAGATTCTGGGTAGAGGTGTTTTGTTGTTGTTGTTGTTGTTGTTTGTTTGTTTGTTTTGCTTTGTTAAAGCACTTAAAACATATTTTCTCACTTCCTTTTGACCTCTAGAGTTTCTGATGAGAAATATGCTCTTATTCAAATTGCTTTCCTTTTATACATAAATTGTCATTTCTCTCTGGCTGAACTCATTGTGTTTTACTTCCATTTCAGATTTTAAATTTTTTTTTATTCTTTTAGTATTGAAGATGGAACCCCGGAGTGCTTAACCACTGAGCCACATCCCCAGCCCGTTTAAATTTTATTTATTTATTTTTTTAGTTGTAGTTGGACACAATACCTTTATTTTACCTATTCATTTTTATGTGGTGCTGAGGATCAAACCCAGCACCCAGCAGGCACTAGGTGAGTGCTCTACCACTGAGCCCCAGCCCCAGCCCCCCAGCCCATTGTATATTTTATTTAGGAACAGGGTCTCACTGACTTGCTTAGGTCCTCGCAAAGTTGATGAGGCTGGCTTTGAACTTGCGATCCTCCTGCCTCAGCCTCTCAAGTGCTGGGATTACAGGTGGTGCACACTATGCCCGGCTCAGAGTTTAATTATGATGCATCTTGATACGGATTTCTCTGGCTTTATCCTGCTGGAGTTTACTCAGTTCTTTGAATCTGTAGGGCTATATCTCTTGCCCAATTTAGGAATTTTCAACCACTATTTCTTCAAGTACTTTTTCACTTCTGCCTTCTTTCTTTCTGGGACAATAATTGTATGAGGAGTAGATCTTTTGTAATATTCCTATAAGTCCCCAAGGCTCTGCTTAATCTTTTTCAGTCAGCTTTCTCTCTGTTATTCCTCCTCCTCCTGCTCCTCCTCCCCCTCCTCCTCCTCCTCCTCTTCCAGTGTTCTAGGTTGAAGTTCACTGCCTCTTTCTCTGTCTTTTCCATTCTGCATTGAGCTCACTCACTGAGCTTTATGTTTCATTTTTCACTTCTAAAAATCTCTGTTTGGTTCTTCTTTATATCTTCTATTTCTTTACTGAAACTTTCTATTTCTTATTTGTTACAAGCACATTGGTTTTGCCTATAAATATTTTTTTAAACTTGATTGCCTTACAATCTATTAGAAAATTCCAATACCTTTGTCATTTAAGTATTCCCATCTATTTATTATCTTTTAAAAACAAAACACTTTTTAATAGGCTTTATCTTTTTGGAGGAGTTTTAGGTTCAAAGCAAATTTGAACATAATGTATGGAGTTCCCATACGACCTTCTTCCCTTTCCACTGCCACAACTTGCCACAAGATCCACATCCCATACACAGTTATATATGTGTTACAATGTCACCATCCAAAATATATGATGACATGCAACTGCCATTGTAACATCATACAGAATCTTTTCACTCCCTAAAAATCCTCTGTGCTTTGCCTGCTCACCCCTCAGGCTCTCTTAAGTCCTGGCAATCACTAATTTCTTTTTAAACTCTCTTGAGTTTTGCATTTTTCAGAACATCTTATAGTTGGAATCATACAGTAGTAGCTTTTTCAGAATTGCTTCTTTCGCTGAGTGATCTGCATGTAAGCTTCCTCTGTGTCTCTTCAAGACTCAGTAGCTCTTTTTTCTACAGAACATTTCATTGTCTGGATGCCACAGTTTATCCATTCACTGATGAAGGGCATCTGGGTATCTCCAAGTTTTGGCAAGTATAAATAAAGCCATTGCAAATATCTGTTGCAGGTGGTGTGGGCATAAATTTTCAATTCACTTGGAAGTTATTTTTAATAGCTACAACAATTTTTTTAAATGGATCGTCATGATGGTAGCAAAACAATGTAAATGTACTTAATGTCCCTAAACTATACACTTAAATATGATTAGGTTGGGGCTGGGATGTGGCTCAAGCAGTAGGGCGCTCGCCTGTTGTGCGTGTGGCCCGGATTCAATCCTCAGCACCACATACAAAGATGTTGCGTCCGCCGAAAACTAAAAAATAAATATTAAAATATGTGTGTGTGTATATAAATTTAAAAAAATAAATATGATTAGGATGGCCAATTGTCTGTGGTGTATATTTTTTTAAATACTGAAAACACATCCAATAACTTACTACTTTAGTTTCTCAGTAAAATTGCAAAGTTCCAACAACATCCGGAATCAAAACCTAAAAATAGGTTGAGGTTGTGGCTCAGTGGTAGAGCGCTTGCCTAGCATCTGTGAGTCCCTGGGTTTGATCCTCAGCACCACATAAAAAAATAAATAAAATAGAGGTATTCTGTCCATCTACAATTTTAAAAACCCTAAAAATATACATATGCTCTCATCAAGTAATTCCATTTCTCATCAAGTAATTAGGCAAGGGAATAATATTGTAAGTATAGACACATTCGCCACTAAGTTTCTTACATAATAAAAACTGAAAAGCCACTTACATTTCCAAATAGAGAATTTATTAACTATTACTCTGTATACCTCCCCACAATATATCTATTTCAAAATTATGGTCTAGATATATCATTTTGACATGAAATTTTTCTTCCCAAATTTTGTCATGTTGAAAAAATGCAGATTGCAAAACAGCATACATAGTGTGTGTGTGAGTGCATGTGTGGCTATATATTGGTTTCCAAGTGATGGATCTGGACAATTAGCTGACAAGCTCTGGAGATCATATCAAAGCTGCCTGACGAGCTGGGGATCCTGCCCAACCCTGTGTCACACAGAAGAGCACAGTGGCCACCTCCTGAGTGTGCGCTCTGGGCCGGGCTCACCAAACCCTCAGACAGCCCTTCATGGTAGGCATTTCCTTTCCTCCTGTTTCATAGATAAGGACTCAGGGAGATTGAATGCCAGGCCCAGGCTCACAGCCAGTCAACAGCAGGGTGACAAGACTGGAGCCCTGGCTGTGTAATTCTGAGACCCACCTTCCAATTGATGCCCCAGGGCACCTTCTCTACACCCAGGCCCCAGTCTGGACAGTGTTTGCTGTTCAAGGAATTCCAGGGCTGGTTAAGAAGGAAGATACGGCCACAAGGTGGCAGTAGAAGCTGCAAGCTTTATTTGGGGGATGCTTTCAGAGGTTTGCAGGGTAGAGGGAGTCCCTCAGGCTTGAGACAGGAGAGACCTTATGTGGAAGTGGGCAAGTGACCTCCGCGAGAGAGGGACATTGGACAGGGGGTTCATGGGTCCAGGAGATGTTATAAGCAGCCGCCTGGGAGTCTGAGTCACAGAGCTCCTAAGGTTGGCCGCACTTGGAGCCTTCCTAGTCTTGGGGTGATCTCATCTATGGCCAGGAGATGTGGGGCAAAGCAGGCCGGCTCTAAGTAATCAAAACTATGCTTGTTTGGGCTATGTCTATTAATATTAATCTATTAATATTAATCTATTAATATGTGGAATTTTGTTTCTATGTATCAGTTAAAATTAATTTAAATGAAAAAATATTTTAAATTAAAAAAGTATAATAATATATGCATGTATATTTGACGAGTGCAATAACCAATAACTGTCCATTTTAATTATTGGTTACTCAGAGTACACTGGATGGGAAAGATAATTAAGCATTTAAAAAATATTTTTATTTTGCTTTAAAGAAGGCAAATATATCTGTTTTCTAATACCTATGTAAAATTAAATGTATGCATATAGTGAAATATCACATGATACCCCAATATTATGTATAATTTTCATATATTAGTTTACAAAATAAAATACATTTAAAAATTAAACATCTGGATGTGTAAAATTTAAGTTTGCCTTAATTAGCCCTTTGACTGTTGGATATGGGTCTGCTATAAAGAAACAAGAAACTTAGGGGCCAAAATACCAGGGCCATCTCTGACTCACAGCAGACAAGCCCCCAAAGGCTACAACTACCAGAGACTCCTGAGCTGGGAGTTGAGGCTTGTGGAGTTGAGGGACTGCGCAAGGGGAATGAAGCTCTGCTGGGGTCTTCTCCTGTGAGCAGTCTCCTCAAGTCCTTCCATGATGCAACTGAGACTGTGACTGTGGTTAAAATAAGGAGTTCCCTTCCCATGAGGCAGAGGACATTCTGCTGTTGTTAATTTTCTTTCTTTTTTTTTATTATGGTGAAATGCTTATAACATGAAATTTATCATTTTAATTCCTCCATGGAGGCAGGGTACAGATTTCACTAAGTTTCCCAGGCTGGCCTCCAACTCAATCCTCCTGCCTCAGCCTCCCCAGTAGTTGGGATTACAGGTGTGGGGTACTGCACCAGGTATACAAGTACACAGTTCAATGGTATTAGTTACATTAACAGTGTTGTACCTTTTTGCCTTTTTACTTGAATCTTTTCAAACCCAAATTCTGTACTCACTAAACCATAACTGCCAGACTGCCTCCCAGCCAGCAGCCTGAGCCCCAAGAGAGAGTTGTCTCTCAGAAGTGATGTTCCGCGGCTACACTGAAGGGCAAGCTAAGCTGCAGTGGCCTGGAGGCAAACTTGACTTCATTACACAACTGAAATCTCTACCCGGAAAGAGCTGAAGCCTCATTTCCACAGCATGGGAAGCACGGAGCTGCATGTTGTCAGACTGCGCCTGCGCAAAATCATGCGCCCTGCCCCGTGCGTGTGACCACCTCACACCTCCTGAGTGTGCATTCCCTGCCCAGACGAACTTTAGCTTGCCCTAGCTTTAGGGTAGTAGTCACAGCTTTGGAAGCAATTCCCCGTGGCCTCCTTATTGGATGCAAATAAATTAATAAGATTCCATTTCATGCATATGCCATATTCCATTTATCCAGTCATCTGCTGATGGACACTCTGATTGCTTTCATCTTTTAGCTACTGAACGTAGGTATTCGATCAAGTACCAGCTTTCTTTTCTTCCTCTTCTTTTTTGCATTGCTGAATCATAAAATTCTGTGTGTGTGTGTGTGTGTGTGTGTGTGTGTGTGTCCGTGTTGCACACGATGGGCAAGAGCTACATCTCCAACCTCTGTGCTTAACCCTCTGAGGAAGCTCCAGTGTGTCCCACAACAGCTGTAACATTGGGCATTCCCACCTGTAATGCACAGGGATTCCAGTTTCTCCACATCTCAACACTCAACATCTTAATGGTGTGAACTGGTATCTCATCGTGGTTTTTATTTACAGTTCACTAATGGCTAGCACCTTTGAATATGCTCACTAGCTATTTATACATCTTCTTTGGAAAATATCTATTCCGATCTTTTGCACACTTTTGAATTTTTTTAAATTATGTTGTTGGGTCGTAGGAGTTGTTTATATCTGGATATTCATCCCTTATCTGGCTCATGATTTGCAAGTCTTTTCTCCCATTTCAAAAGTCACTTTTCCACTGTGTTGATTTTGTTCTTTGATGTAAGATAGTTTTTAATATTTATGAAGTCCAAATTACCTAATTTTCTTTCGTTGCTTCTGCTTTTAATGTCACATCCAAGAAATCATTGCCAAGTCAAATAAAGCTCTTGTGCTGCTTTCTTCTAAGAGCTTCATGATTTTAGCTGGTATGTTTAGATTTTTATATATTTTGAGTTAATTTTTGTATGTGGTGCTAAGTAAGAATCTACCTTTTTTTACTTTGCATGTGAACATCCAGTTTTCCCATCATCGTTTATTAAAAATATTGTTCTTTCCCCCATTAAATGGCTTGACACCCTTATAAAAAAATCAATTAATATGTTTCTTAGTCCATTTTTGCTGCTCTAAAAGAATATCTGAGACTGGAGAATTGCTAAAGATCAAGGCATTGACAATTTTGGTTATTGGGTGAGCCAGCTCTCTGTTTCTAAGATGGCACCCAATGCATTCTGTCTCCTTTATTCCAATGGGACAATTTCTTCTGAATGTGTCAAGTCCTCTGATGTTTCCTCTGTCATTTCCATTATGTCCATCCAGTGCAATTTTATTTTTATTATTTTTTCACTTCTAAATTTGCACTTAGTTTTATCTTCCATTTCTTTGCTGTGGTTTTAGTTTTCATTGTTCCAAAAGTGTTTGTAATTGCTTGTTGGAGCATTGTTTGAAAAATCTTTGTTGGCTGGGCATTGTTGTGTACACCTATAATCCCAGCTGCTGAGGCTGAGACTCACCAAGTTCGAGGCCAGCCTGGGCAACTTGGTGAGACCGTGTTACAAAAGAAAAAATAAAAAGGGTTGGGAATGTAACTCTGTGGTAACCATCCTGGGTCCAATCCCCAGTACCAAATGATGATGATGATGATGTTGATAATCCTTGTAGATAGTTGCAACATTTTGTATCATCTCAGCATTGGGTCTGAAGATTATACTTTCTTATGCAAGTTAGTGGTTTCATTTTTTCCTAGTGTGAATAATAACTTTGCACTACATCCTGGAGGCTTTGATATTTTATCATGAGACTGTTTATGGTTTAAACCTTTTATTTTAGCAGAGAGTCAACCTGTTTATATTTTCATAATGCAGGTGTGATTCATGTCTGTAGGCTGTTGTTCAACTGTTCATTGATTTTTGAAGACTTTTCAGTGGGATCTTGGCTTCCCCCACTTTGGTGCTTCCCCAGAGAAACCCAGGCGGTGTGCCAGATGAGCGTACAATTTTGGTTCTGTTTTTTCTGTTTTTGTTTTATCTTGTTGAGAAGCATCTTTTTTTGGACCAGGGATTGAACCATGGGGTTCTTAGCTACTTAGACACATCCCCAGCCCTTTTTTACTTTGTATTTTTAATTTGAGGGCATCTCACTCATTGATTCTTGGTTTTATTTCTTGAACTTTAGGGGTTTTGTTGAGGAAGTTGGTGCCTGCACCAATATGTTGAAGTATTGACTCTATGTTTTCTTCTAGCAGTTGCAAAGTTTCTCGTCTAATTGCTAAGTCTTTGATCCAGTTTAATTCAATTTTTGTGGAGGATGAGAGATAGGGATTTAGTTTCATTCTTCTTCATATAGATTTCCAGTTTTCCTAGCACCACTTGTTTAAAAGACTATATTTTCTTCAATATATATTTTTGGAAGCTTTGCTAAGCATCAGATGATTGTAACTATGTAGGTTGTCTCTGTGCCTTCTATTCTATTACATTGGTCTTTTATGTCTATTTTGATGCCAATACCATGGTGTTTCTGTTACTATAGCTTGGTACTATAATATGAGTTTGGGTATCGTGATATCTCCAGCATCACTCTTCTTGCTCAGGATTGTTTTGGCTATTCTGGGTCTTTTATTCTCCCACATGAATTCAAGGACTCCCTCAGCCCCCAGTTCTATGAAGAATGTCATTGGAATTTTGATAGGGGTAGTGTTGAACCTGTATAACACCTTTGGTAATATGGCCATTTTAAAAAAAATTTTTAAAAGAGAGACAGAGAAAGAGAGAGAGAGAATTTTTTAATATTTGTTTTTCAGTTTTCAGTGGACACAACATCTTTATTTTATGTGGTGCTGAGGATCGAACCCAGTGCCTCATACATGCAAGGCAAGTGCTCAACTACTGAGCTAAAATCCCAGTCCCAGTAATATGGCCATTTTGACAACATTAATTCTACATATCCAAGAACACAGGAGGTCTTCCTACCTTCTAAAGCCTTTTTGCAATTTCTTTCTTCAGTGTTCCTTAGTTTTCATTGTAGAGCTACTTCACTTCCCAGGTTAGACTTATTCCCAAGTACTGTTCAAGGTTACTATAAATGGGATAGTTTTCCTGATTTCTTTCTCAAAAGATTCATTATTGGAGCATAGGAAAGGATCTTGTATCATGCTACTTTGCTGAATTTATTTATCAACTCTAGAAATCTTCTGGTGGAGTTTTTTGGGGGTCTTCTAGGTCTAGGATCATGTCAGCAAACAGGGTTAACTTGACTTCTTTTAATCTTTTAATTACCTTTTCTTGCCCGATTTCTTAGCTAGAGTTTCAAGAACTTTATTAAATAGAAGTGGTGAGATTAAGTGGTGAACCTAAGCACCCACAGGCTCAACCCAAGATTCCCTGGGTAGCTATTGCTCCTTCTTGCTTCTTTCCCTGCCAAATACAGAACCCCTCCCAGCCTTCCCCTGGCATCTCCCCTCATCTTATCAAAATGCTTTCTTCTGCCCTCTCTCCAGCATCATAGTCAGTCAACAAGTATTTACCAAACATACTGCAGTGTGCCAGAATTTAACATTAACTGAAAACATCTAGCATGCTGCTCCCAGGTGGCCTGCACTCTTGTAGGGGACTCATACATTAGACCATTTGTCACACTAGGGATATAGCATTACACTCTGAGATAGTGATGTAAGTTAGGGACTCCATTCAAATGGAACACTCCACTTGATTACTACAGAATAAACAGTCTTTTCAATTGCACATGGAACATTCTCCAGGGTAGAACAGGTACTAGGCCATAAAACACAGATCAATAAATTTAACAGGAATGAAATTATACAAAATACGCTCTCTGGCCACAAGGGAATGAAAGAGACATCAAGAAGACAACTCAATCATAGTTGTTTTGAGTTGCAATTCCTTACTGTCAATAACTGATACAAAAAAAAAAAAAAAAGTCAGCAAGGTTATGGAAGTCTTGAACATCACTGTCAACCAAATCATGAAGTCCAACAGAATGAAACAGATGAGCACCCTGCTAAAGTACTTTTTAAAAATACTTAAATAAAATTTGTGGTATTAGGGATTGAACCTGGGGTGCTCTACCACTGTGCTCCATCCCCAGCCCTTCTTATTCTTTAAAATTTGAGAGGGGTCTCCTTAAGTTGCCCAGGCTGGCCCTGAACTTGCCATTCTCCTACCTCCACCTCCCAAGTAGCTGGTGTTACAGGCTGGTGCCACCACGCCTAGCAAGGGACTTCTCGAAATACTGTGTGTGTGTGTGTGTGTGTGTGTGTGTGTAGGTCTCGAGGGTAGAAAAGTAGCTCAAATCACAACAGGGACTTAGGTCTTCTTTCTGTCCCAGTTTACAGATAGGAGACTTCATCTAAAGTAACTGACAAAATCCCTGATGACTGAGTCCCGAGCGCACGTCGCAGTCATTTTCCAGCATTTCCAGTCCGTGCCCGTCTCCCCCGTGTCTCCCCTGGGACCAAACTGCTGGGCGGCCTCATTGGGGGTGCTGGCTGCTGCAGCTGCAGTCGTCAAGCCTTTCTTTAAAAACAAAACAAAAACCCCAAAACACTGTCCAACATAATTCCATTTTCTTCACGCGTCAGTTTTCCTTAATATTCTCAGCGCGCGGCGCAGTTTCCCTGATCGCACCCAAAACCATTTCCAAGGGAAAATGCTGTCATTTCGATCGGGATCCATCTAAGGGGTCCTTCTGCTTTTGGGAGTGGCGCTTAAGTTGAGCCCCCCACCTCCTCAGGCTCCTAGAGACCCCCAGCTGGGGTTTGGGAACAGCAGCCGCCAGGCCTGCCACCCGCGGGAGCGCCCAGCGGGGCAGCCGCAGACGCAGAGCCTCCCGGGACACGTAGTCTCCACTCCGTCCATCCAGCCGCGCTTCGCCTAGGGCGGGCTCGGTGGCGCTGCGCCTGCGCGGCGTCTGGGTCGTGGGGGGGGGGGGCTCTGCGCACGCGCGGCATCGGCCCCGCCCCCTCGCTGGACTGCTCGGGCTCCGCCGGCGGCAGCTCGGAGAGCGGAGGCTGCGCACGTCGGTGAGCGTCGGTGAGCGTCGGTCGTGAAGCGGCAGGTCCTGCGACCTCCTGCGCCCCCCAGCGTCCCTGGATACTACCGGTGGGCCCTGGAGGGCCGAGGCCGGTGGGGGCCCCGCCCGCGCTCCCGGACGCAGGTGGGACTGAGCCCGCGGAGCAGGTGTGCCACGCGGGGTGCTCGCGGGCCCGTCAGTCGGTGCAGCCGGCGGCAGCGGGGGAAGCCCTCGTGCGACGTTGACACGACGGTGCCAGAACGCGCGTGCTGTGCGTCTGGGGCGAGACCCCGAGCTCTGGAGCCTGAAAGGCTGGGATCAGTTCCCGCTCTGTCACCTGTTAGGTGGCCTGGGTGAGTCTGCTTTCTCACCTGGGAACGAGGATGTTAGTAATGACCTCATGACTGTTTTGAAACTTGTGAGGCAGCACCTGTAGCGCAGCCAGGTGCAGGTTACTAAGTGACAAGTGCTGTTATGTTTAGGAGACAATTGTTCTTCTCATTGGATGACTCACCTAAACCCCACACCACTCTGAGATCAACATGACCATCTGCATTAAATAACCACGTAAGGTTGGTGGAGTCGTGAGTTTAGGTCATGAGCTAGCGGTTGAGGGAGCTCAGATTCAAGGGCAGGTGTGATTTGCTTCTCGTTTCAGGTGCTAATATCACAGCTGCCTGTTACAGGTATCGTGGCCTTTACAGCACTGAGCAGACTAATTTGTCTCCAAATACACAGGGATATGATGGGAAGTGAATATAGAATTTTACCATGTGTTAAATGTATTCTGTAATCTCTTCAGATCCCTTGGATCAGACAGGTTCCTGGCCCCTTCTGCACGCCAAGTTGTGTGTCTTTTAATATCTTCTGATATCGTAATTAATTCCAGGAGTCAAGTTTTTGCTCCTAAAGTGAATTTGTTTTTCAGGTCCAGGTTTCAGCTTCTTGCAACAAAGTAGCCCTTGTGAAGTAGGAAGAAGGGCCCCTCTGTGAACAATAGTTTTACCTGGAAGAGAAACGTCTCTGACTTAAGCTCTTTCTCCAGAGCTTCAGAGCATGAGACAAGATCCCAAGAAGAAGCAGATCCTAGATTTGCATGATCAAAAGCAGTTCTTGTTCCTCCTGCCCAGGGTGAGCCTGACTTGCTGACAGTGCCAACTCCAGAAGCCACCGCAGACTGTGACAGTAGAAAATTTGGGCCAGCTTTGAGCATAGCAGGGTGAAGCAGGGAGGCCCAGAGATAGGTTGCCAGGGGAAGGCCACTTCATGGCAGGGCTTGTGCAGGGAGATCTGCAGGTGAGGGATGATTAGGTGGAAGTTCTGTTCTGCTGTCCTGGAGAGGCTCAATCCCTTGCTTCTCCATTCTACAGATGCTGTGCTGCTGTCACATGTCTGACACCACATGTGACTCTAATGAGTTTATCCTGGCTTCAGAGAATCCCAGAATGATGATACATGTGGGAGTTAGTTATATTTCTGACTCTGGAAAAGTTTTAAAACATTGGATATGAAAGTCTCAGGGACTTTCCAAGGGATGCCTAGTTGGTGACAGGAGGAAAAAAATAGTACAGCTCACTCACAGGTAAGTCACCAAAAGCATCTCATCAAAAGGGCTTTTAGAGAAATACATCCAGTTAAAACAAACAAAAATCCTTGCCTTAGAGTATCTTATTCTTTTACCAGGCTTTCTGTGAGTTATCTCTATCAGAGGATAAGCAGTATTACTAAGAAAAAATGATAAATGATGCATATGGAGTATTTTTCTGCTAAGCTAATTTTAATGAAAGCATAGTGTTTGATCCTTTGAAATGCTTTAAATCAAGGTATCCTTTGTTTTTATTTCTTTATTTTAGCTAGAAGGACACTGCTTTATTGTTAAATCAATCTAGAAGACTTAATGTTCATTTAGAAGAAACAGCAGGTGTGAGCCCATGATCATTTCAGAGTTGCACTGGGACAGGTGTGCTGCCTGTAATGATCCTCTGCATGCATTCCAAGGCTTAGATGCTCTTTTAGAGCTGCCCTCCAATGGGGTTGGTGAGAGTTGGGGAAGAGAACCTGGTAGCTGTGAAGCAGGCAGTCTTATGATCCCATTCTCTTTATTTCTCCTCCAGCTGAGCCTTTACCATTCCTATGCTGTCCCAGGAGCCTCAGAAAATGAATACATCTCAGGTGAGCACTTTATTCACTCCCTCACTTTATAATGTAACTGATTTATGAGGTTTAGAAGGGTCCATGCATTAAATGGAAAAGAGGAAATGGAAATAGGTCAAGTCAATCTTGATGGGAAATATAGTTTTACCATGAACTCCAACGTTTGCACTTAGCCCTTGATAGATACATCTTTGCTGGGATATGTGGGCTTCCTCCACTAACCAGTTTGCTAAGATTTCATGTTAATCATGAATGGGAATTAAATTATATTGGAATATTTTTTGTATGACTGTTGGACAAATGCTATAGTATATCCTTTATAAATATTATAAAAAATATAATGGATTTTCTGATAGTATCCTGAATTGCTATATAGACCCTAGTTGCTAATAAATGTGCTAAATTGAGTCTTACATATTTTCTTAGTCTTTTTTAAAGCTTTTTCGAGGACTTTTATTTCTATATTCACAAATTAGATTATACTCTCTTGCTTCCCTGTCTAGTTACGTTATCATCATTATAGTCTCATAAAAGTGGGCAGTTTCCTGCTACTCCTTTTCTAATTTAGAATAGTGAGAAAGTATTGTCATATGAAGATTTTGGGAAATTCCCCTATAAATTTGGACTTTGTGAGGACTTTCTGTGTGAAGATTTTATTGAGATGACTTATTAGTCTGTTAAACAATTTATTATCATAAAACTATACTACATGGGTACTTTTATTAATGCAGTTTTCCTGATTACATTTTATTAGAAAATTTGTTCATTTTATTTATATTTTAGATGTATTTTTAATAGTACAAAGACTTTGTTCCCTCTGCTATGTCAATAGCAGCTTTAAACATTATTTTTTCATAAAAGTTCCTGATTAGAAAAGGACAAAATATGCTCTAATTGGCCCAGTCTGTACCCTAGAATTTCGTGGTGTGAGGATCTTAGTGATTAGTGTGTGAGCTCTGCGTAATGGAAGTGGATGAACGTGCACCTGCCCTGTTTGTGCGCTTTTCCCTTGCACACCCATCTGACAGTACTATTTGTTGAAAGCAATGTACCTTCTCCCTTGAATTGCCTTGGCACCTCTGTACATGTATGGGTCTGTTTCTGGATTCTGTTCACTTCTGATGATCAGTGTTTGTCGTTTGCTAATACAATGCCTTGATAAGTATAGCTTTACAGTAAGTCTTAAAATCCAGTAATGAGCCTTCCAACTGATACCCTCTAAAATATGGGTGTTTTGCTTTTTTCCTTTTTTTTTTTTTTGGCACTGGAGATTTACCTGGGGGCGTTTAACCATTCAGCCACAACCCCATCCCTTTTTAATATTTTATTTAGAGACAGGGTCTTGCTGAGTTGCTTAAGGCCTCACTAAATTGCTCAGGCTGGCTTTGAATTTGCTATCCTTCTGCCTCAGCCTCCCAGGCTGCTGGGATTACAGGAATGTTCTACCACAGCCTGGCCTTATTTTTTTCTTTCTAACTCTTATACCTTTTTTCTTTTTCTTTCCTTGTATCAATGGACAATATTCCCATTGAATGTCAGGGAGAAGTCTTCTGTATTAAGTTATGAAGGGTAATATACAGTAGAGTTTTTTTTTTTTTTTGAAAGATACCATTTGTCAAATTAAGAAAGATCCTCCCATTCTCAATATCTTAAGAACTCACTAATGGGTATTAAACTTTCTTAAAATTATTTACTACAGAAATATGTGATCATATTTCTTTCTGTGACGAACTGCAATATCTTGGATAAAAAATATTTTCCTGTCCGTGATTCTGAACCCTTAGATTGATTAGCTGTGTGCTGTTCCAGGCCTCAGTGTCGTTCAAGGACGTGACTGTGGAACTCTCCCAGGAGGAGTGGCAGCACTTGGGCCCTGCCCAGAGGACCCTGTACAGAGAGGTGATGCTGGAGAACTACAGCCACCTGGTCTCCGTGGGTGAGCAGACCCGACTATGCAGCTCTCTCTACAATGCAGTTCTGTTTTCTCTTCTTTCCTTTTTAAATTCTAATCACTGTTGATAAGGTGTATATTTAACAGAAAATAATACTGAGCACCTTTCAGCATTCTGGTCACTGAGTTTGGAAAATGTATACAGTTGATTACTACCGTCAAAATCAAAATTTTTGGATATTTCTGTGGCCACCAAATGATTCTTATATCCCTTTGAATATTAGCAGTTTTTTCTTTCTGTGCTAAGTACTCCTTTGTGTGCATGTATCACAATTTAATATCCTTTATCAGTTGATGGACACATGGGGTTTTTTTCCCAGTTTGGGGCTATTGTGAATAAAGCCACAAAAAACACTCACATAAGATCTTTGCACCAACATGTGTTTTCATTTTTCTTCTGTAAATATGTAGGAGTGGGATTTGCTGTGTCTTCTGGTCAGTTTATTTATAACATTATAAGAAACTGCCAAAGATTTTCAAACTAGCTATGCTGATATATATATATATATATATATATATATATATATATATATATATGCACACACACACATACCTGTGTATATAGATAAATAATAATGGAATAATGATCGTATTGTTTTTTAGTTACCCACATTTGATAAGTCTTATTATTTCATCTTCAGATCATTTTTTGTTTACTTTAGCTTTTAGTTTTGGGGGATTTTTTGTTTTATTATTTAGTTGAAGTACAGACTTTATTAGATATATGTTTTGCAAACTTTTTCTCTCCATCTCTGGGTTGCTTTTTTTTTTGTACCAGGGATTGACCTCAGGGGCATTCAACCACTGAGCCACATCCCCAGTCCTATTTTGTATTTTATTTAGAGACAGGGTCTCACTGAGTTGCGTAGTGCCTCGCTGTTGCTGAGGGTGACTTTGAACTCTCCATCCTCCTGTCTCAGCCTCCCAAGCCACTGGGATTACAGGCGTGCGCCACCGCACCTGGCTTGGCTTGCTTTTTTAAGAAGAAAATATTTTCAGGTTTTTTTACATAGACTATTTTTTGAAAAGCTTTAATAACATTTTGTAATTGATAATAATTTTACAAAGTTTTGGGTACACTGTAGTATTTTGGTATGTATACACACTGTGTAATGATCAAATCTAGATAGTTAGCATATCCATCATCTCCAGTATCAATCATTTCTTTGCAGTGAAACGTTTCAGAATCCTCTCTTCTAGCTATTTGGAAGTAAATAATACATTATTATTGTCTATCTTATCTCATTGTGTGGTGATCCAAAGCTTATTCCTCCTACCTAATTGAAAATTTGTACCCATTGACCACCCTCTCCTCCTATCCACCCTCTCTATCCTCTGGTAACCATTATTCTACTCACAACTTCTATGAGATTGATTTTCTTATATTGCATGTTAAGTGAGCTCATGTGGACTTTGTTTTTCTACACCTGATTTAATAATCACTTAGTGTGATTTCTTCTAGATCCATTCATGTTGCCACAAATAATATGATTTCATCTTTTTCTGGCTTAATAGTTTTTAATTTTGTGTGTACCACATGTTTTTCATCCATTCATCTCTTGAGGAACATTTAGGTTGATTTCATGTCTTGATTATTGTGGATAGTGCTGTAATAATCATGGGAGTATAGATGTTTCTTCAGTATATGGAGTTCATTTCCTTTGGATGTATTCCCAGGATTGCTGGATCATGTGTAGTTCTGTTTTTAATGTTTTGATGAGATTCCATGCTATTTTACTTAGTAGATGTGCTAGTTTACATTCCCACTGATGGTATGCAAGGGTCCCTGTTCTCTGCATTCTCACCAATGTTTGTTATCCTCTGTCTTTTTAGCAATAGCCATCCTAACAGTTGTAAAATAGTGAGGTTTTAGTTTGCATTTGCCAGTATCATGCTGTTTTGATCATTGCTGCTTTGTAATATGTTTGATGTCAAGTATTCTGATGCCTCCAACTTCATGTTTTTTTAAAATTGGTTTATTATAGTTATATGCAACAATGGGATTTATGGTGATACATTCTGACATAATTTGGTTGATTTATTTCCCCAGCACCTCCCCTTTCCTGCCTTCCACCTTCTCTCGCATCCCCTTCCTCTAGTCAGCTTATCTCCCAACTAGTTTTATGAGATACCTTTTATTCTTTTTTTCTCTCTAGCTTTAACTTATGAGAGAAAATGTATGACCTTGACTTTTTGATTCTAGCTGACTTCATATAACATGATGGTCTTCAATTCCATCCATTTTCCTCCAAATGACACAGTTTAATTCTTTATTACTGAGTAAAACTCCATTGCATATACATATACATATATATATATATATCATCCGCTGATAGACATGTAGACTGGTTCCATAACTTGGCTATTATGAATTCCATTGCTGTAAACATGGGTGTGCAATTATTGCTGCAGTGTGCTGACTGTAATTCTTTTGCATAAATACCAGGAAGTGGCATAGATAGTTCATATGGTGCTTTCCTTCCTAGTCTTTTGAAGAACCTCCATGTTCCTTCGTTCCCCATATCCTTGTCAGCATTTATTATTATTTGTGTTCTTGATTATTGCCATTTTAATTGGAGTGATGAAATCCCACTGTAGTTCAATTTGCATGTTCCTGATTGCTGAGGAGATTGAATATTTTTCATATATTAGCTAACCATTTATATATCTTTTTTTGGAGGGAGTACCAGGGATTGAACTTAGGGGCACTCTACCACTGAGCCACATTCCCAGTCCCATGTTGTCTTTCACTTAGAGACAGGGTCTCACTGAGATGCTTAGCACCTCACTTTTGCTGAGGCTGGCTTTGAACTTGAGATCCTCCTGCCTCAGCTTCCAGAGCTGGGATTACATGTATGCACCTCTGTGCCTGGCCCATTTATATTTCTTCTGAGAAGTATCTGTTTAGATTATTTGCCAATTTTTAATTAGGTTATTTGGGTTTGGGGGTATTAAGTTCTTTGAATTTATGGTTTAGATGTTAGGTATCCCCCAAAAGCTCATGTGGGAGACAATTAAAGAAAATTCAGAGGTAAAAATTATTGGGTTATGAGAGGTTTTTTTTTTTGAATTTTTTATTTTAATTTTTTTTCATATCTATAAAACTATAGATTTTATTTTATTTTATTTTATTTTTATTGGTTGTTCAAAACATTACAAAGCTCTTGACATATCATATTTCATACATTTGATTCAAGTGGGTTATGAACTCCCATTTTTACCCCGTATACAGATTGCAGAATCACATCGGTTACACATCCACGTTTTTACATATTGCCATACTAGTGTCTGTTGTATTCTGCTGCCTTTCCTATCCTCTACTATCCCCCCTCCCCTCCCCTCCCCACCCCTCTTCTCTCTCTACCCCATCTACTGTAATTCATTTCTCTCCCTTGATTTTTTTTCCCTTTCCCCTCACTTCATCTTATATGTAATTTTGTATAACAATGAGGGTCTCCTTCTATTTCCATGCAGTTTCCCTTCTCTCTCCCTTTCCCTCCCACCTCTCGTCCCTGTTTAATGTTAATATTTTTCTCATGCTCTTCCTCCTTGCTCTGTTCTTAGTTGCTCTCTTTATATCAAAGAAGACATTTGGCATTTGTTTTTTAGGGATTGGCTAGCTTCACTTAGCAATCTGCTCTAATGCCATCCATTTCCCTGCAAATTCCATGATTTTGTCATTTTTTAGTGCCGTGCAATACTCCATTGTGTATAAATGCCACATTTTTTTTTATCCATTCATCTATTGAAGCCATCTGGGTTGGTTCCACAGTCTAGCTATTGTGAATTGTGCTGCTATGAACATCGATGTGGCAGTATCCCTGTAGTACGCTCTTTTAAGGTCTTCAAGGAATAGTCGGAGAAGGGCAATAGCTGGGTCAAATGGTGGTTCCATTCCCAGCTTTCCCAGGAATCTCCATACTGCTTTCCAAATTGGCCGCACCAATTTGCAGTCCCACCAGCAGTGTACAAATGTACCCTTTTCCCCACATCCTCGCCAGCACTTGTTGTTGTTTGACTTCATAATGGCTGCCAATCTTACTGGAGTGAGATGGTATCTTAGGGTGGTTTTGATTTGCATTTCTCTGACTGCTAGAGATGGTGAGCATTTTTTCATGTACTTGTTGATTGATTGTATGTCCTCCTCTGAGAAGTGTCTGTTCAGGTCCTTGGCCCATTTGTTGATTGGGTTATTTGTTATCTTATTGTCTAATTTTTTGAGTTCTTTGTATACTCTGGATATTAGGGCTCTATCTGAAGTGTGAGGAGTAAAGATTTGTTCCCAGGATGTAGGCTCCCTATTTACCTGTCTTATTATTTCTCTTGCTGAGAAAAAACTTTTTGGTTTGAGTAAGTCCAACTTGTTGATTCTTGCTATTAACTCTTGTGCTATGGGTGTCCTATTAAGGAATTTGGAGCCCGACCCCACAATATGTAGATCGGAGCCAGCTTTTTCTTCTATCAGACGCAGAGTCTCTGATTTGATATCAAGCTCCTTGATCCATTTTGAGTTAACTTTTGTGCATGGTGAGAGAAAGGGATTCAGTTTCATTTTGTTGCATGTGGATTTCCAGTTTTCCCAGCACCATTTGTTGAAGATGCTATCCTTCCTCCATTGCATGCTTTTAGCCCTTTATCAAATATAAGATAGTTGTAATTTTGTGGATTGGTTTCTGTGTCCTCTATTCTGTACCATTGGTCCACCCGCCTGTTTTGGTACCAGTACCATGCTGTTTTTGTTACTATTGCTCTGTAGTATAGTTTGAAGTCTGGTATCGCTATACCACCTGATTCACACTTCCTGCTTAGCATTGTTTTTGCTATTCTGGGTCTTTTATTTTTCCATATGAATTTCATGATTGCTTTATCTATTTCTACAAGAAATGCCGTTGGGATTTTGATTGGCATTGCACTGAACCTATAGAGAACTTTTGGTAATATCGCCATTTTGATGATGTTAGTTCTGCCTATCCATGAACAGGGTATATTTTTCCATCTTCTAAGATCTTCTATTTCTCTCTTTAGGGTTGTGTAGTTTTCATTGTATAAATCTTTCACCTCTTTTGTTAGGTTGATTCCCAAGTATTTTATTTTTTTTGAGGATATTGTGGATGGGGTGGTTTTCCTCATTTCCAGTTCAGAAGATTTGTCACTGATATACAGGAATGCCTTTGATTTATTCGTGTTGATTTTATATCCTGCCACTTTGCTGAATTCATTTATTGGCTCTAGTAGTTTCTTTGTAGACCCTTTTGTGTCTTCTAGGTATAGGATCATATCATCCGCAAATAGTGATAATTTAAGTTCTTATTTTCCTATCTTAATGCCTTTAATTTCTTTTGTCTGTCTAATTGCTCTGGCCAGTGTTTCGAGAACTATATTGAATAGCAGTGGTGAGAAAGGGCATCCCTGTCTTGTTCCAGATTTTAGAGGGAATGCCTTCAGTTTTTCTCCATTTAGAATGATGCTAGCCTGAGGCTTAGCATATATAGCTTTTATAATGTTGAGGTAAGTTCCGGTTATCCCTAGTTTTTCTAATGTTTTGAACATAAAGGGATGCTGTACTTTGTCGAATGCTTTTTCTGTATCTATCGAGATGATCATATGGTTCTTATCTTTAAATCTATTGATGTGGTGGATAACGTTTATTGATTTCCGTATATTGAGCCAGCCTTGCATCCCAGGGATGAATCCTACTTGATCATGACGTACGATCCTTTTGATATGTTTTTGTATCCGATTTGCCAGAATTTTATTGAGGATTTTTGCATCTAAATTCATTAGGGATATTGGTCTGTAGTTTTCTTTCTTTGAGGTGTCGTTATCTGGTTTGGGAATCAGGGTGGTGTTGGCCTCATAGAATGAATTTGGAAGTTCTCCTCTTTTTCTATCTCCTGAAATAGATTGAAGAGTATTGGTATTAGTTCTTCTTTAAAGTTCTTGTGAAACTCTGCTGTATATCCATCCTGGGCTTTTCTTGGTTGGTAGTCTTTTGATAGCTTTTTCTATTTCCTCACTTGATATTGGTCTGTTTAGGTTGTTTATATCATCCTGACTCAATCTGGGTAGTTCATATATCTTAAGGAATTTATGGATGCCTTCACTATCCTCTATTTTATTAGAGTATAGGGTTTAAAATAATTTCTAATTATCTTCTGTATTTCTGAATTGTCTGTTGTGATGTTGCCTTTTTCATCCCGTATGCTAGTAATTTGGGTTCTCTCTTCTTCTCTTCGTTAGTATGGCTAGTGGTCTATCAATCTTATTTATTTTTTCAAAGAACCAACTTTTAGTTTTGTCAATTTTTTCAATTGTTTCTTTTGTTTCAATTTCATTGATTTCAGCTCTAATTTTAATTATTATTTGCCTTTTACTGTATTTGCTGCTGATTTGTTCTTCTTTTTCTAGGGCTTCGAGGTGTAGTGTGAGGTCCTTTATTTGTTGGCTTTTCCTTCTTTTAAGGAATGAACTCCATGAAATGAATTTTCCTCTTAGTACTGCTTTCATAGTGTCCCAGAGATTTCGATATGTTGTGTCTGAGTTTTCATTTACCTCTAAGAATTTTTTAATTTCCTCTTTGATGTCTTCTGTAACCCTTTGTTTATTCAGTAGCATATTGTTTATTCTCCATGTGATGCATGATTTTTCCTTTCTCATTTTATTATTGATTTCCAATTTCATTCCATTATGATCAGATAAAATGCATGGTAGTATCTCTATTCCTTTGTATTTGCTAAGAGTTGCCCTGTGGCATAATATATGGTCTATTTTTGAGAAGGATCCATGTGCTGCTGAGAAGAAAGTGTATCTACCTGATGTTGGGTGGTATATTCTGTATATATCAATTAAGTCTAAATTATTAATTGTGTTATTGAGTTCTATAGTTTCCTTATTCAACTTTTGTTTGGAAGATCTGTCCAGTGGTGAGAGAGGTGTGTTGAAGTCTCCCATGATTATTGTATGGTGGTCTATTAGACTCTTGAACTTGAGAAGAGTTTGTTTGATGAACGTAGCTGCACCATTGTTTGGGGCATATATATTAATGATCATCAAGTCTTGTTGGTGTATGGTTCCCTTGAGCAGTATGTAGTGTCCTTGTTTATCCCTTTTGATTAACTTTGGCTTGAAGTCTATTTTATTTGATACAAGTATGGACACCCCTGCTTGCTTCCGGGGTCCGTATGAGTGATATGATTTTTCCCAACCTTTCACCTTTAGTCTGTGTATGTCTTTTCCTATCGGATGAGTCTCCTGTAGGCAGCATATTGTTGGATCTTTTTTTTTAAATCCATTCTACTAGCCTGTGTCTTTTGATTGGTGCATTTAAGCCATTAACATTTAGGGTTACTATTGAGATGTGGTTTGTATTTCCAGCCATATTTGATTATGTATGTTACTTAACATGATTTGTTTTTCCTCTATGATTAGTTTTTCCTTTACTGTACTAACTCCCACTGTTGGTTTTCATTGTTATTTTTCATTTCCTCTTCCTGTAATGTTTTGCCAAGGATGTTTTGAAGAGCTGGTTTTCTAGCTGCAAATTCTTTTAACTTTTGTTTTTTGTGTAAGATTTTTATTTCATCTTCAATCCTGAAGCTTAATTTTGCTGGATACATGATTCTTGGTTGGAACCCTTTTTCTTTCAGCATTTGAAATATGTTGTTCCAGGATCTTCTAGCTTTCAGAGTCTGTGTTGAAAGATCAGCCGTTATCCTGATTGGTTTACCCCTAAATGTAATCTGCTTCCTCTCTCTTGTGGCTTTTAAGATTCTCTCCTTATTCTGTTTGTTGGGCATCTTCATTATTATGTGTCTTGGTGTGGATCTCTTATGATTTTGTGTATTCAGTGTCCTGTAGGCTTCTAGTATTTGGATTTCTTTTTCATTCTTTAAGTCTGGGAAGTTTTCTAGTATTATTTCATTTAATAGATTGCTTATTCCCTTGGTTTGGGCCTCTATACCCTCTTGTATCCCAGTAACTCTTAGGTTTGGTTTCTTGATGTTATCCCATAATTCTTGGATGTTCTGCTCATGATTTCTTAACATTCTCACTGAGCTGTCTATGTTCTTTTCAAGTTGAAATACTTTGTCTTCGTTGTCTGAAGTTCTATCTTCTAAGTGTTCTACTCTGCTGGTAATACTCTCATTTGAGTTTTTAATTTGGTTTATTGTTTCCTGCATTTCCAGGATTTCTGTTTGTTTTTTATATCCTCTATCTCCCTATAGAGTTGATCTTTTGCTTCTTGGATTTGTTTATGTAATTCATTGTCAAAGTGATTTTTCATTGTCTGAATTTGCTGTATAATGTCTTCTTGAGACTTCAGATCATCTGAAGCATGTATATCCTGAACTCTTTGTCTGATTTTCCATCAGCTGCAGATATTACCTCATCTAATGTTGAATTGACCTGTATTGTTTGTGGTCCTTTCTTTCCTTGTCTTTTCATACTTCTCATGATTCTTTCTAGCTTTGTGAAACTATTGTGTTAATGTTTTTCCCCTTATATATTTGTATTGTTCTTGTATAGCTCCAAAATCCGTCTTTTGCGGAGAAAGACAATGTTAACAGTTCCCAATATTAACAGTGCATTATCTAAGCACAAGTGTTCATTTTTAATACATTTATAGTTAGATTCTAAGTCTATAGATATTGGTTTTAATTATTACTTAAGAATATATTCATTAGTTTCATAAAAGGCATACCATATCTAGTGGCATATAGAAAACTTAATTTCAGACGAAGGATGTTATACTTAGAGGGAAAGGAGTGAGGGTATGAGGTTAAACTAACTTAGCACCTTTGGAGAACTCTAACCAATAGACTGGTAATTTATGGAAGAATGTATAGACTCAACCTCCTATCTGTATTTAGATAGTTACCCTATGTATAGATAGCAAAAGTTAGGAGATTGAAAGTGGGATAGAGAGAATACAAATGAAAAAAAATAACAAGGAAGAAAAGTGAAATAAGAGAAGGAAAAGGAAAGTAAGATAGAAATAAAGAAAAAAATGGGGGGAAGGTGGGGTATATGCAATTCCTCTATATTATATTACTTTGGTAATTCGGTTGTTCATGCACAGTTCTTGGTTTCACATATGCTGAAGTTGTGGAAGAGAGAGAAGAAAAGAGAGAAAGAAAGAGAGAAAAAAAGTCTCTCAGAACACTGTTTTCCTTTCTTCCAGTAGGTGGCCGTTGTCTATTCCTAGCTTGAGCCTCTGTATTCAGGGTGGTGGGTATAGCCAGTGTGAAAGGCCATGAGCTTCCACCTGTAGCCTCCCTACTCTACTCTCTGAGGTGGAAACCAGGTGCCTGGACAGTTGTTGTTTTGCGTTGATAGCTACAACCCCCAAAAGCTTGTGGGCAATATTTTGAGTTATCACAGCTAAGGGTGGGGGAGTTGGAAACCGGGTACCTGGATCAGCCGCAGAACCATGCTGGTCGCCACACCCCCTTTGATGGGTTTTAAGGGTTGATGGGGTCCTCCGGACTAGCACACGGGTCGGGGCCGGGCTTCCTCCTCCGCGTTATGAGAGTTTAGACCTCATCAGTGCATTGATTCCCTGATGAGGATTAACTCTAGGCAGGTAGGGTGTGGCTGAAGCAGGTAGATCAGTGGGGGAGTGTCTCTGAGGTTTATCTTTTGTCTGTGCTGAGAGGAGCTCTCGCTCTCTCACTTTGCATCCTTTCCTCCACCACAGTCTGCCTTGATGTCCTGCTTCACCTCAGGCCTTGGGAAATGGAGTTGACCATCTATAGACTGAGACTCTAAAACTGTGAGCACCAAATAACCTTTCCTCCTCTAAAATTGTGTTTGTCAAATCTTTTGGTCACTACACTATAGCTTTGTTGTGTAATTTGAGATAGGGTATTGTGTTGCCTCCAATATTGTTCTTTTGTTGTTGTTTTTTGGGTACTGGGGATTGAACTCAGGGGCACTCGACCACTGAGCCACATCCCCAGCCCTGTTTTGTATTTTATTTAGAGACAGGGTCTCACTGAGTTGCTTAGTGCCTTCTTTTTGCTGAGGCTGGCTTTGAACTTACCATCCTCCTGCCTCAGCCTCCTGAGCTGCTGGGATTACAGGTGTGTGCCATTGTGCCTGGCTCCAATATTATTCTTATTAATCAGAATTGCTTTGGCTATTCTCAGTCTTTTTTTCTTCTGTATGAATTATAGAATTGTTTTGTTTAGTTTCATGAATAATGGCACTGGTATTTTGATGTGATTGTATTGAATCTGTAAACTATCTTTGGTAACATAGCCATTTTAACAATATTAATTCTGCCTATCTATGAAGATGGGAGGTCTTTCCATCTTTAATGTCTTTTTTTATTTCTTTCCTCATTGTTTATAATTTTCATTTTAGAGGTCTTATACCTCCTTTGTTAGATTCATTCCTAGTTTTTTAAAAATCTATTTGAATGGAATTGTTTTCCTGATTTTTTCCCCAGCAGATTCATTATTGGTGGTGTATAGAACAGCTGTTGATTCTTATATATTGATTTTGTGTCCTGATACTTTGCTGACTTTGTTTATCAGCTCTAGAAATGTTCTGATGGAATTGTGTGGATCTTCTAAGTATAGGATCATATCATCATCAATCAGTAAAAATTTGGCTTCATCTTTTCCCATTTATATTGCTTTTATTCCTTTATCTTGCCTGATTACTCTGGTTAAAATTTCAAGTACTGTGTTGAGTAGAAGTTGTAAGAGAATACCTTCTAGCCTTGTTCCTGATTTTGGAGGAATTTCTTTCCATGTGTTCTCTAACAGGATGATTTTGCCTTTGAGTTTGTAGTAGTAACCTTTATAATGTCAAGTTAAGTTCCTTCTATCCCTAGTTTCTTTAAATTTTTATCATGATGGAGTGCTAAATTTTGTCAAAGGCTTTTTCTGCATCTATTGAGGTGATCATGTGATTTGCATCCTAATTTTATTTATGCAGTGCATTGCATTGTAGATTGTATATTTCTTGAATCTCTGGAGTGAAATCAACTTGATCATGTTGTAAAATTTTCTTAGTGGTGTTTTTGAATCTGGGTTATTAATATTTTATTCAGAATTTTTGCATCAGCCTTCAAGAGGGATATTACCCTGCAGTTTTCTTTCCTTGACATGTCCTTATCTGGTTTTGTCGGGGTGATTCTGGCTTCATGGAATGTATTTGGAAGTTGTCCTCACCGCTGTCTTTCTTTCATAAAACCCTTTGAGGAGCAGTGGCATTGGTTCTTCATTGAAGCTCCGGTAGGATTCAGCTAAGAATCCATTCGGAGGCTGGGGTTGTGGCTCAGTGGTAGAGCACTTGCCTAGCATGTGTGAAGCATTGGGTTCACTCCTCAGCATGATATATAAATAAGTAAATAAAATAAAGTTATTATGTCCATCTACAGCCAAAAAAGAAAAAAGAATCCATTTGATCCTGGACTTTTCTTTGATGGCAGGCTTTTTATTACTGCTCCAATCTCATTGCTTGTTACTAATCTGTTTGGATTTTTAATATCCTACTGGTATATTTTTGGTAGGTCATATTTGTCTAGAAATTTGTCCATTTCTTCTAGATTTTTCAGTTTATTGCAACTAAGATTTCCCAGATAATTTACAATAGTATTTTTTCATTAATTTTTGCTCTGATCTTCATTATTCTCTTCCTTCTGGATTTGGAATTATTTTGTTCTTGTTTTCCTAGAGCATTGAAGTGTATCTTTAGATTGTTTATTTGTGATCTTTCTGACTTTTTTTTATGTAGGCACTCAGTGCTATAAAATTTCCTATTAGAACTGCCTTCATAGTGAGTCAGAGATTTCAGCATGTATTATAGTTTCATGTTTGACTAAGAGTTTCCTAATGTCACCAGTCATTTCTTCAATGAGCCATTTATCATTTGAAAATGTATTGTTCAGTTTCTGTATCTTTATGTATTTTCTGTAGTTTTTTGCTGTTGATTTATAATTTATGTCATTATGATTTGATAAGATGAAGAGATCAGTTTTTAGTATTTGTCAAGACTTGCTTTGTAGCCTAAAATATGGTTTATGAGCAGCTGAAAAAAAGTGAATTGGCTATTGTTGAAAGAAATATTCTATAGATGTCTATTAGGTTCATTTTATTTATAATATTTTTTATGTCTGAAGATTATTTACTGAACTTATGTTTAGATGACCTATTTATTAGTGAGAGAGAAGTGTTGAAATCACTCAGTGTTGGTATAACGTAGTCAGGCCTTTGTTTTTAAACAAATCTGCCTATTCATGTCTTTTAAATTGGAGAATTGAGACCATTTACACTGAATGCTGTTATAAAGAGATGTTGATTATTTCCTGCTGTTTTGGTGTATTGCTAATGATTAATTCAGCTCTATTCCTTATTTGTTTACCCTTCTAATGAGATTCATTTTTCAGGAGCTCTAGAATTTAAGTTCTTCTGTGTATAGTATTTCTTTTTAAGTATTTTATGTAATGCTGGCTTAGTAGTCATGAATTATTTTAGTTTATGCTTATCTTGGAATTTTTTTTAATTTTTTCTTTAATTCATAAGAATAGCTGTTCTGGATAAAGCAATCTTGGTTGGCAGTTATTTTCTTTCAAGGTTTAGAATACCTCATTCTAATCCCTTATGGATTTTAGAGTTCGTGGCAAGAAATCAGAGGTGACTCTTAGTGGTTTACCTCTTACTATGATCTGATGTTTTTTCTCTTTAAGCTTTTAAAATTGTATTCTTGTTTTCTGTGTTAGACATTTTAATTATAATGTGTCATGGAGAGGGATTCTTTTCGGATCCCTCTTATTTATTTGTGGTTCTGTGTCTCCTTTATATAGATGTCAGTCTCATCCCCAAGGTTTGGAAATGTTTCTGTTATTTCACTGAAAAGCTTATTAGCCTTTATCTTTTCACTTCTAGTGATTCTTAGGTTTGTCTTTTAACGTTGTCCTATTTTGATCATTTTATTTTTCTTTATTGCTGATTGAGTGTTCAAGTTCATGTATTTTGTATTCGAGTCCTGAAATTCTGCCTGCTCTGTGGTCTAATCTATTGGTTTGACTTTCCACTGAATTTATTTGATTTGTTGTCTTTCATATCCAGAAATTTTGTTTGGTTCTTTTTCTGAATCTCTCTTTACTGAAAGGCCGTTTCAAATTCTATGTTTTCTCTCTTGATCACTCCTTAGGTCTGCTTCGATGATTTTCACAATGAACTTTTTATATTCATTGTCTGGAGCTTCCTCCACATCTCCCTCCAAATCAGTATCTGGAGATTCACTTGTTGTCAGGGGTTGTAAATTTTGGAAGGGCTCTTGTTAGCCTGCCTCCTTGTGTTTCATGAGTCTTATTTTTGCACATCTGTTGTGATGTGTTTCTCTTTTTTGTGAGATATTTTCTTTTTGCATGTTTTTATTGATAAATTATAGTTGTGCGATGATGAGATTTGTTGTTAAACATTCATACATGCACATAATATAACAATATATTTTGATCAATATCACTCCAAAGCACTTCCCCTCTCTCTCCCCACCTCCCAACCTCTGGTCCCTTTTCTCATCTCCCTTGGTTTTCATGGTATCCCTGCCTACCCCCGCCCCATACACATACCATCCAACTCTTGAACTTTTGGGTTTGGCTTATTTTGCTTAACATGATGCTCTCTGGTTCTATTCATTTTCCTGCAAATGACATAAATAGGGGCCTATTGAGAAAACCATTGCCTGTGCCTATATATTGGAGTGTTGACCCTACATTTATTTTTTAGGCGTTACATAGTGTCTGGTCTGAATCCCAGGTCTTTGATCATTTTGGGTTGACTTTTGTGAGGGTAGGAGAGGATGGTCTACTTTCATTCTTTTACATATGGATAACCAGTTTTCCCAGTGCGATATGTTAAAAAGGCTGTCTTTTCTCCAATGTGTCCTTGGCACCTTTGTCAGGGGCCAGATGGCTGTAGGTGTATGGGTTTGTCTCTCTGTCTTTACTGTGTCATTGTTCTATGTGTGTCTCCTTATGCCAGGCCTGGGCAGATTTGTTACCTAGCTCTGTAGGAAAACTTGAGGTCAGGGATTGTGATACCTCCAGCTTTGCTGTTTTGGCTTAGCATTGCTTGGGCTATTCTGGGTCTTTTAGTCTTCCACATGAATTTTAGGACTATTTTTCCCAGTTCTGTGAAGAATGTCATTGGTATTTTGATGGGAATTACATTGAATTTGTATATTGATTTTGGTGGTTTGGCCATTTTAATAATATTAATTCTGCATATCCATGAACATGGAAGGTCTTTCCATCTTTTGAGGCTGTCTTCAGTTTCTTTCTTCCATATTTTGTATATTATTCCTAGAGGGCTTTTTTAGGCTATTATGAATAGAATTATTTTCCTGATTTCTTTCTCAGCAGACTCATTGATGGTATAGAGGAAAGCTACTGATTTTTGTATGTTGATTTTGTAACCCACTACTTTGCCACATTTGTTCATTAGGTATAGCAGTCTTTTGGTGGGACTTTTGTATCTTCTAATTATAAGATCATGTTGTCTGCACTGATGATTTTACTACTACTTTTCCATTTTTATCCTTTTTATTTCCCTTTTCTAGCCTAATTACTCTGACTGTATTAAGTAGGAGTGGTGAGAGTAGATATCCTTGTCTTAATTCCAGACTTTAATGGAAATGCTTTCAGTTTTTCCCCATTTCTATGAGATTGATGTTGGGTTTTTCATGTATAACCTTTTTGATGTTGAGATAGGTTCCTTCTTTGTCTAATTTTTTCAGTGTTTTTATAATGGATGGGTGCTGAATTTTGTCAAAGGTCTCCTGTATCTATTGAGATGACTAATTCTATTTGTGTGATAAATTACATTTATTGATTTGCATGTGTTAAACCATTCTTGCATTTCTGGAATAAAACCAACCTGGTTTTGATGTACAATCTTCTTACTATGTAGTTGAACATGATTTGCTAATATTTTATTAAGTATTTTGTGTCTAATTTCATCAGGGATATTGGTCTACAGTTTTCTTTCCTTTATGTATCCTTATCTGGTTTTGGTATGATACTGGCTTCATAGAATGAATTTGGAAGTGTTCCTTTATGTTTCATGGAATAATTTGAGGAGTATTAGCACTTGTTTTTCTTTAAAGGTCTGGTAGAATCCAGCTGAGAGTGATTAGTTATCTCTTTATAGTAAGTAGTCATTGATGGTTTTAAATAAAATAGTAACATAATCAAATCTTCCCTTAAGGAATGTAATTTTTGCAACTAAAAAAAACAATTATATATGCATTACCTTTTTCCCAACCACTGCATCTCTAGGAATACCTACACAAACATAAAGTGTTATATACACAGGGATTTTTAGTGAGCATTGTCTGTCAGAGTGATAGGATACCAACAGTCCAAATATCCATTGACAAGCTGAATAAACATGGAAAATTATATATATGACTATGACTGTGTAACAGCAAGAACCAGATAGCCTGATTTATTGCTCTTAAATAAAGTGAAAACACTCAGCATGGACACAATTCAGCCAAGTTCTTCCCACTTTATAATAAGATTGGCCTTTTTTCCTATTTCTAATACCTTCAGTTTCATTTCCATCTTAGACCTCATCAGAATTACCTTTATCACCCTTATTTTCCTCAACATACGTGACCACTTAAGTCATCTCTAAGAAGTTTCAGGCTCCTGGGCGTGATCGCACACCCTTGGAATTCCAGCAGCTCTGGAGGCTAAGGCAGGAGGATCGCAAGTTCCAATCCACCCTCAACAAACTAGTGAGACCCTATGGCTAATAAAAAAAAATTTTCAAAAAAGGGCTGGGCATGTGGCTCAGTGATTGAGTGTCCCTGGTACAAAAAAAAAAAAAAAAAAAAGTTTCAGACTCCCTATAACTCTCTCTTTCTGAGCCCTCGCCAGAATTTCCCTCGTGCTTCATTCACGACTATAAAGGCTTTTCCCAGCATGTACTTCAAAACGGTTCCAGCCTCTACCCATCACCTATTCCAAAGCCACTTGCACATTTTCACGTATTTGTTACAGAAGCACCTCTTTCCTCCGGCACCAGTTTTGCTCTTACGTTTTCTGTTTTGTTCTGCTTTAATAGAATACCACAGAGTGGGTAATTCAGAACAAACAGAACCTGCTCAGAGTTCTGTACTCCTGGATCCAGCATCATGGTGCCAGCCTCTGGCAAGGGTTTCCTAACTGTGTCATCACATGGCATAGGGTGGAAGCACAAAGAGGGCAAGAGGGAGAAAGGAGCTGAACTCACTCTTGTATCATGGGGTTAGTCCCACTCAGGGTCTGATCCCTTCTTACAGGTCTCACGATTAAATTTATCACAGTGGAATTAAATTTCAACATGAATTTTGGAGGGGACCAATATTCAAACCATAGCACTCTCACATGTCAGTAAAGACCAGATGGAGAACCTGGACTCCAGACCTCACCCTGAAATAAGAAGAAGTATCTGCCTCTCCAGCTGCCATGGTACCAGAAATGATCCAGACACTTCCTAAAGCAGAAGATAAACAAAACCCAGACCCTCCTGACATAATGCCTAGAGTGCCCAGGATACAAATGAAAATACGAACAGCCATTACAGTGGTTGGGTGATTAGCGTATACAGATAACTGAAGTGAATCACAGCAGTTCCATGGGATAGGATGGGCTACAGGGAACACAGTTATAAAGATGCTTACACCATATGTGAAGCAGTATAGTTATATTGTTATTATAAGGGGAGTCATAGATTAAAGCATCTATTGCAAAAACCAAATTTTCAAGACGTTTAAATGATGCAGCATGAAACAAGCAAGATCAGATGGATTTGTATAAATGCCAGTTCTGCTTCCTGGTTGCCATGAGGTGAGATGCTCTGCTGCACCTGCCTTCTCCACCATGGTGCTGAGCCTCACCACAGGTCCATGGTCTGAAGTCAGCTGACCATGTGCTGAAACATGAGCCAAAAAGCCTTAACTAATTTTTTTTTAGAGGGGGCAAGTACTGGTGATTGAACTCGGGGGCACTAAACCACTGAGTCACACCCCCAGCCCTATTTTGTATTTTATTTAGAGACAGGGTCTCACTGAGTTGCTTAGTGCCTCCCTTTTGCTGAGGCTGGCTTTGAACTCATGATCCTCCTACCGCAGCCTTCTGAGCTGCTGAGATTACAGGCATGTGCCACCGTATCTGGCTAATTTTTATAAAGTTCTGTTTGTTTGTACAACATAGTTAATTTAAACATTTTCATTGTGGGTGCACATGAAATAAGCGGCAGTAGAAAATAGTTGTTGAGAGTTTTTAAATAGCAAAGTAGGCAGTTTTTCCTTTCAGGAAAAGCAATATTAAATATTAGTTTTCAAAAAAATCCATACTTAAAACTATTTAGTTCAAGTCACAGAATTTTGCTCAGAGACCCCAATGCAATGCACAGTTAGCTGCCTAGGATGACCTGTTTGAAAGGACAATATCCCTTCAGAGTATAACTTTACCAATTTTGGCACAGAAAAGAAGTTCTTGAGAACAAGAACATGATTTAAAAAGAGGAAGGAAAAACCTAGGAAAAAAATATCATAAACCAAAACTTTGATGGTGCAGTGAAAGTAATTCTAAGATCAGAATTTATGGCCCTAAATGCATGCATTAAAAAAGGTCAATCTCCCAGTGGCTCAGGATGCTGAAACAGGAGGATTGTGAGTTCAAAGTCAGACTCAACAAAAGAAAGGTGCTAATCAACTCAGTGAGACCCTGTCTCTAAATAAAATACAAAATAGGGCTGGGGATGTGGCTCAGTGGTTGAGTGCTCCTGAGTTCAATCCCTGGTACCCGCCCTCCCCCCCCAAAAAAGGACAATCTTGAATCAGTGACCTACCTTTTATATCTGAAAATACTAGAAAAAGAAGATCCAATTAAATCTAAATTAGTAGAAGGAAGGAAATAATAGTGATTAGAAAAGAAATAAAGGCAAGGAAAACTATAGAGAAAATTAATAAACCAGTAGTTTTTTTTACTTAAGAAAATATGAAAAATTGACAGACTAGATTGAGAAAGAACACTCAAATTACTGATATCACAAGTGAAAGTGAGAGGTATTACCAACTGTACAGAAATAAAGTGACCATAAGAGAATACTGTGAACAGCTGTATCCCAACAGATTGTATCAGCTGGGTGAGAGGAACACATTCCTAGAAACACAGCATGCGCCAAAACTGAATCATGAAAACAGAAAATCTGTTTTCTAGACCACAAGTAGTTTCTAGTACCAATCGCCAGTAAAAGGAGCCAGGATTCCTGGGGAAATGGCTGATTCTAGGATCCAGACAAGGAATGTGAGGAAACGCTCAAGAACCAAAATATGTGCATATGACAGAGAACAGAGGAGGAATTCAGTTTGGGGTACTAAATTCTCAGTAGCCCAGACTACAGCAATTTGAGCAACAATAAATTATTGATTTATAACCCAAAGTATAAAATACCCGTACTTGAATACTAAGTCATTGAATATAAACAAATAATTGGGAAAAGTTGAAAAATCTCCTAAACAGAGTTATCCTACTAATTGATGTAGTTACTGCCCCTTCAGGGAGATAGAGCATAACTCTGCTCTACTTTAGTGGGCTGTGCCCAGTGACTTCCTTCTGGAGAGTACAGTCTGCACAGGGGAGAAGGAGCACATTTCCAGTGGAGACCTGGCATACAGTTCCTCAGCCAGATGAACAAGGATAACCTCACCAGCCATTAGTGTTGGTAGCATGTACCGTTAATGAAATGTGATAAAAATGGCAGACATTTAATCTGTGGCTTTTTTCCCATATATACACGACAACAGTTTAGTTATGAGAAAAACATCAGACAATCTCAAATTGAAGGACTTTTTACAGTGTCCTTGAAACAGTGTTATGAAAATCAAGGCAAGTCTCTTAAAGGCTAGGAAATATGAGATAATTCTACTGCCAAATATGAGATAATAATCTGTTATTCTTATAGGGCTCACCTCATTTGTTTCTCTGTTCTCCTGCCTTTTGTCTTAAGCCTGTATATGGAATATACATTTTTTTTTAGATGTCTGATATGGACAGATAAATGAATTTATTTTACTATAGATAGAAATGGAAGTCCTCATGAAATCTCCTGTTTAAATCCAAGACATGGACCATTTTAGTATATAATGTTATTTAGGATTGCAGTTCAGAGATTTAACGAAATTATTTGAGTGTAAGAAAAAAAATGTTTATTGTCACTTTCCCTCCAAAAGGTACAGCAAACACCTTGAATGTGCCATTTTTTTAAGAGAGAGTGAGAGAGAGAGAGAATTTTTTAATATTTATTTTTTAGTTCTCGGCGGACACAACATCTTTGTTGGTATGTGGTGCTGAGGATCGAACCCGGGCCGCACGCATGCCAGGGGAGCGCGCTACTGCTTGAGCCATATCCCCAGCCCAAAATGTGCCATTTTTTAAGCTGTGCTTTACTGCCAGCACCCTGAGCAGCGGTGGAAATGGAGTCCCCTCCAGTGGAATGGGCTGGCTGAGACATAAAAGCTAAGAAAAACAGGATGGTGAAATCACCACAGAACACAGAAAGTATTTTCAAAGGCAAGGTCAGGATGGGCCAGCTGACCAGACAGGTCCAGCTTCTAACAGAGGAACCTGTGCCTGCTCTGTTTATATCGGGAGACGTCACAGGCTTTGCAGGAAAGATTTTCACCAAAATAGGATACAGGTGGGGCAGGTGGGCTGCTCAGCTCCTGATGACGGGTCAGTCCCTTCTCTAGTGAGCGGCCTGGGACCTTTCTAGCAGAACGGAGAGAAGGTCACGTGTACTGGGAGATCCGTCTCCGTGGGAGAGCCACAGGAGGTTCCCAGGGCCAGACCTGTCCCTCCCCTGGCTGTGATGCCCAGGAAAGGTCCTAACGCGTTACTCGGACAGCTTCCCCCAGTGCTTTGCTTCACATTCAGGAGCAGCGGAATCTATGCAGCCTACTCAAGTTCTAAATTATTTCCTACTTACAGGGTTCTGCTTTACCAAACCAGAACTGATCTTCACATTGGAACAAGGAGAAGATCCGTGGTCATTAGAGAAAGAGAAAGGATTCCTAAACTGGACTTCCCCGGGTGAGTAATTGAATACTGGCAGAAAGCTCACTGAGTAACTAGGAGGACGCTTACCACTCAGCATGTAGCCATACTTGTGGCTAAAAATCAACAGAAAGGATACAGAGCAGAATCAGTTTAAAAAGGGCAGGAGGCAGAGTACCAGGAAAAGAGGCACAATCACAGAAACAGGAAACACTGGGTTCCCCTGGCTATGAATTGTAACATGTTGTCTACTCAGAATCCTGATGATTAGGACTAGGAGCCCAGGATTTCTATCATATAGGTACCCTCTATAGTATGTTAAAAGTCTGGGTATTCAGATGCAAAGCACAGGTTCAGGATGAGTCGTAGATGATTTATAGGTTGTGTGGATGATCAGACAATCTGTGAGTCAGGTAGATGGTTTATAGGCATCTTTATCTATCATGAGTCAAAGTGTAGATGTGTCTGGGTATGATGGCCCCTCTGAGCAGTGCTGGGACCCTGTGTAGATGTGAAGGGAGAGCAGGTGCTCAGCATAGGGACAGGCAGTCTGGGTATGATGGCCCCTCTGAGCAGTGCTGGGACCCTGTGTAGATGTGAAGGGAGAGCAGGTGCTCAGCATAGGGACAGGCAGTCTGGGTATGATGGCCCCTCTGAGCAGTGCTGGGACCCTGTGTAGATGTGAAGGGAGAGCAGGTGCTCAGCATAGGCCCAGGCAGTCTGGGTAAGATGGCCCCTCTGAGCAGTGCTGGGACCCTGTGTAGATGTGAAGGGAGAGCAGGTGCTCAGCATAGGCCCAGGCAGTCTGGGTAAGATGGTCCCTCTGAGCAGTGCTGGAAACCTTAGGAATACTCTTGAAGTCTAAGTTCCCAGACACCAGCCCAGGGCTGACCTGAAGCAGTCCTGTCTCAGGCCTGCTGTATCATCTTTTGTTTGCACAAAGGCTACTCAGACCCACAGCATAATACAGAGTAAGACAGATGCCTGTGCTACATCAACTAATATAAATGGGTTACATTCTCATTTTAAAAGTAAATGATGCCCTGTTGGCTTAAAGAGATAGTTCAGACTACAGTTATGAGTTGTTAAACCAATAAGCATAACCATGTTTATCTCACTCATACTAAATGTTCAGATCAAAGAACAGATGAGGAAAGGGACATTTTAATAATGCTAGAGACAATTTTAAAAGAATATATGAGTTTTGAATATTTATCCACCAAATAAATTGATCTCAAGTTTTATTTTTTAAAAAAACTGCAAGAATTGTAAGAAGAAACATGACCATATTGAATACAGTAGATCTTGGGTTTTTTTGAGCACAACTTTTCATTTCTCCAGTTGTACGATACAGTAGATCTTAATATTCCTCTCTGATTTCAGTTGCACATCCAGTGATACCAGTTGACTCTCTAGAATACTGCTCAGCACACTGCACCCCTCAGGACAAACCCTGCCTGCTGCCTGTTTTGGTGAAGAAAGAGATTAGAACACAGCCATGTCTGTTCATGGCTTCATGCTACAAGGCAGAGCGGAGTCATTGCCACAGAGGCCACGTGACAAGCACAGCCAGATCATTCACTCTTCTCCCTCCCACTGAAAAAGTTCACTGACCCCTTGCTCCAGAATTTATAAGTCAGCATGTTTCATTAAGATTAAATTGACATGTTTTTCAAATCTCTACTCTGAAAACAAAGAATAAACCTCTTGAAACCACCTCGGAACACTGACAAAATGTAAAAGTATTTTAGGGAAATGTCAGTAAGCGCCAAAAAGTAGAGATATTATTGTTCCATGAAACTAAAATTTGAATACAATATAATTTTTTAAAAAGTCTGTCTTGAAATGAAAAAAAAATGAGCATGTATCTTTAAAAGCATATTTGATTAGAGTAAATCAAAATTTTTCAATATCCAGAAGATTTTTAAAAATGAAAAACATGCATCTTGGACAACAGGCAAAATACTGCTTAAAAGAAAAATTTTTGTTTATGTACTTATGTTAAAAAGCAAGAATGTTTTCAAAGAAAGTCATTATACTTTTTAAAGATAAAAGTATAATGAGGGGCGGGGTTGTGGCTCAATGGTAGAGCTCTTGCCTAGAATGCACGAGACACTGGGTTCAATCCGCAGCACACATAAATATAAAATAAAGATATTGTGTCCACCTATAACTAAAAGATAAATATTTAAAAAGATAGTAAAACTAAATAAACTATAAACTATAATGATACAAATAGTAAAGCCAAAAAGTGGTTCTCATAATAAAAATAATAAAAATTACTATACATGAAAAGGAGAATGAAGCATTACTACTCATGTTGAATTTTGGCTCAGATTTCTACTCTAACCTTGAAATGCTGTTATCTCTCTGTAAACTCTTACCTCACTTCGTGGATGTGCGAAAACAAAAATGAAACTCTGTGCCAGAGAGCACAGTTATTGAGTGAGTTCTTTTACCACCTAGATTATCTAGGGGAGTAAAGCAGGATGTTTCACTCTCCCATACTCCAGCATGTACCATATAATAAACATTGTAGACTAACTCCAGAGCCTATTGGAAGAGAAATTTCATATTGCTTCATTTAGACAATACTATGTCTTTCTAAATGAAATTACATGTGTGTAAGGCAGGAATTTGGGTTGATTTGGAGAAAGAATGTGAGTAAAAGGGAAATTGATAGAAATGAACCATGTGTCATTTAAACACTGATGTCTTGGGGTTGGCGTGGTGGCTCCGTGGTACAGCGCTTATGTAGCATGTGCAAGGCACTGGGTTTGGTTCTCAGCACCGCATATAAATAAATAAAGGTTTATTGACAATTTAAAAATATTAAAAAAAAAAGACTGCTGTCTTGTCAAAATGAGAGCAAAGTACCATGGACTAGTGGAGTGGTAGCTCAAATACATAATGGGCATGCAGCTAGTGTAAAGCTTTCTTTTCCTGAATCACATCCCTCTTAGATCTTTTACCTGTTGGTACCTAGGAAAATAAATTCAATGCTTTGAACATTTTTAGCACAGGCTGATATTTTTAGATAGCATATGTGTAGCAGCAGGGCAATTGTATCAAATATATTGCAAGAAATACATGATAAGGAAATGTAAAGTTTCTAGGGCCAGGTTGAGAAACAATCCCTTAAGATTCTGAGTCAATACAAAATAAGTATGTTTTAAAAGTAGATAGCAGAATTAAGGACTGGAGAGGGACAAGACTGGTTTGGGGGAAATGAGTAAGCGAGTTGAAAGAAAATTAACACTTGATGACTAGAAAGGGTAACTGTTAAACGTCTCTGATGTAATGATACAGTCTAGTCAGGAAATGACTGACTCCGGTGGGTTCCACACTCCAGTTTCCCATTTGTGTTCTCATGACGCTGCTGTGGATGGAATGAAAGCCTGGCCTGTGGGACGACTTCTTCCCACATGAGAAAATTGATGCCATTATGAATTATGTTGGTGTTGAGACACTTTATGGAAAAAACAGCTATAGCCAGAATAGGCTAATGATTGTCCTCCCTTTGTAATCTGTATTTGACTGAGTGAGAACCTAGATCTGGTGTTCCTCCCTGACGTAAACCCTGCTGTGCACTGATTTTCTTGTTGTTACTCTTGTCATCTACTTAGTGCTGATACTCTTTGTCAAATTCTTCACATTTCCTCATTTTTCTCTCCCAGGATCTCAACTGTCTTAAATAAACTACATTCTTTTATATCCTTTTCTCTACTCGCTTTTGAAAATTATATTTTAAGATGCCAAGTGCATGTGTGTGTTCATTTTTGTTTTCCTCCCTTTTACTACAAAAAAAGCTTTTTTGAAGGGGAAAAAAAGGTACATAAAGAGTATATATCTCAAATTGTTGGGAAGCTAAGCCAGAAACCACAGAATCAGATGCGTAATAGAGCTTATGTATGTGTGTCCCATTCGTAACAGCTGTGTTAAGTACAAATATACTTTAACTATTTAAAAAGTATTTTTATTTTTCTCATTTTTAGAAGACTCACAACCTGATAAAGTCTCAGAAAAGAGCCCAGAAAATCAAGGCAAACGTTTGTGGCAAGTTTTGTTCACCAACAGATCATTGACTACAGAGCAAGAAATTCCAGAGAAACCGTGTAACCTGGAAATAAATATTTTCCCTGCAAGAATGATGCCTTATCAGTGTATTGCTTCTGGGCCTACTTACCCGAGCCTCAGCCTTTTGGCCTCACGCTGTCAGTATTCAAGAGGAGAGACTTGTGAGCTTAACTTGTATGAGAGGTGGCTCCTCAGTATTAAGGGTCACACAACTAATCTTGGAGAGGAGTCTTTTGTTTGCAGTAAGAATGTGAGAGCTCTTCATTGTAAGGAGGAAGTTATTCAGCCTCAGACAATTCAGAATTTCGGGCAGGATTTTCAATATAAAGAACGAGGTAAAACTTTACTTGAAAAGGCTGCCCTCATTACTTCTCCTGTGGTCCACCAAAAGGTGAAATCGTATAAATTCAGTACGTTTGGAGAAAACCAAGGTGACAGATCCACCTTTTTCATCTCCCAGAGCATTCATCCAAAGGACAAGAGTCACAATGAGCTTAATGAAAGCAGGAATAGTTTCAGTAGGACCACCCAAAGAACTGACACAGGAGGAAAACCCTTTGGCCACAAATCCCACATTAGAGGACAGCAGAGAATTCACTTTGAGGTGAAGCACTTTGAATATGAAAAAAATTTCAGCCATAGTTCACCCCCGCAGGTACATCAGAGAACTCACACCACAGATAAACCCACTGACCTTAACACGTGTGCAGAAACATTAAGCTGCCAATCAACTTTTAATGAGCATCCAAGAACCCACATAAGGGTGAAACCCTGTGAGTGTGATGCATGTGGGAAATCCTGCTCTACGAATTTACGCCTGATTCGGCCTCAGAAAAGTCAGAGCGGGGAGAAACCTTATGAATGTCCTGACTGTGGGAAAGCTTTCAGTGAGAAGGCACGCCTAAGGAAACATCAGAGAACTCACACAGGAGAGAAGCCCTACAAATGTGACGGATGTGAGAAGTCTTTCAGTGCAAAGTCAGGCCTCAGAATCCATCAAAGAACCCACACAGGGGAGAAACCCTTCGAATGTCATGAATGTGGGAAGTCTTTCAACTATAAGTCAATCCTCATAGTACACCAGAGAACGCACACGGGAGAGAAACCCTTTGAATGCAGTGAATGTGGCAAATCTTTCAGCCACATGTCAGGCCTTAGGAATCACCGGAGAACTCATACAGGGGAGAGACCCTATAAATGTGATGAGTGTGGGAAAGCTTTCAAACTGAAGTCAGGCCTAAGAAAGCACCACCGAACACACACAGGGGAGAAGCCCTACAAATGTAATCAGTGCGGAAAAGCTTTTGGACAGAAATCACAGCTTAGAGGGCACAACAGAATTCACACAGGGGAGAAACCCTATACCTGCAGTCACTGCGGGGAAGCGTTCAGTCAGAAATCAAACCTCAGAGTACATCACAGAACTCATACTGGGGAGAAACCCTATAAATGTGATGAATGTGGGAAAACCTTCAGGCAGAAATCAAATCTCAGAGGACACCAGCGAACTCACACCGGGGAGAAGCCCTATGACTGTAATGAATGTGGAAAAGCTTTTAGTGAGAAGTCAGTCCTGAGAAAGCACCAGCGAACTCACACGGGGGAGAAACCCTACACCTGTACTCAGTGTGGGGAAGCTTTCAGTCAGAAATCAAACCTCAGAGTACATCAGAGAACTCACACAGGAGAGAAACCTTACAAATGTGATAAATGTCGGAAAACTTTCAGCCAGAAATCAAGCCTTAGAGAACATCAGAAAGCCCATGCAGGATTAAATGTATGAATGTAAAGAATATGGGAAACATGGGCAGTCTCTCACCCAGAGTGCTGATCTCATTGATATCACAGAACCTACCCAGCAGAGAAACGCTAGAAAGATGATGACTATGGGAAATATTCTGTGAATTCAATCCTCAGAAAACGCATGTTGTAGAAAAAGCTTCAAGAAACTCATAAAAACATGAAATTTTTATGTAGGCCATCAAAACTAATTCATCATCAGAGAAATCACAGAAAGAAAACCTAGAAAGTAATAAATGTGTGATAACCTTTAGCCAAAGGTTATCTTTCTCAGTTTAGCCCAGAATATTTAAAAGATAGAGACCTAACCACAAATCAAGACAGACAAGGAATGCAGGTGACGGGCATGGGCAATCCTGCCATAGCCAACCCCCAGTTTGACTTATACAAAGGTAGTCTCCCTCATCTAATTACTAAATATGTTGACCAGTAGCCATGTCCTCTTCTGTCCCATCCTCCATCTAGACATAATTTCTCAACCACTCTCACCAAAGGAAGTCATATTGTTAACTTCCAGCTAATAGAATGTAGGGTTCAGGGACAGACGAGTCTCATTAAATACATCTCTAAAATTTTCTCACCAGAATGGGGTAGATATTACTTCTAGGAAAAGTTGGAGTTCACACACTAGGATGAAGGCGTACCTGATGGTAGAAACCAGGGTCAAGGAAGGACCGTGTAAATGGGGTTCCTCCTCCACATACTCAGTTGGGTGTTTCATATCAAGAAAATAAACTTGCTCTCTGCTGAAGTTCTGCAAGGTTTGGTATACTTGGTAATGACCTAAACTCACCAACCCTTACTTAATAAAACGTAAGCATGTGATTTCTGTTGTCATAAGAACAACTTATGTTTTCTATGTATCAGAAAAGTCCCGTAGGAAACCTGACAGTATCCTGAATGGCCATAGCTTCTGTCCAAAACTCTTCTTCATCAAACAGGAAAATATTGGAAGTAGAAATCCAGTATTTTAAAACACACACAGAGGAAATCTACCAAGAAAATGGTATAAAAAATTTGTGATAATTGAGTTTTGAATATATGAACGTTTCAATAAGACATCAAACTTTATTATCTCTCAGAGATACAAGGGGAATCAATTTTGAGAAAGGTAGGTAATAGCCTTTATTTAGAAATTTTATATCAAAACTTGTTCATATGTAATATGAAAACATCTAGTAAAATGTACAATATTGATTCATAGACATTCACTAGTACAAAAAAAGCTTAAGAAGAACAAAAAAAGGCTGGGGTTGTAGCTCACTGGTAGAGCATCGCCTAATGTGTGAGGCAGTGGGTTCAGTTCTCAGCACTGCATTCAAATGAATTAAATAAAATTTTTAAAATAAATAAATTGCATAAACTAAACAAAAGCATTGCATGTACATGAGTGTTTTCTGAGGTATCATTTATGTGTGGATATGTGCATGCCACTTGCCAGGCATTTGTGAATTTAAACCCAACATAATTGGAATGGAATCATGTACCCCCTGCTTAATAACTATTCTGACATCAGCTACAATTTGCCATATGTATATTAATAATAAATCTTGTACAGCAAATATCTGAAAATTGAGAGTGCCAGACCACATTCCCTGCTGCCTTCTGATGTGCATATAGGAAGAGCCATTGTTCCTAAATGTTTTCAGTACCTTATTACCTCAGAGTCATGACGCATGTAAAACACGGACACACATACGTGTGCTTTCAGCATCACTGATGGCTTCCTTGGCCATGTTGAATATATCAGTGGGCCCTTTTATTGCACTTTTTTTATTTCTAGAATTTTAATTTTATTTCTAGGATTTTCATTTTATTTCTAAAATTTTCATTTTATTATCGTTTCCATCTCTCTGCTGGAATTACCTGTCTGATCCTGCGTGGTGTCCATCTTTTCCATTATAGTCATTTCATGTGGTGGTTGGCATTCTCTGAGGTAAGCAACGGTTTGGGTCCTTGTTTTTCTCTGAAGACACTGAGCTCTCCAGATTTGGGGTTAGTTTTTTTTTTTTTTTTGCCATGTGACCTCACACTGTATCTGTACATTCAAGAAAAGTTGTAATCTTTCCAGCTGTATTCTTTCTGTACAAATAGGAATAATACTCTGTCCTGCTCCCTACTTCCCTGAGGTATAATGGAAAATCATTAGTTAATCTTTAAGAAATGTTTCAGGGTAGTTTGATGAAGAAAGATGATTTTTTCCCAAAAAAATGGTGCTAAAGTAACTATATATTCATTTATATCTCTTACACTGTAATTTGAAATGTATTTAGAATCATATATGCAAACATTATAACTAAATACAACATTTTTTTAGAAAACTGAAAAAATTGCATTTGAGGTGTGCAGAAATTTTAAGGTAGAATTTTTAAAAGCTTGAAATATAAGAGTAAAAATATTGGGATGAATTAAAATTTAAAACTTTAGCTTTTTAAATTTTAACATGAAAATGAATAAGGGAAACAGACTGAGAGACACTCTAGTAGGTGTATCTGACAAAGTTCTCACATCTGAATTAAAGAATGTTCACAATATGGACTGTGGTGTGTGCACTTAATTCAGTTCCTCACCCTGTCTTCTCACAAGACTTTTGAATCAAGGGGTTCCTAGCCAAGAGACACAGCAGAATCTTTGCATTCCCCAGTGAGTTCCAATGAATACTGACAATAAAATCAGGTGCAATTCCAAGAGGAGACGTTGGAGGAGAACCAAGCTGAGTCTGGAAGGAATTACACATGAAATGATACATGTATTTATGCCGTATCAAGGTTATGATCTCCTTGTCACATCAAGCTGAAAAGGTCCCCTTATTGGAACAGTTGAGAATATATAACTGGGAATGTGATCTTTTGGTTAGTCATGAAGGTGCTGTAGTCATGAAGTCATGTAATCATATAGTCATGAAGGTGGTTTTGATTGGTTTGGTAATATGTGAAATTTTGGAAAAAAAAGTTTGATATAATAACAAAAAGTCAGATAAAACTAGCAATTAAAGGAAAAGGTCTAAATAAGCATTTCCCGAAAGTTATGTAGGAGGCCCACAAGTACAAGGAAAGGATAAAATTATAATGTGATACTATGATCCATTTGTTAGCTCCTCAAGAAGGTAATGATACCTACAACCAGCAGTTTCTATTCTAAAAGCAGAGAATTGTTCAAAAATGTCCATGTAGTCTGTACTCACAGTAACCCCAAATTGGAAAGAAATGCAGGGTCTCTCAACAGAAAAATACACACACAGCAATATTACCTTATAATGGAATTCCACTCACCAACAAAAGAAGGATCTACTAATGCAGATAACAATATGGATACGTCTCAATAAGATAATGCTGAGCCAGGCACAAGTGGGTAGAGCCATATGTCATTCTATTTATGTGAAATCTCAGCCACGCAACCAGCACACCAGCTTCATACTAGAGGTTCGAAACATAAAAGTTAACTAGTGAGTTCAAATTAAAGACACATAACTCAAATTACCTTTTTCTTGCCCAGCTCAGAGACGGGCTTCTCCCACCTCTTGCCTCTAGCCACCTGACGCCTTAGCGAGGTTTACACAAGAGGCCAGCAAGAGAGGGAAACACGCCAGGGAGTGAGCTTTTATTGGGGAACAAAAAATTCAGGGGAAAATGCCATCCAATGAAGGTCAAGGGGGACAGCATTCCAAGGTCAGGGTCAGTGATTGGTTTTCAGGTCAGTGGTCAGTCACACCCCCACACGGACAAGCCCTCGCACCTGGAGAAGGGTGGGGAAAGCTGTGACACAGCTTGTCTAAGCGCCTCTCACCCAGCCAGGGAGGTAACTCAAATCACGTGCGAGAACGGCTTCCCACAGAAATCTAGGAAAGACATATCTAATTTAGAGCAACGGAAGGGTGGTTGCCTTGGTGAGAATTTACTGAGACCAGTAAAAAAAAAAAAAAAGTTTTTGTTTAATGAGATGGTACATATCTAGATTGTGATAGTGTTTACAAAGCTATATGAGTTTTCATAATCCTCAAAAATGTACTGAAAATGTGTATATTTTACATTCTATAAATCATGCCCCAGTACAGTTGATTTTAAAAATCACAAAAGTATGGACTGGGGTTGTAGCTCAGTGATAGATTGCTGGCCTCACACGCATGAGGCCCTGGGTTCGATCCTCAGTACCACATAAAAATAAACAAAAATAAAGATTTTTTTTTTTTAGAGAGAGAGGGAGAGAGAAATTTAATATTTATTTTTTAGTTTTCGGCGGACACCACATCTTTGTTGGTATGTGGTGCTGAGGATCGAACCAGGGCCACACGCATGCCAGGCGAGTACGCTACCGCTTGAGCCACATCCCCAGCCCCAATAAAAATATTTTTTAAAAATCACAGAAGTGCCCCATAATGTCTTTTTTAAAATTTTTTATTTATTTAAATATTTATTTTTAGGTGTAGATGGACCCAAAACAATGCCTTTATTTTTATGTGGTACTGAGGATCGAACCCGGGCCCGCCCATGCTAGGCGAGTGCTCTACCGCTGAGCCACGATCCTAACCCCCCATAATGTCTTTTAACACAGAAACTGCATCCTGATTTCTTTTGGGCAGTAGAATCACATCATAAGTGGCCCCCAAGAGAAACGAGGACTCAGATCAACAGTTGTTTTGACTCTTACTGTGTCCAAAGGATGAGGTTTCACTTTCTTTGCCATAGGTATGTCATGACCTGAGAAAAATGCCATCATTTCAAATAGTAAAGGGTCCCTGCCAAGTGTAAAGTGGTCATGAGGTGGTGACATAGGTCATAGTTTGAAAACTCATCCTGTAGGTCAGTGGAGAATTTTAATAAGGTCTTTGAAAAGTGACTGAACTCAATGCTCAGAGGTCTTCTATATCCTGAGGCGCTCACTAGGAGGATGGGCATGACTGTACTTATAACCTTTCAGCAGAAGGTCAGGTGAAATTGAAACAAGTGGTGAGGGAAAAGTCGTCTTTTATTTTATAGTGTAATTTATTTTCATGTAGAAATTGCCAGAACAGGACAGAAGCCAGTAGTCACAACATAGGAAAACAAGTATTGAAGACTATGGAAGGAGTCTGCTGTGTAGAAGTATGCAATAGTCACCACTAAGTTGCCATCCGTTTAAATTGCTGTGCTAGGATATAACAATTTCTAAATCATTAAAAATAATATATGGTAAAATAGCAAATAAATAAATTGCTTGTTGGGGATGTGATTCAGTGGTAGAGTGGTTGCCTGTCTTGTTAGCGCCTCTGGGTTCTATGCCCAGCATCAAAATAATAATAATAATAATAATAATAATAATAATAATAATAATAATAAATTACAAACCCTTAATTCTTCATTAATACTTTAATATCAACTTATATTTAAAATGGTGGAGATGAAGGTTTCATTCCTACCTTCCCACTTGCATTAGATGAGTAGGTAACATCTTTGGAAAAAACTCAATCCAAAGATGAAACTCCTACCCTGGGTCGACAGGCCAAGTGCTTGTCTCCCAAAAGAGCCATCTCACCTGCATGTCCTGGGAAGAATGGCCACCTGGCATGGATGACAGGTGGGTCAGGCAGGATTTTGCAGGCCTCCTGCAGAACCTGGTGCCAGGCTCTGAAAGCACAGGGTTTGAGCAGCTTCTGGGACCAGGGCCCAGAAAGGGCTGTCAATCAAAAGCTCCTGGGATTTCCGGTATCTGCTAATTTCATGGAGAGGAATTATGAGTTGGGAAAACCACCATCTAGGTGCCCCCCCCCCAGCAGGTGACCATGACAGGTGGGCATTCTGTGGCCTGCAATTATAGAGATGCTTTTGCCTCTGGGCAGTGCTTCCCATGCACCTGCCTGCTCTTTCAAGTGGTCTCTGAGGTCAGGAGTGGCCTCAGCCCCTGGATAAGGACAAAAGCTGCATCTGTGGACACAAAGTATGACTTAGTGCTGCACCACATCAAGTCCTGCTGCGTGTTAAGATGGGATATGTGACTCTTGTCCAGTAGGGTTGCAGAGTGCTCAAGTGACATTTCCAGCAAACACTGGTAATTTTTTTCACATTATTAATTTGGGGGAGGGGGTGAATGAACACAAATTGTAAAAGTAAAATTTGCTTAGCCTGACTCCTTGGCATATTTTCCCAAACTTATTATATTATTTAGCTGTAAGGTCCCCGCTTAGTGCTGCTCTGGCCATTGTCCCATGTGCCTTGGTATTTTATGTTTTCCTTTGCATTTGTCTCTAAGTACTTTGTAACTTTCCTTGTGATTTCATCTTTCATTCTTTGATTCAGAGCATAATGTCCAGAAATTTATTAATATTCCAGATTTCTAACTTCATACCACCATGATTATAGAAGACACTGTGTAATATCTATCTTTGAAACTACCCAAGACTTACTTTCTGGACTGACATAGTCTCTCCTGCAGAATGCCCCATGCACTTGAAAGGAATGTGTATTCTGTTGTTGGGTAGCTTATACATGTCAGAGCAACTGGTTTACTGTGTTCAAGTTTTGCTTGTCTTCTGTCTGGCTGTGCAATCCAACAATTAGAATTGAAGTTTCAAACTGTGATCATGGACTGTATTTCTCCCATGTTTGGTTCTTGTATTTTGATGGCCTGTTACTAGGTCTGTAAATGTTTATAATTGTTCGTTCTTCTTGCTTTGTTGGATGTTTTGCTAACCTGTTGTATTTAAATTCTGTTTTGTCAGAATAACTTATTCTGCTCTCTCTCTCTCTTGCTTCCTGTTTACATGGAACCTTTTCCCTTTTTTTGTCCTTTTTGGTTTTTTTTTTTGTTATTATTATTTATTTATTTTTTTATTGGTTGTTCAAAACATTACATAGTTCTTGATATATCATATTTCACACTTTGATTCAAGTGGGTTATGAACTCCCATTTTTACCCCATATACAGATTGCAGAGTCACATCAGTTACGCTTCCACTGATTTACATATTGACATACTCATGTCTGTTGTATTTTGCTGCCTTTCCTATCCTCTACTATCCCCCCTCCCCTCCCCTCCTTTTTTGTCCTTTTTGGAACTGGGGGTCGAACCCAGGGCTTTGCGAATACAAGGCACACGCCTTGCCACTGAGCTACATCCCAGCCCTGCATGGAACCTCTTCCATTGTTGTTGTCTGTACTGATTTCTGTGTTTGTTATAAAGTGAATTTCCTTATTGAAGGTCTCTTCTCCCTCATGATTATGTGGCTGGCCAAGAGCTGCAGTTTGATGCTCCTGTCTGTCTAGCATTGCAGAAAGTATCATTTTATGTGTCCCTAGCCAGGGAAAAGACCAAAATTCAAATTTGATGTATAATTTGTACTAAATATGTATCATTTTTGCACTGTCATGAAGAAAAAAATCCTTAGTTGAACCATTTTAAGTAGAGGACCACCTGTACTTATATGCAGTGTGACTACTACTATAGTCAAGCAAGTTAACATACTTTTTCATGTATATAGTAACAGCATCCAAAATCTACTCTGCATAAATCCCAAATACAAATACAGTCTTATTGACTTTGCCCTCCTGTTGTATGCTAGACCTCTAGACTTTTTCATCCAATGTATCTCCACTTTGTGTCCTTTGACTACCTCTCCCCAGTTCCACCCCACCCCTGGTAGCCACTGTTTTATTTTTTATTTCTCTGTAGTTGACTTTCTATTTCACACCATAAGTGAGATCTTGCAGTATTTTTCTTTGTATATCTGGCTTATTTCACTCAGCAGCATGGCCTCCAGTTTCACCTGTGTTGTGGCAAATGGCAGGCTCTCTTTTATTAAGCCTGAACAGTGTTCTGTACACACACACAATTTGTTCATCTAGCCTAGGTTGTTTCTGAATTGTGGCTACTGGGTTGCAGTGATCATGGGAATGCAGATTATCTCTGTGACCTGCTGGTTTTGTTTGCATTGGAGACATAACTAGCAAAGGGTTTGCTGATTTATATGACAGTACTGTTTTTAATTTTTTATGTAAACTGTTGTGTTCCATACCGGCTACATCAATTTCCATTCCCACCAACTGTGTAGAAGGGCTCCCTTGTCTCCACACCCTTTTGAATACTTACCTTTTTAAATCATAACCATCCGAATAGGTATATGGTGATATTATGGTTTTGATTTGTTTTTTCCTAATGCATAGTGATGTTGAGCATCCTTTTATATACCTGTTGGCCATTTTTATGTCAGGTTAGGTCTTTTGCTTGTTTGCCTTTGCTTTTGTTTTGAGACATGTGAGTTCTTCATATAGTTTGACTATTAATCCATTACCAGATACAGAGTTTGCAAGTATTCTCCACATCTATAGACTACTTTTTCATTTTGTTGATTATTTTCTTTGCTGTGCAGAAGCTTATAGGTTTAATATAGTACTATTTATTTCATAGTCTGAAATTTTTGTATGATATTCAAAAAATCAATATGCAGACCAGTGTCAAGAATATTTCCCCTGTGTCTTTGGCTATGAATTTCATTGTTTCCAGTCTTGTATTTAGGTCTTTTGTCCATTTTGAGTTGATTTTTGTGTCTGGTGTAAGATAAGCATCCAGTTATTCTGTTGCATGTGGATATTCAGTCTTCCCCCTGCCATTTATTGAAGAGATTGCCCTTTTCCCCATTGTTTGTTCTTGGTGTGTTTGTCAAAAATCATTTGACTGTGTATGTTTCAGTTTATTTCTGGGTTTGCCGTTCTTCTCTGTTAGTCTATGAGTCTGTTTTTAAGCTGTTCACATACTAGTTTTATTATAGTAGCTTTGCAGTGTAATTTGAAATCAGGATGTGTGATGCTTCTGACCTTCTTTCTCTTTCTTAAAATTGCTTTGGCTGTTTCAGGGTCTCCTGTGTTTCTTTACAAATTGTAGAATTTTGTTTCTTATTCTGTGAAGAATGCTGTTGGAATTTTGGCAGGGAATATTTAGAATTTGTATATTGCTTTCAGCAGTTTAGACATTTTAACAATATTAATTCCTCTAACCATGAGTATAGCGTATCTTTCCATTTGGTTTTTCTTTCATTAATGTTTTATAATTTTCAGTGCACAGATCCTCCACTTCCTATGTTAAACTTATTCCTAAGTATTTTATTTTCTTTGATGTTATCATAAATGGGATTATGATGATTATTATGATTTTCTTTTATATTATTATAAATGGGATAAATGATGTTATCATAAATAAATATTTTTTGAGACAGTTTGCTCTTGATGTACAGAAAAGCAACTTTTATGGAAGACTAAAACAGGATATCAAGGTTGAGGCCAGCCTTGGCAACTTAGCAAGATATTGTCTCAAAATAAAAAAAGACTGGGCATGTAACTCAGTAGTAAAGAACCTCTGAGTTCAATCTCTAGTACCAAGAAGAAGAAGCAGAAAAAAGGAACTTTTTCTATGTTGATTACATATTCTGTCATTTTACTGAATTTTTTAATTTCAACATTTTTATGGAGTTGGGGGATTTTCTACATACAGGATAATGTCATCTGCAAAGAGGAAAAATTTAATTTTTCCTTTTAAATTTGGAGAACTTTTACGTTCTTGTCTGATTGCTCTTGCAAGTACTTCCAATGCAATGTTGAATGGAAGTGGTGAGAGTGGGTATCCCCTGCCATGTACCAGATCTTAGAGGAAAAAGATTTCAGATTTTCCCATTGATTATGTCAGCTCTGGGCTTTTCATGAATGGCCACTTGTGGAAATTATTATGTTGTGGAAATTTCCTTCTGTAACTAATTTTTTTAAAGATTTTATCAAGAAAGGATATTGAATTTTGCCAAGTGCTAGCATGTCAATTGAAATAATCATGTGGCTTTTAATCCTTCATTCTGTTAGATATGTTGCACTGATTTGCATATATTAAATTAGACTTGCATATTAGGAGTGAATCCTAGTTGGTTCTAATGAATAATCTTGTCAATGTATGGCTGAATTTGATTTTCTAGTATTTCATTAAGAATTTTTACATCAATGTTCACCAGAGATATTGGCATATGGTTTTCTTATATTGCCTTTGCCTTATATCAAGGTGTTGCTGGCCTCATCAAAAGTGTTTGCAAGTATGCTCTCTTACTTTATTTTTGGAGGAATTTAAGAAGTATTGATGTTAGGGCCAGGTACAGTGGCTCACACCTATAATCCCTGTGGCTCAGGAGGCTGAGATAAGAGAACCATGAGTTCAAAGCCAGCCTCAGCAATGGCAAGGTGCCAAGCAACTCAGTGAGACCCTGTCTCTAAATAAAATGCAAAATAGGGTGGGGATGTGGTTCAGTGGTTGAATGCCCCAGAGTTCAATCCCAGCAAAAAAAGAAGTATTGATGTTAGGACCTTGGGTGTTCCAGGGTAGACTGACACCCAGTCTTCAGCCTCCACCCACGCAGTTGCTCGCATGCTGGGCAGGCCTCGCTCCACTGTCTAGTGGTAGCACAGCAGCCCTGGCCAACCCCAAGACTTCGTGCATACAGCATACCCCTCTGGCCCTAAAGCTGCTATCCTTCAACTCACCTATGTTCCTATGGACCACAAGAGACAGAGGAGGTAGTTTGATGCTTGCTGGATGACGTCCTTCAACAAACAGAGGTACCAGACACAAATGCCTGGGAATTGTGTAAAAGGATGAACTCACTTGTTGGCTGTGATCTGGTTCCAGAACCCAAAATCATTGTGGGCATTTAGTCAGTTAAATGATTTTTCCTAGTGCTGCTCGTATCTTAGAGCTTGTTAAGGATAAAACAGGGCCTCATGGGGAAATCTTCTCCTCTCCTATCCAGGAACTGAGACTAACTGTAAATGAACTGGGAATCTCTACTCTAGAGGAAATGGCTTTATTGGTATTGATTGTAAACCACCACCTCCAAATGTTGATAACATACTACCTTATTTGAACAAGTTCTTCTTCATTGACTGTTAAATCATGTAATGGTAACTTGGACTTTAATTAAAAGGAAATGAGTTTGAACTGGAATAGAAAGGGGAGGGAGACAGGGTGAAGGTTTAGTTCAGTGGTAGAGTGTTTGCCTAGTATGCTCCATCCCCAGCACTGAGAGAGAGAGAAAAGTATTCATACTCTTTGAGTCTTTGGTACACTGCAGCCATCAAACCACCTGGTCCCGGACTTTTTCCCACATTTTTTTATTGCTGCATTTTAATTATACATAATGGTGAGATTCATTGTTACAGATTCATTCATGCACACAATATAACACCATAAGTTTAAAAATTTTTAGTTTAGTTGTAGATGGACACAATACCTGTATTTATTTATTATGTGATGCTGAGGATCAAACCCAGTGCCTCACAAAAGTGCTCTACCACTGAGCCACAGCCCAGCTCCCATATGACACTATAATTTGACCAGTATCATTCCCCAGTGTTTCCCCTTTCCCTTCTCTCTTCCCACCCCAGGGCAGCCTTTCCTCTACTCTGTTCATCTCCCTTCAGTTCTCATGACGTCCTCACCACCCCAAATTTTTGTTTTCCTCTTGACTTTTTGAGTTTGGCTTGCTTCCCTTCACATAATGCTCTCAAGTTATTAGGAAGTTGTTGATTATTACTTTAGTCTCTTTATTAATGTCCAGTTCATGCTTCCATATCTTCCTGATTAAATCTTGGCATGTTCTATTTTTCTAGGAATTTATTCATCTCTTCTAGGTTTTCCAATTTAATGAGCACATAATTGTCAATAATAGCCCCTTCAGTTCTTTTTATTTCTGAGGCATCTGTTTGAATATCTCCACTTTCATTTCTGATTTTATATTTGAGTCTTCTCTGTATTTTTCTATTTTTCCTAAATGTTTTGTCAGTTTTATTTATTCTTTCAAAAGAGCCAACTCTTAGTTGCTTTTTACTTTTATATTTTTTCTCAGTTTCACTAATTTCACTCTGATCTTTATAATCTCGCTTCTGCCAACTTTGGATTTAGGTTGTTCTTTTTCTAGTTCTTGAAGTGTAATGTTAGGCTATTTATTTTAAATGTTGCTTTTTTTAAATGTAGGTATGTATTTACATCTCCCTTAGTATTGCTTTGATTGTATCTCGTAGGTTTTGATATGTTGATTCCATTTTAGTTTGCCTCAAGATGTTTTTTAATTTCCCTTTTGATTGATCTATCACTTGTTCAGGAAGGAGTAGGTGGTTAATTTCCACATACTTGAACTTTCCAAAATTCCTATTGTTAATTATACCATTCTGGTCAGAAATGATACTTGATATGATTTAAATCTTTTAAAAATTTTGTTGAGACATGTTTCAAGTCCTAGCATGCTGTATCCTGGAGGATGTTCCACATGCCCTTGAGGGGAATATGCATTTTGCTGCTAATGGTTGGAATGTTCTGTGTTTGTCTCGTAGGTCCTCTTTAAAATGTAGTTCAAACCCAATGTTTCCATATTAATTTTCTGTCTGACTGAAAGAGAGAACCATCTACCCATTGTTGAAAGTAGGGCTGGGGTTATGGCTCAGCAATAGAGTGCTCACAGCATGAGGTGCTGGGTTCGATCCTCAGCACCACATAAAAATAAATTAATAAATGAAGGTATTATATCCAACTACAACTAAAAATATTTTTTAAAAAAAGAAAGAAAGTAACGTGTTGAAGACCCCTACTATTATTGTATTGCCATTTCTCCATATTCATGAGTACTTACTTTATGTATTTAGGTGCACCAATGTTGGGTTCATGTGTATTTACAGTTGTTATGTGGTCTTATTCAGTTGGTCCCCTTATCATTTTATAATGATTTCTTTAACCCCTGTGACAGACTTTTGCTTAAAGTCTGTTTCCTCTGATGTAAGTATAGCTGCCCCTGTACTTTGATTACTGTTTGCATGGAGATCTTTTGCTGTCTCCTCACTTTCAGGCTATGTATATCCTGTAGTGTGTTCTTAGTCATTTTTATTTTCTTGGCACCTGTTCTGAATCCAGCCTGGACTTCTTCCTACAAGAAGCAGTATTTGGTCACTCTTGACAGTTTCCAGCTGTCCACCCTCTCAGTTCCTCAGTGTGGTCGACCCTGTACTCTGCCTTGTACAGCTGCCCCTGGTGACCACCTTCCCGTGGTACACTGGATATAGCCTACTTGACTCCTCCCACTGACCTGACACCCTGCATAGAAATGACCCCACAGAACCCATGCCTGCCTCCTGTTTAACACCGCGGTTCGCACTCTCCATGGGAAAGCTGCGTAGGTGATTTCCTGGGCCCAGTAAAGCCTAGGCCCACAGGTCTGTCCTCCCATTCATTCTCAGTCTCCTTCATTCATTCCCCTCCCTCTCTGCCATTGCTTTCAGGACTAAGATCTGAGATTCTGGGGTGCACCCTAGGAAGTGAGGTCCAAAGAGAAATGTACCTGCTGTGACTCAGAAGGACAGGGCATAGAAGCCCATGGGTTTGAAAAGGTGCTGTGGAGGCATGCAGAACACAGCATGATAGCAATTCAGTTCACATGGCTATGGGGGCTGTTGGGCAGCTCGGGCCCAGGGCTCAGCACTGATGCATGTTCCAGGATGGTGGGATGCCACAGTACCAAGCTCACAGAAGTGGGGTGCACTGTCACAGAACTTGTGAAAATAAAACTAGCATGAATGATTTTTTTCCTTCTTTGAAATTTCATAGGTAGGGTATTTGTTTTTACCATAGATATAGGTAGGGTATTTGTTCTTATCGTAGATAGAACACATAAAATTGTGTTCCTTATTGAGAACTTCCACCTTATTACTTAAGGACGCACTTGATGGCATATCTGAATTGCAGGATAAGGCAATTGCTAACGTTTGAATGCTTCTCCCCTCTGAAACTCATGAGTGAGACTGGTGCACATAAACAGTGACTTTGGGCCTCTCCAGCCTCTTTCCCTTTCTGACTCTTTTGCCCTGTGAAGAACTCGGGTCCCACTGCCTCTCCTACAGTATGCAGCATTCACAGCACTACCCTCACCAGACATCAGACCTGCTGGTACTTTCATCTGGAACTTCTTTATAATTTAGTCTCAGCTATTCTGTTGCAGCAGCACAACTCAGGCTAAGACAGTAGTGATCCATCCATACTCTATTCAACATCATTCTGCAAATCTTAGCCACTGGACTAAGGTAAAAAGAAAGACATAACATTCTACAGTCATACAGGAATAAACAAAATGGTCTTTTGTTTTCAGAAAAAAAAAATTTTGTTTGTAGAAAATGTCCAACCTAAGCCAGATGCAGTAGCACATGCCTGTAATCCCAGTGGCTCAGGAGGCTGAGGCAGGAGGATCATGAGTTCAAAAAAAAGCAGGTGCTAAGCAAGTCAATGAGACGCTGTATCTAAATATAATACAAAATAGGACTGGGGTGTAGCTCAGTAGTCGAGTGCCCCTGAGTTCAATCCCTGATACCAAAAAAAAAAAAAAAAAAAAAAAAAGAAAGAAAAAGAAAAAGAAAAGAAAAGAACATGTCCAACCTAGAAAAGAAAGAAAACTTTAGTGAGTATGAATTAGCAGGATATGGCCAATACACAAAAGCCAGTACTATTCCTATGTACCCGAAATGAATAAATGGAATTTGACACTTTTAAAAAATCTATAATCACAAAAAAAGGAGAAAGGAGGGATAAAAAAGAAAAAAAGAAGAAAAGACTTATGTACAAACCTATCAAAATAAGTGTGGGAAATGTGTGCTGAAAATTATAAAGCTCAGGTGAAAGAAATCAAAGATGGACATGAGATACACTCACAGATACACTACACAGTTTTCATGAACTGAAATATTAAATATTAAGATGCCAATTCTCCCAAATTTCAGCAGCTGTCCTTGCAGATATCAGTATGCATTCAAAGGCAAAGGAAATAGAAACTGAGAACAATTCTAAAGAAAAAGGAACAAAATTGGAGGATTTATTATACCATATTCCACATCTTTCTATAAAATTAAGAGTAATCTGAACAGTATACCTGCAGAAGAATAGGCATATAAGGCAATTTAAAGGCATGATTTTTAAGTGAATTGAAATTTTATTTTTTTATATATCTATTTTATTTATTTATTTATTTTTATGTGGTGCTGGAATCGAACCCATTGCCTCACATGTGTGAGGCAAACGCTTTACCACTGAGCTATAACTCCAGCACTGTAAATTGAAATTTTCAAGAAACATATGTGAACGTTACATTACACTAGCTTTTTATAACTGTCAAAAATTGCAAACTACCAGCTATCCTGGATGGATGAATAAACACTAGGAAATTAGTGAGTGACAGTTTAAGAAGAAACAGGGTGTTTAATGGCCTTAGAATGTCTCACTGCAAATATCTATTACCTTGGCGGTACTGCACCTGCGCTGGCAGCCCCCATTTTGGAGCTTTGTGGGCATTGGCAAAGTCAGTGGCCTCAGGGGCAACTGCCTGGAAAGGAGGTGAGTAGTTTTATTATTTAGAAGCATTTGTTTACTTTAAAAACTTAAGAAATTCTAACATTTAACTTGGGCACAGTGGTGCATGCCTTATAACCTCAGCTACTCTGAAAATTTAGACAGAAGAGGCTCACCAGCTTGAGACCAGCAGGGAAACTTAGTGATACTAAGTTTCAAATTTTTAAAAAGGGCCAGTGATGTAGTTCAGAAAGAGAACACTCCTGGATTCAGTACCCAGCACACACACACACACACACACACACACACACACACACACGCATATTTAGAAATATAAAATGTTTACCTTAGAAATTGCTTTTAGTTGGTTATAGCATTAACTTTTGTAAAAATATTTTATTATAATGGTAGTGCCATGGACATGTCCTTACGTTCTTCCAGTGCCTACCTGTTGTAAGGAGGATAGAGCTGGCTCTGATACATGCTATATTCATTCTTTCTCTTCCTGGTCCTGAGTTTTACTGCAACAGCGGCAGGCAAATTAAATATTGAGTCGTTTTCAGGACTTTTATGGTCATTGCAAGTTTTTAATTCAAGTGAAAGTTGGAATAGTTCATTAGGTTAAGCAAAAAATGTCAACAAAGAAAAATTACACACAGAAGTCTTAGAATGCTGATTGGAATTTTTTAAATTATACTATTTCATCTGATATTTATTGAAGTTTTATTAATGTCAACACTAAAATTTTGTACCTTGATTCACATAAATTACACTAACTGGTAAAAATAATTGCCTTTTTCTTGCTAATCAAAACTCATTCATGTTTATCTTTGCCAAATAAAATCACCTGTCATGAAGTATCAATGATGAAATCTGCACACACACATGTGTATTAGTAAAAAGGATGTCATAAAATATATCCAGAGGTTTCTAACATGATTCCTAATTTCAGAAGTGTGCATATATAAGATTTAGGCAAGTTTTTTCTCCAAGATGTGCATAATTTGTATACTGTTTTCTTTTGTAGGATTTTGTATACTTTCAGGTATGATGTAATATCAATGGGGTTACTTAAGGATCATAGGTATTATTCCTGTATTAAAAACAATGGACTCCATTTTCTAGAATTTGTTACATTTTACAGCTTTTTTTACTCAAAAAAGCTATTTATATTTGTTTTCTCTTGGCAGCTGGAGTTCAAAGGCACACTTGTAACATGATAGTCCATGTTTTATAAACTTTATAATAATTTTTTTTCAAACACAGAAAATAGTAAAATGAGAGCCAATTCCAAAAAGACAAATGCCGAATGTTTTCCCTGATATAAGGTGACTGACTCATAGTAAGGTAGGGAGGGGGAGCATGGGAGGAATAGACAAACTCTAGATAGGGCAGAGGGGTGGGAGGGGAAGGGAGGGCGCAGGGGATCCGCAATAATGGTGGAATGTGATGGACATCATTATCAAAAGTACACAAATGAAGACATGAATTGGTGTGAATAAGCTTTATATACAGAGATATGAAAAATTGTGTTCTATATGTGTTATAAGAATTGTAATGTATTCCGCTGTCATGTACTTTAAAAAATAAAATCAATTAAAAAAGAGAAAATAGTAAAATGAGAATATCCATATTCTAAAGGTGGATTTTTCCCCCTCTTCTTTGGAAGTGTCTGATATTAAACCCAGGACCTCAGACTTGCTAAACATACACATTACCACCAAGTTATATTCTCAGCACTAGAGGTAGAAAGTCTTCATGTCTTGCCTTTTCCAGTTGTTATTTTATTAAAAGTCACAATTGTATACTACAACACAAAGCACTTAAACATGCAGTTCTTTAATAATGTGTAAAATTACCTACGTGATCCCAATAAACGAAAGTCATGGTAACTTCCCTCGATATTTCTAAGGTCCAGGCCACTTGCTAATTTCCCCAATTGTTCCCAACTAGAGTTTCTAGCTCCTCTTTTCTGCAACTAAAATGAGATCAAGGACTACACACTGTAGGTGCCACTAGGACAACAATTCCGTATAACCTCTGGGGCTGTGGCAGAACCTGGATTTCTGGTATCAGGACAGACTGTCTGTAACAGGTGGTCCCCAGCTAAACCTTCCAAAGGAAAATAAAAATCCGAAGCATGACACCTGGATTGTGGCCTTCTGGGAAGTGTAGTCCGCCTGGTGCCGAGCACCCTTCTGGGAGTGGGCTGCCTCCGCGCGTGCGCAGGAAGCACGGGCTGGCCCCCAGCCGCCGCGTCTCTTTGCGCGGCCCAGCGTCGGGCGCGCGCCTCGGCGAGGCCTCCGGAGCCGCGTGGGGCCACGTGCTCGTGTCCGGCGCGCCCTCGCGGTGCGAGCCAGGCCGGGTCTCCTACCCTGGCACGGGGCCGGCCCGGGGATGTCGCCGCATCCAGAAGCCCTCCCGGATGGCGGGGCGGCGGGCGCTGCGGGCCGCTGCGGGGACGGTGAGTGCGCGGGGCGCCCTGCCCTCCACCGCGAGCCCGCGGTGCCGGCCGGAGACCGCCTGCCGCCGCGACCCAGCCAGGGCCAGCCCAGGGCCGCGCCCCGCGCCCGGCACCCCGCGCCTGCCCCCGCCGGTTGGAAGAAGTGCGCCGAACTGGAACGAAACACGTGGAGCGTTCCACCCCGAAGCAGCTATTTTTTTTTTCCAGTTTTCTGTTAGTTTTCAATCGATATGAGTAATGTTAGTAAAATGGTCACATGAATTTTAACTTTTTCAGCCCTCAGTAAAAGAAGACACATTTAGGACGAATTCATAGGGAAAAGGACTCACAGTCAGTCACCCAGTGGAAGGGGGCATGTTCACACGTGGCCGTCCTGGCCGCACAGACTCGGGGGGTGCTGTCTGTCCGGGTTCCAGACCCGTGTCCTGGGTGGGCTTCGCCTGCTGGCCTAATGACGCGCTTCGGGAGGGCAGTGCGAACCTGACCAGACCCCTCATGACCATGTCCTTTCCCCCAGGTTATCCTCCTCAGTTCTCAACTCTCTTCCAAGAGCGACAGAAAGTGAACCTGTCTCAGGTGAGTTTTTAATCAACAACCTTTGTATCATGGATTTATAGTATTGAAGGGTCTGTCAACGTGGAAAAGTAAAAATGAGAGTGGACCAGAACCTTTCAGAGAGGACATAGAAAAACTCATGAAAACACAGCAGAGTCTGTGTGTAGAAAGTGCAGATCCTCTGATTCAGATTTTGCAAAGTGCTGCTGCCATTTTCATTCTGACCTCCCTCATATCCGTAGCTGACAGTATTTGTTTAAAGATTTGTCTTTAGGAGAGACTTAAGCCAGACTGAACCCTGGTGGAGTCTAAACTTAATAAAATTGAGAAAAGTGTTTTTGTTGGTCTTCATGGAAGTGATAGTAAAAAATCTTCCCCATAACAGCCCTGAGGTAATGCAGTCTATTGCTTCTCCTTTTTCCTGTTAGTAGAATACCTTGGACCAAGTGGGGATTTTGTTAAAACAATTTTTCAGATGACTAAAACAAGTTGAGGTTGACAGTTTGTCAACGAAGGGAGATAAGATGCCTGGTGTAGGCTCAGTTGATCAAAGGGGGAGAGGTGAAGAGGATGATGTCAGCCCTAAAGAATGGGTGGTACTATAGCTGTTACAAAGCGTGGAGGTTCTTAACCTTTTAACAGCAGGCTAAGGAAGGTGTGTCCTAATCTGTTGTTTTTGTTGCTATAACAAAATACCTGAAACTGGGTAATTTATAAAGAGGTCTTTGGGCTCCCAGCGCTATAAGCCCAAGGTCATGGATACTGCATCCACTTGGCTGTTCTTGGGTCTCTTGGTAGAAGGGCAGTGGGCTGTGACACAGAGAAGAGGATGTCAGGCTTCTCCTACAATATCACCCTCTTCAGGAACTATATTAATTCTTCATGAGGCTATTTCTCCCTATTAAATGATTGATATCTGGGTTTACTTCTTGGTTCTCAGTTCTACCGAATGGATCCACATGACTGTATTTATGCCAGAATCACACTGTCTAAATTACTAAGAAAATACAAGTCTTCCAGCTTTTCTTTTTTCAAGATTGTTTTGACTATTCAGGGTTCCTTGAAAATTGTATGAATTTGAGGATTGACATTCTGCAAAAATGCCTTTGGAATATGGATACAGATTTCACTGAATCGTAAATCACTCATAGGAAAATTGCCATCTTAATATAAATCTTCCAATTATGCACATAGAATGCCCTTTCATTTATTAGGTTTTTAATTCTTTCAAAAATGTTTTCTAGTGTTCATGCACTAGAATGAATTCTTAATTTATTCCTAAATGTTTCATTATATTTTATTCTATTGTAAATAGAATTATTGGGCTGGGGTTGTGGCTCAAGCGGTAGCGCGCTCGCCTGGCATGCGTGCGACCGGGGTTCGATCCTCAGCACCACATACCAACAAAGATGTTGTGTCCACCGAGAACTAAAAAATAAATATTAAAAAATCTCTCTCTCTCTCTCTCTCTCTCTCTCTCTCTCTCTCTCTCTCTCTCTCCTCTCTCTCACTCTCTCTTTAAAAAAATAAATAAATAAAAATAAATAGAATTATTTTCTTAAATTGTTCATTGTCTGTATAGAGATGCAAATTATTTTTGTGTATTCTTTAGTATCCTACAATTCCTCTGAATTTACTAAGCAACATTTAACAATTTTTGTGGATTCTTCAATATTATCTATATTAAATCATTTGGTATATGAATAGAGAGATTTACTTTTTTTCTTTCCAATTTGAATGATTTTTTTCTTCCTTTCTTACCTATTTAAGATGGCTAGGTCTTCTAGTGCACTGAATAGAAATGATTACAGCTTGCCTTCTTTGTCTTGTTCCTCATCTTTAGGGGAAACATTCTGTCCTTTGGCCCCATGTTTGGTGTTAACATCAGTTTCTCATAAATGTTTCTTATTATGTTGAGGAAGTTCCCTTCTGTTCCTACTGTGTTGTTTGCAAAGATTATCATGTGGTATATTTCCTTTATTCTATCAATGTGATGTATTACATTGATTTTCTTATGACAAGTCTCATTGCAATTATGCAGCAAATTATACTTACTGTTTGTTGTGTCCCAATAAACCCATTATACATTGAAAATATGATATCATAAGTCCAAATTGCCCGTAATACACTAATTTAGTGAACATTAAAGCTTAGCCTAGGCTACCTTAAGCATGCTCAGAACATTCACACCTTGGACAAAAATCATCTAACACAAAGTCTGTGTTATACTAAAATACAATTTCTACAGCATGTAAATCACTTTCCCATCATGAAGTTAAAACAGACAAGTCAGGCCACCGTATGTAGAGGAACAATTGTCATCCTTTTTATTATGCTGGTATTATGTTGAAGTCTTTTGCACCTATATACATAAGTGATGTTGATCTATAGTTTTCTTATGTCTGGCTTTAGTTCAAGGTAACTGAATAGATTGAATTAGGATGTGTTTCACTTTTATTTTGGGGAGAATTAGGGAAGTGTTATAATACATTCTTTAAATAATTTGGTAGATTTACCAGTGAAGCCATTTGGTTTGGGGCTTTGTTTGGGAGAATTTTAATTACTGAAAGGTCTCTCCAGATTTATTTATTTGTTTTTCTCTATATCACTGAGACATGTTTTCTATTTTGTTTTTTAAGTAAGCAAAATATGTGATTATGTCTGTGTTCCAATAAAACTTTATTTACCAAAAAAAAAGGACTGGTAGTGGTGATGATGTTTTTCTTCATTTATAAAAAGAAACAGATGATGAGCTAGATTTGGCTTTTGAATTGTAAGTTGATGATTCCTATTCTATGTCCTTGTTAGTTCTTTCGATCTGCTTTTCTGTATTACTGAAAGAGTTCTATTAAAATCACTAATTGCCTTTTTATCATTTTTTTAACCTTTTGTTTATATATAAGCAATTCCCTGTTGTCCTCAGTTGTAGCATTCTATAAAGTCACCATAAATACTGAATTTGTAAAATACTGAACCATGACTAAGAAGGGATATACAGGGTTTGGTTCCTGCAAATCTCTGCTCACATTTTCTTAAGCCAGTCAATATGTAATCTTGTCATGTTTCTGTTTAAAGACATTTATAACATAAATAATGTTATAAATTATAATATTGTTGATTTATAAACATTGGGCTAACAGCCAACAGCACACCATAGCTAAGGCCTGAACAAAGCTTACCTAGCTCAAATGTTTTCTCCATGGAGCATATCCAATCCTTCCTAGCTTAAGAGCACTAGACAGTCCATCAATATCAAACAAGTAGGCTATATTAGGCAGCTTTTTGTCTCTGTGACTAAAATATCCAATAAGAACATCTCAGAGGCGAAAAAGTTTGACTCACAGTTCCAGAGGTTTAGTCCATGGTCTGCCAACCCCATTGCTCTGGGCCCAAGTGAGGCTGAACATCGTGATGGAAGGATGTGGTGGAGGAGTATTTCCATTCATGGCAGCCAGGAAGCAGAGAGGTTGAAGTAGAGTCCACGGGAGAGAGGTACCCTTCCAGGGCATGTCCCCAGTGACCATTTCCTCCTAGCCGTTCCCTGTCTACCTCTACACCTAGTCAGTCCATTCAAACTAGGATGAACTGAGTAGGTTTATGGCTTTCATAATCTCATCATTTCACCTCAATATTCTTATATTCACACAGGCGTTTCGGGGGGACACCTTATCTCCAAACCATAGCAGAGGCCATTTTTAAAAAGCGAAATCATTGAGAAAAAGCACAAAAATACAAATAATGTGGAACTAAATAAAGTGAGAAAGGGATACTTGTTTACATTCTCAGTGAAGCAGACGAAGTACCTCCACCCTTGCCATGACTAAGCTTCTCCTCTTGTCATGTCAGCAGGATGTCTGCAGAGGTTATTGTGGTTGGTAGTTACCTCTTTCTTATAAATGCTAGGTTTGTACACAAAAGGTGTGACAGAGTTAGTTTGCAAACTTGTAAAAAAATATATTTCTATTTTCTTAATTAAAAACTTGTGAAATCTGTGTCTGGTCTAGAGGATGGAATAGAGAGCATTTGTCATGTGAACCTCCAACACCCCCCAACCCCCTCCAGCTGGGTATAAAGTTCAAAAGTCTTCCAAAATCTTTGTTCAGGGGAAGAATTCTTAGACAAGAGCCACCTCTGAATCCTGTGGTCAATAAACCTGATTCCTGAAAATTCCTCAATTGTCCAGCTTCTTCTCTCCCACTTCATCAGAACTAAAATAAAAGACAAAAAAACATCATTTTATTCAACCTCACCTAGGGAAACTCAAATTCTACGGATGACCAAGAGTGACCACAGATAACTCTGAATATTCATTTTGAGGTTACTAATAAACCTAAGTGAAGGATTGAGTTCACAATTACATAATTTGTGAATAATAACAAATGTTTGTATTTGAAAGCTCTATTTTCTAGTGCATACCTGTTTATGTTTGTTATAGATACTCTATTGAAAGGATCATTTCATCATTCTAGGTTGTTACTTGTCAACTTTTATCATGCTTTCTTACCTTATAATCTACTTTTCTCAATACTAATATAACCACATCAACTTTCTTTTGGCAAATGATTAAATGACAATTTTTAACATAATACCTTTATTTTGTTTGTTTATTTATTTTTATGTGGTGTTGAGGACCAAACACAGGGCCTCACACATGCTAGGCGAGCGCTCTACCGCTGAGCCGCAGCCTCAGCCCCCTATTTCTTTTTATATAAAATGTTATCTTTGTTGTTGCTTTTGTGCTGATGATTTTTCCTTAAATCAGATTTTTTGGTGTAGAGATTAGCAAATTTTCCTATAAATTATCAGGTAGTAAATATTTTCACTATCAACATTTGCAAGTCTCTGATGGTATTTTACATCTTCTGACTATAAAAATAATTTAAAAAGCAAAAATATTACTAACATCTATTGGTAGTTCATGTTTATGACTTAAAAATATATACACATGAATTATTATGTTTTTACTAATTGAGTAACTTCAAAGAATGAGATAATATCAAATTCAGAATAGACTTTGTTTATAGTCATTTTAACCTCTTTATAGTAAACATAATAAGAATCATTTTTATGAGTATTTTCTATGTCTGTTTCTAATTCTGGACCTTACAGATGAAACAAAATGTGTTGTTCCAGGCCTCAGTGTCATTCCGGGACGTGACTGTGGAACTCACCCAGGAGGAGTGGCAACACATGGGTCCTGCTCAGAGGACCCTGTACAGAGAGGTGATGCTGGAGAACTACAGCCACCTCGTCTCTCTGGGTGAGCATATAAGCCTAACTTACCCTCGCAATGCCAGGAGAAGGCACTTCCTTTTTACTTACCATCATGTATGAACACCTAGCAAGTTTCATGGTATTTAGGATTTTCATTCAAGAATCCAAAGTAACTGAACTTTTAAGAGTACCACAGAGAATATGTTGTCAGCTTTCAGTGATAAATTCAAATGTTACTTTGAGGATTCTGCTCCTGAAGCTATACCTTCTTCTACTTTTGGAAAACAGAATGCTCATGTATCTGGCCTAAGCCCTCAATTGTTCCGTATTCATAGGGTACTGCATTTTCAAACCAGAGGTGGTCTTCAAGTTGGAGCAAGGAGAAGCACCTTGGTTCTCAGAGGAGGAAATTTCAAACCAAAATGACCCAGGTGAGTTACTGAACAGATCTGTTTGCAGTAGTTAGACTCCAGATGGTCAGTTTACAAGTGAATACCTTTGTATCATGAAACTTTTATTAAAAGATCAAAGTTGTAAAAACAACTAATCAAAGGGAAATGATTAATAAATCTGACTCCATTTAAAGTTTAAAACTTTGTTTTAAAAGATATCTTTTAAAAGGGTAAAAGACCACAGAATAGCAGAATTGGAATATAGTGAAAGTAACCTAGACAGAGTAAGCTTCCTGAAAATGTAAAGGATTTCTATAAATCAATGTGAGAAGAGGGAGACAACACAATTGAAAAATGGGCATAAGGACTGGGACGGGGGCTCAGCGGTAGCACACTTGCCTGACATATTTAGGCATTGGGTTCGATTCTCAGCACCACATATAAATAAATAATATAAAAGGTCTATCAACAACTAAATATATATATATATATATCTTTAAGAAAAATGGGCATAAGACTTTGAAGAGAAAATATTCATTTTAGTTTTATTTATTTATTTTTGGTGGTGCTGGGGATTGAACCCAGGGCCTTGTGCATTAGCGGCAAGTGCTCTACCAACTGAGCTACATCCCAGCTCAGAACAGGAAATTTTTAAAGGGTCAGTAAATCTGAAAATTTATCACATTATTTTTTATAGACTGCAAAGTGAAATAAGAGATGTAAGATAAGATTGCCAAATCTGGCTATACCAAGTCCTGGTGAGGATATGAATTATGAGAGACCAGTATTCATAGATTGGAAGTGTAAACTTGTAAAACTATTGTGAAGTCAGGAACATGCCACCTAGTTTGACTATGTTTTGCTTACATTATAAGCAAGCAAGCCCTTTGATCTCTGTACATCCTACCAAATGTATAATTGTATTCTCTAGTATATGTAATAATATTAATGGGAATATTGTTTATATTTGCTGAAATTTGGCTCATCAGCCACCGGGTAAAGAAATAGCTGTATTTTTTAAGGAAAAATTATGTAGCCACATAAAATTCTGTGCAATGATTATAAAGATTAACCCAACAAAATATCAATACATACATATCACTGTAATGTTACACATGAAAGTTTCATGCACTTATGTATTATTCCATGCCATGTTAGCTTTTTTTGCTTTGACCAAAATATCTGATATGAACAACGTAAGGACAGATTTATTTTGGCTCAGTTTCAGAGGTTGGCAGGCTGCATTGCTGTGGGCCTGAGGTGAAGCAGAACATCAGGGTAGAAGGGTCTGGCAAAAGCAAAGCTGTTCACCTCATGGCAGCTAGGAAGGAAATCAGAGAGTGGAATGAGCTAAGTTTTAAGAAATACCCCTCTAGGGCTTAGCCCAGTGACCTACTGCCTATGGTTTCCACCACCTCTCAGTAGTCCATTCAGCTACCAGTGAGTTAATCCCCTGATGAGATCAGAGCATTTATGATCTGATCACTCCCCCAAAGCCCCTACCTTTGAATATTTCTCTGTTGGGAAGCAAGCCTTCAACATATGAGCCTTGGGGGAAATTCCAGTCTAACCTATGATACTTAGTTTTAATGGGTGGAACATAAGTGACAAGTTACATATTTTGCAATATAAATTATCAAGACAATCATTTAGAATACATAAAAAATCTGGACCTTTCTTATGATTTCTCTTCCATGATTCCTCATTTAAAATTGAACTCGTGTGTCACATTGAAATGTGAAAACTCAGGATGGAGTCAACTTCGCTTATTGTTGTGTTATGACAAAATTAATAAAAGATGAGAGCCAGAATGGAACTGTGAATCTAATTAAGTTGCAAGAATGGATTTTCTTTTAATCAGTTTATATATTGCAGGGCTAGGGCTGTAGCTCAGTGGTAGAGGGCCTGCCTAGCATATTTGAACCTCAGCACCACATAAAAATAAATAAAGGTCTTGTGTCTATCTATCTATAATTTTTAAAAATTACATATGTACACACACATATATATAATTCATATATTGCTTGTATTTCTGTGAATCATAACTGTAAGATAGCTAAAAACTTCTTCATAATCATATGGAAATCGGTGCTGTTATACATTTACTATTGAAAAGTTGATGGAAATGAGTGATATCCAATTGGAAGAATTTAAACAATATAGTTCATTGTAGTCTAGGTAATATCTGCACCTACCCTGCAATTTACTTCCCAAACCAAACTTTTTCCATATTGAGTCTATTTCATGTATATTATCCCAATTTTTAATACTTTACTGAAGTTTATAGTCTTTGTTGTATTCATTCTATTCTCCACTTTTTCTGAGGCCTAGTAACCACCCCTGTGAGACTATTTTCTATTTCCTTTCCTTTCTTTTATGTACTTAGGAAATACTCATTTACTACAAATAGTATTCGCAAACAGTTTCCTCTCCCGTTTGCTCTATATAAATATTATTGTTAAAAGGAGAGTTGGCTGCACATACACATATATTTGAATTATTAGGTTTTGAGAACTCAATATAATAAAACAGACTATGTGCATAAACCCTACTCATAAGAAGTATTTACTTCATGTGTTCATTTTTTCTTGTTTTAGAAAATTGCAAAGTTGATGACTTGATCAAGAGGAACAAGAAAATCAAAGACAAAGACTTACAACAGATAATATTCATCAAAAGTAAAACATTGACTAGAGAGAGAGGGGAAATTTGGGAGAAACCATTTACTCAGCACACAGCTCCAATTTGTTCAGCAAAACTGTCCTGCAGATGTAAATCATGGGAAGTGAATTTTCAAAATATTTCTGAATTTGTCCAAAATAATAGAAACTGTTCAACAAAGAAAACAGATTGCCATAATGTATGTGAGAATTTGCCTTTCAAAATTAAGTTTGGCAGAACTCATACTGGAGAGAACTTTTATGAATACAATAAAAACATGCAAGACCTCAGTTATAAGGAAACTCTTGAGCATAAGAAGTTTCAAACATTGGAGCAAGATCTTGAAGGTAATAAGATGGGAAAAACCTGTGAGAATGCTGACTTTGTTACACATAAGAGTTTTCACACAGAAGAAAATTCCTATAAAGGTGGTGAATGTAGGAAAAACCTTCATAAGATAACTCTTTTTGACCATAGACGAATTAACACCAGGGATAAACCCCCATGTCTTCACCAGTGTGGAAAGTCTTCCTTTCAGAAGTCAGCCCTGGAGGAACACAATAAATATAACACTGCTATGAAGTATCATGAACCTAATGCCCCTAGATATTATTTCAGCAAGCAGTCAAACCTCATTCAGCCTCAGAGAACTGTTGCAGAAGAGAATCCATCAGTATGTATTGACAGAATACACACTGGGGATAAATCCTTTGAATATGAAAATAAGAGGTCTTATCAGACACTAACCTGCAAAGTAAAGCAGAGAACTCACTCTGACATGAAACCCTATAGATGTAGTGAATGTGGGAAATCCTTTTGTCAGAAAGGCCATCTCATTCAGCACCAGAGAACTCACACAGGAGAGAAACCATTTGAATGTAATGAATGTGGAAAAACTTTCTCCCAAAAGTCCCACCTCAATACACATCAAAGAATTCACACAGCAGAGAAACCCTATAAGTGTAATGAATGTGGGAAGACATTTGTCCAAAAGTCAACCCTCAGGGGCCATCTGAGAATCCACACAGGAGAGAAACCCTATGAATGTATTGAGTGTGGGAAAACTTTTGTTCAGAAGTCGACCCTCAGAGATCATCACAGAATTCACACAGGGGAGAAATCCTTTCATTGTAATGAATGTGGAAAAACTTTTGGCCAGAAATCTAACCTCAGAATACATCAAAGAACTCATAGTGGGGAGAAGACATACCAGTGTAATGAATGTGAAAAATCCTTCTGGCGCAAAGATCATCTCATTCAACATCAGAAAACTCACACAGGAGAGAAACCATTTCAGTGTAATGAGTGTGGGAAAACCTTTGCCCGGACATCAACCCTCAGAGTGCATCAGAGAATTCATTCTGGGGAGAAACCATTTAAATGTAATGAGTGTGGGAAAAAGTTTGTACGGAAAGCAATCCTTAGTGATCATCAGAGAATTCATACAGGGGAGAAACCCTTTCAGTGTAATAAATGTGGGAAGATGTTTGGGCAGAAATCAAACCTCAGAATACATCAGAGAATTCACAGTGGGGAGAAAGCTTATGAGTGCAGTGAGTATGGGAAAGTGTATAAGTCAACTCTATGTCAGAGAACTCAGGGAGGAAGGAAACTCTATTGATAACTATGGAAAATATTTCTGACAAAGATGGATATGACAACAGAAGATATCCAGGAAATTCAATTGGAAATACACACACGCTAATAGTTCCAGAAATTAACCCCTACAGTACAACTGTTTACGTAAGGAAAAAACCATATGGATGTCAGCATAGGAAGAGTTCTGTCTAGAAGGCAACGCTAAGATATATCAAAGAATTCACACAGACTTCTGTTTTTTCAGAGGACAATACAAAGTCCTTTTGAATGAAGTCATACCCTTTTAGATAATTCATGCATCAGTCTGTTAATCTGTTCAACAGTAAGTTTCATTTTTCTTTAAGGAACACAGCTAGTCTAAATTTTCTGAACTTCCCTTTCACCTAAGAGGGATTTGTGATAGGCTGCTGGAATGTGAATGCCTGTGATGTATGCCATAACCAGATCTTACAAATCAGAGGTCTTCCTGAGAAGCTTCCAGGGACCTGTAAGAATAAAATGAACGATTTATGGGTTGTCATGCCTGAATGTGGCAGAGCCCAAGGTAAGAAAGGCCAGCATGCCTGAATAAATTGATAAGAGAGAAGTTGTCCTCCATATCTTTGCTGGTGAAAAATATTTTGAGCAAAAATTAGACTTTATTCTATTGAAGTTTTGCATGTCTTGATGTATTTGTTTCTACATCTAGTTTAGCTCTCACTCTGTTTTAGGAAGGCAGAATATGGGTATGTGAACCAAGTCTAAGTCATCCAGAGGACACCAGCCTCATCAGAAGACTACTGGGTTGAGGAGTCTCTCAAGGATGATCAGAGAATTCATACAAAAGTCATCCTTTCCATATATTGAAGTAGATGGTATCACTTGATACAGTGTTTTAGATGAACCTAAAGTATTGGGAGAGGAATTTTTGTTGGTTGATTTGGGTTAAATGGTGAGCAGCCATCATACAGCTCAAACGAACTATTTCTTGTTGAATGGCATAAAACCACTTCCTTCAGTCCTATACCACAGCCTTACTCTTTAAAGATTAAGGTTTCCTTATCAGGGCTGGAAACCTGAGTATTCTAGGGTGATGTCTGGGAAGGGAAAAGACTCAAATGTTTATGGCTTTATTGGATACAAGTGCCCAAGTCCACAACTTGCCAATTCTGATGGAGGTAGGGGCCCCTAGATTTAGCTAATGTGGTTTGGAAGGGAAATAAAAGTAACTTGGTGGATGGAACTGTTTAGGTCATTGCAATCAATATACTGTGGTTACTTCTATATCTCAAAGTGTAGTAGTGCTGGGGATGTGGCACAGTGATAAGGTGCTTGCCTAGCATGTGTGAGGCCCTTGGTTCAATCCCCCCATTGCCAAAAAAAAACAGTAAGAATCAATATGGTATATGCTCTATTTCCCACAAGTCATACAAGGAATTCTCCCAGTCAGGAAGAATGGAATGTAAAGAAGAAAATCAGCTCTTAGCTTACTCTTGGGCTCTTTTACACAGTGGAAACCTTTGGCTTCAGTAGAGGCCTCTGCCTTAAATTCCAGTTTTGGGGTATGTCGTCTTGGATTCAACAACTAACAAAATGAAGATAGCCCAGCAAGCCTCAACTAGCGGAATGAAAACTGTTTAAACTGCAGATTCATAGGCCCACAGTGTCTTAGCTGTACATGAAACAGTAGCAGGCTTTTGTTAAAAGAGAAATTTATCTCCTACTTCGTTACCTGAAACAAAATTTCTGGCTTAGTAGGGTCTTCAGTTTGTGGAGGTCAATCTAACTGGGCCTTGTTGGCTAACTTGAAAGCACTAGAATGCTGTATCTGCTTAAATTTGTCTTCATATACTCCAAAATGAAAGTGGTCACTCCTCAGTGAACAGATCACAAGGATTTCTCAACACTGTCCAGTACTTCATTTCATAAACCGTGGCCTTACTCTTGGGCTTTTTTACACAGTGCATTCTGATTGACCCTTGGGCTCTTGCTGTGGCCTAGCTATTGTAAATTCCAATTAGAAACTATATACAGATTAAAGGCCCTCTGTGGTGTTCTGAACTGTGGGAGAAAACAGCTGCTGAGCACCCACAGTGTGCTTCACTAGATGCCCATGATTAAACTGTTCTCTAGTGATGCTCAAGTGGAAGCAAGCTGCTGATCCAGTGGTCTCTGTTCAGATGTTGTCACTTGTGTCCATCATTGTGCTGGTATGTGAAAACATTCTGTGTCTCACACTGGGCACAAAAGTCTGTATATATCCCACGTCTCTATAGGTATCATTTGATGTAAGGATTTACACATTTTTTCCTTCTGAATGAATAGACAATATTCTGTATACCATTTGGTTAGATAACATCTTTCTCACTGATTTTTTTCTTTTTTAAAAAAATTTATTTTTATTTATATATGACAGCGGAATGCATCACAGTTCTTATTATACATATAGAGCACAATTTTTCATATCTCTGTATACAAAGTATATTCACACCAATTCGTGTCTTCATACATGTACTTTGGATAATAATGACCATCACATTCCACCATGATTTCTAACCCCCTGCCCCCTCCCTTCCCCTCCCATCCCTCTGCCCTATCTAGAGTTCATCTATTCCTCCTGTGCCCCCCCTCCCTACCCCACTATGAATCAGTCTTCTTATATCAAAGAAAACATTCAGCATTTGGTTTTTTGGGATTGGCTGACTTCACTTAGCATTATCTCCTCCAACTTCCTCCATTTACCTGCAAAATGCCATGATTTTTTATGTCTTCACATATGAAATTGTCAGTTGTAAAGATATTGCATGTTTATCACCCTTACATTTGGTTTATCATTCCCTGTATTCTGTTACTTCAGTAAGATATCTTGTACGAACTAGGCTGGCACATACCTCATGAGCCAGAATACTCAATATTTCTGGTCTGATACTGAAGGATATTTGAATCAAGTTTGGAAAATGAGAATTCTAGGACTTTAGAAATGGAGCATCATTGACCTGTGATATTGTAACTGAGTGGCCAGCAGCCTTGCCAAGGAAATGCATCTGCAATATAAGATAAGGTTACACGTGAAGAGAAGCAGACAGGACAGGGAGATTGGTAGGTAGAGCTATAGTTCCCGAGAAGCAAAATACCATGTTTGTTCTTTATAAGAGTGCTAGAAATAAGGTCTTTCATTCTTTAAACTGTTGGGTTTTGCTTAGACACTTTCTTTAAAAAGATATTTAAAATCATCTCCTTCTCTGCTCCCTTTTAAATAGAATATTTTAAGATCACGATTGGGTTTGCTGTTCAGAATTACGTACTCCCCAACCCCTAGATGGAACTAAGTCATCCAAGTGGCCAGGTAATGAAAGTCCCATGACTGGGCACTTAGGCCTTATCTGATGTCCCTTTTACACATAATACAACACCAATTAGAGATCATGGTCTGTGTTCTCATCTTGACTCTTCCTTTCCTCTCCCTTCCTGGCTGTTCTTAACAAGTTGTAGTATTATCTCATAAGATGGGTAGGACCTCATCTAGTAAACCTAGAGATGTTTATTTCTTTGTCTGCCCACCTTATGATTTAAAAAAACCTCCATGAGGACAGGAAATGGGGGGGGGTATGATGTCTTATGCATATGAAACAGTCCCTTGATACATGAGACACTTGGAAATCTTTCTTAAAGATAGTTGCCAAAGGGAAATATGAACCTCTTTGATACTGTAAATTCTTTTTCATTAATTATTTTTTAAATGGCAGAGAGGATGAGTCCTGCCCACCCAGGTCTGGGTGTGGGGGGTTCTCACCTGCCCGCCATTGAGGCCCCCCTGATTCTGGTGGGTCATCTCACTCACTGTATGGGTCTTGGGGGGGTCTCAGAGGAGTCCCACCTGGTTCTTGGTGGGGTCTGTACAGAATAGCCAGGCGCTGATCACAGTACAGGGGGCGGAGCTTCCAGGAGCCAATCACCTAGGGCCATGCAGATTCTGGAATGTGCATTTGTGTTTATCAGTGTCACCTGGCAACGACTATTTTGCCAGTTGGTTGGCAGATAGGTAATGGCAGACCTGCTTTGGTAGGCCACTTAACAGAGGTTGTTACCTAATTGTCTTTAGGATGGATAGAGCCTGGAGAAAGTTTGTTTATATAAGCCTGGGAATCAAGTTTTTCGGATATAACCCTCTTGGGAAGATCCACCAGGCTGCCAAAAATTGTGAACTGGGAAGAATTAAGCGTTATCTGGGACGTGGATGTCCTGTTGATGGCACCGATCATAAAAATAGGTAATAGGGTCTGGGAGGCCAGGGACTGAGGGGTAAGGGACCAATGGGCTGATGGAATTGAAGCCGGTACCATCCAGGCTGTGCCAATGGGAGCAGAGCAGAAAGGATACCAGTTCTCCTTTCACCAGAATATTTGACTTTAATATCCTGTGGAGTCCTCAATATCCAGGACCTGCACACCTTGGGAGTTCAGTACCCAGAACTTCTAATGGGCAGCTAAACAAAACCAAATTTATAACTGGTTTCCCAGACACTTAAAATTTCCCTGTAAGGTCACTGATTTAAAAAAAAATAAACACAACAGCTTTTAATGTACACATTTTCAAAAGCATTGAAAAATTTTCAGATGTAATCTATTACCTGTTGTGTCCCAAGAGCCTCACAAGAACTCTGAATTGGGAAGATGGCTCCATGTTCTTTCTTCTTTTTTATATTTTAAAATTCCTTCACACTAGTATATTTAGGGGTGTGTCTTCCACCTCTAAAAATAAGATTTTACTTATTTCTCACATGCTTCACTCACTAATTTATGAAATTCTTAGGATAACTTGGTGTCATCTTGATCATCCAACCATTTTCATAACAACAGTGTTGACAAGCCCTGAATTTTCTGCAAATACTTCATTAACTTCAGTTAGTGAAGTTAACTACCTTTAGCTACCTTTCCACAGAGGACACTAGAGTTCACTGGCAGCTTTCACACTTTCCAGAACACCAAACACAACATGCTTTTTCAATTTTGTTATCACTTTAGACTAAAGTAAAAAAGCATCTGCCAAAAGCTTCTCGCACAAAATTCCAAAATTGCTGATTCCACTGTTCCAGTACCCTTTCCTGTAGTTATCCATTACTGTGTATCTATACAAGCATGAAGAGTAGAGCATTGGTTGAGAGCATCCAGGCCGTGCAAGCTCTCAGTCACCAGGGCCAAGGGAGTAGCACACAAAGGGTGCCTAGTCTGTACAGTGCTGCCTGCTGCTGCCCTACTGTAGCTTGCCCTACTCTGTTCTGAAGGGACTAAGAGTATCAAAGGTAGGCCCTGCTTGTGGTTTGTGCATTAGAATACTCATTGACCCCAAATGTGAGCTCTCTCTGTGGTTATCAATTACACAAAAAACAAATAAAAATATCTGTACATTTTTTAGTTCCACACGCAGTCATTTAGGGTCATGATGACACTAACAAAATGTTTGCAATGAACAAAGACTTGCCATTCTGTGTATCAAAATACATTATTAACTTTCACAAATTACTTGTTTGCCAATGGCCAAAAGATAAGTGACTGGAACAGGATAAAAAGAATACTCAAATATCTGGAAGGGAGAGTAAAATGGAATTGGTAGGTAGTGGCATGCACAGTTTTAAATGCGGCACAGCAGTTATCATTAAATCATCTATTTGAGGAGCAATAAACAGCTCAAGCCATAATCAACAGCCCAATACCACTACTCTTCAGCTTCAAAATACTGTAGCTGCGAAATTTATTTCATTTGTTAGACTTAAATTCCTTCTATTGCCAAGGACATAAATATTTTTTCTATGTTCATATGTCACTGTCACTTGAGCATCTGTAAAATTAGAGTATTTTATCTGATTAAATTAGAATTCCAAGGTTGGAAATGTAGCTCAATGTTAGAGCACTTCTTGCATGTCAAAGCAAAGGGTAAGGGGGCAATCTCCAGCAAAACAACAACAATAACATTGTCATCATCATCAACATAATAAATTTTAAAAAGAGAGGTAAGAAAAAAAGAAGTCTTCTTTCAAATTCATTATTTCTTAGAATGCCTTTGCCAAAATGAAGAAAGCATTTATGTTTTCTTCTAGTACATTTCTATATAGATGTCCTATAGTGCATTTCATCTATTGTAGATATTACTATACATACATTTCTTATATATATATATTTTATTTTACATATGCAATTATAGGTTAATAATTTTGTTTTCGAGAGAATAGAAGAGAGCAAGTATAAAAGATTATTACTCCTGAAAAAATATTGCTTTACTTTATAAAAGTTTCACATAAAAATACTAAACTTCTCAACTTTAGTATTTTTAAGTGAAACTTTTATAAAGTAAAGCATTAAAGAATTATTCTTTAATTCTATTCATTTGTACTCATAAAATGAATACGTTTTTAATGTGCAAGAACTGCACAGCTACTTATTTTGTATTTGACATATTGTACTATCTCAGAGAACTCTTACATAAAAACTTTCTAGGTGTGACCAGTTAATTAAAACTGACGTGATAGGACTCAATTTCAAATGAAACAGTTCTTCCTCCTTTTCAATCATGCATTCATGGAGGTAAGAAATTGTAAACGTCCCTTGTGAAAAATTAAGACAGTATTAAATACTGAACATTGAAAACACCTGATTCATATATAAATCCCATATATATATATATATATATATATATATATATAAATACTGAATTAATTTAACCATATTAATTCATTTGGGTTCTTTTTCCTTTGGCATTGTTTGCTTTCGGTTTGGCCTTTTACTGTTATTATTCAGCCTACTTTACCTATCATACTTTTAAAACTGAATTTTAATGCCATCCATGTCATGAGAACTGCCATAAATCTATTGTTTGTCTCACATTTCACTTAAGGTAAGGCACCATGAATTATGATGGTTCTTTATTTTGTTTATGAAGAAAAAATTAAATGCTGCCAATTGTAGTTGTAATGCAGCCCGAATTATTAGTGGGATTCCATTGTCAGTGTTGTTAAAATGATAAGAAAAAAAATCATCTTAGACTCATTGAAATACATAGTTTTTAAAATATATTTTTAAAAATCACTACAATACTACTAACTTATTAATTGAAATACTCTTAGTTGATAAAAAGCAATAATATTGATTACAATAGCTACCAATTATGGAGCTGTTGCTGGTGCCACAAAATCTTCAGATGTTTTACATAGATTCTCCATTAAACATCCTGGTAGTATTCAGGGAGATACTCATTTTATTCCTTACTTTTTTAGGAAATTGAGGGAGAGTAAGACTGTGGGATAACTAGTACATCACAGAGTCTAAAGTAGAATTCATACTGAAGATGAGCTAAATCTCAAGTCCATCTTCTTTCTAGGCATGTGGGCTGCTCTGCTCTGGGGATGTGGTTCTGTGGTAGAGCCCTTCCTTACCTAGAATGCTTCAGGCCTGGGTTCTATCCCCAGCAATATGAAAACAAAGCAAACAAAAATAAGTAAAATCAATGGAACCAGGCACAGTCGCACATACCCATGATTCCAGTGACTTAGGATGCTGAGGCAAGAGCATTGGAAGTTTAAGACCACAGTGGGCAATTTAGTGAGACCCTGCATCAAAATTGTTTATATAATAAAAATGTGCTTAGGATATGACTCATTAGTTGAGTAACCCAGGGTGCAATCTCCAGCAGTATCAGAAACAAGAAATAAGAAGAAAATGTCAGTGGCATAGGCTGATCATTCATTAATAAAATAAGTAATGACAGCTACTAAATATTGTACCATCTTCATAAGAAAATAGAGGAATTATGAGCTACTTAATGTTTATAATTGCATAAATAGTTGTATATTTCAAAAGGTACCTTATGAATTCCTAATAAAGCTTCTTACTTGCACAGAACCCCTCTACATTATGCCTGTGCCTATGGCAATCCAGCAGTGGTGGCTCTTCTAGTGAAGAGGAAATGTAATGTCGATTTGTGTGACAGTGATGGCAACACACCATTGATGAAGGTAGATATACCAGTGGTTTTGCAGGAAATGAATTTGATGAAATGCTTAGAAAAAAAATTGGTTAATGCCATTTAGTTATAACTAATGAGTAAAACGTGAAATATTTTTCTTGGATTTCCAAAATTTACAATCTATTTCTTGGTTAAAACCAACAGGCCCTACAATATGAGGAAGAGGAATGTGCAATTATTCTTCTAGAACATGGTGCCAATCCAAATGTTCACAACAACAAGGGTGAAACTTCGCTCCACTATGTTATCTTTTATAGGAACACATTAATAGCAACAAAACTGCTTTCATCCAACGCAGATATTGAAGCCAAAAACATGGTATATACATCAATCACTATTATTTTCAAAATATTTAAAATTTTTCTTAAAATTAACAGTAATGCATGTTAAAAATACTGATTATAAGCAAATTTTCTTTTTATTAAAATACTAGCAAATGTTGGAAGTTCTTCTCGTATTCTTCCTCCTTCTTTTGTAGCTCATGTGTGTATTTAGTTTGCCTCCATAAGTTGAATCCACACTTAGAATTCAAGAGACTCATGCAGAAATCTGAACTTCAAGCTTCTGTGAAGGAACCTGATGCGGTCCCCTTGAGCCATAGTACTGTGTGGTGTGGTGTGCAGGGTTTGCCTCCCACATGCTGGGCACACATGTTCTTCAGTTTGCTTCTGGCAACTGCAGCACTTACTCCAATCACCTACTTTGCCTCTATAAATGAGGTTACAACTCCTCTTTTTTAATATAGTGTGATAAAGATTTCATGGTGTTTTCTACTGATATACAAGAATATGGACTACATAATATATTATGAGTCTCTTTCAAATGGGATTAATTGTTTGAATTTAGAATTTCGAAGTTAAATAGTGTTCTCTATATATACTATAAAAATCATGTTCCCACTGGAATTTTTGAAAGGTTGATTGGGTCACTCATTGCTAGAATGGATAAATTATTGCTAGAAGTAGTAACTCATGGATTTTGCCAGCTGTACTATGTATTAGTCTTCAGCTTTGTTCCTTAAAAATGCAAATGTTTAGTGCCTTTCATGATACTACAAGTAATCTGTGTAGATCAGCATAAATCTTGATGATACACAAAATTTCTGAATTAAATTTTGCCTAAAATTATAAGTAACTTTAAGTAGCAATTAAAGTGGATGAGAATAAAAAGAATTTTGGAAAATATCCAAGCATTATGTTACCAGGATTGTCATTACAAGTGAGAATACATTTTCAATGTTATTTTTATTAGAGTTTATAGTTTTACATAGTAGTTGAATTCATTCCCCCCAAATCTTACATGCATGGAATTATGGAATTCCAGTTGAGTCATTGATTCCCTCTTTTCCATCTGTCTACCCCTCCTCCTCCATTCTCCCCCTCCTATTCTCCTGGACCTCCTTTCACCTATTTATTTGGTTGATTCTTTTTACTTATACATAAGGGTGCAATTACCTGTGGTATATTTATATATGCATATAACATGAATTTTAAAGATTTCCTTCTTCATTGCCTTCCCTTTTTCATTATCTCTGTGCCTCTCAATCTTCTTTTTCTACACTAATGATCTTCTTTACATCTTTTGATATTCTGTTCTTCATTTCTTTTTCTTTAATTAACTCCAGCTTCCACATATGAAACATTTTGCCTTTGAGTTTCTTATTTGACTTATTTCACTTAGCATGATATTCTTGGATACCAACTCATTTACCAACAAATGACATAATGTATTTTTATGGCTGAGTAATACTCCATTGTATGTATGTGCACCAGAATTTCTTAATCCTTTCATCCATTCACAAGTACTTGGGTTAATTTCATAATTTACCTGTTGTGAATTGTGCTACTGTAAACACATGTGACTGTATTAATATACAGTTACACGTAAAATTTTGTTTTACTAATTTGGGGAAAATACTGAGTCATGGGATAGCTGTTTCATGTTGTGGTTCCCTTCTTAGATTTTGGGGAATTTTCAAACTGTTTTCCAGGGTGGTTGTACTAGTATGTAGTCCCACCAACAGTGTAAATGTGTGCCTTACCCCCACATTCTTTTTTTTGACCAGGGGGAGAGAGAGAGAGAGAGAAGAGAGAGAGAGAGAGAGAGAGAGAGAGAGAGAGAGAGAGAGAGAGAGAATATTAATATTTATTATTATTATTATTTTCGTTTTCAGCAGACACAACATCTTTGTATGTGGTCCTGAGGATCGAACCCGGGCCACACGCATGCCTGGCGAGCGCGCTACCGCTTGAGCCACATCCCCAGCCCCACATTCTTACCAGTATATATTACTGTTTGTGTTCTTGATAATTACCATTGTGGCTGGAGTAAGATAAAGTCTTAGTGTAGTTTTTATTTGCATTAACATAATTGCTAGAGATGTAGAAGACTTTTTTATATATAGTTGGGACATTTGTGTTTCTTTTGAGAAATTTCTGTTTAGTTCTTTTGCTCAGTTATTGACTGGGTGTTTTTTTTGTTGTTTGTTTGGAGTTTTTAAAAATATTTATATTTTAATTCTTATTGGACACAATACATTGATTTTATTTATTTTATGTGCTGCTGAGGATCAAACCCAGGGCCTCACATGTGCTAGGTGAGTGCTCTACCGCTGAGCCATAATCCCAGCTCTGTGTTAATTTTTTTTGAGTTGATTATTTCTCTTTGTTAATCCCCTCTCAGTGGATTAGTTGGAAAAATTTTCTCCAATTGCATAAAAATAATATATTTTTGTATTGAATTTTCTGACATGTAAGATAAATATCTTTCAACTTATAATAAGAGAAGACACAGGAACAGTTATGAAAAAGCAACATAGTTTACTCAGACTCTATCAATTTTAAGCAGAAATTCCTTCCATTGGAATCTGGGATTCTGATTTCATAAATAAAAAAGAATCAAGTGGACTTGTATAACATGGAGAAAACTTCCATGTTGCTGGAAAGCTCTCAGAAATATATTCCTGTAACTTCAATTGTTCACATGTGAATATCTCCAATAAAAAAATCAGTGTCAAGTAGGTGTTAAGCAATGGAAAAGCTATTTCTGTACTACTGGACATACAATGCACAGTTGTGTAAATTTTCTCTAGCAGTAAAACAAGGAATCTTTTCTATGAGGCTTGGTATTACTGGAAAAGTAGATGTTCTTCAGAATATGATTTATACACCCTACTAGTGAGTTGAGAATTTGGCTTGTTAGTGAAATATAATACTTATATCCTTTACTAATATGTATTAGGGAATGGGTCTATTGGGATATAAAATACAGTTTATGTCCTAACGATGCTCTTGGTTGAGGAGGATTCATGTTACATAACTCCAAGATGCCAGGATGAATGCTTGACAGCGGCAAAGATCCATGGAAACAGTAAATGTATGAAGCAGTTTTAGAAATGCTGGAGTTCATGTGGCCACTCTAGTCAGAGGAGAGGCATCTCAAAATGAAAGAGCAGCACGTATGGCAGCAGAATGGGAAGAGAAGAGAGTGGCTACTCTTAATTTACATTATTATTATATGCTTATGTTCATACAGTATTTTGTAAGGTTAACTTCAGTTGAAAAGTAGTAATCTTGTGAATAAACTATATTTGTTGTTTTTCAGAGTGGCCAAACACCACTTCTACTCGCCGTAAAGAAAAACAGAAAGATGATGGTAGAATTTTTTATTAAGAATAAAGCAAACATACATGAAGTTGATGATAAGGGAAGGTATAGTACTTTATATTTTTTAGAAAAAGGTTAATATTGTAGTAAAATCACTCAAGTTAAAAATATTAAATTAATGGGAATGACATAATCATTGGAATAGAGTGAAATTTATGAACGTAAACTAAAATTAAGGAGAAGAGCAATTATTCAAACTGAGCAACACAAATAAGAGTATGTAGTATGATTCACATGCCCTTATAATTATTGTCTGATAATTACTATTTGATTTTGTTGATCACATAATCTTGTGTTAGCTAGAGTTTTCATGTTAGTTTTGTAAAATATAGACTTTTAGTTTGTGCTTTTATTCAGTATTGAACTTTTTAAATTTTCTGCAATATTTCATCTTCTCCTGGAATAGTTTTCTTTTGCAAATGCTGTGTTGAGTATAGATAGACATTGAGAATTATTTTTTTCTTTATATGACTATTTTCTTTAAATTACTTAATTTGTAGAATATTGATTTCAGATTTTTCCTAAGTGACGTCTAATTAGTCTTAACAAGAACATTTATAATGAAAAAGAGTGTAACATATGCTTGAAATCTGGTTGCAAGATTATACATGTAGCATTGATTTCAATGCCTGGCAAATGCTTCTCAGAGTGAATGACTGAAGCAACAATTATTATTATTATCACCAGTGCTACTGTTAATATGTTATACCTGCAAATACCTTTTTACTCCTTGACCTTTGGCTGACTGTGAGTTACAATATATTACATCACTCTAAGAAAGAAATGGAGCTTTATTCATTGAAATCTTTGCCAACTCCAGATGAATGACCTCATCATAATTAATGTTCATTGAAGGATTTTAAGTTTGTAACTCTCCCCTTTTGGGACACGTGATTTATTTTTTTATGTGTTTATTTTCCTTTTAGACTTACAAATGATTTAGAAAGATAAAGATTTGATCTTCCAAGATGTATATGTCTGTTAGTGTATGTAAAGCTAGATGTCAAATTGGTAAAAAGTATTACAATGGCTTTTTAAATAAACTTATTAAAATACCTAAATTTGAAGTTATCTCTCCTATTTTAGAACAGCCCTCATGTTGGCTGTGGAACATAAATCAACACACATAGCTGAGCTGCTTCTTCAATGTGGTGTTAATGTGTCTGCTTCAGATAATTGTGGAGAGACTGCCTTGTCTTATGCCATTGCTAGTGGAAATACTGCGTAAGTATTTATATTACAATACTAATCAACATTAGATGTATATCCACAATAGTTACACCTGTTGCATCTTATATATGAGGTGAGATTTCATAGCATTACTATGTATGGAACCGTAGTGAGTTAGGACAGTTCATTAGTCAGAAACCCTTCAAAGTCTAGCCAAGAAGCAGTGATGATACTTTGATTGGGCAAAGAGAAGGATGGAGGGGTAATGGAGGCAAGAAAGATGGTGCAGTGAGATAGACATTATTACCTTGGTACAGGTATGACTGCATATATGATGCAATGGTACATCGTGTAAAATCAGAAATGAAAGTTGTTGCAGTTGTGTCCAATGAATCAAATTGCACTCTACTGTCATATATACATAATTAAAATGGATTAGTTATTTAAAAAAAAATAAGTAGTGATGTGTGCATGAGTCACCTTCAAGGTTTGTTCTCTTCTCTCTCTTCCCCTCTCCTTTCTTTTTCTTCTCATGCATGCTGGGAAATTTTCCTACCGCTGAGATATACCACTAGCTAATATCTTAGGACTTTGTAAACCTTTATCCTTAGGGTTTCCAGCATTATCCAATTCATTTCAAGCATAACCCCTCCTCAAAGGGACAGATAGTATCACACCTATGATTTTATAATTTGCTATTTGAGTCTTGAAATTCCCTGTTTAGCTGAAGTTAGCTATTCTACCATCCCCCTTTAATTTATCAAGGACCTAATGATATCCTTGAAGTGCAAGGAAGATAATTCTGTAATCAGATGGAGGGGAATAAATAGATTTTTAAATTGTTCCTTTATCTCTGTCAGTTCTGTTGCTGTGGTGTTTCTGCCAGACCTGGCCCTGTAGTCTGGTAGTGAAGAGCTTTTATTTCAAAATATCCTGACTGATCCAATCCCTGAGTCTTCATGGTAACCCACACTTAGACTCAACACTCTTTTTAGTTCTCATGCACTTATGCTTTTTATTCAACAGTTGTTTCCAAGCAGAAGCACACTGCTTTGACAGCTTGGCCTCTAGCTTTGGCCAACAAATACTAAGCACTCTGACCCTGTCCCCCCTTTTAGGAACCTTATGTGGAATCCCCATATTAGCCTTGCCCTTTCTGGTGCATTATCCTTTTAGGACTTTGTCTTTTCTGTCATAAAATTAAAATCATTCAAATCTATTAGAAAGCTTCAAGTAAAGCTTCAAGTAATCTCTGGAAGAGATCAGAGTTTTCTGTCATCTTGGCTAACAGATCTGTGCCCCAAATCCTTCCATCCCTTGAAGTAGATTTCCTTTGACTGCAGCGGGTTCCACATCACTGTTTTCCATGGTGAGTGCCAATTTAGATTGGCACTTCTAGTAGTTTTCCCAAGTAATGGAAATTTCCAAGCTGTTGGAATCGCTGCCTAAAGTTTTCAGCATTTATTAAGGTCTGCCTCAAAAGGAATAGATTAAGCAGATTCATTGAATCTAAGAGAGCTAAGCCCCATCATGACTCCTCAGTATCCATTGTGTTAAAGAAAATTCTGTGTTCCAAGTCAGTTGGAGATCAACATGGAAATGTAGCTACACTTATCTGCTGATTCTTTTCAACTAGGTAGAGAAGAAATAGTAGTAGTCCAAGTTTTTGGCATTTGTTAATTTCTTGCCTTTGTTGTTATTGATTAGTCTCACAGAAGGGGATGATTATATTCTCTAATTTAAGGAGATATTTATAAATAGTTATAAATTAATTGTTGATTTGCTTTGAGTTATAAAGCACAAAGAAGAGCCCAATTGATCATGAAAATTAGGACTCAAGCATTTTTTAAAATAATTTTAACTTTTGAATATTAGAACCTATGAAAAATGCACATTAGTTCTAGCTGAGATTGTAAGTAGTTAAGTATGCCATTATTTTACTATTTTGCTTAACATGTTTCAATATTATCTTAGTAAATCTCCATAACAACCTGGTGAACTAAAGTGATACAACCCTTATTTTTTAAAAGGCCTTAAGCCTAAGAGAAAGAAGTTGTGCAAGAACAAAAAATTATTTTTTACAGAGACAGGGCATTTTCTGAGTTCAAGCTACACTAGTTAATATATTTACCTGTCCTGTTCTCAATTAATGGTCATTTCATCTCTTTTCTTCTTTAACTTCAAGCTATGGGTGCAGTGACACATGCATTTACCCCAGCTACTTAAGAGCCTGAGGCAGGACAATTGCTTGAGCCCAGGTATTTAAGATCAGCCTGACCATCATCATGAAATACCATCTCACAAAACAGAAAAAAACAAACATTGTACAAATAATTTTCAAGTTAACAAAATGTTTATAGGGCATACAGATTAGGAGAGCATATGAAAAAGTTCTGATACTAGATCTAAAACATTATAAAGTATTGAATTATATTTGATCAGTGTTTTCATATGAGTGTTAAAATACCAATTTTATTACTTTTTTCAAATATAGAAACAGGAATTTAATTCTTCAATACATGAAAGCACAATCTAGAACATCAGTAAATTTCAATCCAGGTAAGACTTAAAAAAATGAGTTACTCTTGGTGTTCATGCCCTGTGTAAATAAGAGTAAGAATGTTTGATCACAAAAGAAGAGTGGGAAAAAAATAAATGTTCAAATTCCATTCATATTTTTTATATCTTTCTTGCTCATATAGAATCCAGGATATCTTAATAATTAACTATAAGAAATTTATCATCTAAATGATATTGTCTGAAGAAATTTTACATTAATTTTGACCCTGAAATTTTATGTCTTTGCAGAAGTAAGAATATTTTTAAATTATATATTCTGTTTCGTATATGGTCACATGATAGCAGATTGGACTTGTTATAAAACCAGGTGTTCTTGTCAGTTGTTAATATCAGCTCCTATTGAGTGCCTACATTAGTGAATTTCACAGTGATATTTCTATACACACATATACAATACTTGAATCCTGACCACTTTCCTTACTTCCATTTTCCCCCTCTACTCCCTTTTTCATCCCCAGTTACCTTCCCTCTTCCTTAATGTTCCCTTCATCATTTTCTAGTCATTCTTATTTTCTTCCCAGATTCCACATGTTAGGGAGAGAATGTGATAATTGGGGTTTTGTTTCTGATTTTTTCACCTTAACATGATGACCACCCTTTCCATCCATTTTACAATTATTGTCTTTGTTTCTTTTTTAACATTTTTATTTGGGGTTTGAAATATACCATTTCCTGGGCCTTAAAATTTCTACTCAGAAATCTAATATTTTTCTGATATGTTTATAATTGCTTTGGCCCTTATTATAGATTTCAGTGTACCTTTGGTAATTTTATAGACTATGATTTGGAGAAGTTCTTTTCGGGCCATGTCCATTTGGTATTCTAAAATCTTATATCTGGATGTCCATAACTTTCACAAGATATAAGAAATAGTTTCTTTTATTCACTGAGAAAGCTTTCATTGCCTGTAGCCTGTACCTCTTTTCCATTATGTGTACCAGTGATTCATAAAAGTAGTCTATGAATTGTGTCTAGTGGTTTTGTAATTTTGATTGTTGTTGATATTGTCTGAATGTGATATTTCATCGTCAACTTCAAGCTCTGGTATTTTTTCTTTCACTTGATCTAGTCTATGGGTCTAACTTTAACTGGATATATTTATTTGAGGTATTGAGCTCTTTATTTTCAAGATTTCTAATTGATTCTTTTTCAGAATCTGTATTGAATTGTTTTTTCATGCCCTGCATTGTTTTCCTTAATCTACTCAGTTTTTCTTTGCTTCATCTTTGAAATAATTCACTATTTTAACATTTTTTTTTGAATTTTATTCTGGCATTTTTTTATATTGCATTATCTTTGGAAATAGTTTCTAGGGTAATTAACTATAAAACAGTCATACTACTTTGCTTTTTATCTTTCTTATATTTCTATATTGAAATTTGTACATCTTCAGGGATATATATCTTTTCCACATTTATTTGAGTGTCTGCTTAGGAAACTGTTTTCCCTGGATGATGTGTCTTATGCTATTGATTAAATGTGTGATATTGAATTATTTTCCAAATGGTGTCTCTGTTGTAGTTTCCTATGTCTTATCTGTGACTCCTGAATGGTGATAGCTTGCACTGTTAAGTAACAACTTTCTTTGTCAGTGTTGTGAGAGTGGAGTCATGTTAGTGAAATAGTGATATAGGCAGTAGAGTATCTGAAATGCATTTTCTGTGGTGGTTCCTCCATACTTGTCAATAATATGGTGTCTGCAAATATATGGGAGATACCTAGGCTGAGAACCTGCATAAATGAAGATCTCAAACTCGCATAATTCTGTAAGAGTTTCTTCATTTATTTCTAGTCTTGCTTTAGTGTGTCCAGACCACTGAATTTTAGCCATCTCTTTCCATTACTAAATGTGTGTGTTAGGTTAAAGCTTTTTATCACTGTTCTTATTTTTAATTTTTTTTCAGCACCATGTTTTATTTTATTTTTTTAGATATGTATGACAGTAGAGTGTATTTTTTACATACATGGGCTACATCTGATTCTATTTAGGATCAGAGAGAACTTTTGGCCTTTGGTTTTTTTGGTATTGGCTTATTTCACTAAGTATAATAGTCTCAAGTTCCATCCATTTACCAGCAAGTGCCATAAATTTCATTCTTCTTTATGGATAAGAAATACTCCATTGTGTATATGTACCCCATTTTCTCTAACCTTTCATCTGTTGAAGCTCACCTAGGTTGTTTCCTTAGCTTAACTATTGTGAATTGGGCTGCTGTAGACATTGATGTGGCTGTGTCACTGTAGTATATTGATTAAAGTTCCTTGGAGATATATATGCCCAACTCTCCATCATGTCAACTTAGGAACTGATTTCCTCAACAAGACTTCTAAATTGCAACAAATAAAATCAAGATTCAACTGGGGTGATAACTGGTTGAATGGTGTTTCCATTCCACATTCTCAGAGGAATCTCCATACTGTTTTCCAGAGTACTTGCACCAATTTGCAGTCTCACTAGCAAAGTATGAGTGTAACTTTTTTCTCACATTCTCTCCAGCATTTATTGTTACTTGTATTCTTAATAATTCCTATTTTGCCTGGATCAAGAATGGAATATCAATGTAGTGTTAATTTGCATTTTCTAATTTCTAGAGAAATTTAGCATTTTTGTGTTTTTTCTACTTTTTATTGATTTTATAATTTTTAAGTGCACAATAACAGTGGAATGCACTACAATCCTTATTACATATATAAAGCACAATTTTACCTCTGAATATAAAGTATGTTTATGTCAATTTATGCCATTTTACATGTACTTTTTTTGCACTACAATTTGTTTTTTATTTTTGTTTCAGTTAGTTACACATGACAGTACAATGACCTTGACATATCATACATTTGAACCACATGAGATACAATATCTCATTTTTCTGAGTATACAGGTTGTAGATTCACATTGATCATGCATTCACATATATACACCAATAATAATAATGTCTATTCCATTCTACTATCCTTCCTATCTTTCCAACCTCTCCTCTCCCCTCCCATCACTTCTCTCTTCTTAATCTAAGGTAGCACTATTCCTTTTTTTTCCTCACATCTTCATACATGTGGTTTGTATAACAATGAGGCTCTCCTTCCACCATCCGTGCAATTCCCTTTCTCCCTCCCTTTCCCTCCCACACCTCTTCCCTGTGTATAGGTAATCTTCTTCCAATGCTTTTTCTCTCTTCCCCATTTTGAGTCACCCCCCTTATATCAGAGAAGACATTTGGCATTTGTTTTTTGGGGACTGGCTAAATTCACTTAGCATAATATGCTCTAATGCCATCCTTTTCCCTACAAATGCCATGATCTTATTATTTTTTTAGTGTTGAGTAATATTCCATTGTGTATATATGCCACATATTTTTATCCATTCATCCATTGAAGGGCATCTAGGTTGGCTCTACAGTCTAGTTATTGTGAATTGTGCTACTATAATCATTGATGTGGCTTAGTCCCTGTAGTATGCTGTTTTTAGGTCTTTTGGGTATAGTCCTAGAAGAGGAAAAGCTGGGTCAAATGGTGGTTACATTCCCAGTTTTCCAAGGAATCTCCATACTGCTTTCCAAATTGGCTGCACCAATTTACAATCTCACCAGCAGTGCAATTCTGATCAAAATCCCAATGACATTCCTCACAGAAATAGATAAAGCAATTATGAAATTCATCTGGAAATATAAGAGACCCAGAATAGCAAAAGAAATTCTAAGCAGGAAGAGTGAAACAGATGGTATCACTATACCAGATCTTAAACTATACTACAGAGAAATAGTAACAAAAACAGCATGGTACTGGCATCAAAACAGGCTGGTGGACCAATGGTACAGGATAGAGGACACAGAGACTAACCCACAAAACTACAGCTATCTTATGTTAGACAAAGGTACTAAAAGCATGCACTGGAGAAAATATAGCATCCTCAACAAATGGTGTTGGGAAAACTGGAAATCCATATGCAACAAAATGAAATTGAATCCCTATCTCTCACCATGCACAAAAGTTAACTCAAAACGGATCAAGGGTCTAGGAATTAAACCAGAGACTCTGCATCTAATGGAGGAAAAAGTAGGCCCTAATCTTCCTCATGTGGAACTAGGCCCCAACTTCCTTAATAAGATGCCTCTAGCACAAGAGTTAAACCCAAGAATTAACAAATGGGATGAATTCAAACTAAAAAGTTTTTTCTCAGCAAGAGAAATAATATGTGAGATGAATACGGAGCCTACATCCTGGGAACAAATTTTTACCCTTCACACATCAGATAGAGCTCTAATCTCTAGGGTATACAAAGAACTCAAAAAGCTACACACACACACACACACACACACACACACACACAAATAATCTAATCAACAAATGGGCCAAGGACCTGAACAGACACTTCTCAGAAGAGGATATACAATCAATCAACAAATATATTAAAAAATGCTCACCATCTCTAGCAATCAGAGAAAGGCAAATTAAAACTACCCTAAGATACTAGCTCACTTCAGTAAGAATGGCAGCCATGATGAAGACAAACAACAACAAATGCTGGTGAGGATGCGGGAAAAGGGTACCCTCATACACTGCTGGTTGGATATTGACCATTTTAAAAATATATTTGCTCACCAATTGTATTTCTTGTTCTGTGAACAATCAGTTTCAGATCCTTTGCACATTTATTGACATCCTATGACCACTAGAAGAGAATATTAACTATATTGGGTTGTGTGTGTGTGTGTTAAGTTTTTTGATTTTTTTTTTCATGGGGGCACGTAGTGGGGATTCAACTCAGTGGCATTCAACCACTGAGCCACATCCCCAGCTCTATGTTTTATTTTATGTTATTTTTATTATTTTTGTTGTAGATGGACACAATTTACTTATTTACTTGTTTATTATTTATTTATTTATTTTTATGTATTACTGAAGGTCAAACCCATGGTCTTACACCTGCAAGGCTAGTTCTCTAACACTGAGCCCCATACCCAGCTCTGTTTTGCATTTTATTTAGACATAGAGTTGCTCAGTGCCTCACCATTGCTGAAGCTGGATTTGAACTCTTGATCCTCCTCTTTCAGCCTCCTGTGCTGGTGTGTTTTGAATTCTTTATATATCCAGAAGACTAATGTTCTGAGGTGCAGGTGGTAAAGATTTTCTCCCATTTTGTAGGTTCTCTGTTCGTGTTCTTGATAATTTTCTTTCCTGTGAGAAAGCTTTTTGTTTCCTTCCCATTTATTGATTCTTGATTTTATTTGTTGCAGTTTAGAAGTCTTGTTGAGGAAGTCAGTTCCTAAGCCAAGATGATGGAAAGTTGGGCCTATATTTTCTTCTAGTGGGTACAGGATGTCTGGTTTAATGCCTAGTTCCTTGATGTACTTTGAGTTGAGTTTTGTGCAGGGATAGGGGTAGGGGTTCAATTTGATTCTGCCACATGCATATTTTCAGTTTTCTCAGTACCATTTGTTTAAGAGGCTGTCTTTTCTTTCAATGTATGTTGTTGGTGCCTTTGTCTAGATTAACAAGACAGTATGCATGTGATTTTTGTCTTTGTGATGTCTTTTCTGTTCCATTGGACATTTTGCCTGTTTTGGTGCCAATCCCATGCCATTTTTGTAGCACTATAGTATAATTTGAGGTCGGATCTTGTGATGTCTGCTGTCTTCTTCACTTTTTTTCACTAAGGATTGTTTTGAATATTCTGGGCTTCTTGTTTTTCCAAGTGAATTTTATGACTGCTTTTTCTATTTCTTTGTGAAATATCATTGACACTTTAATAGGAGTTGCATTAAAACTATAGCATTTTGGTAGTATGTCAACTCTGGTAACATTAATTCTGCCAATCCATGAACATTTGAAATATTCCATCTTCTACGGTCTTCTTCAATTTCTTTCTTTAGTGTTTGGTAATTTTCATAATAGAGGTCTTTCACTTCTTAGATTGTTTCCTGATTATTTTATTTTTTATATTGTTTTGAATCCATTGTGATTCATCAGCTGATGCATAATTTGTATACAGGATCATAATTGATTTATGAGTGTTAATTCTATATCCTGCTACTATGCTGAGTGTGGTTATGAGTTTTAAAAATTTTGTGGTGCAGTTTTGTGTCTTCTACATATAAAATATTGTTGTCAGCAAATAGGGATATTTTGAGCTCTTCTTTTCATATTCATATCTCTTTAATCTCTTTTTCCAAACGGCTCTGGTTAGAATTTCAATATTCATATGTTGAATAGAAGTGGTGAAAGAGGGTACCCTTGTCTTTTTCTAGTTTTTAGAAAGAATGTTTCATTTTTTTCCATTTGGAATCATGTTAGTCTTGGGTTTTTTGGTATAGAGCTTTTAAAATGTTCAGTTACATTTGTATTATCCCTATTTTTTCTACCATTTTGAACATGAATGAATGCTGTATTCTGTCAAATGCTCTTTCTTCAACTATTGAGATAATTATGTTATGTTTTTTAAGTCTATTAATGAATCCTGTTTGATTTCCATAGGTTGAACCAACTTTGTGTCCCTGGGATGAACCCCACTTGATCATGGTGCACTATGTTTTTAATATGTTTTTGTATGTAGTTTTTTTCAGTATTTCATTAAGAGTTGATGCATGTATGTTCATCGGGGATATTTGTCCAAAGTTTTATTTCTTTGATGTATCTCTGTCTGGTTTTGGTATCAGGATTATTCTTCCTTCATAGAATGAGTTTGGAAGTGTTTCATCCTTTTCTATTTCATGGAATAATTTGAGGAGTATTGGTGTTAGTTCTTCTTTAAGGGTTTGATAGGAATTGCTGGAGAATTTATCTAGTTGTGGACTTTTCTTTATTGGTAGGTCAAAATATTGATTTATGAAAAATAAGTTGCTTCAATAATGCTAGAAATCTCTGGGTTCAGTGGTACAAACCGATAATCCCAGCAGCTTGGTAGGCCGAGACAGGAGAATTGTGAGTTCAAAACCAGCCTCAGCAATGGCTAGGTGCTAATCAACACAGTGAGACCCTTTCTCTCAATAAAATACAAAGCAGGGATGGGATGTGGCTCAGTTGTTGAATATCCCCAAGTTCAATCCCCAGTACCAAAAAAGAACTACAAATGTAAAAAAGAATTATGAATATGTATAAATGTCCATGAATCATTCAGGTAACAATTAAATAGGAAAGGGAAAATACATTTTAAAAAAAATCTCAGTGCTTTTGTGGTGCCAGTGATTGAACCAATAACATCATGAAATTGAGGCACATTCTCTGTGAGTGGGCTACATTTAAAGCTGTTGTCTTCCACTTTTAGTACGTTTTTACATCAGTATAGGTCATGAGGGTATATAGATTGCATGCTGAAGAAGTGTGAAGTCTCTAAACATCTTCCACTTAATGAGGAGGATTGAGAAAATTGACATCATATTGTATAAGACAGTACTAAATGGACCATCCTGCTCTCCTGGGACCAGATAAACTCTACTTTATGGAATTTAAAAGTCTCAATAAATCATAGTTTGGGCTGGGGTTGTGGCTCAGTAGTATAGTGCTCACTTAGCACATGATAAACACTGGATTCGATCCTCAGCACCACATAAAAATAAATAAAATAAAGAAATTGTGTCCAACTACAACTAAAAAATATTTTTTAAAAAAGTCATAGTTTATAAAATTGTCATCAAATGGTCTTTTACATCTACCTTGCCATGTGAAATAAGACTAGAATGTGAATAGCATGCATGAATTGAAATACTCCTCTTCTTTTGAGTGGTGAATATAAACTCAGTCTATATAATTTTAACAGTACAAGTCTTTTGTACTCCTCCTCCTCCTCCACATCATCATCAGCATCATCATCATCATCATTGTCAGCATCATCATCATTATTTATTTCACTGTTGGGATTGAAGCCAGAGCTCCTTCATTCTATGCAATACATTACCACTTAGCTCTTTCCTCTGCCCTACCAGTAGATTCTCTCAGAGTAAATGTCTTATGTGTTTGTTGTTGTATTGTTTTATAGTTTTAATGAAGTGGGAAAGAATTTCTTCTATATGGAGAGACAATGTTTGGCTCATTCTGAAAGCATGAGTGAGTTCATAGCCTATTTAAATGTTTTATCATATCAGCTATTACTACATAACAACTTGCTGCTACCTCCGTAGTGCTTCTTTCTGTATTTCCCTATGACCATGTGGTATGGATAAGAGTGTAGAAACTCTGAAGGTTGTCATCTTTCAACACTTTTGTCCCTAGGGGAAGTAAAGTTTTGTTTGTACCACACATAAGATAGAAAAAGTAGCTGGAAGTAAGAGATGAGCATATTTGCTGTCTCCTACACTGGAATGTCTTTGTAAGCTTTCTGTTCCTGATCTGTTTACTGCTTTTCTCTAATTTCTGTAGATGTTTTTTTCCCATACATTTGTTGACCATCTGTATTTCTTCTGTGAAGTGCCTGTTGAATTTCTTTGCTCATTTATTAAATGGGTGGAGGTGGGTGATGGTGTTATTAGTTTTTAAGCTTTGTTGTTGTTGTTGTTGTTATTATTATTATTATTATTATTTTATGTATCCTGAAAGTTAATGCGTTTTCTGATGTGCAGGTGGCAAAGGTATTTTTTCCTATTGTGTTGGCTCACTTTTCATGTTCTGGGTTTTTGTCTTTGCCGTGAAGAAGCTTCTTAGTTTGATGGAGCACCATTTATTGACAATTGATTTTACTTTGTGTTGAGGGGCCTGCCCTTTCAGCATCTACTCTTGGGAGCTTGAAGGCATACAGAAACCCCTCCAAAGACAGTTGCAGATAATTGCTTCTGCTATATTATGCAGCAAAACTAGCTTTCATAGTGGCTATGTTCCAATTTACATATAGCAGTCATGAGAGGCCAGAGGGGATACACAACATATAATATTATGGGAGTCCTGCCACCAAGAGTCTAGCAACTGCCTTGTACCAACTGGGGAGTAATTTCTTGTCAAAGGAGCAGGTAAATGGTGCTTGCCAGTGTTCTGACAACACTCTGTCACAAAACATAGTGTTGTATTTTAGGACATCCCTGCTGCACAATGAGAAAGATGAGCATTCCTCCGTGTAGATCCAAGGTCAGGCCCACCAACAACTTCTTTTGCTTTAGAGATTTTATTAATAAGTCAGTTCCTGAGCTGATATGTTGGGGTTTGGGGCCTACGTATTCTTCTATCCAGTGCAGGGATTCTGGTCTAATACCTAAGTAATTGATCCACTTTGAGTTGAGTTTTTGTGCATGGTGGGAGGATTAGGGTTCAATTTAATTCTACTACATATGGATTTCAAATTTTCTCAGCACCTTTTGTAGAAGAGGCTATCTTTGCACCAGTATATGATATTTGTGCCTTTGTCTAGTATGAGGTAATTGTATTTATGTGAGTTTGTCTCTGTCTTCTGTTTCATTGGTGGTCTTACCTGTTTTGTTGCCAATACCATACTGGTTTTGTCTTTATAGCTCTGTAGTGTAATTTGAAGTCTGATATTGTGATACCTCCTGCTTCATTTTTCTTGCTAGGTATTGTTTTGGGTATTCTGGGTCTCTTGCTTATCTAAGTAAATTTCTTTATTGCTTTTTCTGTTTCTTTGGGCTCTGGAAGGGAGAGCATTTCTCTGGGCTCTGGAAGGGAGTTGCATTGAAATTTTATAGCACTTTTGGTAGTATGGTAATTTTGACAATATTAATTCTGCCTATCCAAGAACATGGGAAGTCTTTCCATTCCTAGGACCTTCCTCAATTTATTTCTTGAGTGTTCTGTAATTTTCATTGTAGAGGTCTTTTACCTTTTTTGTTAGATTGTTTCCCAAGTGTTTTTTTATGCTATTTTGAATAGGATAATTTTCCTAATTTCTCATTTAGCTCATCTTTTATTGGAGTATAGAAACAAAGTTGATTTATGAATGTTACTTTTGAATCCTGAAATTTGATGAATTCATTTGTGTTCTAGAAGCTTTCTAGTGAGTATTTTTTTTTTGAGGGAATCTTCTTAATATAGAATCACATTTTCTTCAAACAGTGCTCATTTTAGCCCTTCCTTTCCTATTCATATCCCTTTAATTACATTCCTTTGCCAAACTGCTCTGGCAAGAGATTAAAGGATGGGATTTGTTCAGCTCTCTATTTATCATTCAGTCGTGAATTTGGTCTTCTGGTGTTTTATTCACTTATGATCTGATAGATTGCAGAGTATTATCTCTACATTTTGTATTTGCTAAGAGTTGCATTGTGTACTAATAGAAGTAGTGAAAGTGGGCATCCCTGTCTCATTGCAGTTTTTAGAAGAAATTCTGTAGTTGTTCTCCCTTCATAATTATGTTGTCTTTGGGTGTGTCATGTATAGCTTTTACAATGTTGAGGTATGATTCCTTCATTCCTATTTTTTCTAGTGTTTAAAGCATGAATAGATGGGGTTTTATGTAAAAAATAGATGCTGCATCTATTTTGATAATCAAGTGTTCTCATCTCTGTATCTATTTGTGTGATGAATTACATTTATTGATTTCCATTTGTTGAATCAGTGTTGTATTCCTGGGATGAAACCCACTTGGTCATGTGCACTAAGTTTTTAAAATCTATTTTTGTATGAGATTTAGCAGTATTTTATTGAGGATTTTTGCATCTATGTTCATCAAGGATATTAGTCTGAATTTTTCTTTTCTTGATGTATCTTTGTCTGGACTTAGTATCAGTGTGAGATAGGCTTCATTTAATGAATTTGAAGAATTCCCTCTTTTTCAATTTCATGAAATAATTTGAGGAGGATTGGTATTGGTTCTTCTTTAAAGGTTTGGTAGAAATTGGCTGAGCATCCATCTGGTCCTAGGCTTTTCTTTGTTGGTAGAGTCTTGATGACCTTTTTATTCTCATTATTTGAAATTGATCTCTTTAAATTTTCTATATACTTCTGGTTAAATTTGGGTAGCTCATGTCTCCTGGAATTTACTGATGTCTTAGATTTTCTAGATTATTGGAGTATAGATTTTGAAAAAAATAGCTTCTATTTATGCTCTGTTTCAGTAGTATCTGTGCTGATATTTCCATTTTCACCATAAGTTTTGGTACTTTTCATTTTTCTCTGATAGCTTGGTTAATATTTATATATTTTGTTCATTTAAAAAATTTTTGATTCATTTCTTTTTCAGTTTTTACATCTTGATTTTGTCAATTTCATCTTTGATTTTTATTTTTTCCTTTATTTTGCTGATTTTAGTGTTTTTCTCTAGGTCCTTAAGATATAATGTTAGATTATTTTACTGAGTAATTTTCTATTCTTTTAATGTGTGGGCTCAATGCTATAAACATTTCTCTTAGAACTACCTTCATAGTGTCCCAAAGGTTTTTATATATTGTATCACTATTCTCATTTACATTTAATTTTTTTATTTAAACTCTGATTTGTTCATCTATCTGTTCATTATTCAATAGTGAATTTAGTCTCCTAGTGTTAGTTTTTTAAAAAATTTTCATCTTGTTGATTTCTAGTTTTATTCCATTATGGTCTGAGAGAGTTCAAGGTATTAGCTCTATTTTTGGTATTTGTGAAATGTTGCTTTATGTACTAAAATATGGTCTATTTTGGAAAATGTTCCCTGTGCAGCTAAGAAGAAAATGTATTCAGTCATTGACGAGTAAAATATTCTGTGCATTTCTGTTAAGTCTAAATTATTTATTGTAATTTTAATTTTATATTTAATTTTTGTTGGTATGATCTTTCTAGTGATGAGAGACACATCTTAAAGTTCCCAATATTACTGTGTTGTGATCTGTTTGATTCTCTATATTGAGAAGGAGCTCTTTGATTACTCAGATGCTTCATAGTTTGGAGCATATATATTTACCACTATTATTTCTTTCTGTTGTATTACTCTACTAAGCAGTATGAAAATGGAATTTTTTATGTGTTCTGATGAACTTTTGCTCAAAGTCCATTATATCAGACATGAAAATAGATACACTTTGTTTATAAGATCCATGTGAATGATATGTTTTTCCCATCCTTTCACAGTTAGTCTGTGTATATATTTGTCTAAGAGGTGAGTCTCTCGGAGACAGGCTATTGTTGGGTTCTTTTTTTTCCAAATCAATCTGCCAGTGTATGTGTGTTGATGTGTTGAGTCCATTAACATTCAGTGTTATTATTGAGAGATGATTTATGTTTCCTGTTATTTTGGTTCATTTCTAGTTATCAAGTTGAAATAGATTCTACTTTGATTAACTATTCTTTTAGTTTTAGTTTCTGTATGTTTTTATTTGCATATTTTATTTTTTCTTAATAAAATATTTATTGAGTGTGTTTTATAATGCCAGCTTTCTAGTTGTGATTTTTTTAACTTTTGTTTATTATGGATGTTATTATCTCATATTAAAATCTGATATAATTTAGTATTCTATGCAGAATCCGTTTTCTTTCAGAGCTTAGTATATATTATTTCAAGACCTCCTAGCTTTTAGGGTCTTTGAAAAATCAGCTGAGATCTGGATCGGTTTGCCTCTGAATATGACCAATCATTTTTCACTATCAGGTTTTAAAATTCTATTATAAGTAAAATTCTATACTTATTCTGTATGTTAAGCATTTTCATACTATTGTGGCTAGGTGTGTTGTAATTCTATATATTTAAAATTGTATATACCTCCTGTGTTTAATTTTTCATTTCATTCTTAAGATTTTGGAAATTTTCAGTTATTTCATTGAAAAGATTGTTCATTTTTTGTTTTGAAATTCAATACCTTCATCTATCACAGTGAATCTTAAATTTGGCCTTTTCTTATTATCCCATATATTTTTTAAAAAAATTCTGTTCATGGTCTGGTAACATCTTTTCTCCATGATGAACTTTATTTTCAAGATTATGCACTACTTCTTTATTACCTGAATATTTGTCCTTCAAGTCATCTAGTGTATTGGTGATGCTTTGCATTGCATTTTTAATTTGGTTTATTGATTTCTGAATTTTGAAAATTTCTGACTGATTTTTCTTTAGAACTTCTATTTCCTTATTGATATTTTACTTCTTGTGTCTTCTCTGTGATTTTACTTTTTACATTATCTTTTATCTCATAGATCAGTTGAAATATAAACTTTCAAAATTCCTTCTCTGATATTTTCTTCACTGTGGTTTTTGTGGAATCTGCTTTTGAGTCATTCTGGTTTGTTTGGCATGCTTTGTTCCCTTGCTTGTTCATATTGTTTGTGTGTCTATTCATGTATCAAAATGGATCTCTAACAACAGAACTTCTATTCAGTGCATTTCTAGTGATCCTGTAGATATCTTGTGGCTCACAGATTGGGGGGGAGCCAAGTAATTGCAACCAACTGTGCATAAAAAATATAGAACTAAATTGCATACTTAATTTTTATTTTCACACAAAGTTAGTTGGCACAATAAACAGAAATGTATCAAGTTATATCAGTAACAACGGTAAGTAATCATGAGTTATAACTTTCATAAAATAAAAGAATAGGTATTTTCTATAGCTTCAATTTTATTAATTGTTGCTTTAGCATTAGTGGTGGTATGTGGAGTTTTATAAACCAAGAGCTCTGGGAGAAATTAAAAATAGGGTTCATTATGAAGAACAAAGCAATGGTGATAGAAAAGGATTAGCAGTTTCAAGATGTGAGTAGGGCAGAAGCAAAGTGATATACGATGTATTGTTTATGAGGAAGAAGGAAAAACAAGTAAAAGAAATAAAGAGTAAAGTGAGAATAATGGAATTTGACTGTTTGTAAGAGAAAAGAAATAGAAACAAAAGAAATAAAAGGTTTAAAACAGAACACAAACTCAATCCAAAATAGGCTAATTGAAAACTTTAACCCTTAACAACAGAGTAAGGAAAAATAACTATGTTTCAGAATAGTACAAATGAGAAAGCATAAACAAACATGTACAAGTATATGAATGTCCTTCATGTATCCATCAGTACACATACAAAAACTGAAAAGAAAAAAAAAACAGGATTGTTACTGAGAGTATGTGCTTGCTGTCTCTTCCAAAGTGTCTTTCCATCTCTCAGTTTCCATTCTCCATGGGATGGTATGGGGAGCTGTGAAAGGTGCTGTTGGCTCCACCCCCAGGGTATAGGTCTTGCTAGGTTCTACAATATGTTCTCAGGGGAGGCAGTGAGGTCCTGTCTGTGCCCCAGGTGTTTCACTTCATGGGGAGTTACTGGGCATAAGTAAATTAGTGCACACCTAGGACTCTACTCTACTTTTCTCCCTAGGGCTACATTCATGGGACAGGGATGCCAGTCCTTTACCAGTTCTGTTTTTTCAGGGTACTGTTCTTTCTTACCTCCTTAGGTCTGCCCTCAAGCACCAAGGTCCATCACTCCTGCTCATTAGGATTTTGAAGCAACTGCCACTGGTCTTGGGCACAGCTGTGTCGAGGGAGGAGAGGAGGACAGGCTCTCTTTGGCCTATCTGACTAGTGTTACCCCCAGGAGAAATACTGTCCATGATAGAAATTCTCCTGATTTGCTAGGCTCAGTTTATGTCTTGTGGATGGTGTCTGCCAGATTTATATATCGGACTGAGCCCCAACACATGGATCTAAATTCCCAGTCTGAATTTGTGCCATTGCAGTGCAGATGTTTAAATATGTCTCCAGCTTCAACTCTGTGTACATTCCAGGCAGACTGGTGGTGACTTTCATGCCACAGTTTAATGAGTAGAATAGCTTGACCCTGTGGTCCCACATTCTGCATTCCAAGACTGTCTGCTGCACTTTTCATATATATAATTAGTTTTAGGTAGACACAGTATCTTTATTTTATTTTACATGGATTGAAACCAGTGCCTCATGCATGCTAGGCAAACACTCTACCACTGAGCCACAATACTAGCCCCTTGTCTGCATCACTTTTCAGTCTTTTTTTGTCCTAATGTACTGATTTCCCCCTACCACATCAGATCCTAAGCTCCAGCTCTGTTTCTCATCTTTGTCTGATATACCCCAAATTCCCCAGTTTTCAAGGTCTCTGTCCAATATTGAGTATCAGTGGCATGCTTTTATCTCCCACCTCACAGAGAAGCAGTTTTCTCACTCTCTGAGTCCCATATGGTGGAGCTGTGAGAAAATCCACTTCCTGCTAATTCACCATCATGTCTCCCCTTGTTTGACACTTATATATTTATGCTACTTTATTTGACAATGATAAGGTTTTCTTTCATTTTTGCAACTTTTAATAAGGATTATGATTATGGGACCAATGATTTACTTTTAAGTATCAAACTTTTATAATTTCTGTTGTTTCTTCCTTGCATTTGATAAGTACAAAGTGGAAAACATAGGAGTTGTTAATGCATTCATTACTTACCTGTCATAAATACAATTAATATTAATTCTAAAAATTTCTCCAAGTATGGGTCTGGAGGAACATTTTATAACAAAACATCAGAGTCATAAAATTTTATATTTTATATTTCTGTTTTTGATTAATTATATATTTTACTGTTTTATTTAATAGTGAAAGAAAGTCTTAAAGATGACTCATTAAGAAGGTATGAATTTATAGATTTTAAATAAAAAATGTCTATTAACTAAGTGGAGAGTGAAGGTAGAAGGATTTGTTGAGTATTCTAGTGTGGGACAGACACCACATTCAGTTAACACTTGTTTCCTAAAGTTATCTTATAAGCACTTTGAAAGTATCTGTGCTATTATAATCTGTTAATTACTAATAAAGAGCTGTCATTCATTAAGGTTGACTATTTGTCCCATATTTGTGCAATTAATAAGTTTCAGGCCTGTGTTTAGACTGTAGTCTTACCTGGCTGACAACTCCATTGTGTTGTTGCACTGTACAGGTTGATACCAAGTGGGACCTATACAGGAAAAATCAATTTTACAATTTATTTCAATGTGTCTGACAAATGTATTCTAAATAACATATATATTCACATTTTAGCTTTCATATTGTGTATCATCAATTTAGAAAGTCAAAGGCAGTTGTGTGTTAATTCTGATTTATATTTTACCTGATAAGCCAGGTTGTAGTCCAAGATTTTGTCCTCATATTGACAGTTCCACTAGTAATCAGGATTTTTTCTTAATATATGAAAAGCTTTTATGGAAAATCTCACAGAGCTATGGCCTCATGGTTTCTAATAAACAAGAAAATCAGGCAAGTGCTGTAGAGAAATTATTTTACTGAAAGTTATGAATAACATCATTTAGACAATGTTGTATTACTTATATTAATCCTTAGAGGACATTCTAATTTCTCTACTTCCTGATTTTCCAGGTAGTTTCTCTTCGATTACTACCCCTAACAATTTTATGAAGACTTTTACTTTTATATTTTTTTCCTTTTTTATGACTATAACCTTTTATTTAATTTCTATTTGTATTTTCTGTTTTGCTCTCTTTGAGTTTCTGTTTTATTTTGTCAATTGAATATTTTTTTTCTTTTGACAGATCAAAAGTTTAGAAATTTCAGAATTTTAAGGAATTTTAGAAACCTTCTAGTCTTTCAGCATGTGTTCTACATGCCAGCCAAATGATAGTTTTGAGGATGTACCTGAAACTTAAATATATTAAAGGGAGTTTTCTGGGTACAAACAATGACAACAATGAGATTTAAACTCCAGTTTCTTAATTCTGAGCTCAGTACATTTTCTGGTTATCATTTTTAAGGTGATTTTTTAAATAATAGATTGAAGATTGGCTATAGGAACCCAACTAGAGAGGACAAGACTAGAATTTTTAAGTGAACACAGTGGTAGAGGATCAAAATTTAACTAGTGAAGGAAAGGGCTATAAAAGTATTCACCCAGAGTAACAACACTGTGTTGGGTAGGAATAAGCATTTTAAAAAAGAGACCAAAATCTTAGGGTTTATGATTAGTTTGATGAGCACAAAACAGGAATGAAGGACACAGAATATTAAAAGCTCTCTATAAATGCATATTAATACAAAATTTAGAGGAAGTCTTAATAGCTTGTATTTTGCCTGCTTTCATCTCTGCGATGCAAGAATGGATTAGAGACTAGTGAAACAGACTGTGGAAATTGTTAGAATACATGAATCTGTGGCACAAAACAGGTTTTCATTCACCTTCACTTTCTTTCCAAATTGCTGATGTCCTTAAAATGTACATGTAGTGCTGGGCAAAGGAGTGATTGGCAGGGAAAGTTATTACAAAGCTTCAGTTGAGTAGTTGGAAAGGTATTGAGACAGGCCAATGATTGAGACTCCATTTAGTTTAACCTTGTGTCAGGAATCTGAATATTCAAGGATGTAGATTTCAAGTTTAGAGACTGCCACTGAGTTTTGCAGATGAGTGACTGGGAAATGGATTCCCAGAGGAAGGAGGGTATTTACATAATAGCTAGGGAAACAGAGGTACAAATACCAAGACTCTGCTTTTCTGGCAGTCTTTTCCCCTGGGTGTCTGAGTGCTTGTAAAGGTTTTAAAGGGCTTGCTAGTTTATGAGGACCTAAATAAAGTGAGACCTATACAGGAAAAATCAATTTTATAATTTATTTCAATGTTTCTGACAAAGGTATTCTAAATAACATATATATTCACTTTTTAACTTTCAATAATTTTTAAAGTTCCAGAGAATTCTGTGCATTATTTGTGGGTAGAGGGAATAAATAGTGTATTATTATTGGTGATTTTCATGCTGAAGAACAACATTGCTTAGTGTTTGACTCCTGGATATTCACGAGAGAGAACTGTGCCTCTTGTTATCTTGTCTTGTGTTTCCAGAGGTTTGTTTCAGTTCAGGTGAAAAAAAATGTCAGCCATTAATTGGGTTTTAAATTCAGCCTTTAAGACAGGCAATTTGCAAGAACAAATTATTGTCTGTTTCTGCTCATGTATTGGCTATTGCTCTGAATTGGAACTAAGAGTGCCTTAATATCTATATTGAATATTTTATAGATTCACAGCAGTAGAGTCAGAAAGAGGTGAACACAAGCTATTTTTTTAATTGGAGGTCATATTTTAATTAATCAATCAAGAAACCCCATTTAATAAGTTATACCTTTAATTAAACAGAGTTTATTTTAAAAAGAAAACTATTCACCATTTTTTGTTATACATTTTTGCTTTAAAGATCTATCAAAAAATCACACTCAGATGATTCCTTGTGTGCAATGGTTCGGGACAGCTATGAAGCTCCTATTAAGGTAAAGTGATCTTTTGTAAAAAACCTCATGTTCTTGCTCTGAATTTTGTGTTTTAAGATGTTAATGCTGAAAATTTAGCTATATTTTTTCTTATATTTTGTATGAATATTTGCTAAGAATCCATTTTAAAGAATTATGTTGATTTTTTTAAAAAAATGCTTTTTGTATCACTGTTCTCTCAAGTGCTTGGGGATCGTGGGGGCTGGAAGTAACAATGGGCTGTGAAATACATAGTGAAAGAAAAATTGCATTAGAAACAGCTTTCTAACTGTAGAGGAAATATAATATTTATTCAAGGATTTTTTGTATCAGTTTTCATTACTGTGGTTTTTAAATCATTCTTACATGACTTACAATACTCATGCCTAAATTAATTTTTATAAAATTGTGGAATTTCCCTGGTGCCTTTAGTTTGGAATATATAATATACATTGCACATAACTTTTCTTTTTTTACTTGGACCCTTGATATTTTGGTATCATAGCATTTGCGGAGACCTATATTCTCTATTTCTTTCCGTGGCTCCATATTTATACTAAAGTAATATTGGGAATTATGGCAACGCAGAAATCTAGAATTTGTATCTTAATACTTGTATTAAAATGGCTTGCATATCCATACTTTGAGTCTTTCCACTAAAAGTGACAGTAATTTTAAAAAAAACTATAAGTAAATAGCAGAAAGATTAGAAGAACAGAAGGAAGTACTAGGTCCTGAATTAGAACAAATTATATTCTATGCTTTTATAATTATATTCTAGTATATAACTTCTATTTTGACGTATAACTGAAAAGAACCAATAAAAATTCTAAAGAAATTTGAGGTAATGAAATTTTTTAAAAATTTACTCTTCATCTAATCAAAGAATAAATGGTGTGTGCAAAGTAATAACCAGTTCTGGAAGCAGAAACACTCAATAATTGTATGGTAATACTTTAGTTTCAGAATTGTTGTTTTTCCATTATAGTTTCTTAAAATATATAGATTCTATGTCAAATTTTGAAATTTCAAATTTTAGATGTTTCTGTATTTACTTACTTTAATGTTTATTGTAAAACACTACTATTTTTATGAACTATTCCAGGTTAGGAAATATATTTGCAAATATCCTGAAGAAGCTAAAATAAGGTTAAATGTAAATGATATCTTTTGTTTTTGAAATTACTTTAATTTTATTTCAGGTATGAAAAGCTAATGGATAAAATTTATTATTCATCTATTTTTATGTTGAACATTTCCACCTCTAGTTTTCCATGTGAGAGAAATATATGATACTTGTTTCCTGAGTCTGGCTTATATTATTTAACATTATGCTTCCCTGTTTTATTCATTTTCCTAAAATTAACTTAGTTTTGTTGTTCTCTATGCATAGAAATCTTTCTTGTTTATATATACCACATTTTCTTTATCCATTCTTTTATTAACTAGCATCTAGCCTGATTCTATAACTTGCCTAATATCAATAATGTCATGGCAAGATGGGCATATGTTTATCTCTAAAATAAGCTGACTTTAATATTTTCTGGTAAGTACTGAGTAGTATATTTGAATAATAAAGTAGTTCTATGTTCAGTTTTTGAGTAGCCTTCATATGAATTTCCATAGTGATATAGTAATTTATGTTCCTGCCATTCACATGTAAGAGGTTTTTCTCCTCATCTTCCAGTATTATTTGCCTTCTTGATGATTGCTTTTTTGAATGGTGGAAAATGGGAGCTTGATGTTGTTTTGATTTGCATATTCCCGATTGATAAAGATGTTATGGTTTTTTTTTTCCCTGAAGTGTTGGCCATTTGTATCTCTTATTTTGAGAACTAGCTGTGCATTTGCTCATTTATTGAAAACGTTTTTGTTTTTCTGGTGTTAAGATATTTGCATTAATATTTTTAGGATATTAATCCTCTGTCAGAAGAATAGCTGGCAAAGCTTTTCTCCATTTCTGGAGGCTACCACTTCTTACTGTTTTGTGTTTCACTTACTATGCAGGAATTTTTCAGTTTGATGCACCCTCTCTTATCCATTGTTGCTCTTATTTTCTGAGCTGTAGGGAGCTCTATTCAGGAAATTATTGCCTACATACTGAAGTGTTTTCCATATATTTTCTTCTAGTATTTGTAAACCTTCTAGTCTGGTACATATGTCTTTAGTCCTTTCTGAATAAACTCTTGTACAGTGTTAGAAAATAGGCATCTAGGTTTCTTCTTTTACATACGGATATCTAGTTTTTCCAACACTATTTCTAAAATGTTGTTTGTCTTTTCTCCAAAATATGTTTTTGGTGTCTTTGCCTAGTATCACATGACTGTACCCCTGGGTTTGCTCTCTGACTTCTTTTCTATCCATTGGTCTATGGGTCTTTCTTTACACCAGGACCATGGTTTTTATTACTATAGCTCTGTTTTATATTTTGAAATTGGGCATTGTGGTTTATCCATTGTTTCTCTTATGATCAGTATCACTTTGTCTAAGTATTTTTGTTTGTTTGTTTGTTTTTCTTCCATACAAATTTAGAAGTAGTTATTTTCCCCCCATTTCTGCAAACAATATCATTTGAATTTGAATGGGAATACATGGAATCTATAATTCATTAATGGTACTATGCCCATTTTCACAATATTAATTCTGCTTCTCTATGAACATAGCAGATCTTTTTTCTTCCTATTGTTTTCTTATTTTTTTTTCTTCAATGTGTAATTTTTCTTGAAGAGGTCATTCACTTTCTTGTTTAGGGTTATTCCTAGCTATTTTTAAAGTTATTTGAATGAGCTATTACTCTTGCTTTATTCTCTCTAGGTTTGCTATGGTATGTAGACAAACAGCTTATTTTTATATGTTTATTTTGTATCCTGTTACTCTGATGAATTCATTCATCAAAGTAGAATTTTCATAATATATTATTTATGTTCTTCTAAGAATAGGACTAAATCATTTGCATATAGAAATAATTTAACATTTTAACTTTCCTATTTGAATCCTTTTTATTTCTTTCTCTTTTTCTAAAATTTTAAGTACTGTGATTAGTGAGATTGGCAGCAATGAACATCCTGTGTATTTCCTGATTTTAGAGAAAATGTTCTTCATTTTACTATTGGCTTTGTATTTGGTATACTTCGTCTTTATTGTAATAAAATTCTCCTATTTCTAATCTCTCAGGGCTTTGTCATGAGGGCCATTGAATTTGTCAAAGGCTTTTCCTGCCGCTTCTTAAAAGATCATGTAATTTTGCTCTTGATTCTATATGTGATGTATTAGTTTTATTGATTTGCATGTATTGAATCATCCTGGATCAAAATCAGCTTTTATGGATTTTTTTTTTTTTTTTGTATGTGACTAGAGTCTCAAACCAGGAGCATGGCACAAAGGAACCACATCCCCAGCATCTTTTATTGTTCACTTTGATAACAGGTCTCACTAAATTTCCCAGGCTGGCTTTGAAATTACAGTGTTCCTCAAACAACCTGATGCTTTTCTGAGAGTATAGACCTACACCACTATGCCTGATATGTATGTTATTTTGTAATGTGTTGTTGAATGTGGTTTGCAAAGATTTTATGAGAATTTTTATACTATGTTCCTCAAGGATATTGATATCTATTTTTTTCTTGTTCTGTCCAATCTTCACTTTTCCAGTCAGGGTAATACTTTTCAGAATTGCTTTGGAAGCATCTTTCCTTTGCTCTTAAATGTAATGGGGGATTAATATCAGTTCTTCTTTAAATATTTGATAAAATTTAGCCATGTATTCACCTCTGAACCTCTGGTCGATAAGGCTTTTTATTATTGCTTCAACCTAATTGCTTGTTATTGAGCTATGGTTTTCTCTATCTATTTGATTCAACATTTAATGACATATTTCATAAATATCACTTAGATCTATTTATCTTTTGATTTTATTCTTTAAAATAGTCTAAATTTTTCCCATTCATTGAAATATAAGTTTTCTAATAGTCTCTAGAGATCTTCTGGATTTCAGTGGTATCTGTTTTAATATTTCACTTTTTGTTTCTAGCTTTATTCATCTGTATCTTCTTTTTTCTTTTAGTTCCCTTGGCCAAGGGTTTATCAATTTTATTTACCATTTTAAAAACAAACTATTTGTTTCGTTATTACTATGTTTTTTAAAAAAATTATCTATTTTATAATTTTGGCTCTGACTTTAATTAATTCTTTTCTTGTATTGGTTTTAGAATTCATTTACTGAGGTTTTTCTTAGACCCTGGGATGCATTATGAGGTTTTTAAATTGAAATATCTTAGATTTTCAAATGGAGGTAGCCCTTAGTATAAACTGTCCTCATACAACTGCTTTTGGTAGATTAGTGGAGAGATATTGGAAGGGTTAGAAAATGTACTGGGCAGTAAGATTTGTCTAAATATATGCATTTCTGTATAAGTTATAATGAACACCATTATCTCATATATATATGATCCACAAACCTAGCCCTCGTGTTGATAGTTCTCTATTGTCCTTCTATCCTGGTTTTATAGAGTTAGTAGACAAATGAATATAATATTTGGCTGATTTGCAGAGTATATATAACACTGTGATATAAAATATTTCAATTTTTAATGTATACTTCTCTAGTTTTTAAATCTAATTTATTTCAAATCTGGAAAATTAAGTGTCTCCTTAGAATACTGATTAGGCAATCTTCATATAATTCATTAGTTGTTTAATTTTACCAGACAACTCTCGCTCAGATTCTTCCTCAGAATAGTGTTGGTCATTCATTTGGTGATGCACATCAAAGAGAAAAAGATGGTATAAATGGACATACAGAAGGTAAGAACCACTCATTATAAAATCATTGGATATAATGCATGTTTAAAACATGAGCACTAGTATGATTTAATAGTGGAAGAAATGAAAATAATAAATAGTATGGGAGTTGAAATAGTGTGTCTTATCAAGTTGCAACCACAGGGTAAGTTGGAGTGGTCCTAGAGGAGCTGAGTTATTAGTGCCAGACCTGCTGAAATTAGAGGAAAGTTGGGACATAAGAAAGGGGAGAGAAGAATTCGGAAATGAAGAATGAGAAAAGACTATAGACAACAACAACCAAAAAAAAAAAAAAAAAGAAAGAAAGAAAGAAAAAGAAAAAATAAGCAGATGCACATTGATGATGGCCTGATAAAACATTCCTTGGAAAGATTATGACTTCTGATACATCTACAAATTAGAGTACAAAATAGGGAGAATTTTAAATAGGTGAAATAAATGGCCAGGCACATGGTGCATGCCTATATTCCCAGTGGCTCTGGAGGCTGAAGACGGAGAAATAATTTTTATTTTAAAGCCAGCTCAGTAACTGAATGAGGCCCTCAGATATTCAGCAAAACCCTTTCTCTAAATAAAATATAAAAAGGGATGTGGATGTTGCTCAGTAGTTAGACACCCATGGGTTCAATCCCCAGTACCAATAACAAAATAACAAAGCAAAAAGAAACATCAAATAGGCCTGTTAAGTTAGAGGAATTGGTAGAAGATTAAGCATGCATAAGAACTCTCAAATTTTATTGAATCATATGTTGGGGACCATGTACAAAATGTATGTTCTGACTCAGCAGGTCTTTGGTTCTACATCCTGAATACATTCAAAGATGCTTCCAATGCTCCTTGATCCACAGACTACATTCTGATTTGCAAGAGCAGTTGAATGAATTGCCCTTTAGAAAATCTAAATTAAGAGCCATTGTGTCTTAGTTCATGGCATAACTATATTAAATTAGAGCATAAATCTTGCTTTGTTTTTGATTATGTCTGTTGGCAAAGGGGAAGAACAAATGGATGAAACATAGAAATTGTATTTTTTAAAATATTTTTTGTAGTTGTACACAATAACTTTATTTATTTATTTATTTATTTATTTATTTATTTATTTATTTATTTATTTATTTATTTTTATGTGGTGCTGAGGATGGAACCCAGAGCCTTGCACATGCAAGGCAAGCACTCTACCGCTGAGCCATAACCCAAGCCCCCAAATTGTATTTTTTTAAAGATTTTTTGAGTTGTAAATTGACACAATACCTTTATATTATTTATTTTATATAGTGCTGAGGATTCAACCCAGTACTTCACATGTGTTAGACAAGCGCCCTAAGACTGAGCCAAAACCCAGCTCCTAAAAATTGTATTTTTAAGATACAGTTACTGCATTGGGAAGAAAAAGTAGTGGGAATAATCTAAACAACAACAACAACAAAAAAAAAGAATCAAGACTACAGGTCTAGAGATAGCTTTTGAAAATCAAAGGGAGGGGTTAGTGAGGAGGGAATAAAATTAGCTAGGTAATTTTGAAGGTAATAATTAAGGAGACTGAGGTAATGCATTTCAGCTGGTTTCACTATATTTGCCTTCAAACAAAAGTGAGAGTTACTGGTCCAGAGATGGTTTTAAGCAGGGGAAACTGTTAGAATTGGGGCAACCAGCCACTTTAATTCCTTTGCTCCATAACTACCAAGTATAGGGATGTATTTATATCAGTATTTGAGATCAGAAACATAGCATTTAAGAAACATGGGGCATTTAAAACGACAATTAGTTTTTTTCTTTAATGAAACCATGGCTTTGGGCATGCTAGGAATGCACTCAATTACTCTGCCAAGTCCTTTTCTCTAAATAGCTAGTATTTTGATATGACAGATATTTTATGAAAATCTTTGAAAGTCTAAGAAGTTATATCAAACAAGGCTCATTTTGTAAACAGCAGACTCTTTAGGTTAATTTGTTGAATACCAAAGCTGTTATTTTTTGTATATATGCTAATGAATTTGAAATATAAAAGGTTTTTCATGTCTGATAATTCTTTTGCATTTCAGTTCACTTTTCCCCTTTGGATTACCATATATTAATATTTTATGCTTATTAAAAATTATTTATTAGATACAGTTCCTATGTCTTCTCAAATGAATGAATCAAGAAACTTTGAGTGGGTCAGACCAGAGGATACAGTAAAAGAAGATATAGCACTGTCCTCCATGGGTATGGAAAAATGATTATTATAATAAATGTATACCAAAGCTGATCATTTCTCAGAACTTTCCTCAATGCAAATGAATTATACTTTCCACTTGATGGTTATCACACTTTGGACTTACTACATTGTAGGACCAATGGAGGAACAGGATATACATACCTGTAATAAAGTTAATGAAATGATTGTGAGAGGCTACATTAAACATACCTGCTGTTAAATTATTTTGTTTATTTTATATATTTATGCCCCAAAGTTTCTCCTTTGCTCCTCTGATTAGATATTCCCATTCCCTCAATCAATCCGCACCTTTACTTGGTATGTGTGCATTCCCTATTATATTTGTGGTAATTGGAAATGTAATCTCACTTTTGAAAACTTAACTCTTTGCTTAATTAAACTAATATTGGATGTTTTTCTTCAATATATTTGAATCATGCTGCTGTACTCAACAAAAACCAGCAAACACAGAAGTCCAAATGTTAAAATATTATTTATCAAAGCTAACCCTTCGAACTTGACTCCATGTCAATTCAGCAGGAAGGTGTGGGTGATTTTGTCATATTCATGTTTTGTGGATTGTGTATCCCTTTTGCTTTTCAGTATTTCAGAATTTCACACATCCTGTTGTGCAGGTAATTATAAACTTCTATGTTTATCTTGAATTATTAACTGTGTATAGTATAAAATGTACAACACGTATTTAATATCTACTTTCCAAACCCATACAGCCTATCTTAGACAGGAGGTATTTTCTTCAAAAGAATACAGTGGGGACAACAGAAGAAAGGGTATGCAAATCAGGTAAAAAAAATATATATACATATACATACATACACACATACATACACATTCCAGTGTCTATATTGGCATACAAGTTTAAAATTATATCTTTAAAGTCACAACAAAATGATTTCTAAAAAAATCTTTATCTCAGACATTTTTAAAATTAAATTTCCCGGAATTCTTATACCTGTTAGGTGAATTATGAGGCTCTATTTTCCTCCAAAATTTTATAAAAACTTATTGCATAGCTGCCAATAATTTCCAAATCTTGGGAGATGAACATAAAAATATGTGTCTGAACCCAGAGATTAAGTATAGTGTGTGAAACAAGACCCAATCAAAATTTAATTTCAATTCTAATATAATACCCACTTTATTGAATAATTACATTGAACCCGTGTTGTACTTTATGCAGCTGTGGATTCTATGTCCTTCATCAGTTGTGATTATCTCTGTATTAAACCATACAAAGTATTATTGTGTATTCTTTATATTATTCATTTTCTATAAAACTAATAGAGTATTTTTAGGAAATTACTCTTTTATGATTTTTATTGACCCAGAGTTGTAAATTCAAAAATACTTACACAAACCACTTTATATATTCCCTCTTCATGCTTTTCTTTCTTTTTTTGTTTGCTTTTGTTTTTAGTTTACTTTTCAATGGTGGGGACTGAACACGGATACTTTGGCATGCTAAGCAGTGGCTCTGCCGCAAAGCTTTTTCTCTTATTCATTGGAAGGTTGGGTAAATCCAAGATTCAGAAAACTGACCCCCAAGCACTAAAATGAGTCCCGTAACATACAAAAATGAGAAATTCAAATATTACATGGTAAACCCAAAGAACTTAAACAGTTGGTGTGTTTTATTCTACATGTCATTTGAAACCTTGTGTAACAGTACAGAGCCTCTTATTCCAGAGACCCAGCATTGTCCTTTATTACTTAATGGAACTTCATTCTACACTGGTCCCAGAAAATGATATATCCTCTATTTTTCATGGAACATTTTTTCCATTCTGGCCTGCTTCCCTCTATTTGGCACTCCTGCCACCTTCTTATTCATTTCTGCTCATGCATATGCTCTCCACACTCATCCTATCTTCAGCATTTGGAGCCATCTAGCTACAACGCAAATGTGACTATGAACCTCTCTAGAAGATAAAAGGCCAGCTTTTAAAATTACCCAGAAATCTTTCATGCGTTCAGCCTAACACTTTATCCTTTCCCTTAATTTTACTGTCATCTTGATGGCTCCTCACCAATCCCTATATTTTCAGACAAATACTGACCCATTTAATGCTTCACTCTGTGTCTAGCTACAGCCTTTTAAGCTTCCCCCATTTTCTGCCTCTTACTGGTAACCTCATTCCTTTAGTCTCTGCTGAATCCTAGCTCTAGGAAAGCCATTATTCCTGCACCTTTTTACTCTGTTCTCATAGGGAACATAATAATTCTTGGTTCAAATAAACTGTTGATGCTAAGGTGATATAAAAGAGGTCTTCTCAAGTTCAGGAGCCGAAGGGCTAGACAGGGGAAGGAGTAATTTACAAGTCAACTGGTAGGTATCCAGTTGAACAGTGGCTGAAATGCTGAGACACCTCAAGGGGGTAAAAAGCAGTTTATGACAAGGAGATTGATAATCATGCAGGACTGAACAGACTAAGTCTTACAGAAGAACACATTTTTTTAGAGTAATGTAGAAAAATATTACATATGCAAGATGTTCATTGATAACAGTAGAGTCTAAGTCACTGTGGAAATGACTACTGATGAATAGTTGTTTTTAAAAGTTACTGTTACGGGGAAGAGAATACCAAATTGTGTGTATCCCCACATTTCTATAGTGTTTTTAAAATTTAATTCTGGCAAATTTTCATTCATCTTGAGTGGATATACCTTTGAGATATTCTGGTTTCTTAAACCTGGTGATACATAGTGTCTCCTCAGGTAGACGGTTGAAGTTTTATACCACTAAAAACATTCCCTGAAAAAAAATTCTCTGCTGGGTACAGTGGATCACCTCTAAACACAGCTATTGGGAGACTGAGACAAGAGCATGGCAGTCTCAGGCCAAAACAAACACTTTAGAGAGACCCAGTTTCCAAAAATAAACAAATATACAACTCTGGCAGAGCTCTTGCCAATGTTGCAATGTTCTAGGGTTAAATCACTGAGTACACACAAGTATACCCCACCAATAAACAGTTAAAGAGGTAATAGCACCTAAAATTCAAGCTTATTATTACTTTTTATTTTTGGCAGACTATCATTCTCTCTAAATGTTCTAAGTTGTTTACGTAAATCTACATACATTTTTCAGCTGAACCACTTTGGTTCTCATCATCTGAAGAAGAGGAGGAAGGTCTTGATGACACCAAAAATAAGCAGCCACAGGTGTGTTCACTCAGATATATTTTTTAAAACTTCTGATTTCTTACTGTATTCCTTGTTTTAAGAAAGTCAATATGGGCAAATTTGATTACCTTTCATAACAGTGGTTTGAAATATAAAGATGATAATTTAATATTGGAACCTAATAGAATTTAACTGGTTATGAATCTGAAAATAGCATTAAAATTCAGGATAACATGTAGATAAATATTATCCTTGTGATTCGGGCAGATTTTTTTTCTGAATATTATTTGGGTTTCTGTTTTTTTAACCCCTGAAAATGATGAAGAAGTTAAAATTAGTGGTTTTGCTAATAACCATTTTAATTAATGAACATATATAGTGGTGATGGTCATTGAGTATATTTATGGTAAAAGGTGGTCCTTCCCAGTGGCTCAGTTTTAGTTACATATAAACATGGAAAATCACACCCATCTCAGGTGCTCTGTGGGTGTCACAGGCAGAGTGAGTGAAAAGACACACATACATGCAGATCCTAATCAGACAGTAATTTCAGACTAGTTTTTCTCATACACTCAAATGTGCATAGCTCACACATCCAGCCCATGGATGGCTGGTGAAATCCTTGAATTTATTTACTATTCTAAAAGCCAAAATTCTAGGTTTCATTTGGTCTGAGGCTCTCTACGGTGCCTCTCCAGGTTTTCTTTTTTCCATAGCTGCTCTTTTTTTATCCAGAATGCACACAGGAGCCAATATGACTCAAGCTCTGAAAAATAGTCAGGAAGTGCTGTACATTTTTGTGCCGTCATTTTTCTTCATTGGTGTACTTTTTAGTTCTCTCTCAGAGGAACATGTTGTTTACTCTACCCAGATCCTGTGTGTTGCTTTCTAACAGTACCATAGGAACATTTCTTCACCCTACTTTGTCATTTTATTAAACTGGATTATCTCACATTGAAACACTTACTATAAGCTCTTTAGATCCTGTGAGACTGTGATGACCAAAATGAGGCAAGTCCAATACAGTCTTATTCCTGCTCAATATCACATAATTCCAAATCTCTTATCACACTGAGTCTCATAAGTCTGATATTTAAAGCATGTATTGCAACATAATATGAATTATATTTCTCAAGAATGTTTAATTAAGTATTTAATGCATTCTCATCTTGTGGGGTTGTGATATATAGTTGTTTACACTCTTAGAATACATGCATTTATGTTATTAAATTTTCAGGGAATACCTTTTCTATGATTCCATCCTGCTTTTACCAAATCAGGAGCCATTGGAAGACAAGAGTTCAGCTTCATCTGAAGCACAAATTCTAGGTTGCCCTGTGGAAAATATGACTGTACTTATCTACATTTTAGTTAGCTGCTTTCAAGTCCAAAATTTGGGTGATGTCTAAAAGAGTGATAGTGAAGTTTTCATGTAGCTCATTGGGGTCCTTTATTTTGCAGGTATTTTCTGAGGGTGGTCCACAGATGTGCATTTCTCACTCATCTGGAGAGAAACATTATATAGCAAAAGAGAAAGCAGATGAACATGTCCATGGTAAGAACTACATACTCTACATGGTTCTTTGGACAGAATATTGATTTCTAACTTGAGTGCTGATTTATTCTAATACTTGGAAAAATGAACCTAGTAAACAGGTAATAATGAAAAAGTGAGAAAGATAATGAGTTGTCTCTCTTAAGACCAAAGTCCAGCAGCAGGTTATAGAGGGAGTGTCCCTCTTAGTTTCTATACAAGACATGCATAGATCATAGGGGAGTTGGAAAATGTAAAATAGAGAGGATAAGGGTGAATACACATTGGGAAAGGCAGAGAGAGTGAGTGCAGTGAGTAAATGAAGGAAAAAGAAGCCATGAAGGCTGATAAATTTCAGTCATGTACCAGAATAGAAAGACCACCTGTTCAAAATGTGGAAGGAAAATGGGAGTTTCCAGTTGTGCAAATGACTCAAGGTGTGAATATTTTTTCTCACCACTCATTTCTGAGTTGTCATTAGAAAGGAATTGACGTGTGAAGAACTGATCATGAAGAAAGGAAGTTTTTTTTTCTTTTTAAGTGAAATGTTCATAAATCCATGTGTCTGGTCACAAATTTATATAAAACAATATTGTAATTAAAACAAATAAAAAATAAAAATACCTATATCATAGACATTCTCGCCACTACCTGGGATGAAGCACAGATGGCAGAAACAGAAGTATGGGAAGTGGAAAAATGTGCAAATTGTTATGGACTGATACCTAAATTCATAGGTTTTTAAAATATTCTTTGGACAATTTGGAAAGGAGAAGGAAGAATAGACACTTGAGAAAAGCAGAGAGAATACAGTGAGCAAATGAAGGAGAAAGGACTTCTTCTCATCATTCAGGTTTGGGAACATCATTGGGTGGAAAACTGGCTCTATTATTGTAAGGCATTTGAAGGCAGGGAAATGAGAAGCAGACTAAGTGCAGACCCAGACTCTCAGACTCTAATAGATCATCTGTGGGGATCCCTATTCAAAATGTATACTCTGACTTACCTGGCCTGCACATCTATGTTTTCTTCCATGTAAGGTGATTCCAATGATCACTATCTGCCGGCCACCACGTAAAGAGGTCAGGAGAGGATTTCCTTTTAGCAAAACTAAATGCAGAGCCACTGGAACATCAAATGTAATAAAGTTATTTCATACATCTAGTTTTTATTCTGATCTTGTCTCTTGGCAAGTGATAAGAACTCAAAGTATAGAATTTATATTTCTTAGGTCTAATCCTTAAATTGGGAATTAAGAAAGAGTGGTGTACTTGGGTTGTAGCTCAGTGATAGAGTGCTTGCCTTGAATGCCTGAGGCACTGGTTTATCCTCAGCAACACATATAAATAAATAAATAAATGAATAAAGACATTGTGTCCATCTACAACTAAAAAAAAAGAAAAAGAAAGAGTGGGGATAATTCATAGACAAAATGGAAAATATAAAGAATCAAGACCAGAGATCAAGATGTTGCTTTTGAAAAGTTCCTGGGAAGGAGAAATGTGGAAGAAACAAAATAAGTTAGCTGGGGAATCTTGGAGGGAATGAAGGGGAAACTGAGAGCATGCAATTCAGGGGCTATCAGTACATCTATCTTTCCACAATATGTGAGAGACTGTAACTTGTCCATCATTTGAATCATGAGGGGCTTGTAAGTTGGGGAAAGATTCCAGCCATGACCATCTTTTCTCCATACCTATCATACATACTGCTTGCTGTGGTTTAAATTGAGTCATTCTGAGGAGCAAAATTACATTTCAGAATCATTCGTGATTTTTAATGACAGCTCTACTCTTTCTCTTCTTTCCTCTCTTCCTTCCTTCCTTCCTTCCCTCCTTCCTTCCTTCCTTCCTTCTTTCCTTCCTTCCATCCTTCTTTTCTTTCTACTCCCTTACCTCCCTCTCTTTTTTCCTTACATAATTACTTTCTGTATTTCTTTCCTATTTGCCTAAAAATAAAATTTTGATCATGGGCATTCTAGAAATTCACTTCATTACTGAGCTACATCCTCATCCTTCAAAAGCTAATTATAATTTTTTGATAGGCCTGGCCTTTTGTGAATACACTTAAAACACTGGCAAGTCATACCAAACCAAACTCATTTGCAAACAGAACTCTTTATACAGTTTACTCTTTGAATACCCAAAATCTTTGTCATATATGCGTGTGTTTGTGTGTGTAATAATATATTATTGTTATCAGATAAAGCTGTGCTCTTCCATTTCAACTTTCCCTTTAAATTTTTATGTCTCAAAAGTTTAAACCAATTAACCTTTATTTCTTAGATGTAGAAACTATCTGTTCTCACACAAGGGGATCATGAAAATCTAATCTGTTTAAACCAGAGAATACAGGAATAGAGGATGCACAAGAGGAACCAGCATCCCACCTGAATATAAGAAACAAATAATAGATGTCATAGCTTTCAGTGTCAAAATATGTATATCAACTGACTCCTTCAGATATCTTTGTTGAGAAATGAACCTAACGTTTCCCTGGGATCTGAACACAGCTTTGGCCTTACTAAACAAAAATGAAAGGACAAATGCAGTAAATATCTACATACTTAAAATTATAAAGATTAAATCTTTTCAATAGTATTTCAGTAAGATAGGTTCTATGGCTTGTTTTTGTTTTGACTTCACCTTTGCCATTGAATCTCTTAGGGACCTTCTTTGCTTCTCCACTAGAGGATTGTTGGATTCTCCATCAATCTGTATCTTTGCATTGGTATATGTTTCCTTGTCTGTTTTATTTATGGTCATTGGACAGATAATCTCAGGTTTGTGAAATGAACAGCATGTTTCACAAAACCTATTCACAAAATTCCTTTACTCACATGATTGTTGTCAGCCAAACCAGCCAGCACAGAAACCCAGGAGATAGCATAATTTTTAGCACAGCTGAACCATGGACCTCAGATGTATGTGGAGGCATCTGTAATGCATGAGTTGTTTTGTCCTCTTCAACTTTGCTTGATTATATACCCCTTTTGTTTTTCAGCCTCTAGGGATTCATCTGATTTCAGAAAGGTAATTAAATTTCTATATTTATTCTAAATTATTAACTTTGTAGTCAATGAAAAATACACTCTTTATGTACTATCTTCTTTCTAAGCGCACTGATCCCATCACAATAAAAGAGGCGCTTCCACGGAAAGGATTAGGCAAGGTGAAAGAAAAGACAGTCAAATTGGGTAAGTTTTGCATTACAACACTCCAGGGGACACAATGTTAAAACACTTGAAATGCTACCAGTGTTCCCACATGTAAGGTGGTTTTCCCAAAGAGGTGGGAGGATTTTCCTCACAATGTCATCAGTAGTCACAGAAAATGATCTCTCCTCTGTGTTTCTGGGAATATCCCCTCAATTCTGAATTGTTTCCCCTACATATCATACTATTACATTCTCCCTATTTCCAGCCTTTGGAGTGAACTAGCTACCATGCAGATGTCACCATAAGCATCTCTTTAGAATGTGAAAGGTCAACCTTCTGAAATTTCTTAGAAATATTTCCCGACATGAGCCAAGCCTCATTCTGTATCTTTATACCTTTCCTCTGCCTCAACTGTCCTCTGGCATTAGGCCTCACCTATCCCTTTATTCTGAGACAAATCCTGACCTATTTCATACTTTTCTCTGTGTGGGCCTACAGAATTTCATGCTCTCACCATCTCCTGCTCTCTGGCTACTCACCTCTCACCTGTCTTTTTGAGGGGTGAGTAGCCAGAAAAAACACCATCCCTGGGGGCACATCTTCTCTGCCTTCTTAGGTCATTTTCTCTGACACTTCAGCTGGTCACATTAGCTTCCAGACACATAGGTTCCCCTTTGCCCTTCTCACCGGAGTCACATGGGTATAGTCTAGCCTGCACCAGTTTTTTCTTCCTTCCATCAGGCACAACCTAGGTCCCTTGATAGGCACTTCCAGGATCCTCATGTGCGTGCGTGCGTGTGTGTGTGTGTGTGTGTGTGTGTGTGTTGTTTAGAGGAACTGAATCAAAGAAATTACTGTTGCAGTCTTTCCGAGGATGGCTATGGCTTCAGCACTCCCATCACCCATTGAGAGAAGAGCATGCTTTTTAAGCACCAGTGCATAGTGCACCTTTTGGTCAGATCAGTTTAAGCAATATTTTTTTTAATTGGTTGTTCAAAACATTACATAGTTCTTGATATATCCTATTTCACACTTTGATTCAAGTGGGTTATGAACTCCCATTTTTACCCCGTAGATGTGACTCTGACTCTGTAAGCAATATTTTTGATCTCAGGTTTCTCCTTAGCAGGGCACATCGTGGTACAACTTAGAATGCAACTTCCTCTTCTCTCTCCCCCTTTGTCTGAGGCAGATCTGCATGCAGGTTGTAGGCTTTTTTTGTTTATGGTACACAGATTACTGAATCTCTGGACTTTTTCAGTGTTCAGAAATTTTAGGGATTTGAATAAAATCCCTCTTTCACTCACTTTGCTGAGAAGCTCTTCACCCACTCTTTGGTCTCCATGCAATAGTGCCGCTTAGAATGCAGCTTACTCTATACTAACATTTTCCCAGAACCAGCCCTTCTTTCCATGTGTATTTTCAAGCTTGTTTCTTAGCAAATTTCATTGATCTTGAGTAGACAAATCTTGGCAATATGGTTTGCACTGAACCTTGTATCCTGTCATGTCTATAAGATGTGTGTTGAGGATTTGGATCAAGAAAAAATACTCCCTGAGAACTCAATGTTTGTTGGGTGCAAATGGGTACATCTTCATTCACAACTACTTGGAAGTCCAAGCCTTGAAGGATGGCTGTATTCAGTCCACTCAGAGGACTCCAGTTGCCAATTAAAGTGGCCATGGGATAGAACTAAATGGTAGAGTATTTGACAAGAATGCATAAGTTTGTGGGTCTACTCCCAAGGTGTATACACAAAGAAAGAGAAAGAAAAAAGAAAAACTGTGGAAAGTTGAAACCAGTAATTATTCACCAAATATTAAACTTAATTGGAAATCATATTTGGGAATATTAAGTTGTTTTGGTGTTACAATTATCCTTTTCTATTTGGATTGATGTTCACGCTTTCTAATGCAGTTCTAAGGAATGTGAGTAAATGTATTCATTTATCAGCAGAGACCCATTTTGACATGACTTCAGAAGAAGAGGACAAAAGTTTTGATGATGCTCAATGTACCCAGTCTCAGGTATGTCAACATATAAAGCATTTCTTCCTGTTTCTTCTTGTTTTTCTTTCTTGAGGAAAGTAAAGGAGGCCAAATGAAAATACCTTTTAAATAGTCTTTTGGAATCCAGGCATTATATATTACTAATTACATCTAAAACCACTCTGAACTGGTTAGAATCTGAAAATAGCATTAGTAGTCCTGTCAACTTATAGCTAAATTTACTATGTAATGGAGGCAAAACAATTCTAAATGTTGCTTGTGCTTCCACTTGCATAAACATTTTGAAAAATAAAAAGTTGAGACTAAATTTGAGACTGACGAATAACCACCTGGGTTATGAATGGTAATGGTCACTGACTGCATTCATGTGAAAGGGTGATGTTGTCACAGGCTCAAAATTCTAGTGAAAATCAGTAGTTATTTGCTACAAGTTGAAATATATTAACTTTACATCCTGGTTAATGTTTATTTGTTATTTTTTGTTTATTTTTATTGATTTTTTAAAAAATAAATGACAGCAGAATGCATTATAATTCTTACTACACATATATAGCACAATTTTTTATATCTCTGGTTGTGTATACAGTATGTTGATGAAATTTCTGTCTTCTTACATGTATTAAACAATTTTTCTGTGGTGACCTTTTCATTTTGTTTCTCATCCTTGCAGAAAATTCAGTCAATATGTTGAATAATTTTATCAAAATGTCTTAGTATATTAAAGAAATGTATTTGTGTGCATTAATGGGGGAATGATGGAATTTAGAGATGCTATCTCATCTTTTTTCTCACATTGCCAACATTCCTGGTGTGAGATTTAGCACACATCTAGATTTATTTTATTTGGCTGGCATATGTAGGTCCTTGGGTTTACAGCTTTCCCTTTGGGGTGTATCCTGGGCAGGGGCCATATCTCAGTGTCAGATCCCCAACTGAACACCTAAGTCTCATATTTTCAAACAAAAACTTTGTTAGTTCATTGTTTAAAAAGTGTAATCCTATTTAATATGAAACATACTCCTCAAAATTCTTTAAAATAAGACTTGAAAGCCTTCTCACATTTGATGGTGAATGCAAAGTCGGATGAGTTACAATGAATATCATTCCTCCCATCCTTTGGGGTGTGTACACCTTTGTTAGCACGTTGTCAAGGAATGCCTTTTCTATGACATCCACCCTGCTTTTACCAAATCAGGAGCCATTGGAAGATAAGTGTTCAGCTTCATCTGGAGCACAATGCTAAGACACCCTATGGAAAGTATGACTGCTCAGTCTGTAGTTATCTACATGTTAGTTAGCTGCTTTCAAGACCAAAATTTGGGTGATGTCTAAAAGAGTGATAGTGAAGTCTTCATGCAGCTCATTGGGGTCCTTTATTTTACAGGTATATTCTGAGGATCATCCACAGATGCGTGTTTCTCACTCATCTGGAGAGAAACATCATAAAGCAAAAGAGAAAGAAGATGGACATGTCCATGGTAAGAACAACATATTCTACACAGTTCTTTGGATAGAATATTGATTTATAACATGAGTGCTGATGTATTCTAATACTGGGAGAAATGAACCTAGTAAACAGGGAATAAAGAAAAAGCAAGAAAGATAAAGAGTTGTCTCTCTCAAGACCAAAGTCCAGCAGCAGGTTATAGTGGGAGTGTCCCTCTTAGTTTCTGTACAAGACAAGTATAGAGCACAGGGGAGTTGAAAAACTTGAATTTTTATGTTGGAAAGAATAATGTTCTTCACATTCTACCTGCTTTCTGTTCATTTCTCAGTGTATTTTTATTTTCCTCAGGGAATCTTTTCTAAAGATCAGATATATGTATTAGATCACAAACCTCTTTTCTAATATCATCTGTCTAAAATTATAATGATCTTTTTTTGTGTCTGTCTTCTCCATTAGATTTTAAGCTAAAGAACAATAGGGGTCTAATCTCATTTGCTATATCTTCAGAGTTCAGCATATTGTGTCACGTGTTTTATGCACTCATTGTTTTAGTGTATAAATAATGCATGTGAAATATACAGCATTCATATATTTAAATTAGTCACATATTTTATTTCTATCTTCTTTTTTCTGACAGATTCTGTTAGCCTATCGAAAATCCAGAAAGCAGTTCTATCACTTCAAAGAAAAATAAAAAGCAAAAAAAGTCACTGCACACAGTGTTCACTACATTTTGAAAAAAATGCACAACTGGAAAATGAGATTCATGAGCTAAAAAAGAGGGTATCAGAGTTTAAGCAAGAAAATATAGAAGTGAAACAACAACTCCACAATTTGAGGTATTATATCCTAGATCAAAAGAAGGAGTGGAATCTTTTCCTTTAATCCAGTAAAATAAGAAGGAAATTTTTTTTGTAACTACTGCCTCATCTGTTAGCACTTTGCAAAGGAGAAAACGTGAATAAATTATAAATTCTTACAAATATGATAGCATATTATTAAATGTGATTACTTCTAAAAACTAAGTTCATATTTTTCCCATAACAATTTTAATGTCTCTGTGGAACTCCATCTGCTAGTAATCTATTTATTTAACCAGCATAATTTGGGATTGTTATTTGTTTATATTTTTAACTTTTTATTACAATTAATATTTCAAGAAATATCATTTATAAAAAAATCATTTCCTACTCAGGTACCATGGCATGTGCCTATAATTCCAGCAGCTTAGGAGACAAAGATAGGAGGATCAAAAGTTCAAAATAGGGTGGGAGCGCGCCAGGCCGGGCGCAGGGCTGCGCGCGGGGCGTTCATGAGCCCCGGGAGCCTGCACCGTGACTCACCCCCCCCCCGCTTGTGTCTCGTCCCCCCCGGCAGGATGCCGGACCAGATCTCCGTGTCCGAGTTCATCGCCGAGACCACCGAGGATTACAACTCGCCCACCACGTCCAGCTTCACCACGCGGCTGCACAACTGCAGGAACACCGTCACGCTGCTGGAGGAGGCTCTAGACCAAGATAGAACAGCCTTGCAGAAAGTGAAGAAATCTGTAAAAGCAATATATAATTCTGGTCAAGACCATGTACAAAATGAAGAAAACTATGCACAAGTTCTTGATAAGTTTGGGAGTAATTTTTTAAGTCGAGACAACCCCGATCTTGGCACCGCTTTTGTCAAGTTTTCTACTCTTACAAAGGAACTGTCCACACTGCTGGAAAATCTGCTCCAGGGTCTGAGCCACAATGTGATCTTCACCTTGGATTCCTTGTTAAAAGGAGACCTAAAGGGAGTCAAAGGAGATCTCAAGAAGCCATTTGACAAAGCCTGGAAAGATTATGAGACAAAGTTTACAAAAATTGAAAAGGAAAAAAGAGAGCATGCAAAACAGCACGGGATGATCCGCACCGAGATAACAGGAGCTGAGATTGCCGAAGAAATGGAGAAGGAAAGGCGCCTGTTTCAGCTCCAAATGTGTGAGTATCTCATTAAAGTCAATGAAATCAAGACCAAAAAGGGTGTGGATCTGCTGCAGAACCTTATAAAGTATTATCACGCTCAGTGCAATTTCTTCCAAGATGGCTTGAAAACAGCTGATAAATTGAAACAGTACATTGAAAAACTGGCTGCTGATTTATATAATATAAAACAGACCCAGGATGAAGAAAAGAAACAGCTCACTGCACTTCGAGATTTAATAAAATCCTCTCTTCAGCTTGATCAGAAAGAAGATTCCCAGAGCCGGCAAGGAGGGTACAGCATGCATCAGCTCCAGGGCAATAAGGAATACGGCAGTGAGAAGAAGGGTTACCTGCTGAAGAAGAGTGACGGGATCCGGAAAGTGTGGCAAAGGAGGAAGTGCACCGTCAAGAATGGAATTCTGACCATCTCACACGCAACTTCCAATAGGCAGCCAGCCAAGTTGAACCTTCTTACCTGCCAGGTGAAACCGAATGCCGAGGACAAGAAGTCTTTTGACCTGATTTCACATAATAGGACGTATCATTTTCAGGCAGAAGATGAGCAGGATTATGTGGCGTGGATATCGGTGCTGACCAACAGCAAAGAGGAGGCCCTGACCATGGCCTTCCGGGGCGAGCAGAGCACAGGGGAGAACAGCTTGGAAGATCTGACGAAAGCCATCATTGAAGAGGTCCAGCGGCTCCCCGGGAATGACGTGTGCTGTGACTGTGGCTCGTCAGAACCCACCTGGCTTTCAACCAACTTGGGTATTTTGACCTGTATAGAATGTTCCGGCATCCATAGGGAAATGGGGGTTCATATTTCTCGAATTCAATCTTTGGAATTAGACAAATTAGGAACTTCTGAACTCTTGCTGGCCAAGAATGTAGGAAACAATAGTTTTAATGATATTATGGAAGCAAATTTACCCAGCCCCTCACCAAAACCTACCCCTTCAAGTGATATGACTGTACGAAAAGAGTACATCACTGCGAAGTACGTCGACCACAGGTTCTCAAGGAAGACCTGCTCCTCCTCGTCAGCTAAGCTGAGTGAGTTGCTGGAGGCCATCAAATCCAGGGATCTACTTGCACTCATTCAAGTCTATGCAGAGGGGGTGGAGCTCATGGAACCACTGCTGGAACCTGGACAGGAGCTCGGGGAGACCGCCCTTCATCTTGCCGTCCGAACTGCAGACCAGACATCTCTCCATTTAGTTGACTTCCTTGTACAAAACTGTGGGAACCTGGATAAGCAGACGTCCCTGGGAAATACGGTTCTGCACTATTGCAGCATGTACGGCAAGCCCGAGTGCCTGAAGCTGCTGCTGAGGAGCAAGCCCACCGTGGACATCGTTAACCAAGCTGGAGAAACTGCCTTGGACATAGCAAAGAGACTCAAAGCTTCCCAGTGCGAAGATCTGCTTTCCCAGGCTAAATCTGGAAAGTTCAATCCCCACGTCCACGTAGAGTACGAATGGAACCTTCGACAGGAGGAGATCGATGAAAGCGATGATGATCTGGATGACAAACCGAGCCCCATCAAGAAAGAGCGCTCGCCCAGACCCCAGAGCTTCTGCCACTCCTCCAGCATCTCCCCACAGGACAAGCTGTCACTGCCAGGTTTCAGCACCCCACGGGACAAGCAGCGGCTCTCCTACGGGGCCTTTACCAACCAGATTTATGCCTCCACGAGCACAGACTCGCCCACGTCACCAACTGCAGAGGCTCCACCTCTGCCTCCTAGGAATGCCGGGAAAGGTCCAACTGGCCCACCTTCAACACTCCCTCTAAGCACCCAGACCTCTAGTGGCAGCTCCACCCTTTCCAAGAAGAGGCCTCCTCCCCCACCACCCGGACACAAGAGAACCCTGTCCGACCCTCCCAGCCCACTACCTCACGGGCCCCCAAACAAAGGCGCAATTCCTTGGGGTAACGATGTGGGTCCGTCATCTTCAAGTAAGACCGCGAACAAGTTTGAGGGGCTGTCTCAACAATCCAGCACCAGTTCTGCAAAGACTGCCCTTGGCCCAAGAGTTCTTCCTAAACTACCTCAGAAAGTGGCACTAAGGAAAACAGAAACGAGCCATCATCTCTCCCTAGACAAAGCCAACATCCCGCCTGAGATTTTTCAGAAATCTTCACAGTTGGCAGAATTGCCACAAAAGCCACCACCTGGAGACCTGCCCCCAAAGCCCACAGAACTGGCCCCCAAGCCCCAAATTGGAGATTTGCCACCTAAGCCTGGAGAACTGCCCCCCAAGCCCCAGCTGGGTGACCTGCCACCCAAGCCCCAGCTCTCAGACTTACCTCCCAAACCGCACATGAAGGACCTGCCCCCCAAGCCCCAGCTGGGCGACCTGCTGGCAAAGTCTCAGACGAGTGACATCTCGCCCAAGTCTCAGCAGCCCTCCGAGGTCACACAGAAGTCACACCCCGGGGATCTCTCCCCAAACATGCAGTCCAGAGACGCTGTCCCGAAGCAGGCATCTGAGGACTCCAGTGACCTCACGCCCACTCTGCCCGAGACGCCTGTACCACTACCCAGAAAGATCAACACGGGGAAGAATAAAGTGAGACGCGTGAAGACCATTTACGACTGCCAGGCAGACAACGACGACGAGCTCACCTTCATCGAGGGAGAAGTGATTATTGTCACAGGGGAAGAGGATCAGGAGTGGTGGATTGGGCACATCGAAGGACAGCCTGAAAGGTAGGGGGTCTTTCCAGTGTCCTTTGTTCACATCCTGTCCGACTAGCAGAAAGCAGAACCTTATGGTTGTCTCCATCCTCCATGCCAGACTTCTGCTTCCATGCCACCCTGTGCACAGTGTGTGTATAGCTGCTGTTACAGAATAGGAAACTCCTCGAGGGCCACCTCGGGAGGGGAACAGAGTATGTATTGTAAATATCCTGTGGTCTTCTGCCTTTGCCAGTATGAGGGTAGCCTCGGGGCCCGGTGCGCCTTGCTGGTTTGCCAAAGCCGTCCCTGGCACCTAGCACTTACATCTCTCTCTATCTGTGCTGTTTTACAAGCAAGCAAAAATAAAAAATAAAAATAAAAAATAAACCAACTACAACAAAAAACCAGGAGTGTAGGAATTGCTGGCTTTGAAAGTAGAGTGATTTCTGTTCAGCAGCCATTGAAGGGCCTAGAGTCGACTCTGCTCCTTCCAGTGCAGTATTCTCAATCTTGTTACTGAAAATGCAGCATTAGCAAAGAGGTGGGTTCTGTTCTCCAGGTGAAACTTCTAGTTAGCTCCATGACAGACCAGCCTGTAGTTATCTGTGTACACAGTTTACAGCTACAAAAACCTACTTTGGTATTTATTACAGACAAGTGCTCAGTTAAATATGTTACTCCTTCAGCAAATGTTCACTGACCCAAAACTCTTTGTGGCATTTTACAATGCACACAGCCTCATGCAAGTTGAGACAAGTGGATTTATACTGTCTTATGATGATGAGTGCCCACCCTTGAGATATTACCTCATTATGCAAAAATAACATATCCTTCATGCCTATTTTGACAAAGTTTAAAATATGTCTGATGAAGTTTAACTTTCAGGAACCAAGGACTGCCAGAAAATATTAGCCTCTACATTATGCATGCATCTAGAAGCTTATACCTGAAATCTTGCCTTTTATAAAGGAATAAATAGTATGAATAAGTTGAACTGTACATTTTTTAAACTTGATTGCCATTAAAGCAGAAATTATAAGGTTGCAACTATATCTGTTTGTAGTCAGTCATTCAACTCTCTCAAAGAGTATGAATTTACATAATGTATTATGAATCAGCATCCCTCAATTGTGTTGAAGCATCTAAAGTGTTGGTTTTAAATTATTTTCTTAGTTTTGTTCTTGGATAAATTAACTTTTAAAAGACTATTCAAAATGGAGAAATTAAAAGTCAGCCCTTCACACAGTGTTTCCAGAGTAGGATCCAGGTGCTGAAACCAAGCTCTTCTGCTCTTCTTCATACATCAGTGTTCCCATCTGAAGCGCCAGCCACTAGACAGTTCCCTTTCAAGTCAATTCATAACCAAGTTTTGGAAGCTGCTATGAATTGCACTGTGAAAAAGCTCTCCCTGCAAGGAATCTTGTCTCTGTTTCTCTGTCACTTGTGCTCTTTCTCTCTCTCTCATTTTGTTTTCATCCCAGCCATGCTTATCAGACCACTAAGAACATTGTGTTTTGATCTTTGGCATCAGTCTGAATTTTGGACAAGAATACAGCAGTCATGTTCCACAACCAATGGAACTGTCCTTGATTCTAAGGCTCGTGTCATTCTGATGTTCCATTTGCTTAAACTGCTATTTTGGCAACAGCACAGAAGACTTAATATTTTTAAGCAGATAATCTTAGCCGTGAATGAGAAATGTTAATTTCACAGAAGCACAATTCCCAACCAAATCCATAGGAAAAACCCTCTTTCATAGTCACAGTGCTCAGTAAATATTTAGTTCTGCTTAAGTGGTTACTATGAAAACTTTGAGTAGCCACCTGAAGAATAAACCTTGCATGGCATACCTGAGAAATATTTTATCAGCTACTATTGGAAACTGATTTTAAGCAATTGCTTCCTCAGCATCAGGGCACACGTGCATTCCCGCACCTAACCCAGAATGTGAGGGAGGCACCAGGCCACGTGCTGATATGTGACTGGCCGTGCCAGCAGCCTCAGCATTTAAGCCACACTGGTATCAGGACAGGAAGTCAGCATCTGAGGCTGCCCTGAGTCCCAGCTCATTCATTCACAATTTGAAGTTGCAGTAAAGAGCCGTTCTTCATTGTGGCCAGACTATTTGCAACTCATCTGAAAATAAACTAGTTATTTTAAATACACACACAAGCTCCGTCTCTAGAGTTATGTGGAGGCGATGTCTATTCTGTTTCCCCTATTGTAGAAACTCTCACAGATGCATTTTTCAGACCTTTTTTTTTTCCTCCTCCTCCTCTCTGGTTTTGTTTTGTTTTCCATGAGGAATTTGAGTTCTCTCTAATCCAGCTTACTGTGGGACATAGGAAAACTAGATAGAAAAACCATTGGCAATCTTGTTGAGTTTAAATCTGATCTCATTCTTAAACTCGGTGAAGAGCCATGATCTGCCATTTTGTACATGATATAGTATTTTGAAGGAATGGGACCTTCCCCCCCCCAAAAAAAAATAGCAAATTAGTTCTTTTTTTTCCCCGGAGGAGAAAGTAATGTTCTGCAAGTAGTGTGTGTCTGTTTGACTGTTGAACAGCAATTGCTATTTATTTTTGTATTGCCTAGATCTTCAACGTGTTGTATAGGAATCCCATAGTGCCACTCGTTAATTTCCGAATCCTCATCTGGATGTTACCATCAAACATCAGTACACTTTTCGTTTCACATGTATTTAATGTGACCATTTTTCAGTACTGTATGTGTTAATTTCTACTTTTTTAATATTTAAAATTGCTTTTAAATAAACATTCTCAGTTGACCCCCCCCCAAAAAAAAAAGTTCAAAATAATTCTCATTAACATAGCAGCAATGTCCTAAGCAAATTAATGAGACCCTGTCTCCAACAACAACAAAAAAAATGAAAAAGACCTTGGGATGTAGCTAAGGGATTTAGCTTCTGGGCATTCAATTCCTGGTACCAAAGTTGGGGATGAGAAGAAAAGAAAAAAAAATAACTTTCTATATTTCTGTTTACTTTTGAAAAAAATTTCAATATAGAGTTATTTGGTTAAAGTTGGGAAACTTTAAAAAGATTACAGGATTTTTAAATTTCTCTCAAGAAAGTTTGTATTCCACCAGTGAGGCATTTTTCACTGCCCTGAAACATGTTATACATTTATAGTTTTTAGGCTGATTTTGGGGATCAAACTCAGGGTTTTGTGTTACTAGTGTGATGTGCTAGTGCTGAGCTAGACACTAGGCTACACTTCTAACATTAACATTCATTAAAAAATGAAATGAAAATAGATTATTTTTTATTCAAATTCATTCTCATTCATAAATTTGTTCATATTTCTATATTGAAAGGACATATACTTTTTATGTTTTTAGGTATACATGACAGTAGACTATATGTTGACATAAATTTATTTTTGTTATGTCTTATATTCCATTGTGTGTGTGCACACACACATATTTTTTTTATCCCTTCATCTGTTGAAGAACATTACTCTTCATTATTGGATTAAATATTAGGTCCCATCTTGTTCAAAAATGGATTTTGAGTTTTTTGTAAAATACATAATGATCAAAAAGGTAAGTTGAGAGTGTTACCATAAAAGAAACATAAAAAGTATAATAACAGGTATTAGATTATTTATCCCAGTTCGGGGTTATAGTAGTACAAAAGATACATATTTTTTATATCTTTATTTTATTTATATGTGGTGCTAAGGATCGAACCCAGCACCTTACTCATGCTAGGCAAACACTCTACCACTGTGCTACAGCCCCAGCCCCAAAAGACACATATTGAAAAAAGAATGTCTGAATATGCTGTTACACTGTAAGCCAGTTATAGGTATACCTGACATATTTTATGAAGATAAATGATGTTACTACTGAATTCATAAGTTTGTATATAAACAATGTCTTTAAAACTTATTTGACATGAAATTATCTTTTTAACTGGGGAGGACCTATGATTGTGCAAAAAAAATTACCTTAAACTTGTCAATTTACCAAATCATTTCTAATTTACTTTTCTGTGGTATCTAAAAGATTTGCTAGTAACAGAAACTTATCAAATAACAAAACAGTCTTTTATTATTGACTTTCAGTTATGTATGTTTTACACAAGATTAAAGGAGAAATTTAAAATGTTAAACTAGAAAAGCTTCAGAGAACATAAAATTTTTATTAAGATACTAAATCAGCATACAAAGAGCCAGAACATAAAAAGACATGTTTGGGTTTTGGCAAAAATCAATTAAAAGGCATCTGTATTAACTTCAGATATACCTTAAAAGAAGATGAAGTGAATAGAAAAAATGATGATATGTTACATGAAAAAAATAAGAACCCATTAAAAGAAAAAGAAACAGAATTTAACAAAGAGGATCAAGTGAGAAAGCAAGCTGAAATCTCTGTTTGTACAATCGATACAGAATTGGAGACTGCAAGAAATCATTTTAATCAGGTAAATGAACGTTCAGTAAAGTTTCAAATTTTTACTGTATTTCATTTGAATTATTTATAAAATCCCTTTAACTTATAGTATGTGGCCATGTTTCACTTAATGATGGCAATGTGGTCTGAGGAATGTGCTGTTTGGCAATTTCACCAACATGCAGTCATCATGTGTGTGTACTTCCACACACTTCAGACATCTCCCACAATGCCAGGAAACACAGACTTCTAGGACCTCCATTTATATGCAGTCTGCTGTTTCCCAAAGCATGGGTATGTGGGGTGTGAACTATTATTTTGATTTAAAACACAATGTTCGTTATTTGGCAATAAAAAAAATTAAAAAAAGATCTGACAAACCAGAAAAAAAAAAACACAATGTTATCTGACTCTAAAATTAAATGATGATATTTATGACAAAACTAGTTACAGCAAAACTTAGCATCTGGTAGTTGTTCAGCATTTGTTTTCTGAATGAAGAAGTTTAGTTTAATCACTGACATAAATACAAATTTAGGTGTTTTATGTTAAAATACAAACTAAATATCTATGCACCTATTTAAATCATTTTTTTAAAGTGTTTCACAATTACATTTCTGTCTGCATTTAAGAAATTTTTTTTTAATTTTTAAATTTTTGTAAAGATAGAGAGAGTTTTAATATTTATTTTTTAGTTTTTGGCGGACACAACATCTTTGTCTGTATGTGGTGCTGAGGATCGAACCTGGGCTGCACGCATGCCAGGCGAGCGCACTACCACTTGAGCCACATCCCCACCCCAAGAAATGTTTTCACTCACCCAAATTTATCTGTCATTTGTGCAGGTGAAATGTAAGACATTTACTCATGAAGAATAAATCTACCTTTTGGAATTATTTTTTAATCTTGAAGGTCCCACTCTTAAATTAATCTTTTAGACTTCTGTCACCTGCTGATATACAGCCAAAACCTTGCTGAAATAAATTTGTAGATTTTAGCAGAACAAAATGAAACCTACAGACGATTTCCATGAGACCATAATGCCAGAATTTACAATATGAAATTTCAGTAACACATTTTTGGAAACAAAAAGAGATAGACGTGCAGAAAGGAAATGTTTCCTGAATTATTTTCTTCTGTTTTCAAATGATTGAGAGAGAGAGAGAGTGAGTGTGTGTAACATAGTTAAACAGTAAATCTATTAATTATGGGAAAGTATAGAGGGTTTTAAATCCATATATTTATAACCATAATGTACATATTTTGGAGGTGAGGGGTGCAGTTTTTGTCCCATTGAATTAAGTAATGTTCTTAATTCAACTGTATTTCTCCGCAGCAGTCCCATCCATGACTTTCAGAGTAGCCTTATAAAGAGAAAAGACTTTTAATATTTTCCAGAGGAATAGTTGATTTTTCTATGATCTCAAAACCCTTGCTTCTAATAGTAGATCTTCTAGTTTGGGGAAGTGACTTTGCTCTCTTGTTGTATTAATGTGCATTACTACTCCCACTGTTAAGTAAGGAGGAAAAGTGGGGCCAGCAAATACTCTGGTTTTGTAAATCATTTTCTCACTTTTAAGAAGAGAAACAAACACTTTGCTTCAAGTAATCTCCTACTTCAGTACAAAACACCTTTGGAAAAAATGGCATACCATAGTACGTTCTTAGAAATAAATTACTGGTAAGTATTTGTTCCTAATACATAAGATCTGTTTATTTCCTTTATTTTATATTGACTCATGTTTCAATGTTCACTGAGATGAAACAAATGTTACTGAGTAGAAATCTCAGGATTTTCTGAGTAGAGCCTTACACATTTTGCCTTATTTGTCATTTGTATTTTGAAACACAGGCCTTCTTTGGTGTTTATCCATTCATAGGACAGAAGTAACTGGCTTTGTGGATGAGCACTAGAAGCAGAGACAAAAGACTTCGAGAAAAATCGTGCAATTTGCCTATGTTTTTAGCCTTGTGCTCCTTTTCAGAATTGTGATACATTGTTCATTGATATAGATCATGTGTTTAATGCTGTTCCTACATTTATAATTTATGTATAGATGCAATTCTCATTCACAGCTACAAAATGTTAGAAAACAGAATATGCTAGGAATATTTTTAGGAAAAGACCTTGGAGAACTTTTGTTATGTCTCAGTAGATGTAGAGCTAAGGCTCTTACTATGGTCTGGTTGAATACATGAGGTGTCAGATTGCAAACTTATTCTTCTTAAAGTTAAGTGTTCTTTTATTTGCCACTGAAGCCATCCCAACAGATAGGTACATAATAAAATATTTGGAATTTTTAACTGTTTAAAGGGTAGATCATACGATCCTAAAAGTGGATCAACATAGAAGTAGTGAATTCTAATTTTTATTTATTGTTTTTAGGTATACATTACAATAGAGTTCTTTTGGTGTATTACACATACATAGCATATAACTTCTTCTATGTAGAGTTTTTCTGGTCATGTATTCATATGTGAACATAGGAATGTAATGTCAGATTCATTCTACTATATTCCCCTCCCCTCTCAACCCTTTATTCACTTTTGTCTAACCAACAAACTTCTATTCTTTTATCCTCCACCCTTATGTGTGTTACCAACTACATGTTAAGGAGAATATTCAGACTTTGGATTTGGAGGGCTGGATTATTTCACTTGGCATGACAGTGTCCAGTTCCATTCATTTGCCAGCAAATGCCATAATTTCATTCTTCATGGCTGAATCCATTGTGTATATATGACACATTGTCTTTATCCTTCCATGTGTTGAAAGGCACCTAGGTTGGTTCCACAGCTTAACTTTTGTGAAGAGCTGCTATAAATATTTATGTGGCTGTGTCACTATAGTGTCATTGGAGTATACACTGAGGAGCAGAATAACTGGGTCAAATGGTCGTTCCATTCCAGGTTTTGTGAGAAATCTATATACTGCTTTCCTGAAAAATTGCTTGGTGCAATGTATGAGTCAATCTTTTCCCCACATTCTCACCAACATTTATTGTTACTTGCATTCTTTATATCTCAGTGTAGTTTTAATTTTCATTTTTCTAATCGCTAAAGATGTTGAACATTTTTTTCATATACTTGTTAACTGTTTGTACATATTTTTCTTTGAAGTGCTTGCTCAGTTTTTTGTTCATTTATTGATTGGGTTATTTTTTGTTTGTGAGTTATTTTTTGAGTTGTTTATATATTCTGGAGATTAATGCTCTATCTGACATGTCAGTGACAAAGATTTTCTCCCATTCTATATGCTGTCTACTCACATTCTTGATGGTTTCCTTTGCTGTAAAGATACCACCCCATTTATTGATTCTTTATTTTACTTCTTGTGCTTTAAGTGTCTTTTTGAGGAATTCAGTTCCTACACTGACAAGATGGAGCGCTGGGCCTGTATAGTCTTGTAATAGGGTCTTTTATCTATTATCTAGGTCCTTGATCCACGTTGTTTTTGAGAAATAGGGGTTAAATTTCTCCTACGACATATGGGTTTTCAGTTTTCCCAGCACAATTGGCTGAGGAACCTATCCTTTCCCCAATGCATGTTTTATAGTGTGTTTGTCTAGTATTAGATAACTATATGTGTGGGGTTTTCTCTGTTGCTTCTCTTCTGCAAAGTTATTTTTTTTACATTGGCAAACTAACTAATCACTTAATCTATTCTTTCATTCTGGTATAATGCAGATTTTTTCAATCTTTAATTTTTTTCTTTTTTTATAACCAGGAATTGAACCAGGGTGCTCAACCACTGAGATGCATCCCAGCCATTTATTTATTTATTTATTTATTTATGTATGAATGAGTCAGGGTGTCACTGAATTTCTGAAGACTGGCATTGAACCTGTGATTCTCCTGCCTCAGTATCCTGAGACACTGGTATTACAAGCATGAGCCCCTGAACCTGGCAGTTCCTACATTCTTTAAGTTATAATTTTCTTTTACTCCCATAGATCCATCTTTTTGAATTAACCTGTGAACTCTTGGGAATTTATATTTTGATAAGCTCAGAAGTTTACATCTAATTTTTCTTCTGTGGGTATCTATTTATTGAAACCCTTTCACCATATAAATAAACAGATTTTTCTTTAATTTCAGTGAAAATTATGAAACATCATTTTATTGAGTGCTAGCTAAATGTATCCTTGGTTTTATTTAGGTTTCTCCTAGTGATGGGACAGAGAACAAGCTATTGCATAAATATCACAAGAAGAAGGATGAGGTCTCTATGAAGAGACTGGGAATAGACACAGTAAAATATCAGAACCAGGAAAAGAAGTGCTTTGAGAATACTGAAATTTTAAGAGAAAAGAATACCAGCCTTCCATGGACACAAAAATTGAATGAGGAAACACTTATGGAAATATTTCAGGACAATGGACAGTTGGGTATTTGGAAAGTTGAGAATACATTGCAAAATTTCACACCTGAGAGTGAAAAACAAAGCACAGAAAGACCAGAAACAGATGTCAAATCTCACTCTGCCAGATCTGGTCCTGCTCCACCCCATCAAGGTGAAAGTCCAACACCAAAAAGAAATGTAAAACTTGCTTTCCAGAGAGGCAGAGATAAAGACTTTAGTTCACAGGAAAAAAAGAATATTGATGTATCTAACCTAAACGGTAGTAGTGAGATTCCTTCCCAACAGGTTCCAAAGTTTGAGGTAAAAACAAGTGACCTAGAAAACGAGCTGCATCAGACAAGAGTAATGACTTTGGCTACAGATCAAGTAAACAGACACCTAAAACAAAGACAGTGCCAACCGAAGGAGACGGAACACAGGTATCAAAATGAAGAAAGAAAAAGGTATGAATACCTCAGAAAGCAGGAAGCTTCTAAAGAGAAGGTATCTGAACTACAAAGAGAAACTACATTGCATGAAGACCAATTGCATGACTATCAGAACAAAGGTGAAAATAAAATAGATGGAATTATTAATGTCCAAACCCAATTTTATGATGTTATAAAAAAACTTCAAGCTCGGAATGACAGATATCGTCTCATGCTGGAAAACAAATATTTGGAATTAATCAATGAAACTAATCATTTAAAAGAACAACTGGATCAATATGGAGAGGAGAAAGCAGAAGAAGTAAGTATCAAGCAAGATATCTTTATAAAGAGTCTTCAAAGGAATACTCAAAGTGATACCTGCTTATGGCTAAATGTTGAATCTTGATGAATATAAAAATGTAGATATTATGAATGTGTTTCTGTATCAACACAGAACTACAACCTGTTGTCCAGCAAAAATAACTTAGACCTCATTTGCAGCACAACCAATCTGTGTTTGAAGTGCTGAGTATTCCAATTTCCCTGCTCTGATTCTTACACACTGTGTACATATTTTAAAATAACTATAGGTACTCATGTGTCAACTAAACACAAAAGACTTAGTTAAAATGGATTTTAGTATTTAAAAAGGAGGAAATTTTTAAAACTTGGGCCTGACCCTTCAATTTAAGAAATTGTTTCTTATAAAAATTTAAGAGGTTAAGATTTTTTTGTAGGTTTATATGCTGACATTAGTAATATGGTCTCAATAATGCTGAAACAATGTCTAATTTTGGTGCTATTAATTCAACCCAAAGTTTGCACATGCTAAACACATGTTCTACCAATGAGCTACATCCCATTACTGAATAACAATTTTAATGTCTTCTTGTTGCTATACTTGAAGATCACAATGAAACACATAATGGAAATGCTCATACCTAGTTTCAAATAAATTAGTTACTTTTACAGTTCATTCCAGATTTTACAGTTGAACTGAAATGTAGATGCTGTATTTTGTAATAGACTTTCTTCAGTATAGTTTTGTATATTTCTAGTTGGTAAATTTATTTTTAGTCATTTAAGTTTATCATAAATCTGAAAAAAAACTGTCCTGATATTTTTTTTTTGTTTTCATTCATGTCTTGTCCACCTCTTTAAAAGCATCTATTTGTCATTATCATAAATTGGGACTAATGTGATGAATTGCAGCAAAACCACAGTTGATTTCATCTGTAATTTGATGCATATATTCATGATAACTTGCTAATAGTTTTCTTCATTTCATAGCCTAATTCCTATTATATGGTGACAAAGATAATTGTAGCCATCTAAAATTCATTAATTTGGCACTGAACCCCCGTGTCTAGACTAATGAGGGTGGCAGGGTTTATGTAAAGCAGGAGTGGTGTGAAGACCAGTGAGGTGGAGACCAGGTTACCTAGCATCTCCTTTATTCTTTGTGAAAGTATATTGGAATTATTTTAGCAAAGCTTTAAAGATGTGAGGATGTGGAGTATTAACTTGAGTCTCTAATAAGAGAGGGATAATAACCTCTGTAGAATTCACCACTACCAATGAGACCTGTGTAACCATTTTTGATTGAGATTTCAGTAGTTTGTTAAACATTGCAACTTTATCAAGGGCAGTATGTAGAGATACAGGGCTCACCCTGTTGTGTAAGGAATGTGATAGTGACTAAGCAGGAGTACACAATCTTCTATTTTCTTAAGGGAATTCAGAAATAAACAGCAGCTTACTGTTGTATGTAGTGATAATTTTTCAGAGTAAACATCATTATATAATAATAATAATAATAACAATAGTAATAATGATAACAATAACAATAATAATAATAAATTTTTAAAGTGAGCTGAGTAACAAAATCATTAACAGAAATATCAGGTAGTTGCGAGACATCTTGAAAAACAGCCAGCTGGTACCCTGAAACTACAACATGTATCAGAGGCTTCTCTAGAAGATTTAGCACATTTTCACATAAATTTAAAATATAAAGACAGGATTTGATGAAGAAACTAAGACAAATGACAAGTCATGTATGTAGAAAATTGAACATGTCATCTGTAAATCAACACCTGCTTAAGTAATAAAAGTTATTCTGGGATACTAATTTCAATGAACAGCTTTCTTTATATTTTCATTATAATTGATTTTATTATATTTGGGGATCTTTATACTGCACTTATTTCTTACACTTAAAATTTTCTTTTAGAATTTTTCTCTTACAAAATCAGCATCTTTCATTAAAATATCTAGTCTGAGGAAAGCTGAGACTTTTTTCTATAACCCAGCAGCTTTTCATGCTGTCTCTACTTCCATGGTACAACAAGGAAAACTAAATAGAGGTATTATTTAATATAATGTTTCAGGAAAAATTGTTATTTTTACTTCATTTTTGTGCATCTATTCAAAATCTGCAAGTAATTACTAAATTGACTTTAAAAATGTGTACAAATTTTTTTATGGTTTTCTCAAAATACAGATATGTTTAGGTTTTAGTTTAATTATTGAAAAACTTAGGCTATTTCTTTATTTTTTCATTTATTTAGATACATTATGAAGTATATAAATATTTGTATTATGTCTGGACTGTTATCCAAACTAGACAGTGAAAAATGTTAGCTAAGTTTTTTTTCAGTACATCTCTTAAAAGGCATTTTTATGATATATGTAATGCACCTGACATCGAATTCACCCATATAACATGTAAAATACAGCGTCTCTTAGTACATTAACAGAGTTATGTATGTAACCATTTACACAGTCAATTTTAGAACATTTTCATGTTCTTGAAAAGAAACCTGGAACCTCTTAGCTGTCAGTTTTCTAATCCCTACACGTCCAAAGTCCTAGAAAACTACCAATATATTATTTTAGTAATTTACAAATGTAAACAATAGTACTTTTTATTTATTTATTTATTAACTTTAGTCAAGACTCTATTTTATTTTTATGTGATTTTTAAATTTGTTTTAATTAGTTACCCATGACAGTACAATGACCTTGACATATCATACATTTGAATCACATGGGATAAAATATCTCATTTTTCTGAGTATACAGGTTGCAGAATCACATTGGTCATGCATTCACATATATACACATGGTAATAATAATGTCCGTTTTATTCTACTATCCTTCCTATCTCCCCAGCCTTCCCCTCCCTTCCCATCACTTCTCTCTACCTAATCTAAGGTAACACTATTATTTTTTTCTCACATCTTCATACATGTATTTTGTATAAAAATGAAGGTCTCCTTCCACCATCCATGCAATTCCCTTTCTCCCTCCTTTTCCCTCCCACCCCTCTTCCCTGTGTAGAGGTAATCTTCTTCCCATGCTCTTCCTCTCTTCCCCATTTTGAGTCACCCCCCTTATATCAGAGAAGACACTCGGCATTTGTTTTTCTTGGGATTCGTTAACTTCACTTAGCATAATCTGCTCTAATGCCATTCATTTCCCTGCAAATGCCATGGTCTCATTATTTTTAGTGCTGAGTAATATTCCATTGAGTATATATGCCACATGTTTTTATCCATTCATCCATTGAAGGGCATCTAGGTTGGCTCCACAGTCTAGCTATTGTGAATTGTGCTGTGATAAACATTGATGTGGCTATGTCCCTGTAGTACGCTGTTTCTTTATTGTTCTTTTTAGATATATATGACAGTAGACTGTATTTGAATATTTACATCATAGATTATAACTTCACATTTTTATATTTGTACATAATGTGGAGTTACACTGGTCATGTATTCACATGTGAATATAGGAAAGTTGTTTCAGATTTATTCTACTGTCTTTTCTGTTTCCATTTTCATTCCCATTCCTTTTGTCTTAATTCAATGAACTTCTATTCTTTTTACCCACATTCCTTACTGTGTGTTAGCATTCACTTATGAAAGAGAACTTCCAGCCTTTGGATTTGGAGGATTGGCTTATTTCACTTAGGATGATAATCTCCATTTCCATCCATTTACTGGCAAATGCCATAATTTCATTCTTTCTCACAGCTTATTAATATTCCATCCTGTGTACATGACACATTTTTTAAATCTGTTCATCTATTGAAGGTTTCATAGCTTCAATATTGTGATTTGAGCCACTTTAGACATTGTTGTGGCTGTGTCACTGTAGTATGATGATTTTAAGGATTTTGTGTGTAAGTCGAGGAGTGGGATAAGTGGGTCAAATGGCGGTTACATTCCAAGATTTCTGAGGACTCTCCATACTGCTTTCCAGAGTGATTGCATCAATTTGCAGTCCCATCAGCAATGTGTAAGTGAACATTTTCCCCACACTGCCACCAACATCTATCATTATTTTATTCTTTTCAGTTGCCATCCTGACCCGAGTGAGATGGAATCTCAGTGTGGCATTTGCATTTCTCTAATTGAATTTTTTTCAGATATTTTCTGACCATTTGCATATGTTCTTCTGGGAAGTGCCTTTTCAGTTCCTTTGCCCATTTATTGATTGGATTATTGGTTGGTGTTCTTTTGGTGTTAAAAAATTTGAATTATTTGTACATCCTGGTGATTAATGTTCTATCTGAGGTGCACATGGCAAAGATTTTCTCACATTTTGAAGGTTCTCTGTTCATAATTCGTGATGGTTTCCTTTGCTGTGAAAAAGATTTTTAGTTTGATACCAACCCATTTATTGATCTTTAAAAAAAAAAACAGTTGTACATAGACCACAATATCTTTATTTTTATGTGGTGGTGAGAATCAAACACAATGTCTCACACATGGAAGGCAAGCACTCTACCACTGAGCTACAGCCCCAGCCCCAGCCCCATATTGATGCTTTTAAAAAATATTTTTATTTGTAGATGGACACATTATCTTTATTTATTCATGTGCGGTGCTGAGGATCAAACCAAGAGCTGCACACATGCTAAGCAAGCACTCTACCACTGAACTACCAGCCACCATTTGCTGATTCTTGATATTAACTTTTGCTTTTTGGAAATCTTGTTTGGAAGTTGGCTTATAGTTCTAACTCTAAAATTACTCTGTAATGGATATTTCATACAAGTGAATTTATACAATAGTAGGTCTTTTGTTTTTTACCAGTTTCATTGACTTAGAATACTTTTTTCAGGGATCCTCTGTGTTGTAGCAAGCATCACTATTTTATTTCTTTCTGTTGTCTAGTAGAATTTTGTTTTATGACCATGTCACTTAGCCAGTTATCAGTTGCTAAACCAAAAAATGCTTCCACCTCTTGACAACTCCAGTACTACATGACTGGGGGCATCTATTTACAAGTTAATATTTGGACATGCTTTTATTACCCTGCCTCTTTGTGGTCTTCATGAATTGTGCCGATTGTACCATATCTCTGTCTTATTCATGCTGTACTTTCTGACTTGTCTGTTTTTATTCACTTGATCATGATTATTCAGAGATCACATAAAATGAATTTTTATTTTTCATGCACTTTCTCTGACTTTTCTGTCACCAACAGTGTTTGCATGGTGATTATCTTCTTGAGATATAAATTCTCCCAAGGTGAGAGTAATATCTGATATCCACACCTATTCTAGAATGAATGGAAAATATTAATGCCTAATAGTTGTTTTAACAAAATTACTATTTGATATCAATCAATATTTTTTGTTAGTAGATTGGCCTGTTAAGACTTTTATTCTAACTATATTTCAGTGACAAAATATAAAATTAAATTCACTTAAACCAATAGTAAATTCAGTATAGGAAAAATCATCTTCTATATAGATTTCCTCAACATTTATTATGTAGCCAGAATTGGGATTTATAGATGTGTAATCCTTACCAACTGAAAAGCTAATATACCTTATTATCGAAACTTTATCTACTCTTCATAATGCTGGTATAGATTATGTTTTGTTGCAATTGAATTTATGTAAAATTTGTTGTTTGAGTTTGTGTCGAATATTTTCAGTATCTTATTTTCGTATTGTGTTTTTTCATACTTCTTTTATTCATGCAGATGGATGATCTCACTGCAAAGATGAAAAATGCATCTTCAAAGCATTTACATTTGAGAACAAACTATGACTGTTTTATGGAAAACTTGTTTTTTATAAAAAGTATACAAGATACATTTGAAAAAATAGAAAGGAATCAAAAGAAGTTGGAAGAAAATGTAGTAAACTTTCCAAGGCACACACGGAGCACTCGAGTAGAACGAGGCCAAGGAGTACGGTGGGAATGTGACATTGAACATCGAGCAAGATGGGATTTAGAGGAGAAGCAAAAACAAGTATTTCTGATTTTACAGGCTATCTTACTTATCTGCAGTTTGCTTTAATTCATTTCATTGTAAACTGTATTTTGGATATACGTATCATAGGTGTATTCTATATCTCTTGAGGAAAGATGTTGTGTAGATTTCTAAGAGAAGGAAGACATTTGATGCCCCTTCAAATACCACAATTTACATCATCCTTTCAGCTAATTTGATCTGAGTAATAATTTTCATCAGATAACTGTTGGATATTTGATAATAGTGGGCATAAGTAAGACTATGAGGAGAAAACAATGTGATGCAGAAATATACTTTTGAATTGTTAAGTTAAAATTTTCAACTTTCATATTTAGAATTGATTCTATTATTCTTTAAATTGTCGGATGATCTGAGTGCTAACATGAGAATGATTCATTACTTTGAGCACAGATCAATGGTAGATAGCCTAGCCTGTGCAACGCCCTGGGTTCCATTCGCAGTAGAAAGGAGGAGGAGGAGGGCAGGGAATGAGGGGGGGGAGAGGGGGAGAGGAAGAACTCAATTATTATTGGTTCAGATTTAATGTAATTGATACTGATGACAGAAGTTTACAGTCTAATATTTTTTTCTTCACATTTAAAATTGCTGTCTGAATTTTTGACTCAGAACTAAATAAAATAACTACATAATAATTATTTGGGTTCTAATTATTTTTAAAATATATTCTTTTTATGTTCTTTAGACACAAGAAGCAGCTCTGGAAATTACAGAGCAGTTCAGAAAGACTAATTTTACTTCAATAAGAAGTCAGATGGAACTCAGAATTAGCCATCTGGAATCTGAACTGAAAATTCTAAGAAATGCAACTGAGAGAATATAGGCACTTCCATAGACAACAATCCAGATTCCACAAGTATGTCAAAACCTAGACTGAAAGAGAGCAACTTAGTCTCCTTAATTTGTGTCTACTGCATAACTTTGAGACAGGTTGATGAGATCGGTAGCATGCAAAAGCGAACTAGACCCTATAATTTGTGGAAGTAATGTTAGGAAATGAATGTACTCTTGAAATATTAGTCTAGGAAATTTATCTTTCACTCACCTTTGCATTTTACATCTGAAGGTAAACTATTAAGCTTTCTTCCCTGTCTATTAGACTTTTAGTTAAGTATTTTTGAAGTTTTGTGATTCACATAGTTATATTGTGACAAAACTGCTTCTACATGGAAACATGAACAAGTTTCACAATTTTTGAAAGATTATAACTGAAACCTTAAGTGTCCAGTGTTGCTATAACTACACTCTGGGCACATTCTGACACCTGACAGATTAACTGATTTTTATTTTAATTTTTAAATATTATCCTTACATGGTATCTAGAGACAAAATGTTCTATATAGTTTTTCCTCTCTACATTGTCATACTTGTGATGATGGGAAGTATAACCTGCAAAGTGGTTAAAAATATTCTGATGATCAGTGTTGGGGCCTGTGAATGACAGAATGAATGGGCAGTCTCCTGAAGCCCTGGTAACAAATTCATGGGCCAACTTTCTAGGCAGCAGCTTTAATCTATCTTGATCACCCACTCACCTATCTTGTTCTGAACCAGTGGCTGTTGCTCTGAATTGTCTCATTGTCAAATGCTTAATTTATCTAGGTAATAGGTAGAATATACATATGATGGTAATAAATGCTTGACAATATCTTCAAGGAACATTCTTTAAGTCCTTGAACTGGTTCACTAAATATGAATCTTTCTAGCTTTACTAAAATTTTCTAGTTGCGTGTGTTTAAGGAAACCATGATGATTTAATATACTTCAACATAGTAAAATGGCTTTGGTAGTCAAATAAACTAAGGTATACATCATCTGCTATATTTATCTTTAAAATATCCATATTTCTAATGGCATCCTCAAGAATCTTCCAAGGAGCGTCTTTCAAGAAGGCAGCATTGTTACTTGCAAAGTCATACATCGCTGATTTCTGTCTCTCTTCCACCAACATTGCTTTAATTGGAAGTTTGAAGCCCCCTAGAAATATATACACTTCTTTAGAGAAATTACAAACCCATAATTGCATACACTGTCTCTGTTCTGGTTCTTTTAGTGTTGTGCCCACATATGGAGAATTTCTACCTACTCTCTTTTTAAAATATTTTTTTTAGTTATATATTTTCTTTATTTTATGTGGTGCTGAGGATTGAACCCAGTGCCTCACATGTGTAGGCAAGTACTCTACCACTGAGCAACAATCCTTCCACTTACTGTTATGGAAAATTTAAATTATTCTTTTATTTGATGAAAATTTTGAAAGTGTATTTAGACATAAATAATATTGAGGTTAATTTTGAAATAATTAAACAAGCATGAAATATAATGTGCTCTAATTCAGTGACCAGTACTTCCACTTTATCTCCCCTTCTTCCTCCCTGTGTTCTCTTTCTTCTGCTCTACTGATCTTATACTTATTTGTAGTTTTTAAGTTTCTTTTTGAATTATGCATTATGAATATACATGAAGGTGAAATTCACTGCGATATTTTCATATGGATTCACAAAAAAATTTGATCAGATTCATTTCACTATTCCACACTGAGTGCTGTCCCCAACTCCCTGGCTTGGGTTGGGTTAGGGTTAGGGTTAGGTTGTATAGCAGGAGCCCTTCAGTACAACCAGGTGATTTCCTTCATACTAAGACTTCATTTGAGCGAGTCAAATATTAGTCCAAAAATGATGAGCTATATTTTTAAGAACTAATAAGAAAAACAATGTCCAGCTATTTTGAACCCATTTGAAGATATTTCTATAATATTTGACAATTTTTTTTATCAGGGGTATTATTACAATAATGAAATATCTGCTTGAAAATGAACAAATAAAAGATACCATCTTGCTTTCATTGCACCTTGGTTTAGAGCTTTCATGGTTTTATTTTATTTTATTTATTTATTTATTTTTTTGGCTGTTTGTTTCTTTGCACCAGGGATTGTACTCAGGGACACTTGACCACTGAGCCACATCCCCAAACCTATTCATGTTTTATTTAGAGACAGGGTCTCAGTGAGTTGCTTAGGCCTCACGGTTGCTGAAACTAGCTTTGAACTCAAGACTGTCCTGTCTCAGCCTCTTAAGCCACTGTGATTACAGGCATGTGCCATCACACCCTGCTTCAATGGTGTTTTGATGAACTTCTTAACACATAGTAAAGCCATGCATATCTATGTTAAATGTGGCCTCAACCTTATTCTTTTATTTGGCATTTTGACCTAAAAAATCACAGGAGAACAAATCTAAGCTTTATAAAACAATGCTGAAGTTAAATAGTTATGACAGAAAGAAATAATTTTAACATATAAATTACAATTTAATTTAATAGCTGATTTATGGTTTTTTTTCAGTTTCTTAGCTTACATGAATATCTTTCTGAAAAAAATGAGAGAATCAGGTTTGAAGTGCTTCAGAGTCATGAAATTGGATGACTATTTACAAAAAGAGAATGAAAGTTAGTTGTTATGCAGGATGCAAGTAGAAGTTGTTCTTATTAGTTCTTACCAGAAAAAAATGAGATAATTTACCATTTACAAAACAATGAGAAATTGTGTATGAATGTAGACACAATGCAAAGGGGATTTGGGAGGCAACTCTTTTTCCAATGTATTTCTGAGAGAAAGTGATGTTTCTTTTTTACTTATGCATAAGCTAGTTTATTTAAAACTTAATGTAATAGTTCTACATTTCCTTGTGGAACATTAGTTTGCCATATCATGCTAGCCTGAATAGAAGAGTGTTTTTTAAACTCTTTCATCACGTTTCAAAGATATGTCTCCGTAATCACTGCAGAATGCCTTCAAAGGTGAAGGGAGAAGGAGAGGAAAAAACTACTAGAGAGGAAGAGTGATCAAATTATTTTATGTGCATCTGTGAATATGTCATAATCAATTCCTCTATTATATATAGTCAAATGCACCAGTAAAAATTTTGTTTAAAATAATTTTCTTTAAAAATAGAACATAAAGACAGGAATGGGAATTCTGTCAGTCAAAATCATTTGTTTTCACATCAAATGTGTAAAGGCATTAGACACCACCTTATTGTTATCACTACAACATACTTACTATGTTCAGTAATATATTTTAGACCCTATTTGGGGAATTAGTAAGAGAAGAGTTTTATACAAAGAACACTCTACATGGTGATATTTATATAAGAGTTGGAAGTATTTACCACATAACTCATCAAGTGCACATCTATAATGAGCCAAATGTTAAAAACTGCTGGTCATAACTTCTGAAGTCAATTACAATTAAAGAGCTATGTATTTTTTCCAATTCTGAATATCAACAAATTAAAGACCTTAAGTGTGAAACTGCTTTTTTCCCACTTCTGCCCCACTATGAAACTGTCAGCCTATACACTGACATTCTTTTGTGGGAAAAAAATGGCATCACCCATTTTCTGTGGTTTATGGCCAAAATCCCAGACTGACTTAGTAACAGTCACACGTTTAAAATACCCTGTCATGACTCTGTCATTAGTTTACATTTGCCTCAATAAAAATATGAAGTTTCTTAGCCAAAAATTAAAATATCCAAACAACTGGATTTTTGTCAGGTTACTCAGGCTATCTCATCTCACTTGCTTTATTGGCACTTTGCTCTAGATTCTAGTGACACTGGACCACTGTGATTCCACAAGTGTTCTTTCTCATCTCGGTGTCTGCATGCACCTCTTCCCTTTGTTTCACAATTTCTCCTTTTACTTCAGGTGTTAACTCATGTATCACTTCCATTGAAGGACCTCAAACACTAACACAAATTTGGGACAGAAGTCCCTTCTAAGTGTTCCAGTAGTAACCTGTTTTATCCTTGTCCTAATGCCAATGACTCTGTATAGAAATTGCCTGATTGTCTGCTTTTGAAGCTATTGTATATGACTGTTGAGAGGTGTCCATTATCATCTCCATGTTGTCATCCCAGTTCTTGCCAGAATACCCTAGCATATGGTTGTCAAATATATGCATAAGGGGTGGAAAACCCAAAGCTCTGATACTCAGTCATAATGACAACTGTGTATGAAAATATGGGCATACTGCATTCCATAGTGATTTTGTATTGTGGACATATCTTTTTTTCTTCTTATAAACAATGAAAAGTTCTAAACTTCTTCACTGATTTATACTTATAAAATGTTTGAGAAAAAATATAATTCTTTTTCTCTTCACTTGCTGCAGAATTTGAATCCTGACCATGGGAGCTTCTGCCTTAAGAATTACTAATAAGACAAGACAAGATGTACTTCTGGAAACTTCATAAGGATATACAGAGATTTTAAGAAAAAAAAATGAAAGCTAATATTGTGTTTTTCAGACTGTTAATATAATATTTACATTATTTATGAAATGTATGATGTAAATACTTTATTGAAATGGATGTGTGTAACATATATAATGAAATTATCAAAATATGAAAATTATTTATATCTGTAAGAAAATTTGAAGTGCAAGTGCAAACCAGTTTTTATTAGATGTGTTTTCAGACTATCTAAATGTTAGCATTTAAGCTCAATTCAGCAACCAAGTCAACACTAATTTGGTAGATCTAAATATCACATTAATGATGGATTATTTATATTATATCACTGAATATGGGTCCAGAGAATTAGGCAACATTATTTTTACATGCTGGTTACTATATTCAATAATGGATTAATGTATTGCAATTATTATACTGCCATCTTTAAATTTGTATTTCAGGCACTGACTTAATAATTTTTCTAATAAGAATATTTGCTTAGTGTTTTATCTTTATTTTTTTTCCTTTTCTCTTTGTTTATACAATCTTGGGAAATAATAGTAAATTTACAGGTTCTAATATAAAGTACTTTTTTCTGCTGAAGCATTTTAAATTGAATTGCTTACATATGCTATCATTTATGATATTTTTAGTATTTTGTACAAGTCAGAACATGCTAGATAACTACAATTCAACATTCATTTATTATGAGTATATTTTTCAAATATTAACAGGTAACAGCATAGTTGTTAATTGTATCAGTTTCATTATGAAGGTTATATTGTTATCTAGCATGTTCTGACTTGTAGGAAATACTAAACCTATCATGAAAGATGGCATATGTTAACAATTCATTTTAAAATGCTTCAGTGGGAAAAAGTACTTTGCATTAGAACCTGCAACTTCACTAGTATTTTCCAAGATTGTATAAAGAAAAAAAGCAAAAAAAAAAAAAAAAACACACATTAAGCAAATGCTGTTTCTCAAATCAACACTTATACATTCTATCATAATGCCTTGGACCACTTAATCCTCAGATTATTTTCATGTTTTTCTAGTAGCCTAATATTGTTCTTTATAAAAAAAATATTTTCTTCAGAGACATGAAATGAACTTAATTGTTTTATTTTATAGATGCCTTCTGAATTAAATATTCCTTAGTCTTTTCTTAACCTTCATGACCTTGAATTTTTCAGAGGGAAAGCTTGTAGAATGTGCTTAAAATGGATTGGAGCTAGATTACATGTTTTTGGCAAGAGTACCACAGAAATCAATTCTATGATGTTCACTTTGAATCACATCATGTGACCTATAATATCCTCATTACTGCTGATGTTAATATTGGTCATTAATGTGGTATTTGCAGGATTTTACTTTGTAATTATTATTTGTGTGAAGATAGTTTGAGACTATAAATATTAATATAAATATAAATGTGTATCATTCACCACTAAATTTGTTCATTTATTATACCTATACAGATTCATGGTTTATTTTATTGTTAATATTTTAAAAATGTATTTTTCTTTCAGAAATGTTCTATTTTGATAATCTCAGATTTATAGAAGATTTAAGACAGCAGTGAAAGGAATTCATAAGAAACATTCCCTAAATGTTATTCTTCATTTCTAGATAAATCTAGGTACATAACAGTTTTTATCTCTGAAACATTTGCAAGATGCACACAATGTCTTTTTATTTGTAAATAAAAAAATCTCACATTTTCTAAAAATGAGAAATTATCTCTGTAACTATGGTGCAATGATCAAAATAAGTAAACTATGTTGTGAATATCTACTCTACAAATCTTATTCAAAATTTGACAGTTATTTTAACAATTGTCTTTGAACCAAAATAAATCCAATTTTGGGAAATTTTAATATCAATTATTCACTGTGTCCAGTGGTCTTGTTTCTTATGTTGTTTTTTTTTAATCTGGGATGGTTCCTGAGCATTTCTGGGCTATTCATGATATCTTTGATTTTGATTTTTGAATGGTGTGTTTCAGTAGTAGTTCTATAGATTTTTCTTCAGTTTATAATTAGATTTTAATTTTCATAACCAGTGGATAAATGCTCAAATATTTGACTCTCAAGTTAACCTGAATGCTGCTGGTAGATTGCACATAGGGATCCCTGTTCCATCAATATGTCAATATATTTGGTGATATTAAAATTAATACCAATGGAATTTGCAAATATTTCTTTAGAGGAGCACATCGTGAAGACTTTAGGCTTTGTGGACCAGAAGTTCTCTGTGGTCATAGCCTAAAATCTGCAAATATAATAATTGAATGCCTGATGGCATTCCAATAAAACTATATTTTCAGCGTAAGTGGGTGAGGCTCAGTGGTAGAGTACGTGTATAGCACATATGAAGCCTGAGGACAAATCTCAGCATGGCAAAAGGAAACAACAACAGAAACACTTTATTTGCCAAAACAAGCTACATTCTGGATTTAGTCTTAATTTGTTGATCCAATGTTCCTCTAATGCTGTGAAACTTGAGTGGTGACCTGCATGTATGTTTTTTCTTTTGTATGCACAACACACTTCATATGCACCACATCATTCTTCTACAGACTTTCTGTACAATTCAGTTTATGAAATAAGAATATTTTCTGAATTTGCCCTCAGGTTTTGTTATTGAGTTCACCATTTCAATATTAATAAGCACTTTGCATATATGCCCTTGAAACTTATTCTGTTATCTTTTTAAAAATATTATTAATTGTTGATAGACCTTTATTTTATTTATTTATTTATATGTGGTGGTGAGTATCAAAAACAATGCCTCATCCATGCTAGAAAAATTCTCTTACACTGAGAAACAACCCCAGCCCTGTATTATCATTAAGAATGAGAAAATTAATACTCAGTTTATTTAATAAATCAGGAAGAAATTTTCATGGTGACTGTAGATTAAATTTTTATGAATTTATTACTTAATACTTTTTTAGCATTTTTGGTGTTACATATGTAATTTTTAAAATGTTCAAGTTTTACATATGATCATTATGTAAAGATTGAAAAATACAGTTAAAGAAGAACAAAGATTATTCTCCATTATTCCACTTAGATACAATGTCTTTCAAAAGGAGGGTCTGCAAACACTAAATTAAAATCAGTTTTTAATTTTTTTATTTGATTGATTGATTGATGATATTCCAATCGAATCCAGAATATGCTCTATCCTAAGCCACATCCCAAGTCTTCCATTCATTTGTGAATCTCACTCTTGTGTTTTTCTCTTCTTGCATAACTCCAAGAATTACTTTTTCCAAAGTTACCATTGAATTTTACTTTTAACACATCTACCCTTAATTTCATGCACTTAATTTTACAATTTTACAATTACAATTGATGAATATCAATGGAACGTTTCCACTTCTAATAACAAGAACTCCCAAGTGGATGAAGGGAGTTTAGACTCCACCAAAACAGCTGTACAAATGATTTCTCTTTCCCACAACCACACATAAATGTATATAAATAGCCTCAATACCCAGCCAAATAGTTGTAGTAAAACTAATAAGAACTGGAGATAGAGGGCAAAACCAAGAACAGCCTCACTAAATGGTAAAGGAAAACTTCTGCCTTTCTCACAGATCAGCTTTTCCCCCAAGTTGACACACCAGTATGATCAGGAGAAACTGCCCAATTCTCAGTTTTCCCCTTTTGGTGTCAGAGAAAGGAGAACATAGCTCCAATATTCTGGATTTTTAGGGAACTGTTTTCTGTCTACTGTGACACAGAACTGGTGGCATATTTTGATAATTAGTCACATTGAGAAAGAGGAAAAACCATTGAACATCAAAGAACCTACCGTGCAGAAACCAGGTGGAAGAAAAGTTTATGTACTTTTGGTAGAATTCCACAGCTTTCTTCCTAGAAAGCTAAGTGTCTGGAGAGAGTGTATCCACAGCAAGGGTGACAAAGCCCTTAAATACTTAACTGGGCTTGCTGGTGAAGATTGTGTGCAGCCACCAGGAGAGAGAAGTTTGAAACTAAAATTCTCAACCAAAGGCAAACTAGTTCAAGGAGCACCCCAAGAAAAGCCATAACACAGAGCCATGCTATCCTGTAAAATCTGTGGGGCCTAGAAAATAAGGTTTCTTAGTGTTTCTGTTAAGAAACAAGAATGTCAAAAACTACAGTTTTAAAAGTATTAAGAAATACTAAACAATGAAAAATAAATGACAATAAATTAAATATTAGGGATAAATCTATCAAATATATAATTGAAAATACAAATGATCATTAAATTTGTGGTTCTCAATCTCCCTGACCCCCAGTACTGGGGATGGAACCCAGGGGTACTCCACCACTGAGCTGTACACACCATCCTTTTTAAATGACCACTTTTAATTTTGAGACACTAAGTACCCAGGCTGGCTTCCAATTAAGGATGCTCTGCTTCCTTCCACCTCTACCATGCTGGGATTAAGGGCATGAGGCACTGTGTCAAGCTTCTCAACCTTAAATAAAGGGAAAAAATAAGGCAAGTGAAACTTTAATACTAGTATTGAGAAAGAATAATAACCACAGTCCAGTAAAGAGAATTTAACAAACAAAAAGTTCAGGAGATTGGCATGTACATTTTTCCAAATGATTTTACTTGGGAGGCTGAATCAGAGCACAAATTCAGGGCCAGTGGCAACAATTTAGCAAGGCCCTAAGCAACAATGAGACTCTGTGTCAGATTAGTATATGAAAAAGTTTGGGATGGAGCTTGGTGAAAGACTGAGTTCAATCTCCTATACCAATGAATAAATTAATCAAAATCACAAAAGAACATGGCAGGTAATTAATAGCAATTCACTCGAGAAATTTCAAAGAAATAAAAATAACTCAGTAACAAATATGAATGGATAAATTATATCAGAAATCGGACTATAAGCTACCATTAGGTGGGCAAGCAGACAGTATAGGTTAATAACTGAGTTCTAGGTAAATTTAAGGATCAGATCATTAGATTCTAAGGTGCTTCAATATGTTCTGGACTGCAGAATTTTATCATGGAAGTCTTGGTGTTTTATTTTATTAATATCAAAAAACATGAATATAAACTCAATGGCATAAAAGTTGTACAAATGAATGGAAGTGGAAAAATCTAATTAGAACATCTGTAAAGAGAATCTATAAAACAAAAAAAATACATTCTAGATATAGTAATCCATAAGTTAAAGAGATTATTCTCATGTCTATTCAACACTTTAATGAGGAGTACAGATAAAGGTGCATCTTGGTGAGTACTTCTAATTAAAACAGGACTTAAAGTGAAAAATAAATGAGCACCACTTCTGCAAATCAGGAGACAGCACCATTTTTAGATGGCAAAACACTTAATTTTTTCAATTAAAATCTTGAACCTGACGCATGCCAGCTAATGCTGTTTATATACTTAAATAGAAAATAGAAACATTTAAGCAAAGAAAGGTGATAAATGACATATACACAAGAAAGATTAAAAGTTCTTTATTATTAATCTTATAATTTTTCACTTAGAAAACCTGATATATTGTAAAAAAAATCCTCAATATCTTAAAATCACAATGAGATATGAATAAGAGATAAATTTGGAAAATAGTAATTTTATTTATGTTAGGAATTGGGATGCAATAAATTTCTGTTGCTATTGTCTGAAATCTGTAATAGACAATAAATGAATGGGAGTGGACTCATTCCAAATCTGTTTATTACTAGAATAGTGGCAGGGTGATTGCCTACTATGAGTGTGCATGAAAGTTCCTGAGGTTGATGCCTAGCAGCTATAAAATAAAACAAAAGAGTCAAAAAGGTGCCTTTATTTACACATATGACCATGCTGTGGATTGGTCTACAGGCATTAATTTGATGGTCTTCATGCAATATCCAATTTTCTGCTAATGTAGCAAATCACTTTAAAGGTACTTTATGTACCTCTCTTGCTCCTTTGTAAGCATATCTCAACTTGTGTCACACAACATTTTTCAAGTGACTATGTAAAATTTTCAAAAATTCAGATTTCTAAATGACATTACTTAAAAATTTTCTCCACTTTTATTTCTGTTTTTGAATTCAATTAATCCATATAACCAATTTGTATATTTGAATATCCTGGAATAAGCTAATTTGTGTCTACAAAGAAATATTGTCTTTGAAATATTTATTCTTCATGGAGCTTTCATGTGCACATATGAACAAATTTTAAAATTAGCTTTTCTAATATATTACTAAGAAATATTCAAGGGCTGGGGATGTGGCTCAAGCAGTAGCCTGCTCGCCTGGCATGCGTTCGGCCCGGGTTTGATCCTCAGCACCACATACAAATAAAGATGTTGTGTCCGTCGAAAATTAAAAAATAAATATTAAAATTCTCTCTCTCTCTCTCTCTCTCTCTCTCTCTTTAAAATAAAAAAAAAATTCTCTCTCTCCTTCTCTCTCTCTCTCACTCTCTCTTTAAAAAAAGAAATATTCAAGGGGTCTTTTAGTTAATTTATATCTTTTTTAATTTATTATTAACTATCTTGGTCTAATGTGGTTTCTGGGCCACATGCATGTAATGTTAAAAAAAATAGTGACTTTGGGGCTGGGGATGTGGCTCAGGCGGTAGCGCGCTCGCCTGGCATGCGTGCGGCCCGGGTTCGATCCTCAGCACCACATACCAACAAAGATGTTGTGTCCGCCGAGAACTAAAAATAAATATTAAAAATTCTCTCTCTCTCTCTCTCTCTCTCTCTCTCTCTCTCTCTCTCTCTCCCTCCCCCCTCTCTCACTCTCTCTTAAAAAAAAAAAAATAGTGACTGGCTATAATGGTGCAGGCCTGAAAACCTAGTAATGGGAAAATAAATCAGGAGGATCACAAAATCAAAGCCAGCCTCAGCAACTCATTAAGAACATCAGAAACTTAGACCCTGTTTCAAAATAAGAATAAATAAATAGGCTGCGGGGTACAGCTCAGAAGTAATGCAATCTTGGGTTCAGTCCCTAGTAGCACCCAGAAAAAAAATGCTATATATACACTACACTATCATCCTGTTATAATTGAAACATACAATCAAACAAGAACAAAATGAGATCTGTCCCCATTATGACATTTTGCTATGCATTTGAAAGAAAGCCTTGTTGTCAATCTTTAGCAGTGAAAACAAATATGACTCATCAATATTTTTTATATATATATATATATAATTTATATATAAAGTATTTTAAATATATATATATAAAATATTGATGAGCCATATTATTTATATATATATATATATATGTTTTCAATGCTAAATATATTATATATATATATATATAAAATATTTATTGCATTTATATATAAAATATATATATATAAAATATATATAAAATATTTATTGCAAATAATGTAGAGGTAAGTATGGCCAAAACAATGCTGAAGAGACTATAAAAATGGGTACATTATCTTTAATGGATACTAAAATAATGTATATTTTATGAGCTAGTTAATATAGGGGTGTCTTAAGCAAGCAGGAAATCACTCAATAAAAGAGAGAAAAAAAACACAAAGGAATATTTCTGAGTATTCCCTGAGTATTAAAACATAAAAGAATAAATGTGACATGGTATTATTTTATTTATATATTTATCTACTTATTTATTTCTTACATACATGACAATAGTGGAATTCATTACATTCATACTTATCCATTCACAGAACAATTTTTCATAACTCTGTATATAAAGTATGTTCATGCCAAATTATGCCATTATACATGAGCTCTCTTTTTTTGCATTACAATTTTTAATACATCTTTATAACACAAATTGCCATATCTCTGTTTATACATAAGATATGTTGACACCAAATTCACATCTTCACACATGTATTTTGTATAATGATGTCTGTCTCCTTCCACCATCCATGTTATTCCCCTTCTTGGCATCTGGAATAAGAACCTTAATACTAATATTTGAGAATACAGAGGTTTCTTAGACCTGGAAAGGAAAAGAAGGCAAGGTGAGGCTTCCTTCTGACAGCCCAGTGAAGTGAAAGCAAAGCAGCATGGGGCAAGGGGAACTCAGCTTCCCCTCTACAGTCAAGTCTTTAAAAGACAAAACAGCAAGGAAAGTAAAGGCTTGGCTTCCTCTTCATAGCAAAGCTAAGGGCAAGGACAGGAACAATGAGACAAATTTAGCTTCCCAAAGACAGCCATCTCAAGGCAATGCATGGCAAAATGCAGAAAGGCCAGGCTTGTTTTCCCCTCAGTAGCCAAGCCATAGCAATGCAAGAGAAGAAAGGTAAGGTGAGGAAGAAAAGCAAACAAGGGTTGGCTTTCCTGATACAGAAGGCAAGGTCAGGCCAGGCAAAGCCTGGCTTCCCTCATGACCAAGCCATGAAAGTTTGGGCCAGACCAGGGAAGATTTGGCTTTTCTTAGAAGCTCAATCACAGCAAGGGATATCAAAGGAAAAAGAAATAATAATGCAAGGCAAGATTGGTTTTCCCCTTCATAGCTAAACCATGGTCGGTCAATGAAGCAAGCCACCAATTCAAGTTAGGGCAAGCTTTGACTTCCCCTGATGCACAAGCCATAACAAGGCTGGAAGGACAAGTCAAGGTCATGCTAGGCAAGGCCAAGCAAGTCTTAACTTCTCAGCAGCCATGCCACGAAGAGGCAAGGCAAGGCCAGATAAGGCAAGACCAGGCAAGAGTTAGTTTTCCTCCAATAATCAAATCTTGGCAAGAAAGTCAAGGGAAGACCAGACAATACAAGTATCAATTAAAAAAAAAAACACACAAAACATCAGACTGTGTCTCACAACTGATTCCTCAGCTGGGTCTGTCAGTGAGATCACCTAATATGGCTCATCAATATGGTCTCAGCTACCTTCAGCATGTGGTATTTGGGTAACCAGACTTTTTTATGATGGCTTGGGGTATCTCAGGATATAAGGCAGAGGTGTGTCTATTGTGTCATTTGATTTATTCTTGGAAGTCACAAAGCTTCTTTAACACTGATGCAATTGGTCATGGTCCTGCCCATATTCAATACAGAAAACACACTACCTAATTCTTAGTGGGCAGGTAAGAAGTGGTCAAACAGACTGCTCACTCTGCCTAAAGTTGTTAAAACATCAAAAAGCCCTGTGACTCCACTCTTCATTACATTTTGATATCTTAAACTATCACTGTAATGTGTAAGTCCCTGTGTATTCTAAAAGAACCAAGTTATGCATGATCCACTAATGGTCTTAAAATATCTTGGAATAAGATGCAAAATTTGTACTTTATGTATCTGCCAGAATACTTAGTTGCAGGCCTTAAACATTTATTGAAGGGCATTAGGTAGCTTACAGATTTTCTAAAGGGGTCTGAGAATCTGGGCTGGAAACTATACGGTTGGGAGAAACCATAAAGTTATACTGCATATTGCTTAGGGAAGTTCCTGATGCCACTGATACTGAGCAGACATTGCCTCTCACCCAGCACAATGTTCCAGAACCTCTGGCTATTGCCATCTCTGAAATCTCATGTTCCATGCCTTTATTCTAGCCAAGGTGGATCTGTGCAGAACCTACTTCTGAATGTTATTTGCATCCCAAGAGGTGTCTTATGCATAGGTTCTCAAATGGCTGATGTTAGCCCTTTTTCTTTGTGTGAGATGCAGCCATGGGAAGAGAAACTGTGTCCCATCGTCCCAGATGTGGAACACGTATGAAAGCCTAAATACAGTATATGACATATAATTATGTGATATGTAATGGTTATAAGACTATAAGTACATTAAAATAGATATAATGTTGATTAACAGCAACATGATAATATATAAGCTCTCAATGATAAGTTCAAACCTATTTTAATGCACCTGTATCAATTTCATTGAAATAGTCATAGAATTGAGTTCCTGGGAATTTAATGGGTTAAGTCTGAAAATCTACTCCAGGTCTGGCAGGGATGCATAAGGTTTTACTAGACAGAACAGAGCGGTAGGACATTCATTTAAAAATCATTACAGAGAGGTAGAAGGCCAAGAGAGGTCGAGAGCAAGTATTCCAGCATATAGTAAAGGACTTTGCACTGAAATTATGCAGAATATGTGTATAGTGATGTTCAAGATAGGAGGTTAGTATAGTTTTTTTCATTCACTAGTGTACTTTTAACCCTTTACAAATCATATTTTCCTTTTAACTATTTGAAGGTAGTGTGTGCCATGACCAATATACATGCATTACTGATTTTGTTACAAGAAACAATTCCAGGTACTCAAGAAACACTAGCATAAAGGTTCAGATAAACAGGCCTTAGTTCTAAGTAAGACTTTATAGATTTTTAGTTTCAGTTTTTGTTGCAGGACCTGACCTTGGAACTACATGGAGGAATGCTTATCTTGCTCATTGTTCAGCAGGGGAATTCTAACATAGAATATTATGTTTGGGAACAAATTTCTGTCAGAACACTGTCAAGTGCAACTTCCTTGTTCCTTTGACAAGTTGCTCTGTTGGTGCAAGGTCAGCCTACATGTCAGTTTCTAGACTCTTGATGTCTGGACATCCATAAGATGGTCTGTTGTGAATCACCTCTGGCATATCATGACTGTTATATGTAAATTGGCAAATACTCACTCTTAAAGCTATTTTTGCTGTGAAATAAAGCATATGTGGTTCTCTGAAACAATCTCTGGAGGGGTTTCTCCATGCCCTCAAGCTCCCACAGTAGATGTTGGAAGGGCAGGCCCTTCAGCATTCTGGTGCTCAAACATTGGATAATCAGGTGATTTTGCTTGAGGGATCCCTGGCCATAAGGAAACGCAAAGCTCAAAACATAAGCGGTCAGGGCAATGGGTAATTTACGTGGTTAACATAAACATGCTCATCTACTAATTACACAACAGCTTTTAAATGCCCAGGGTATAAAAGTAAACTATGAGCAATTAGAAACTTTTTGGCAAGAATTTTTAGCTACAAATCCATGGTTTCCTTTGGAAGGAATATTCAATACTGACGTCTGGAGACCAACTGGCTCTGAAAAATGCTCCTCAGCAGGAGTAGCAAACACATAAACAAGCCTCAAACTTCTTTTATGTTATTTTGCTGGCTGTTAGTGGCTCACTCCGGGTGGAGAAGAGATTGCAGCAGTGGCCCACTGTTGTTTGGGAGAGACAGCTATCGCTAGAGAAGATCAGAAGGAAAATGGGGAAAGCTAACAAGAACAAAAGATAGTGAGTAAGAGTAGGGTAACACAGATGTAGAAGAAAAGGGGTATCTGATATGAGATGTTGAGATTTAAGTAGAAATGGACAAAGAACAGGAGAAAGAATGTAGAAAGAGCAAGGGGTCTCCTCTTTGGCTATAAGCTCTTATATTTTTCTTTTTCACAGATGTTGCAACAGTGCCATATAGAGGAGTTGACTCTTTCTGCATATATTAAATCAAGCTGTACCATGTCAGAGATGGCGATATTAGGCTTAACATAAGGCATGAAAACCAGTTCTATTATTTGTCAATATTATATATTCCAGGCCTTGGTGCCTTTCTTCAAGGTACCAGACCTCATGATTATACATTATATGTATGACATTATTTTAGCCCACCCCTCTGCACAAGACCTAGACTCTATCTTCCAACAAGTCCAATTAACACTTAAAGATATTGAATTAAATAGAGCTCCAGGAAATTTTCAAAAATTAGCCCATTTTCACTTTTTGTGAATCATTTATTAACTCTTGCAGAGATCTTAGTACAGGCTCTAGACATTTACATAAAATCTCTTTAAATGATTTACAAAAGGTTTTAGGAAACAGAAATTGGCTTACATTTCAACAGGTTCTTTGAAGGGCTCTACCTCCTCTGTTCCAATGTTTGGAGAATGATCTATATTCTTTGTCTTTAAGAAGATTAACTCCTGACGCTTACAAAGCCTTATAAGAGGTTAATAATCAGCTTGCTGATTATTTGCATCTTAGCCAATGGGATCCTGACAAGGACATTATTACTATAGTTTATACACCTCACCTATTTCCACTGGTCTTCTTTTCCAGGAATAAAGTAGCCATTTAGAATCAGTGCATCTTTCTCCTGCTTTTTCTAATACTAAAAGTATATTAAAACTAAAAAAATATTACAAAAATGAGAAGCATGGGGTTTTTGATGGCGGGGGCAGATGCACCTGTAGGGGATTTCCCATTTCCATTTACAAAGATGGGGGGCCACTTCTGGCAATTGGGGAGCTGAAGAATAATCTAAAAAGAGAGGTAGAAATAGCCATTGCGGTGAGGGATTACGTGCCAGGAGATAACACACTGGCCCTCTCTGTGCTGATTTTGCTTTTTGGAAAGTGATTTCCACATCTTTAGATGTCAGTGCTTCCTTACCCAGGAAGATCTTTAAAAAGCCACTCCAGTGTCGTCTGTTCACGGGTTTGGTGCTCTGCCCTTGTAGAACTGAAACTCTGCCAACAACCCTGAGCCTGGGGGCAGATTCTTCCCTTGTCCCTCCTTCACACGGCCCCAGCCTGTCCAAGGAGCCTACAGCCTGCTCAGCTGTGTGGTCTCCTAGCCCATAAAAACGGTGAGGTCAGAAATTGGGGCTGTTTGGGGCCACTAAGGTTGTCATCACTTTTGGGCAGCAGGAGATAAGCATCACCGTTGTGACATCTCACCACTTTTGACAGTGACTCAGCCCGAGCTGTCCTGGAGGGCCCTGGTAGGCCGTGGCCCTGGCCAGAAGAAGTACTGTCTACAAGTGTGTTTTCCCTCTGGAGCGCTGAAGATCTGGAGTGTGGCCATTCTCTTGGCCCGTCTCAGAGCACCCAAGGCTGATGATCCTCGGGATCTTTTTGGCGTCTGGACGCTTGCAGGGAGGGATGCCCTATGGGTGCAGAGCATTCGCGGACTGTAGAAAATCAGTTTCCTAGAAGGTAGATTTTGAAAGTATTTGGAGGTGAGTCATGTGTGTCAACTGACAGCAGCACATAAGCTGTTGGGTGTCACGTTTTCAGAAACGGGTGTCATTAGATAAAGAGTATTTTTAAAAAGTTGATGTCCCTGGGCTGGGGTTGTAGTGCTTGCCTAGCACATGTGAGGCCACTGGTTCGATCCTCAGCACCATACATAACTAAATATATAAAATAAAGGTGTTGTGTCCATCTACAGCTAAAAACATAATACTAACAACAACAAAAAAGTTGATGTCCTCATCAGTTCTGTGTACCTCCCAACACAGTCATCACCTTGAAGGTAAGCCTTCTGTAGCTCTGATGTATTCTCTTACTTTATTATGAGCTATAGGAACTGGGTCCTGTTAGGAACACAGATCACTAATTTGATATTTATTGGCACTAATAAAATAGATGGTGACATGGTCACCTTCTGATCACATACTCTGCGCCAGGTGTTGTGGTCAGTGCTGACATAGACTGCCTCAGAAAGATCCTTGCAAAGGACTGTGATCAATAACAGTCTTTACTTACCATTTCACAGTGCAGAAAACTGGGGCTGTAACACCTGCTTTGTTCAAGGTCACATAGCCATGCAGAATGGGGACAGAGAATAGACACTCAAGGGTGGTCAAGGAGAAATTTGGTCAAGTCCAGATCTGCCTCTGTCTCCTCTCAAAACAAGGGAACTTCTGGACACTCGTGCCTGGATTCCTGGGACTTCTTCCCACGGGCCTTTTCCTTGGATGATTTTCCTCTGCATTCTTTTGATGCAATAAACGGTAACCACGGGGGCGTGTGGGGGCAGCTTGGTGCCTCTGCAGTGGAGCCTGCATGTTTGCTCACTTTTCAGGAAGCCCTGGGTTCAACCCCCCACCCCAAATGACATCATCAACGACAAAATCCCCAGTAAATGTGGATATAACAATTTCTAGGTCCAGTGGATCCTTCTAGTCAATCATTGAAGCTGAGGACAGTCTTGGGAACCCAGAAATTCCACACTTTTTTTAATATTTATTTTTTAGCTGTAGTTGGAAACAATACCTTTATTTATTTTTATGTGGTGCTGAGGATCGAACCCAGGGCCTCACACTTGCCGCGCATGCGCTCTACCGCTGAGACACAAGGGCAGCCCAGAAATTCCACATATATATATATATATATATATATATATATATATATATATATATATATATATATATATCTCCAAGAGAACTGAAAGCAGTCGCTCAGACACTTTCACATGAGGTTCAGGGCAGGGCAGCGTATTCACTGAAGGCGGAGACAACTCAGCTGTCTATCAACACCTGGATGAATGAACAAGAGGAGCTTGCCACACAATGGCATATTTTCAGCTATGAAAAGGAACAAAGTTCTGAAACATGTGCCAACATAGGTGGACCTGAAAATATCATGCTCAGTTTCTGCTAAGGGAAATGAGCCGGGCACACAAGGTCACAGTGTGAGATGGTTCCACTCCTGTGGTGGATGTACCATAGGCAGATTCACAGGGACACGAAGAGTAAAACAGCTTACTAGGGGCTGGGGAGAGAGGGAAAGTGGAAAGTTATTGTTTAATGGAAACAGTGGCAATGGCTGTACAGCATAGTGGAAATACCTGCAGTTCATATTTCTGAGTTGCATTCTTCAAAATAGTTACAATGACTCCGGAGGTTGAGGCAGGAGGATCCCAAGTTTGAGGTCAGCCTCAGCAACTCAGAGAGGCCCTGTGCAAAACTTTTTTGAGACCCTGTCTCAAAGTAAAAAATAAAAAAGGGCTGGGAATGTGGCTCTGTGGTTAAGTGCAGCTGGGTTCGATCCCCTGTACCGAAAGAAAAAAAAAAAAGGTTACAATGGCAAATTTCATGTTATTTTACAGTCCAAAGAAAAAACACAGGGGGCTGGGGATGTAGCTCAGGTAGAGCGTTTATCTAATATGCACTAGGCCCTGGGTTGATCCCTTATATCACACAAACAAAACCAAAACAAGACACCCCTTGACAAACCAGCCTCTACCTCAGAGCAAAGCCTGTCCAAGGAAGGGACATCACCTTTGTTCTTGGAAAGACCCACAGAGCACTCCTAGGCACATTCCCACCCTGCTAAGTTGTTTATCTACAAATAACAGGAGAGATCTGCTGGGCCAGGTGTCCCCTGACTCAGTCAGGCTAGGTGGGGACCCATAGCAACCCCCTAGCAGCCACCAAACAGCATGAGACAGGAAAATACCTGGGATGCCAGATGACCCTCCCAGTAGTTTATGGTGGTTGATAACATGTTGGGAAACCATGCAGTTCAGCAGGAACACCCCTCTTGGCTTAAACCAATCAGTTCAAATGAATCCCCCTCTTGTAGTAACCAATCACCCCTACCCAACTTGTTCCCGCCAGTGAATGTGCTAATCATGTTTTAGAGTTGTTATTTGATTTTCCCGCAGTGTGTGATGATTTGCTAAGAGATGCTATGATGTATGTGGGGGTCCATGCCTTCTCCAAAGACTGTATAAAACTGCTGCAAACCCTGGGCTCGGGCCTCTCAGCGTCACCAGTTGCTGTGTGTGCGCGCGCGGAGGACCAAGCTAGCTTGCAATAAACACCTCTTTGCTGTTTACTTGGATCTTGGTCTCTGGTGGTCTTTTGGGGGTCCCGAATTCGAGCATAACACCCTGAACCTTTTAGTAGTTTTAGTAGGGGGAAGAAAGGCCCAGATCTAGATTTTTTTTTTTTTTGGTTTCCTTTCCAAGTTGGGGAAGAAAAGAAAGGACCCAGACACTTCCAAAAATGAACTTTAGGCCCCAAATGTTAAAAGTTTGTGTTGCTCTTGTCTACCGAAAATTAAACCAGTTTCCAGGGCTGCAGCAAACAAATAACAACAAAAAGCAAAAGGAAAGAGAAGTCTATTTCCGGTGGTCCACACCCACCCTGCTTCCAGGCACCTCTTGGCAGCCATAATGAGAACCCTGGAAGTGCTATTTGCTTCAGGGGTGGGGGTGGGCATGGGGCTTGAGTCAAACAGCAATAGACAGGAAATTTTAAAATATTTGCAGGGAAAGGGAATTTTAAAGAAATGGTCTTGTGTTTAGTGGCTATTGCATCTGGGTAAGTGATAAAAGCTAATATAAAATATTCTGTTTGCAATTTCATAAATGCCAGAGGGATCATCCTGATCAGGAAAGCTGCCAAAAAATCCCCCCAAACAAACAAACAAAAAACCCAAATGGTGCTCAGCTTCTTGGCTTGTTCCAGCTGCTGGTGAGTGATTTGAAAATTCAAGTCTTTGAGTATGAAAAACAAAATAAGTTCCCACCATAGAGTGTTTGGGGTGTAACTTTTGTTTATTGGAGCCTCTGAGGGAGCCAGACATGAAAAGAGAGGCTGTCCCCATGTGGAGATGCACTTTGGAGATTTTAGGAAGCGGTTTTTGGTTATTAATGAGTAAATCAATTGCCTGAACCTTAGCTGTTGATCATTTTCTGGCCACTGGGCCTGGTTTTCAGCCGTTCATTGGGACTCTAGGAATAGCAAGCAAACCGGGCTTGGGGAAGCCTGGCTCGTGGCCTGGTCTTGGAAAGCAGCTGCCTGGCTCTCAGGACTGGCCTTTGCCACAGCAGAACCAAAGCAGCTGGCTCTGCTGGGGAATCCTGGTTCACACACTGGAGGTGCGTCTGTCCTGGAACCTGACACTGTACAGCCCGGCTAATTCAGCATTTAGAACAAACTGTGCCGAACCCAAAGCGGACGCAGCGATAAACAAAGCTCAAAGCTCAGAACTTGGAATCGCCGCAGATTTAGGACATGCCCGCGTGGGGGACAAACACAGAAGACATCTGGATCCTGGCAGGACTGTGTGGGTCACACGTAAATGCCCACAAGCAAGGGCTTGTTCTCTAACGGAATCAGCCGCACGCAGGCTTCTGACTCAGCTTGTGTTCCTGACATAAAATCTAATTGCGTTCCTACCTTGTGATTTCTGCATGAAACTACAAGTTCAGGCTGGCTGGCTCGTCCTGTCACGGGGACTGTGAACTCCCGCCCATTGCCGGCAGGTTGGACTCTTGACCTCCTTCTGGGGATGTCTGTCTAGCTGCTGTCCCTGGCCTCTATTTGGCTTTCGGGATTAGTTACAGTTGGCAACAACAGGCGGTTCAACTTTGTGCTTTTCTCCTCTTTTCCTGGTGCACAAACTTTAGTAAAGCAAGTTGATAACATGTGCGGCGATCTCTGACACAGGATTACTCTTTTCCAGTCAGCCACTGGATGAATCATGAAGATGAAAGGCTGGGAGGCTGTGTAAGCACATTTCGAAATTTTTTAAAATTCAGTATTTTTGTCCTGACCATTTCCAGGACATGAGGTGTCTTTTTTGGTTAAGTTGTGTGAACAGGCTCTTCTGTGACAGTGTTTCTAGTCCTCCTGCAGACAAACCTTCCTGATGAAATATCTGCATGAAATATTAATTATTAAAAATAATAATTATTAAAAAGAATACAAATTTAGAGCCAGGAGGTATGGTGGCACACACCTGTAATCCCTGCCTCTCAGGAGGCTGAGGCAGGAGGATCACAAGTTTGAGAGTAGCCCCAGCAACTCAGAGAGGCCCTAAGCAACTCAGTGAGAACTTATCTCAAAATAAAAATAAAAAGGGTTGAGGATGTGGCTCAGCACCCCTGGGCTCAATCCTCACTACAAAAAAAAAAATGCAAAAAAAAAAAGCATCAAACAACCCAGTATCTGGAAGGCACAGGAAAGAGGCAAAGCAATAGTGAACTTTGTTTTCAAAACTGTTCCTGAAAAATTCTCTCTTCCTGAAGAGAAGCCGCCCAGGCAGCCTCTCCCAGGCCTGGAGAATGTTTTGAACCCAGACTGACTGAAGCTAGATCGCACTGATCTGAGCTGACGACTGTCAAACAAAAGCAGAGTTGGGCCCCAGTTAGAGCAGTGAAGGAAGTTTTGTTCAGGAACTGTTGCAAGAGGGGAAGAGACCTCAGAATACAGGCGGGCTGCTTTCCAAATACAAGCGCAAGCGGATATTTATGACTGAGGGAGAGGGAGGGGGATCAGCGGATGGGAAATTACCAAGAGGAAACATCAGAGGTCACAGGGATTCTGCTAAACTGACTTAGCAGGATTCTTGTGGAAACCGGTCCCGGCCGAGGGCAGAGCTCAGGGTTGGCACCTCAGGGTTTAGCAGACTGGAGCTGCGTCAAGGCGAGTCTTGGTGATTGTACAGCACAGAGCGGTTCCAGCTCCTGCATATTCCTTACAGAACCCCTCTGGATGTTCACGTTCCCTGGGGCAGGTGAACTTGGTCTCAGCTAGTTTGAAACTGTCTTCTTGCACTCTGCGAGGACCATGGACTCAGTTAAAATTTTCAGATTGAGCTGGAAGTCCTCATGGGGCATTGCTAACCTGTACTCCTAATGTCTGTCTGGCTTGGGGCACGCAGTGGGGGTGCCCACCGGGGTTGTGCTTGTCTGGGAATCCCTGACTACCACCACAAGGCCTTGGCCCGGGAAGATGTTCAGATCAGCTCCAATTTACTGGCCAGGGTTATTCTGTGGCTGAGTTGATACCTCAGGTAAAGACTTTTAAACGGGGTGTGGTGGTGTAGGCGACTCAGGAGGTTCACCAGTTTGAGGTACACACTTACCTAGCACATGTGAGATCCTGGGTTTGGTCTCCAGGACAATAGAGAGGAACAAAATATTTTTTTGAGGAACTTAAGTAGAAATCTACTGGGATTTCTAAATCAGAGCTGTGTAATTCATGGCGTTTGTTCCAATTCTGTATCTGAGATCACTTGAAGGTTGGTCTTATTCTGCTGCAGGGAGGTCTGACTAATAACAGTTTTTCTCTACAAAGGCAGGTTAGCATTTGGCCAAGAGGCAAGGAGATAAACTGTGCCGACAAAGAATTCACACAGCAGGCTGAAATGTCTTCCTTTGAAAGCTGCTCTGCTGGGCACGGTGGTGCACACCTGTCATCCCAGCAGCTCAGGAGGCTGAGGCAAGAGGATCACAAGTTCAAAGCCGGCCTTAGCAATTGAGAAAGGCCCTAAACAACTTAACGAGACCCTGTCTCTAAATAAAAAATAAAAAGGGCTGAGGATGTGGCTCCATGGTTAAGTGCCCCTGGGTTCAATCCCTGGTATCCCCCCAGGGGATAGAAACAAAGAAATGTTGCTGGCAAGGATGGTCCTTGGCTGGCACCTGGGAATGTAGATTTTGCACGGTTATCACCAATTCTAACTGAAACGGGTGACCTATTGCACCTAAACTGTTTGTTACAATCATGTGTTTTATAGGCTGGGATTTTTGTAGCTGGTAGGCAGAGAGATTGCCTGTGCCAGCAGTCCCAACCCCAGCCACCAAGTTCCTCCTGAGCTACCTCGGATGGCCACACGGATGCCGCGCTCAGGGAATGATGCGTGTCCTGGACCCATGCTGGGAGAAGACTCTGGAAACCTGCATTTCATTTTCTCTGAAACTCCTTTATTTGCCTTCTTGAGGCTGATTTTCCTTTGCCCCTGGCAGTAAACATTAACCTTGACGAGAACAGCTGGGGGTGGGGGTGGGGTTGTGAGGCTCTCTAGTGAATCATTGAACCTGGGGGTGATCTTGGGGACTTGGACCCAGCCCTTTCTCTAAAGTACCTTCTTTTGGAGAAATACTTAGACTTATATGATGTTCATAGATTGTTTAAAAAAATATTTCAATTATATCCCTTCAGGGATCTCATAAGTACCAGGAAAGAATAACCCAATGTATATGTTAGAGATAGTTTTAAAATCTAAATTTCTTTTCCTCAGTAGAATTTTTAAACTATTTTAAAAGTAATATAAAAATATATAATATAATATCTATTAATATAATATAGTGCCATACAATGTAATGTTACATATAGTTGAGTTTTAATACTTCCTAAGTGCATATAGGTTTCCCTGGGTTTTGCTTTCATTTTTATCAAACTTAAGAAGAATGCTTTCAAAATGGGAGTTCATAACCCACTTGAATCAAATGTACGAAATATGATATGTCAAGAGCTTTGTAATGTTTTGAACAACCAATAATAAAAAAAAAAGGAAGAAGAATGCTTTCAGATGATGTAATCTTGGGAATTTGGGAATTTCCTCCTCTCACAAATTGTCTTTGGGATTGGGAAATTTGTTAATGGTATTTGTGTCCACGAGTCCATATTATTTTCTAGAGCTGACATAATAAATGCTAAGGCTGCGTGGCTTACAAGGGCAGGATTTACTGTCTCACTGTTAGAGAAGCTGCCTGGCTGAAGTCAAGGTGTGGGCGGAGGTGCTCTCTCTAATGGCTGGAGGGGAGACTCCTTCCTGCCTCTCCCAGCCTCTGGTACTTGCACGTAATTCCTGGTGTGGTTTGGCTTACAGATGCACCACTCCAGGAAAGCGACTGACTCTTTACTGAACATTTGCTCTATGCCTGGGATTGTTCTAGTGACTTGCTACTTGCCATCTCATTTAATTTCTCAATGATCATTTAAGGAGTTATCATCCTCAGATGGTGTGTGACAAATCCACGGCTCACTCATTTTCCTGTAAGCACAGCTCATGTCATAATTGTGGTTTCAACCCATCCTTCCCAGCTTCAAAGTCCACATGTTTAATTGTGTAATACCAAGCAACATGGCAAAGATGATGCCTATATATATATATATATATATTTTTTTTTTTTTTTGGTGGGGGTAACAGGGATTGAACTCAGGGGCACTTGACCACTGAGCCACATCCCCAGACCTATTTTGTATTTTATTTAGAGACAGGGTCTCCCTGAGTTGCTTAGCACCTCGCTTTTGCTGAGGCTGGCTTTGAACTCATGATCCTCCTGTCTAGGCCTCCCAAGCTGCTGGGACTGCACGCATGAGCCACGGTACCCAGCTAGATGATGCCAATTTAAGGTGAAGTTCCCCAAGTGCATATGTTGTGAGGGGTGTCTGTGGAGGCAGGGTGTAGGACAGAGGGGGAATGTAAATTGGCTAACCAAGGGTCTTGACAAGGCAGATGCAAGAGGACCTCTAAGAGAAATGTATGAATTAGATTTAAAATGATAAAACTTGTGCCAGGTGCTGGGGCACCCACCTGTAATCCCAGTGGCTCAGGAGGCTGAGGCCTCCTGAGGATCACGAGTTCAAAGCCAGCCTCATCAACGCTAAGCAACTCAGTGAGACCCTGTCTCTAAATAAAATGTAAAATAAGGCTGGGGATGTGGCTCAGTGGTTGGGTGCCCCTGAGTTCAATCTCTGGTACAAAAAAGAAAGAAAGAAAGAAAACTTGTTTGGGGGCAGTTTGTTATACTATCAAAGTGAAAGTTAATTCTGAGGAAGAATATAAGGTATATGAATTTAAGGTAACTGGAAAAGTTCAGGCAGAAGTAATGAGGCCCTTGACCAGGCATAAGCAATAGAAATGGAAAAGAAGGGAAAGAGAGAGAGATTTGTACTGGGATGAACCCGGAATTGTGTTGCAGGTAGATATTTAGGAAGTGTTAGGATTTAGGTAGCTGTTTAGAAAGAGTTTAGATTTAGAAAGATCATTGTGATATTTTAAGCCCATAGCTCTGCCATTAATTTTAAAAAACCCATAAAAACAGAACCCAAAATAAAGCCACAACATATAAGCAAAATGCAGGTTTTGAAAAAATGGAAAATTAGGGTTGGGGTTGTGGCTCAGTGGCACAGCGCTTGCCTCGCACATGTGAGGCCGTGGGTTCGATCCTCAGCACCACATAAAAATAAATAAATAAAGGTAGCGTGTCCAACTACAACTAAAAAATGAATATTTTTTTAAAAAATGGAAAATTACCATCCACTATGTTCTGCTTGTTTGTGTTCCTCCAAAATTCACATGTTGAAACGTAACCCCAAGGTCATCCAGAGGTGGGCCTTTCAGGGGGTGATCATGTCCTGGGGGCTCTGACATCACCAGTGAATGGAATCAGAGTCCCTTCTTGCCATCCAAAGACACAGCAACTAAAGGCACCAGCCGTGGGGATGGGATCCGGTTCACCAGACACGGAACCTGCCTGCGCCTTGCTCTTGGGTTTGCTGCCTCCAGAACTGTGACATAAGTGACTTTGGTTTATAACTGACATGGTCGAAAGCGTTTTGTTACAGCAGCCTGAATGACGAAGACACCCTCTGATGCTTGGTCCTGGCCCTTAGGTGACATCGGTGCATTCTTACAGTGAGGGCCTCAGATGGGCCCAGACACCGTAACCGGGGCAGAGCCAAGGGTGGAGACCTGGGTGCGTATTGGTTGGTGAGGACTTCTCCTCTGTGTTTAATACGGCTGTTGTGGGAGGCCTGGTTCCCGCACTGTGGTCCCTAAAGCCAGTAGATAGTCCTTCTCCCCGGGGAGCAGAAGGCCAGGACAGGAAGCTGAAATCCTTAGACAGCTGAGTGCAGCTGTCTCTCCAGGACATCTCTCTCTCTCTCTCTCTCTCTCTCTCTCTCTCTCTCTCTCTCTGGATGCAGATCCCTGGGGTCCCTTGTCTGGGAGGAGGACATGAGTCTCCAGGGGTGATGCTAAGAGGAACAGAACTTGAATAGAGGTTCCAAGAAATCCCGCCCGCGGACCCAGAGACCCCTCTTGCTTGGAAATGGACTTTTTCCTCTTTCCTCTGGTTTCTGTGCATTTCTGTTTTGCTGTCTCCTGCATTGTTAAGATTTACTGAATATTCTAGTATATTCACTCGACTCTTTAGGGTAAGGGACATACAACAGGGCACTCCTCTTATAGTTCTATGAGAGACGTTCTATGTGCAGATTTCTAAGTTCAGGTTCATGCCGATTTTCTTTCTTTCTTTGTCAAGTACAAAATGACGTTGTAATATTGTCCGGATGCCTTTTCAATCCAAGCAGGCTTCTACCACCTTCTCCCCTGTCACTACCCTCCCCTCCTAATCCAGACACCCCAGACCCTTCTCTCTAAGAACCTGTGTTTTGCTTCACATAATCACGGGAACCCACCGGCAGATTTCCTATCTCTGTAGCTCAACCCAGACGTCTCAATTTATTTTATTCCAGGAGTGCATAGTTTGATTTCTGGTCCCATCCACTATTCTCCTTTGGAACAGAGCAGCAGATCTCTCTGGCTTTATAAGCAAGAGTGTGGCATACTCTAAAATACCAGCTCCTTTAGGAAATCATGTCCCCAGGACCCTGAAGGGTCTTCAAGCAGGAATATTTTGGCTTTCCCATGGTCCTCCAAGAAGGACAGGAGGCAGATGTTGTAGCTGGACCTCCGTAAAGCCTCTCTTACCTGGAAATAGACGTGGAGAAGGAATCGGGGTTGTCCTTGGAGTTGAGGCTCACATACATAGTCATCTTCTCTGAGCCTCCCATAGTAGTTATGATCTGGGTCACAACTTGGCCACTGGTGATGAGGCTTCTGGATATAGACTTTTTACTTTTTTACTTTCAAAGAGATGCAAGGGTGCTTTTGTTCTTGGGACAGGCCTGTGCTCACTGCCAGGTGGTCGACCACCTTGGAGATTCTGTAGAGTGGTTCCTCTTTCCCAGGATGAGCTCCTCCATCAAGAAACTGCCCGCGGAGATGATGTGGGGAAAATGAACCCTTATACGATGTTGGTGGGAATATAAATTAGTACAGCTGCTATGGAAATCAGCATGGAGGTTCCTCAAAAAACTAAAACTGGAAACAATATATGACCCAGCTGTACCACCACCAGGTATTTATCCAAAGGAATTAAAGTCAGCAAACTATAGAGACATCTGCATAGCCCTGTGTGTCCCAGCACAATCCACAATATCCAAGCTATAGAATCAGCGTAGGTGTCCATCAACAGATAAATGGAGAAAGAAATTCTGGTATGTGTACCCAGTGGAGTATTATTCAGCCATAAAGAAGACTAGAACCATGTCATTTGTAGGAAAATAACTAACACTGAGGGCATCATGTTAAAGTGAAACAGTTCAGACTCAGCAAGATGAGTATCACATTTTCATATCACAGATGATATGAGAGTAACAGGGACATTCTAAGAGAAAAGGAAGGGGACCAGGGTAGAGGGAAGGGAACATATGGGGTAGATATGACAGAAGTATGTTATTTGCATGTACAAATTTGCTGCAATGAAATTCTTTCTGCAAAATTAAAATACACCAAAAGAAAAGGACAAAAAAAAAAGAAAGAAAGAAACTTCCCAGAGAATGTTCCATGAAAGACCACATAAAAATGCATTTGACACCCGAAACCTAGCAGCCAATAACACAGGATGATAGAATTTTAAATCAATTTCATTGCGAGCAGAAAATAAACACTAATAATTTAGAAATTTGTTGAGATTTCTCATGGCCTAGAAGGTCACCTATCTTTGTAAATCTTTTACATGCATTTGCAAATAATGCTTCGATCAAGTTGCCTGAGGGTTTAATTTTTAAGTCTGATTTCCTTGTAGACTTTTTTTTTTTTGTCTAGTTATATCAATTACTGAGAGAGGGGTAGGGTTTAGTCATAGATATGTAGAGAGATTCATTTTAAGGAACTGGATCATGCTGATTTAAATGTTAATTGCATCTTTAAAAAAAAAAAGCCTCCACAGCAACCTCTAGCCTGGAGTCTCCCCAACCACAAGGCTCTGTTGCCTGACTCAGCTGACACATAGAATATCCACCCTTTGCTGACTTGCCCTCCATTAAATCCCATTCATCCTCCAAATAGAGAGAATAGCAGGGGCACGCTCTGCCTCCCACGATACGAGTCCCCTTCATACACCTGAAAGCCACAAACCTCTTTCCCAGAAAAGGATGCCAAATTCTTGGCGACATTCACCCTCCTCCTTGCGATCCTGGAACTTAAATACTATTATGTAAAGTGAATCCATCTTACGTTACATAATAAAGGATGAGAGAGGGAGGAGAAGACACACACACACAAAAGCATGTTCATCACAAAATGTTGAAGAACCTCCCATAACAATTAGTCTTTGTTTCTTTAGCCGTCACAGGGTCATACTGCTATCTATAACTACCTTCTTCTACTACCCATTTGGTATTTTCTTTGCCTGCAGCAAGCACCTCAGCTGCTGTGGATCTTTGCTCGAGAGGGTGACTCAAACTTTCATTCCTCAAGGGTCTGACCATTAGTAATCCTGCCTAAATTGATGTATTTTTCTATTGACTTTAATCCCAGGGCGTGGTCATACTGAGGTACCCCTAAAGGACCTCCTGTATTCCAGGCACCTTCTTCCTTACCGCCACTGTGGAGCAGAGGTCTGGTTCTCTCCTGATAACTAGGCTCAGTGGTGCCCAACCCACCAGCACAGTAACACACCACTTTTGTTGGTTGGGAGGTCTGAGGAACCCGCGTTGGCCATGTGGCTGTTTAACTTGCTCCTGTTGAGACCTGGAGAGGAGCAGAACGTGAGGTGGCAGGGGCAAAAGCAGAAACTTTGTTAATGGTGCTTGAAAGGAAAGTGACCACAACACTCGGAGCGACCAAAAGATCTTTATTGCAGCAGTGCAACAAAGAGAAAAGAAGGAAGGAAAGAGAGAGAGAGAGAGAAAGAAGAGAAGAGATGAACAGGGAGAGAGCAAGAGCAAGACAGAGACGGAGAGTGCGCGCAAGAAAGATAAAGAGCAAGAGAGAGAGAGCAAGAGAGAGGGGGGCCTGGCAGGAGGGAGTTTTTATAGCCCAAACATAATGGGGCCTCTGGGTCTGCAAGCTGCCTTGTTGGCACAAGGGGGGTTGAGTGCTCAGCTTTGAGCAGGACTTGACACAAACAGGTGATAAAGGACCAGATAGAGGGGGGTTTGAGTGCGTGGGCTATCTTGCAGCCAGCATCTGTTCAGCCTGCCCTGCAGACAACACAGTTCAGCCTGCTCTGCACCCAACAGTGCTCCCTTTTTGTTTTTCTAAGTGACATGGGGGACAGCGTAAAGTCCTCTGGCTACTTCGTGCTTAATGGTGGGCGGCGTTAGACCTAGAAGGGGAAGCGGAGGAATGTTCAGGGGACAGGTCTGAGAACACCTGGGCAGCCAGAAATAACACTCAGTGGCTACAGACAACTACTGTGGTAGGGGTAAAGTCCATAAAAGTTCCTTGAAACCACAAGTCCTCGATGGCATCAAACCAGTCCTGGATGGAGGAGATTCTTGGTATCAGCCACTGGTCCTGTAGCAGGGACTCTAGGAAGTATTGGAGGTGGCTTGGTTGAATCCAGTAATGTTAAGGGTGACAGACTGATTGCAGCCAGTGGAAGGGCAATCGCCTTGACCCATAAACTGGGAGTGGGTGGTGTCATCCTGGTGTCATGTCACTTGGATGTAGAAGCAGTATCTGTGGTTTGAGATAAAAACTTGAGAGAGAGTAATGATTAGTAAAAGAAGAAGAGGGTTGGCGAGAAATTTTGAGTTTGGTGGGCATGGTGGAAGTCCAGGACTGGACATTTGGAACAAGTGCCTTTTTAAGACATGGTGGTACCAGGGGGAGTTTAGGTACGATGCTTCCTTGTGGGGATACTGTAGAGCAGACAGAATAAGCAGAGTGGACCTGCTGGAGAGTAGTTCTCATTCCTATGAAGTGAAAGAGGGGTTGTGAAAACTGGAAAAAGGGGTTAGAAAGGGTTTTAGAAGGGCACAGAGTCTCTGGAGCCAGAGGAGTTGGTCATGAGTTGCAGGTCTCCATCTTGGGCACCAGGGCTGGTAGTCTTAAAGAAGTAGTTGATTGACCAGCTTGTTGGTGAATTTGTGTATCTGATCTTGCAGGAACTTCTGTAGGCAATTTAATAGACATGGTCCTATTAGGAGAAACAGAGAGAGGACTAATAGGGGTCCTGTGAGGGGGGGAGCCAAGGCCATACTTGACTGAACATTCCCCATGGAGCCTGTTGGCTTAGTTGCTGTCTCCTCTTTTCTAACTGTTCTTGTCCTTCATTACTCCCAGGAATGACTGTGTTTTGGCTTAACTGTTTTGGGTAGGTATTTAAGATCAAGTTGGTCAAAATTGACTTTATTTCTATCTATTGTTAAGAGTCAGCCGAGTTCCCATAGGGGTCACTCGTGGGGAAACTTGAGAGCAGCTTCTCGGTTCTACTAGTGCCATTTGCGCTAGGATGGGTCCAGGTCTTGCTTGACCATGTGGCTTCCCTTGGAAGCATCAGGGATGTCTCCTGTCTCCAATGACCCTCCTATTCACAGCAAGTGCACTGATTGGCTTTTCATTCTCCAGTGGTCTCAATAATCTCCCTGATCAGGAGGTTATGTGGCCCAGAGTTGCAAAGCTCTTTAGAGAAGTTCCCTGTTCCCTGGATTCAGACTGACTCAGAGGGCCAGAGCCAAATATTGGTTTTCTTGGCCATTTTAATTTAACTTTAAGTCTTGATCATAAACACCCAGCAAAGCCAATTTCACCCTAAATTAAGAGTACTGGGCTTTAGCTGAAGTCTGGCCTACTTTGTAGTCATTCTGACATGTAGTAAGATGGGAAGAACAGCCTTATCTCAGGTAAGGCTAAGATTTATAAATCTTAGGTAAGATGTTCTAGTATTGAAGCTGATCTTTTTTTTAAAAAAATATTATTTTATAAAGTTTACATATATGTTGTTGCTTGATGTCACATGAATACTAGGTAATACAGTATATTACATTTAAATTGTACCCAGTGTATAGAACTTTATATTAATCTTATTGATAACAGGTCCAGTTATAGAACATTAAATGATATGAATAAATCTTCAATAAGTTATTTTTATAAGCCTAAAATAACCATGCAACCTTTTGGAGAACACCAGCTTGATATAGTTTTTTAAAGCTTCTATCTTTTTTTTTTTTTAAGAGAGAGTGAGAGAGGAGAGAGAGAGAGAGAATTTTTAATATTTATTTTTTAGTTCTCGGCGGACACAACATCTTTGTTGGTATGTGGTGCTGAGGATCGAACCCGGGCCGCACGCATGCCAGGCGAGCGTGCTACCGCTTGAGCCACATCCCCAGCCCTAAAGCTTCTATCTTAATGACTTATATACCTGGAAAATATGAACACATTTAATATACAAAGAAGAGTAATAGTACCACAATTACTATTGATGTTTTTATATTAATCAAGTTTAGCTTTTAAAGAAATAACATATTACAATATTGCAAAATAACAGTTGTTGTTTAGCCATAGTTGTATATACAGACCTTCTTTAGCACTTAAACTCTCTTATTTAGTTAATAGACTCTCTTATCCAGAAACACATTTTCCTTCTATTAAATCCATAGCTAGAACCTTCTCATTTCTCTTTCCTATCTGTAAACTCTTTTTTTATTCACACTTTGAAACAATCCTTGTAAATTTCTGAATTTAGGCAAATTATTCCATTTTAACAAGAGATATCTTGTTATTTGCAACACACAATTAATCACATCTGTTGACCATTTCGTGAAAACATGAACAATGTTTAGGTATATAGAATTGGAGGGACAGACAAGGCGAGGCACCTAAGATAGCACCCAAGATAGGGAAACAGTCTTATTTGGTTGCAGCCAGATTCAGAGGGCACTGCTTCTGTTGTAATCAATTAATCCCCTGAACCCCAAGTTTAGGTTGTTTCAGAATTTTGTACCCAACATGTAAGGGAAGGGGCTCAGAAGTCCACAGTCTGCAGAAGTTCACAAAAAGCAGTTTTTTTTTCCTCTCTCTGTTCTGGGCAAGTTAACCCTTCAAGGACACTTGGGAGGGGGAGAGCTTTGTCTTCCCTTTCTCTCCTCTTCCCCCCACCCTCCCCACCCCTGCCAGCTGTTATCATGGAGCCCAGTTGGGCTTCCTTATCTTAGACATGTAGCCTTCTCTGTGAAGCCCCAGCTCAAGGCCAGAGGCCTTGTTTTACATATTTTGTGAAAAACTAGTAAGGGGGTGTCCAGCTTTTCGAGTGCTGACTTTTCCAGCCAGTGACCAAGTAAAACAGGGCAACAGGAAAATAGGAAGTTTATCTACATTTGCCGCAGTCTTGGCTGGGCACAGAATCACGAGCCACTCAAGCAGGAACAAAACTTTATTTTTGAAAAAGCCGCCAATCGTCTGTAGGCGCTGGCAAGCCGCAAGCGGTTTTCCCACGCGTCTGTTCACCGGAACCGGAGGGCGCGGACCTCCCCCGGAATTTCCTCCTACTATCCTTCCCCAACCAATGAGAACTCTCCAGGAGTCCCGTAACATGAGTCCGGTAGCAGGCCCAGGTGAACAGCAGGAGTCCAATTTCCATATGAATGTAAATCTTAACATAATCAAATCATCTCAGTGGCTAGCTGGCGTTACCTAACAACCAAAAGTGCCATGCATCATATTATTTGCTTGTGGCTCCTAGCATACATTCAACTTTTTTTGTAGAGATTCTTTTGCTGAAAGTCCTAAAATCAGCCATGGTGAAGATTTCTGGAGAAGATCAGTTAAGCCTTTTCTGTGGGCCTGGGTAGGGAGGGGGAAGACGGGAAGGCGGGGCTGAGAGCAGCTATGGATCTGAGAATGAGGAAGGAGTGATGTAAAAAAATAGGATTTTCCCTAGCAAGCAAAACTTGAGCAGCAGAACAGGTAGAGCAGAGGGGAGGATGGGAGTGAATATCCCAAAAGCCTGTAAGGGACAATTCTTAGTAACCTGTTTTCGGTGATGACAAAGCAACTTTAAAGGCCATTTTCACCAGATCTCTGATAGGGGTCCAAGGGCTCTCAGCTTGTTTGAGCTTTGGGTTAGCTGGTAAGAGGACCTGGTGGGACCTGGTGTGGGCGCTGACAGAAGAAGAGAGGAGTGAGTGGGTGAAGGGATTTCTTCAGTACCTGCTACCTCAAAAAAGAGGCAATGGTTTGAGGAAAGGCGGTTGTTTAGTTTTTGATCTAGTGAGTGGAGAGGAGAAGTCAGGTTGTTCAGGTGAGGGAGACAGTGGAGGGGCTGGGGCAGAAGGTTGAGGGTGAGGACCTATTTGAGCCAGGCCATAGGGTGGAAATTCATCAGTAGGGTCAAAAGTAGTGGATGAGTCTGGAGGAGGAGAAGATTGGGGATCAGTGGTTGTGGGTGTTGGTTTGCAAGCTAGAAAAATTTGCAGAGGTCTGCAAGAGGTGCAGAGAGCACAAGCAAGAAGAAAGCTTTGATGTAGCAGCCTTTTACCCATTTTTTCAAATGCTCACAGTAATTGTAGAGATCCCTTAGAATGGAGGGATCGAGGCACCCAAAAGGGAGGCCATCTGCTTTGGTTGTCTAAGGGATAAGTGGGCCAGGCCTGGGTGCTATATTTGATCAATTTTGGGGGTTTGATGTCTGGTGTCAAGGAGAGAGCTTTGAGGTTATCCAAGAGGCATTGTAGGGGAGAGTCGCCCGGCAGAGAGGACACATTACCCATGTTGCAAAGTAGTATAAGGAGGAGGGAAGGGGACGCAAACTTGGTATAGAGGAGAAGGAAGGAGACGCAACTGTAGTATAAGAGAGAAGGAGGAAACTGATTTATTGGCAAAAGGGGCGTCCCCACTAGAGCCAAAAATCAGGAGTGCCTTAGTGGCAGGTTCGAGCTGCAGAGATTGGTTGTCACCGAATCCTAGTCGAAGCTCTCGTCCTGGACGGAGCCGGAGCAGTGGGAGACCTTGGCCAAGGCTTTTCTTTTCAGGACCCCTCCTGGAGAGGCCGGAGACTCGCAGGGCCACAGGGCCGGAAAGAGGGGAAAGAAAGAGACAGGGGAAGAGGGAGGAGGGGGAGGGTAAGCGTCTCTCTGGCGGCTGAGTCTTGAAGGTGTGAGGACTAGGACTTTAGGAGAGCCACCAAGATGGTGAAGGTCTGGGTGGGGTGTGATGTTCAGTTCTCTGTTATGTGTTCCTGGAGGTTACACAGTCCTTCGAGGGAGACCTACAAAGCCTATGCTGGGAAATTACCAGCTGGGAAGGGAAGGGAATAATTTTGAACCCAGGAGTCTAATCTGCCCTAGGAAGGAGTCCCTGAGGGCCACCGTGGCCTTGAAGGCTGTGGTGGGGTGTTTTCCTCCCCGCAGGTGGGCAAAGAGGTTTGCCGGACAATCAACGGTCAAATCCTCCTGACATCACCTTTGGGTTTAGGACTCCAGGAAGAGGAAACTCACCAATCGAAGGTCGGTGGTGGATGGAGTTCTGGCAGTCGAGAAAATGGGTTCAGGCCTGGGTTCAGGCCATCCGGTGAGTGGCACTTCCGAAGGAAGAGGGACCCAAAAGTGGGTTTTAACCCTCTCCCGGGTTTCGGCACCAATGAAAGGAAAGTGACCACAACACTCAGAGCGACCAAAAGATCTTTATTGCAGCAGTGCAACAAAGAGAAAAGAAGGAAGGAAAGAGAGAGAGAGAGAGAAAGAAGAGAAGAGATGAACAGGGAGAGAGCAAGAGCAAGACAGAGACGGAGAGCGCGCGCAAGAAAGATAAAGAGCAAGAGAGAGAGAGCAAGAGAGAATGAGCAAGAGAGAGGGGGGCCTGGCAGGAGGGAGTTTTTATAGCCCAAATCTAATGGGGCCTCTGGGTCTGCAAGCTGCCTTGTTGGCCCAAGGGGGGTTGAGTGCTCAGCTTTGAGCAGGACTTGACACAAACAGGTGATAAAGGACCAGATAGAGGGGGGTTTGAGTGCGTGGGCTATCTTGCAGCCAACATCTGTTCAGCCTGCCCTGCAGACAACACAGTTCAGCCTGCTCTGCACCCAACAGTGCTCCCATGCCCACCCTTGAGTCCTGGCCAGGGGAGAAACAGTGTCATGCACTAGTGCTGACTCACAGCAGTACAGCCTTCTCAGGAGGCTGGCCTCAGCCCTGCCCAGGAGGTGCTCTAACTGAGTTGGCTAAAGCTGTTCCACTCTTTGGTTGAGCCAGATGCTGCAGGGTGGTAAGAACTGAATTTCACAAACATAGGCCCAAAGCTACCTTCACCTGATGCTAAGTGATCAGAAGGCCCTGTGGAACATGGTGGTGTAGAAAGTATTGCCTGAGAAGTCGTGCACGCGGGGAAGGCGAGTCCGTGTCCAGAGCAGGTGTCTGTTCCAGATTAGGTGTTTATTCAGGACTGAAGTAGCCCAGTATTATTGGGCTGCCACTAGCGAGGTGACAAATCACTCCAGGGAATCACCCGTACTGGGTGGGCACTCCGGGCTGGTCTCGGCTGCTGGCAGACTGGGTGTCAGCAATGACAGCAGCTAGGGCTGACTTGGTGACTCAAAGTCCACCTTTCTGAGCTCATGCATAACCTTCTCCTTGCCACATGACTCACATTTTTTTTTTTTTTGCTCATTCAGAGAGTCTGTCCGCATACCTCTTCTCCAGACCTCTCTGTCACTAGTTTTACAACCATGTCCCTTCTGAGTCTCTCACCATCCAGCCTCCGCCCGTGCATGGGTACACTAGCACATGCTTCACCATCTTTCCTTCTTGTGGTTTTTTTGGTACCAGGAATTGAACCCAGAGGCCCTTAACCACTGAACCGCATCCCCAGCCTTTTGTATTTTTTATTTTGAGACAGGGTCCTGCTGAGTTGCTCAGGGCCTCTCTAAGTTGCTGAGGCTGGCTTTGAACTTGCAATCCTCCTCCCTCAGTCTCTTGAGATGCTGGGATGACAGGCGTGTGCCATTGTGCCTGGCCACCATTTTTCCTTCTAAGTGAAATGAATAAGCGATCTCATTTAAGAAGTCCCTACAGGGAGGATACCCCTGCATCTGTGGCCTTCAAAGACATCCTGGAGAGGGCTGGGTGGCTGCGGCTCACTTATAGGCGGCACTGGCATGCTAAGCAGAACCCTCTAAGATCAGGCCCAGATTTTCTTGTTCTCATTCAACTGATGATGGAGAACTGCCCACGAGACCATAGCTGCAGATGAGAGAAAGTCTCACCCAGCAGGAATGGGAACCGTGGGCATTAGGTCACTTCCTCCTGTCACTTACCCTGCCTCGGGGGCCTGTGAGGACTGATCTCCTGTATTTCACTTCCATTGGATAACGAAGCGCTGCTGTGTAAGCCCGATTTTATGACTTGGTGAGTCAGAGAGCGCCCAGTTCATGACGGGCAGCTCAGGTGGCAAGGTAACAATGTGGCTCATGATGAAGCATTCAGATTCTACTGAGGCCCAGGAGCAAACCCAGAGCTGTTTCTCAGAGGGAGAACAGTTAGCTGAAGCCTTTGCTGGCATGAAGCCTCTCAAGGCTCTTAAGGGCCCGCGTGGCAGTTCACTCACAGGAGCCTACAGAAAGCTCGGAACTCAGCCGTACCTGCATGGGAAGCTTCAGCACCCTTGAGTCTGCTAGACCATGTGACCCAAGTGACAGCAGCTTGCCTAGCAGCCTGGGGCTGTTACAGATCTGTTTCTTATTTTGTGAGCCTCTCTAAATTAACAACTCTGTGTGACATTGGTAAATGTGTTGGAGTAGCACATGCAGATGAGGCACATATTATCTCCAGAATCCAGAGGCCCAGAGGTGTTGGGCTGGTTTTCTGGATGCAGGAGAGGCCAGACACAGCAACTTAAGCTTCTCCTTAGAAGGAAGGTCTCAATCATTGGACCCTTAAAAAATGAACTGGGTAGAAGGTCCCTGAACTTCTTTTGGGTGCTGGGGATAGAACCCAAGGCCTTGTGCACCCTAGGCATGTGCTCTACCCATGAGCTACACCCCAGTTCAGGGCCCCTGAATTTCTGTCAGATTTATTTCCCATTCTCTGACATGAAATTGTCCTGCCAATGAGTCCAGAGTCATCACCCACCAGCATAAGGTCATCAATGTAGTGGGCCCCTTCGATGTCATATGGGAAGGAATGCAATCAAGATCCCTGCAAACTAAATTGTGACCCGGAGCTAGAGAGTTGATATTCCTAAAGCAGGGTGGTGAAGGTGTGTTGTTGGCCTCTTCAGCTAAATAGACTGCTTCCGACTGTCTTTAGAGACAGATAGGGAGAGAAAAGTGTTTGTCACACCAGTTGCTGCATGGAAAGTACCAGGCGATAGGTTAATTTGCCCAAGTAGTGAAACCACATCTGGTAGGCAGCAGCTGTGGGAATCACTACTGGGTTAAACTCATGACCTTCTCTTTTCTGCACAAGTCAAATAGGTGGGTTCAGTGGGATCTGGTGGGGATCCTCCTTTCATCTCTCATGTCTCTGGTGGTGACACTGGTCTGTATAATCTCTCCAGCTATATTGCTTTGGGTGACTATTTTCCCAGGTAGAGGCAGTTCCAGTGGCTTCCTCTGGGCCTTTTCCACTATAATAAACCTCAGCTTACAGGTCAGGGTGCCCAGGTGGAGATTCTGCCATTTGCTGAGTAAGCAACTGATTCAGTGGGTCACAAGTCATTACCACTCTTGTGAAAGACGACGAGTTCTTTGGAAAAGGCAGAGATTAACAGTATCAAGTTTGGGCAATGCAGCAAATTCCTTCCTGAAGAGGTGCCTCTTCTTTATTCCAGGAGCTGTAAATCTGTAAATGGCCTCAAGCCTGGGAATTGATCATGGGACTGGGACTGTTTTTTTTTTTTTTTCCTATTCAAGTTGGATTTTTGCTCATGTATAGAAATCCAGTAAAATTTTGCTTCTAGATCTCCCATCTTCAAGGAATGGGCTGACCAACCTGCAGTGTCCCAGGTCTGTTGGTTATGGTGACCATGAACACCTGGTCTCTAGTGAGTAATGCCATCGTTTGTTCAATGGCCCACCTTCCCTCCCTCGTGCCGTCCCTGTTCCGACTGTCAGGATCCCATTTCTTCTCCATCGGTGCCTTCGCTTTAATAGCACAAACCCCATGAAGTTGGGGATTTAACTTGTGATGTCATTAGCCAGTTGCAGAATGAGACTCTGCATTTGATTTTCAGCCATCTTAGCCCTGTGGCTGCAGGATAGGAGGGTTTCTGGGAGGTAAATAGAAAATTTTCAGCTTAATTATGTGGCCCAAAGCTGACCCTTTTTGCCCCCCATTTTTGTTTAGCTCCCTTAGGAGCAAGGAGCAGATTTCATTATACTCACTAGTTTGACAAAAGTGACCTGATGTATTAAATACACAGTCACCGTGTACTTTGCCTCTTATAAGTATGCAATTAAGAGTACTGCACGGTGACATCATGTGTCTCTAGTGCCATATCATGAAGTCACACTCTTTCCTATCGGAAATAGTCTTTAGCACCTTTAAGTCTAATCAGATTAGAGAACAATTCCAGAAAATCCAGAATCCATTCATAAAGTTCATTCTTAAGATTCTGTTCCTATAGAACCATTTTTGGTTCCCAAGTCTGTATTTTAGTTCTTGAAAGAAATGAAGCCATTAGGGAGTGTGTGTGTGTGTGTGTGTGTGTGTGTGTGTGTGTGTGTGTGAGTGTGTGCAACAGTCCTGGGTCTGAGAGCCGGCTGGAGGTGATCCTCAGTCCTCTTAAGGCTGATTAGATGAGCCCCCCCCACCTCCCCATGCTGTGGAAGGTATTCTACTTAAAGTCTCAAAGTTACATGTTTATCACATCTAAAAACTACCTTCACACAGCTCAGGAGGCTGAAGCAGGAGGATTGCAAGTTTGAGGACAGTCTTGGCAACTTAATGAGACCCTGCTCAAAATAAAAGAGCCTGGGGGTGTAGCTCAGTGGCAGAGCAGCCCTGGGTTCAGTCCCCAGCACTGAAAACAAAACAAAACCAAAACAAAAATACCTGTCTTCACAGCAACATCTACTCTGGTATGTGACCAAGCAACTAGACCTCTATCAGTCAGGATTCTTCAGAAAAGAGAATCAATTGTGTGTGTGTGTGTGTGTGTGTGTGTGTGTGTGTGTCTTAGTACAAATTGTGCTGTACGGCAGAATAATGCAGACATAGTAATGAAGAAAGATTTATTTGGTACAGTTCTGGGTAGTAGCAAGCAGCAAACAGTGACAGGCCTGGCAAGGTCCCAGGTGTTCTTTAAATCAGGGTCTTCTTTAAACTACTGTCAAAGTAGACAGAGAGCAAAGGGTGGTAGTTAATTGGTAGAAAATAAACAGAAGCAAAGGAGCTAACGGGAAAATACATCAAAAGAAAAGGAGTCATGAGACTAACTCTTGACAGGTCCGTTGATGTTGACGTGAAGCTAGGAACTGTGGCTGAAGTTGTCATCATGGGTCTGGGAAGGAAGGTCCCTATCATAGTGCAGGTGCACTAAGGTGACTTGTCACCAGCTATGGACCCCAGTGCCCACATTAACATGGGCCTGACTTGTAGAGGAAGCCCCCTTAAACAGGATGGCCATCAGGACAGTTCCAGAGAGGACCAGCTAAGGTCAAAATCTCCACTGCCCGACGTGAAGAAGGAGGAGGTGACCAAACACCTTACTGGCCAAGAGTACAGAAGGGGGTCCCCAGCTCTCCTGGTAAACATCCAAGAGTAATAAAACTGGGGACCGCGTTGTCTCCTTTGTTGTTCTCTGCTCAGAGATAGCACGCTCTCTCTCTCTGTCTCTCTCTACCCCTCTTTCTTTCTTGTGTGCTCTCTGCTTGAACCTCAATTTGCTTTTACTCTACTTTCACTTATAAAGTTCTCCTGCATGGCTTTTGGCATCTGACTTTAAACTTTCTTTTGTTGGAACACAGAACCGGGGTTTCAGCTCCCTGCTTTCCTGTGACATATTACTTGGTGCCTCTACTTAGACGGAGAGCCAACTATAGGAGCCTCGCTCATCTCCCAGCCTTGGTTGGGACGATGTCTAACTTGACGTCTTGCCTTTTGCCTTGGACTTCTCTGTGCATTTTCTTCTGCTCAAAGCTCCCCAGTTTGTGGTACCCATAGGCTCTGTCTGTCATGTGTCATTTTGTTGCATTTGCTCAGCTTTTTATGCAGTCAACAGCTGCAGCGACGTTTTATCTGTTCTGGGGGCATGTAGGCTTCTGCTCTCTCTTGCTTCTTGCCGCATTTTTATGATTTTGAGCAGGGCCACTACGGAGGCGAGGGGCCATCTCCACCACTTGGCTGCTGCCTTATGGTGTCCACCTGACTCGCTTTGGGAATGGGCATTGTACAGGCTTATGTGAGAAGCTACATTCAGAATCTGGAGGGTACGTAACCCGTCACCTCTATCTACTATGATCCTAGTTCTTTGTTATGGCATTTGTCCTGTGGTCATTTGCTCTGTTTCCAACATAGTGACACAAAAGCCTCCCCCCCCACTTTCATTGTCCAGTCTAAACTACTCTTAAAATGCAACCAGAAGGATTAAGGAGCACTTCCCCAAGTTATTGAAGATGTTTCTCAAATTAGATTACAAGCCTGAGTGACAGAGGGTTCAGCAGGTGAGCCATGAGTCGCGGAGCTTGGACAGGCATGCCGCACCACGTTCTCGGGAACCAAGGCAGGGACACCTCCTGGTTCTGGGTTCAGAATGGAGTGTAGGGGAGGGACACCTTCCTATGTCCATCTCTCTTGGACGTCCGTACTGCTGAGGGATGTCTGGGGTATGGACAGACTCTGGCTTCATCTTACAGAGGGGAAATACTCCTGCACAGGGTTTTAAGCCACAGTGGTTAGCGCAGATAGTCCGGCAGGCTTCAACCTTGTTCCATGGCCACTCGTGGAACAAATTACTAGGAGACCAGGAAAATAATGGCCAAATTATCCGAGGATAAACTTTTTGCCTCTCACTATCAAAACAGCAGTTTCTCTGCTCCTTATCTGCCTGTCTGATACCCATCTGGAATGTAAGCTGCATAAGCAAGTGTCCACATCAATTTGAGACCAGAGGGGGAAAAAAAATGTCACCTTCGATTCCAAGCTGCTGTGGGACAAATCATACTGTTTTCTTTTTTCTTGTACTCGGGGATTTTTGCTCTTTCAATCAATTCCTCCCTAAATGATTTTCTCTTCTCTCCAGATGGGCACAGGGAAGAAAAATGGAAAAATCCTGTGTGTACAAGTCTTATTTAAAAAAAAAAACAAACCTTTTGCCTGAGGACTTCCCAGGCTCCCACATTCTTTAAGTATTTGGGCTAACTCTTACCCTCTCCTTAACCCTAGGGCATGATCCATTCTCTCAGATGGAGTCCTTACCCTTTACCAAGGGTGAGCACGGAGCCTTCTCCTGTCTGTCAGTCCTCGTGGCTCTCAGCGAGAGCATCTGCTGTAGCAATTTCTTTCTCAGTTTCATAGCAGACAAACTCTGGGCCTCATGAAATATTTTTCCTGTGTGATTAGACTTTTGCCCACTCCAGATTCCATGTTAAATTCCGTGGTATTTATATATTTGGTCTTTGTCCCTAGTTCCTGGAAGTTTCTAAAACCTTTGGGCTTCCCTGAGGGACAGGAGTGCCTTTTGCTATTCATTATGGGTCTTTCCTCATACTTGAGTTTGGCTCAGGTGGCGGCCCTAATTCCAGAATTAGCCAAGAGAAAGACCAAGGGTCCAGAGGCTGGGAACCTCCAGCCCCACCTACCAGCTACCAGGGATGGAGGTGTGGGCAGCTGGAGACTGAATTCTCTGTAATGAGACTCAGAGCTTTCGGGTTGGGAAGTAAATGCACTGGCCTGATGAGAGGGTGACAGTCTTCGAGAAGCTCTGCGTACTTTCTACACCTTCCTTACGCATCTCTTCAGTTCCTGAGTTTTTCCTTTCAAATAACTAGTAAACACGAAATAAGGTGCTCTCCTGAGTTCTGTGAGCTGTTGTAGCAAATTATCATACTTGAAAGGGGCCAGGTATTTTTGAGACTCCCCTGATTTGTAGCCAACCCAGACGGAAATGTTGCTTCCTTGGGGACCCAAGGCTTTGGGTGGCATCTGAAGTGAAGGCAGTCTTGTGGGACTGAGCCTGTGCCTGTGGAGTCTGATGCCAACTACCTCTAGTTAGTGTCAGAATTTAATTAAACTCTAGGACACTCATTTGGTGTTGGAAGGTTGGATCATCAATTGGTGTAAGAAAAAACCCCACGCATTCGGTATCCAAAGTGTTGTGAATGAAAACAGCACAGAACCCAAGCAAACCTTTGACACACATCTCTTCCCCACGTGCTAGAGATTCCATTCCTTGAATGTCCTGGGCCAAGTTCCAGTTAGCTCAAGACCACTGCTGTCTTTGAACTTAACCTGCAGGAAGATGTTCCTAGAACAGAAAGATAGAGGATGGAGGGATGGCAATCTTGTAGCCCTCTTCCCTCGAGCGTCAGTCTCCTGAAGGACTGCTGCCCATATAAGCCTGTTGTGCAATGCCTGGAAATGGCTGCTTCACAGTTTTGTTGATTTTTACTACAGTTGTTCTTTTGGGTGAAGGCAGCGGGGCCTGCTAGTAAGTTGGGCAGAGTGGAAGTTCCAGGTACTGAGCCCTGAACAATCACTGTGGCTATTGTGCAGAAGTTAGCAGACTTCTCAACCAGAAGCCCACTCAGGGGGGTCTAACGAATGGGGTCTGGCCACTGGCACCAAACAAAAAATGGGAAAAGTAATGGTGTAAAGCAGGAAAGGAACTTTAACCAGCATGGCTATCCCGGGTTGACGAAGAGAGATCTGTGCCCTTTGGAAGGGCTGACAGTGACTGAAAGGGGAATGGCAGGGGAAGGGGTGAGGGCTAGCATTCCTGCCGGTGTCCTTCATTGTTGTCATCCCAGGATAAGACAGGCAGGGCTTCTTCTGTGATAAGAAAGCAGCTGTTGCCAGGGAGTAGTTTCAACTCATCACTAGATGTTTATGGATCAGGCCTGTTTTTCCTGGAATTTCAGGTGACTCATAGCTAAGGGAATAGATGCAAAATAGAGGCTGACTGCTAAATCCTCAAGCCTGCAGGTGGCTGCCCCTTGGATACCTGCCGGTGAAAGTGAGAGTAAGTCCCTGTTGCATAGACAGTGGACCAAAGGACATATGACAGAGGCAGGGAAGAGGGTTCTGAGTGAGTCCTGGAGTTGCTGGAATAAGCTCATGGCCTCATGGATAGGAGAAGGAGGGACATGTGTTGGTTATCTAGGGGTTAAAAGGGAAAAGAGCCAGCCTTCCTTTGGGGGATCTGGGGCAAAGAGTTAAGGATGACTTCTATGGTTCCTGCTTGAGCATCCTGAGTTGGTAGCCAGAGATAAGGTCAAAGTCTAAAGTGTGTTCACATGTGCTTTTTATAATAATAATAATAATAATAATAATAATAATACTGCATTTACAAAGCGAGCAGAACTCTATTCAATAAAGATCTTGAGGAGCCTACTCAGTGTGTGATCGTATGCCCACAAGTGGTGCTCAACAGGCCCTGAGGACACATACATCAGCATACGCAGGATGTACGCACTGCTGTACTCAGTGAACACACACAGAACAGAGGAACCAACATTTCAAAGCTGACCTTGACTTGAACACCCCCTCCCAATCCTCTCAAGGTGCAGGTCTAGACAGGTGGGGTCATGTCAGGGTCCTTCATCTATGTCTGGAAAGCTTCAGCCTAGACCCATCTCACCGACACCCAGGGGGAATAGTGAGGAGCAGAGTCCACATGGAGGAGAGAGCGCCAAGTGGGGCTTGCAGAGCCTGTTTTTTTAAGGGAGGAAAACCACAGAGGTACAATGACATTCTTATCCCTTGTATGATATGATGATAAGCAAGGTGCACGCCGTCAACTTGACTGACCACTGTTGGTATTGACTTTGGTCACCAGAGAAAACGTTCATCTTTCTTCTTCAAAAACTGCAAAATCACTGTTTTATTCTCCTTTCCATGCTGAGATGTTGGCAGAAGATCATAACGCACATTCCGTATTTAAGGAGTGGGTTGTTGCGCTCCATCTCCTGGAGGGCCTCATCTCCTTTTGGAACAGATTTTCATCTTGAATCCATAGTAATCAAGGTGGTGAAAATGAAGATATTGAAGGCTTAGTTGTAAGAAGCCCATGATGACAGGTGACATTAAAAATGATCTCTCTCCTTATTAAACCCATTGTGCATAAAAATTAAGCACATTAAATACTAATGTATATAATATTGACAGGTTTTAGATTACATTTCATGCTGCAGACTGAGAAATATCTCATTTTTCAACCTCAATTGTATCATTTTGGTTGAGTCAGCTTTTTCACTGCAGTGACTAAAAGAACTGACATGAATGATTTTGAGGAGGAGAAGTTTATTAGGGACTCACAGTTTCAGAGGTCTTGGTCCATAGACAGCCGGCTCCATTCCTTGGGCTCAAGGTGAGGCCGAACATCAAGGCAGAGGAGTGTGGCAGAGGGAAGCAGCTCACACGGGGATCAGAAAGCAGAGAGAGAGAGAGAGAGAGAGACTCCACTGACCAGATGCAGCATATATACCCCAAGAGTGGGCCCCCAATGACCCACCTCCACCAGCCACACCCTAACCCACCCAGTTAATCCAATCACAGAAACATTTCACTGATTGGATTAAGAGTCTCATGCTTCGATCATTCCTTCTCTAAACCCTTTCACTGTTCCACTCCTGAGCTCTTGGGGGACATCTCACGTCCAAACCATAACATCTTTCTTCTAAATGCCAACACTTCATAGAACACTGGGTTGAAAGAAGGACAGATCAGGGGAAGTTTGCTTTGACACAGCAAATCAAATTTCTTCACATGATTGTCTTTGGATTCAGGATTCGACTGTCTCTACCAATGAGCAAAAATGGACCCAACATTTGGTAACATGAAGAAATCAATCTGAAATAACAACGGACCGACCCTTCTCTTCATGGTTCTTAGGTAAAGATGGCGGCATGGTTTGCCCATCATCCTGAGCAGTGGAACGGTTCCAATGGCTCTGGTCTCCCAGGAAGCTCTGCAGGGAAGGTTCTTGCTGAGAAGCTGATGAATGTTCTTCCCGGGACTGTGTAGGAAAATCACAAAGTCATCTCCATGGCCAAGTTGTGAGACTGAGAAGCATCAAATTCTGGAATGCCATAGCACTCACATGAAAGACTACGATGGTGTTGGATGCCTCTGTTGTAACTAAACACATTTTTACTGAACATTATTTGGTCACCATGACACAAGCCTGAGAGAGATAAGGCTGTTGCTGACCCGGAATATAAGAGGAAGTGTCCGGGGATTCTTGTGCTCTCTTTCCATCATGTCCACCTGTTTTCCTGCGACTGGCAGGGAGGGCCTGGGCCATGCCTAGGACATGTGTTGTGTAGAGTGAAAAATCCCAGAGAACTCCGTAAGTGTTCCAAAACAAGAAAAATTTCATCTTTTTAGTTACTAAATCAATACAAGCAAATCCTTTTATCAGTTTGCAGAGTTTTCAAGTTAATCTGCCAAAAAAGAAAGGCACCAGTAAGATAATAAATTCCTTATAATACTGATGGGGGTTCACCACTGGCCTCTTCAGAAAAGTGATTTAAAGAGTATGAAACCGGGGGGGGGGGGGGGGGGCTGGGGATGTGGCTCAAGCGGTAGCGCACTCGCCTGGCATGTGTGCGGCCCGGGTTCGGTCCTCAGCACCACATACAAAGGTGTTGTGTCCGCCAAAAACTAAAAAATAAAGATTAAAATTTCTCTTTAAAAAAAAAAAAGAGTATGAAACGGCACTGCAAAAGTTGTCTACTGAAAACAGAATTAATAGTGTTAGGGCTGGGGATGTGGCTCAAGTGGTAGCGCACGCATGCACTCGGCCGGGTTCGATCCTCAGCACCACATACAGACAAAGATGTTGTGTCCGCCGAAAACTAAAAAATAAATATTAAAAAAAATAGTGTTAAACCCCTGGACAAATAAACAAATGAAACAGACCTAAAATCAAGAACACTTGATTGACAAGTTTTGGAAAACTAGTCAATCATAAAGTTCATGTCTCAAATCACTGGGACAAAAAAAGAGAGAGACTTTTCATAAGTAGTTTTGGGACATGGTGTGGGTATCTGGGAAACTGAGGCCAGTTTTCACAACACACACAAAAAGGAACCCTGTAAAGATAGGAACTAGAAAGAAGCCACGCAGGGTCTCCCTGTCCTGGCTGCTTCCGATGGGAACTCTGGGAGTGGACCCTTCTAGAACTTTCCTTCCAGCTGTGCCCCTTCCTCCCCGACTCAGTCACCCCAGGGGCTGTCAGGGTCAGGCCTTGCACCTGTGCAGAAGCCTTGGCCTTGTACCAGAGACCGCCCCTGGCTAGCAGGCAGCTTCCAGGCTCCTGCCCTGTCCTGTTTCTTCCTCTCTGGTTGCCTCATACAATCCCTCCACTTCAAAAGAGACCACACCTGCCTTCTCCTCACCCCCAGCGACCTCTGTTCTATGTTTGGAAAGTGTCTCCAGGCAGTAAGCCCTGGTGACCCTGTGGCTCTCAGCTGTTGGCATCATCTTAGGAATTCAGCCCTGGTGCTGTTTTCTAAAACCTGGAAACAGCTGCCTCCGGGATTTTCCCACTGCCTTCCCTGCCCCACGCCTTTGGGGGACTTGGAGTTGAACTCAGGGCCTGGTCCTCCAGGCCAGTGCTCTGCACGGAGTCACATCCCCAGCCCTTCAGGTCACTGTTCCTTATGGTGGAGCCGCAGGCCTGCTGGACTGTGCCCTTGGGCTCTCTGCTTGTGACATCAACGTGCTCAAGGTATCTTGTCACTCCATCCTGTAGGATTTCCTACCATCTGGATTTGACAGATGGCGACCTCACGACCTCATTTTACTCCTTCATTTATCTTCTGTATTTTCTATGAACTTTTTCTTTTTATTTTAGTTGTAGATTGACTCAATGCCTTTATTTGTTTTTAGGTGGTGCTAGGATTGAACCCAGTGCCTCACATTGGCAAAGCAAGTGCTCTACCACTGAGCTGCAATCCAGCCCCTGTGAACTTTTTTTTTTAAATATCTTTAGTGTAGATGGCCACAATACCTTTATTTTGTTTAGTTTCTTCATGTGGGTGCTGGGGATCGAACCCAGGGCCTCATGCATGCTAGGCAAGCGCTCTACCACTGAGCCCCAGCCCAGGCCCCTATGAACTTTTAATTGCAGCTACAGGTTTGTTTGTATTTTCTTTCTTTCTTTTTTCTTTTTCATAAAAAATTTCCAATATTGTACAATTTTTTTCTTTTTTCTTTCTTTCTTTTTTTTTAAGGGGGCTCAGAGCTGGGGGTCTGCAGGAGTGGGTGAGTCTTGCTTTTTTATAGACCCCAGAACCCCCCACCTTCCAGTGTACTTCCTTTTGCTTCAAAACAGAAGACACAGAAGTTGTGCATAGTGATATGAAAATCAGGTTCAAGTGTTGTGTGCTGAGCCAGCCCACGGAAAGTTTCCCAGGAACCTGGCTAGATACGTGTCTTTGTTAGAGTCACAGAGTAGTGCTTTTTCTAATCATACTATTTCTCCTCCGGTTACTAGATGCTTTTTTTTTTTTCTGAAATGAAACATTGGTGAGTGAATTTGTTTCTAAATAAAAAGAACTTGATGATCAAGTTCAAATGCTTCACGACAAAAGGAAAATGGAGACTTTGCAATTCAGACCAGAGACAAAGGGCTAATTTAAATATTCCACTGAATCCTGAAAATGACCAAGATATAAACCAAATATGCAATAAAAATTGTATAAAGATATGAGGTTATAGTTTCTAGGAAAAAAAAAATTACAAAGCAGGGCTTGTTGGCTTGTCTGTAATCCCAGAGACTTGGGCAGCTGAGAAAAGAGGATTGCAAGTTTGAGGCTAGCCTCAGCAACTTAGTGGGGACTTGTCTTAAAATAAAAAATAAAAAAGGGCTGGGGATGTGGCTCTGTGGTTAAGCAGCCCTGGGTTCAATCCCCAGTACAAAACAAAAACAAAAACAACAACAAAAAAAACCCCAACCAACCAAACAACAACAACAAAACAACTTACAAAAGGCTCTAACACAAAGAAAAATAATTTCACACTTACTCACAGTAAGGTAAATGAAACCAAAGCTATAATTCCACTTTCTTGACTATTACAAGGACTATGATTACAATTTTTGTTGGTGAAATTGTGGGATAAAGGACACTTTTATACATTTCCTTAAAAAGAAGGTACATTTACTCTTCCTTTTTATATCAACAATTTCAAATTTAGAAATTGCTCCTCCAAGTATACTTGTGCATTGTGAAATGTTATATTTATAAATTGTTATATTTATAAATGTTATATTTATACTTTCTACAGTAGCAAAAATACTAGAAGGAGCCTATTGATTATGGATTAAGTAAATAAAGTGCATCAAGACATGGAACAAGGGGCAATTTTTAAAAAAATAAGGCTCTTTCTGTAGTTATCTGGAATCATATAAGAGGTTGTTAGAAGAAAACTTGGGAGAATTCTTTCCCAACTTCTTTCAAGAATAATGTGCCTAAGACAAAAAGCTCCAATAAAATAAGTGAAACAGTTGATAAAATTGGCTACCATAAAATAAAAATCTTCTGCATACAGCCAAACAACCAAAGTCAAAAGTTGAAAATTGAAAAAGTATTTCCAATCTATATCATAGATCAGTCATTAATATCCTATAAAGATATAAGTTTCAAAACTCATGAAGAAAAGCTTCCAGAAAAGAAGCAAAGATAGGAGCCCATGTGGATTCTTGGGATTTGATGAGATGGGACAGAAAAATGAATAGTGAGGTATGATAGCTCTAAACTGAGATTGGTTAATAATCACATATGTAAATAAATGGCAGTGCAGTGGCGCATGCCTGTAATCCCAGGAGCTGGGGAGCCTGAGACAGGAGGGTCACAAGTTCAAAGCCAGCCTCAGCAAAAGGGAGGCCCTAAGCAACTCAGTGAGACCCTGTCTCTAAATAAAATACAAAATAGGGTTGGGGATGTGGCTCAGTGGTCAAGTGCTCCTGAGTTCCATCCCTGGTACCCCCTCCCCGCAAAAAAAGTAAATAAGATGAACACTCCTAGAGTAAAAAGCAAGACCTACACATATATTCTCTAAAACATACAATCTGAATATGAATGCACACATATGTTAGACAATAAGGAGATGGAAAACAGATACTGTGCAATCATAAGCATAAGGAAGCTGGAGCTTTCTTATATTAATTCAAATGAAATTTGAAATTAATTCCAAAACTGCAATAGAAAAAGATGTTTCATAATGAGAGAAGGCCAACTCATTAAACTGTCTCAGCGATTCTAAGTGTGTATTCACCCATAACAAGAGCTTCAAAATACATGAAGCGAATTTTATTAGAACCGAGTGGGGAAATTTGCCAACACAATTTCTAGTTAAAGAAACAAGAAAAATAAGAATAAAAGAATGTTGATCTAATACTGTAAGTCAACCTGTTCATTGATATTAATAAAATGTTATGCCACAAAAACACTAGAAGACATGTTCTTTTAAGTGCATATGAAATGTTCACCAGGTTAGTTCTTATGCTGGTGAAATAAATTCTAATATGTTTTAAAACATTAGGACTGTTTAATAATAATGATAACTATCTAGGGAGGGAGAGAACTTTGGGAAGCAATGGATTTCCTTGGTCCTGGGGGTTGAATCGGAGGGGTACTTAACCACTGAGCCACATCCCCAGCCCTGTTTTATATTTTATTTGGAGGCGGGTTTCACTTGCTCAGCCTTTGTGAGTCCCTGAGCCCAGCCACATGGGCTGTGCCCTTAGACTTCACTTCCTAGAGGCCGTACCTTTAATGCTGTCACACTGCCCTTAAGTTTCAACACATGAATTTTGGGAATCAGTGGGTGTATGGCACTTTGAAAATATTAGTCCACAAAAAAGGAACCCCCAACTCTAAAAAAAAATGGATGATCATATTACCATATTTTATCAATAGGCTCAAGATTAAAATGTTACTTTACCAAATTGACATAAAGTGTTATAAAATGATCACACTTTGATTTGAAATTGTGACTGATTTCATATGCTCATTTTTTACTTCTGTGAATTCTGTCTTTATTTATACGTAGTTCATGAAATAATTTGTATTTCTCATATATTTTAGGATATTTTCCTAGGTTGTTTTTTCTTTTAAAATATGCGGGCTGGGGATGTGGCTCAAGCGGTAGCGCGCTCGCCTGGCATGCGTGCGGCCCGGGTTCGATCCTCAGCACCACATACCAACAAAGATGTTGTGTCCGCCGAGAACTAAAAAATAAAAATATCAAAAATTCTCTCTCTCTCTCCTCTCTCACTCTCTCTTTTTTAAAAAAAAAATATGCTTTATTATGCCTGAGGGATTTTTAAAATTGTCATTTAATCCACTTAATTTTTCTTAATTTTTGAAATTTACTTATAAAGCCTTTCCAAAAAATATGAAATTTTGTTATAATTTTACCAATTGTTTAAGTATTTTAGAATTTATTTTATTTACATGGTAAGACTGGAAACAACTTTATAGCCTCAAAATAATTACTTAGTTTCCACAACACCTTTCTGCAAGTTTTTCTCAATTTCCTACAAAATTATACTACCAAATATCATGGGGTTTTTGTTGTTGTTTTGGGGTACCAGGACTTGAACACAGGAGCACCTCAGCACTGAGCCATATCTTCGGTTCTATTTTGTATCTTTCTCTACTACAAAAAGCCTCAAAGGTGTTTGCATTCACAGTCTCCAAGCACCTGTACCACTACCTCTAGATTCTGCCTACCCAAGGTAACCTCAGCTAGAGTTGCCACAAATCCAGACTCAAGGTCACCAAACAGCCTTTTCCTGTGCAAGAGAACATGAAGGCTGCAGCCCATACTGGAGGCACAATCCCATGTGATGGGTGTACACCTGCAGCCATATCCATGCACACTGCCAGATGTTGGACTGGCAGTTGCACATGCACAATACCACTTCCAACACCTGCCACCAGCCACTGCTCGCCATATTTAGCAGCCTCTGAAGTTACATACACGTGTCACCAGCTCTGTTTCATGGTGTTATTAACATATGTAAGCACCCAGAGTCCCATTAACCATCCCCACCACCATGTAGCTTTGCCTGAAGAGAGTTGTTCTGTGCCACTGCACACGTTTCTCCTCAGTTCCACTCACAAAAAAAATAGTGCATGTTTACAGCCATCCTCAACACCTCCATGTCCCTGCCACCATACTTCAATTCACAGGTGAGGTTTCTAGCTTTATGCATCCATGATCAGGCCCCAGATCTGTAGATACACAGCAGCCAGGCAAAGCTCTACTTCTGGTCCTTCCCTGAAGCCCTATGTGTCTACAATCAGATCTGATCTTACAGTCCTGTGCTTTAACAAACTAGGTCCCACCTCATAGGCCCTCTTTGCCAGCCCTGGCTTCTGTCCTTGGTCCTAGCTTTTCCTTACTACTTCTCTGCCCACAGGTAGCCTGTCTACATTGCACATGCCTGCAGCTGACACTGCACCAAAGTGTGCACAATGCCTGGCCCATATGTCTTTCACCTTTTCTAGTCTTCTCTGCATTGATCTAGAGGCACTATCTATGACCCAGCTAGTCCTCATAGCAACTCTAGATTTCCCATAGCTCTAGCCACCAATGACCATGAAGGTTCTCATGTTACCAACAGCTGTGCCTGCTAAAAGAGAAGCAATGCATCCTTCAACCTCAGATAACAAAGATGTTGCTCCATGCCACTAGACCAGTGCTATACTAGGTCAGCTTGTCCTCCCGTACTGCTCTGCAGGAAAAAGCTTTTCCATCCTCAAATAAGTCCTTAAGTCTGGAAGAAGTAATGGTTTCTTCAAATGTGCATGCACCTTTTCAAGCTACTAGGGTCAAGAAGAATCAGAGAAACGTGGTAACACAAGGAACACAAAAAGTCTTCATTAAATGAATGGTCCAACAAAATTAGAGACCTTGATATAATGAAAATGGGAGAACAACATAACAGTTGGGTTAAAACAAAATCAGTTCAATGAAGAAAGTTTATACCAGGAGCCAACCCATGACACCCACCCTGATTCAGGCACAGATGACTTCCTATTCCTCTTAGAATAAAGTTCAAAATACTCACCATGGTCCACAGTCCCCATGACCAGGCAATGATCTCCGTAATCCTTTTGTACCCTCCCTTGATCTCGCTCCCTCCCCTCAGGGCCTGTGGCATTATTTCATATCCCTGCACTTCATCCAATGCCTCTGGTAGCACCTTGCTCCCACTTTTCCTGCCATCACAGGACAATGAAGCCCTCACTCAGAAGCAAGCCAGTCTTGGAACCGTGAACACTGAATGCCTAGTTTGTGTCCTTTACAGGGCCTTCTTCATTGTATTTATTGTACTTAATTTGTTTTACCCCTAAATATTAACTGAAATGAAGGAGACCAGACATACTATCTTGGACACTGTTCTAACCTACATAACTGACTTGCACTTTATCTTCCGACTCAGTCAAATTTGCAAAATGAGTGAATAGATGCATGGAGACACTCATGGACTCTCTGCTTCTCTAGGCTTTCAGGTCAGGACCTCTGCATAGGGCCACATCAGCCAGTATCCCTCAATCTCCCTTGATAAGCTTTTTCATTGGCAAAAATAATTTTGGCAAGTCATTTTTTTAAAGAGATAAGCACCATACTTAGGTTCTCATACATGCTAAAGCACTCTACCACTAGGCCATATACCCAACACCTGGGTCAATGCTTTTAAACAAAACAAGATTCCTATAAAATGGTCTAGTGTTGGGGGGCTGGTTGAGGTGACAATTGGAGGGAGCCATATATGGAACACAGAGTTTTCGTGGCAGATGAAAGGCCTTGTGAGGACCACACTGCATACTCTTTGCACTGCTGAGGTTTGGGGAAACCTTTCTGTACCATGCTCACCCAAAAAGAAAAACTTGCCAGCTTAGATTCTTCAGAACTAAATGGAAAACATTAATCAAATAGACTGAACAGACATCTATGGACTATTTAATCCATCAACAATAAATTCATTTGCTTCTCCATGAAACAATGACCATTCTTTGAAATAGCTGTCCTGGGTGGCTCACACAAGCGATGGTGGAGGGGGTCTGTGTGGCTATCGGGTAGAGATGAAGGAGGGGTCCAAGGGCCAGTGGCGTTTGTGCCACGAGCTCGTGCCTGGGCCTGAGTGTGTGGTGGATGGACTGACTCCTGGGGAGACCTACCGTTTCCGAGTGGCTGCTGTGGGCCCTGCAGGTGCTGGGGAACCTGTGCACCTGCCCCAGATGGTCAGGCTGGGTAAGTAGCCATCTTGGTCCTGGAGAATGCCCAGCTTCTCCAAGGTGGAGGGAAGAGTTGGCAGGGTGAGGTCTGGACCCTGGAATGCCCCCACACCTGATGTGGCCTGTCCTCCGTGGACACTGTTCCCCAGCAGAACCAGTGGAGCCTGCTCCTCCCCCGCCCCCTACCCCTGTGAGCCGGCAGGTGGTGGCCGGAGAGGATGTCTGTCTGGAGGTGGAGGTGGCAGCTGAGGCCGGCGAGGTCATCTGGCACAAGGGGACGGAGTGCATCCAACCCAGTGGGCACTTTGAGGTCCTTTCCCGGGGGCGGCAGCAGACACTGGCGATCAAGGGCTTCAGCGCAGAAGACCAGGGCGAGTACCGCTGTGGCCCTGCCCACGCCCTGGCCTCCATGGAGGCTGCTACCTTCCAGGGTGAGTACTAGGTTTTGGGCTGGGAAACCTTGAATGTGGAAGGGGGTGGCCTGTCCCACCCCATCACTTTCTCCCGGGAGGTTGTCAGTGCCCCACCTCGGAGCCTGATCCAGGTGCATTCCCTGTGCATGTGTCCCACCCCTGCAGTGTGGGCCTGTGAATCTAGGCCCAGGCTCACTGTGCAGAGCCATTTTCTGTTCTGGTCACCACATTGTCTGTGCAGGAGGTGAACTGACATAGGGAGGGAAGACTGAGGCTCAGTGCTTCTAGACCTGGTAAAACCAGGTGCCAAGTGGGGAACAGAGGTCCAGTGATAGGCTTGGGGTCACAGCTCCGCTGATACCCTCCTGCTCTCCTCAGTGGTGCTGACCCCTGGCTCTGGGGACGAGGCGCCCACACAGCCCAGCCTGCCCCCTGAGGCAGCCCAGGAGGGTGACCTGCACCTGCTGTGGGAGGCCCTGGCCAAGAAGCGTCGCATGAGCCATGAACCCACGCTGGACTCCATCAGTGAGCTTCCAGAGGAGGATGGCCGCGTGCATCACCTACGGCAGGAGGTGGAGGAGGTGGCCCCTGGCCTCTCTGAGGGCTACTCCACAGCTGATGAGCTGGCACGCACTGGAGAGGCTGACCTCTCGCACACCAGCTCTGACGACGAGTCCCGGGCAGGCACACCTTCCCTGGTTACTTACCTCAAGAAGGCTGGGCGGCCTGGGGTCTCACCCCTGGTCAGCAAGGTGAGCCTCTACTTGGCTTGCAAGGGGAGGCCCAGTGTTTTACCCTTGCCACTACCACCCACGTGCTTGTCCCTCCTTCCACCGATTTCTCCACCCGTCCATCATCCATCTACTGCTAAAGCCTTTTCCTATAAAGCTGGGGCCAGTCCCTCTGGTGTCCCTCATTACCCATCAGTCCCCAGTGGGGACTGTATAGAGTGATTTCAGGGAGTTGGGCTTGCTTTGTGATAGCAACAAGAGCCAGCAGGTACCTCATACTCCATGAGGCTGGCACAGTTGCCAGGGCCTGAGAGGCAGAATGGATAGCCGTGCGGAGATCAGTGCTGGGCCCTGGTCTTGTGTGTCTGGCCTCGCGGCTCCTGTCTCACTGTGATACTGTGCTCTGTGCCCACAGGCCAGGGCCCCAGCACCCTCCTCTGTGGAACCACAGAAGCAGCAGGAGCACCCAGCCCAGGTGCACCCACCACCGATAGGTCTGAGTGCTGAGGATCTGGGCGACCCCTCCATGGACAAAGCAGCAGTGAAGATTCAGGCTGCCTTTAAGGGCTACAAGGTCCGGAAGGAGATGAAGCAGCAGGAAGGACCCGTATTCTCCCACACATTTGGGGACACTGAGGCCCAGGTGGGGGATGCCCTGAGGCTGGAGTGTGTGGTAGCCAGCAAGGCTGATGTGCGAGCATGCTGGCTGAAAGACGGCGTAGAGCTCACTGACGGGCGGCACCACCACATCGACCAGCTCGCAGATGGGACATGCACCCTGCTGGTCACTGGCCTGGGCCGTGCTGACACTGGTCGCGACACCTGTCAGGTGAGCAACAAGTTTGGCTGTGTGAGCCATAGCGCCTGTGTGGTGGTCAGTGGCACCGAGAGTGAGGCCGAGAGCTCCTCCGGGGGCGAGCTGGATGACGCCTTCCACCGCGCTGCCCGGCGTCTGCACCGGCTCTTCCGCACCAAAGGCCCAGCAGAGGTTTCTGACGAGGAGCTGTTTCTTAGCGCTGACGAGGGTCCCGGGGAGCCAGAGCAACCTGCGGACTGGCAGACCTACCGCGAGGATGAGAATTTTGTCTGCATCCGTTTCGAGGCCCTGGCCGAAGCTCACAGGGCAGTCACCTGCTTCCGAGAGATGTTCACCACCATGGGCATTGGGGTGGAGATCAGCCTGGTGGAGCAGGGGCCCAGGGGGGTGGAGATGCGCATTGGCAAGGCGGCCCCTGCCCCTGCAGCACCTCCGGAGCCAGTGTCCACTCAGCTGACTTCTGATGCCGCTGAGTCCAACTGCTCCACAGAGTTGGGTCTGGAGCTGGAGTCCAAGGGGGTAGAGGAGGAGTGAGGCCAGCAGTGGCCAGCACCAGCTGAGAGGTCCAGGGGTTACCTGGGCTCCAGCACTCTGCAAGTGCAGCCTCCGAGGTGTAGAAAGTCCCGACTCATTGAACAGAGCTGAATTTGAATCCTAGAGCTGAATTTGAATCCCAGCTCTGCCTCTTATTAGCTGTGTGAGCTTAGGGAAGCCACAGTCTATCGGAGCCTCGGCTTTCATGTGGGCAAAATGGGAATGTGAATACTTACTTTCTGGAGAGTTTTATTTATTTTTTCCCGAGGAGTCTTGGAGATATAACCCGTATAGAATAGGCACCCACTTCCACAAGGCACTTCACTTCCATTTCACCCACTGAGTTACTTATCAGCCACGCCACATCTCTGCAGGGACAGGAGGTAGCTGGGATCAGTTACCCTGGCACGCCCAGAAGTTGCTCTCCTACACTCCAGATCCCGGACAGCCCTCAGCCTTCCGCAGTTACTGCTCTTCCCATCCCTGTCTAGCGCTTCATCCCTCTTGCCTCCTGGTGGCCTGGGCAGCAGGAGAGACTTTTAGAGAGCTGGGAAGAGGGCTAAGCCTAGCAGGCAAGCTTCAGGGTCTGTGTCACGTCAGGTCTGCAGGTGCTCCCACATGGCCTGTTGCCGGGCAGCTCACACATGTCAGACCACCCAGCTGGTGTGATCGGTGTGTTTGTGGCCACAGGCGTGAGTGGCACGCCCAGGCTAACATGCTACATGCCCTGCCTGCTGTTCTAGCCCCCGTGTTCCTGACGGAGCTGCAGAACCAGGAGGTGCAGGATGGGTACCCCGTGAGCTTCGACTGTGTGGTGACGGGCCAACCTGTGCACAGTGTTCGCTGGTTCAAGGACGGGAAGTTGCTGGAGGAGGATGACCACTACATGATCAATGAGGACCAGCAGGGTGGCCACCAGCTCATCATCAGTGCTGTGGTGCCCACAGACATGGGCGTCTATCGCTGCCTGGTGGAGAACAGCGTGGGCGTCTCCTCTACCAAGGCTGAGCTCCGAGTGGAGCGTGAGTGCACTCTGGGGGTCTGTGTTACCAGGGTGGGGATGAGAGTCTCCTGAGCAGGGCTGGAAGAGTGATCCAGGGCTCTGGTCTTAGACCAGATAGGAGTTAGGGCCTCCAGGTCTTAAGCTGGTGGAGACTTCCCTTGAGCCAAGCTCAAGGCCACAGTTCCCCCGGGAGCCCAATGGTGGAGGGTGGAGGTCTCTTGTGTCTGCCGAAGGCCTCCAGGCTGGGGAGACCAGGAAGGTGTGGAAGAGGAACCAGGGGAGCCCAGCTGCTCAGCCACTGCCTTGGGGCTGCTCTGGAGCCCTGGCTATTGCTGCAGGAGACTCTTGGGCATGCGGGTGGCTGCTGCCACAGAGTGTCAGGACACTTGCTCTTTGTTTAGATTCCTGATGGTGCTCATGGGCCTGGGATCTCCTGGGTGTTGAGGGTTTCTGTTGTTCTAATGAGGTGACTCTTGCAGGGTCCCTGTAGCCTTGGTGGGCAGGCTGTCCAGGAAGACCAAGCTTTGACAGGAAGCCTGGAAAGGGCCCCACCCCATCCACTGAGGATGGCATGTGACATAGCTGGAGTAGGGTGCCCAGGCTGTGGGCCTCAGGGAACTTCGGCCTGATGGAAACAGAGGTGCTGGCAGGGGCTGTGCCCACCACAGCTTGCCCGACATGATCTCACATCTGGCTGCTCCTGAGGTGTCCTTAAGTCACCTTCAGCCTAGGCAACAGGACCCTTGGTTGGCTCTGTGAGCTGCCCTGGCAGGTTAACCCTGCCCCAGGGAGACCATGGGTCCTGATTTATATCCACTGGGTCCACCCCAGCGAGGAGCCTGGGCTTCTGACTAGCCGCTGAAGCAGGTTGTCTTGGGGCCTGACCTGTCCCCAGGCAAACAGGGTCAGAGCTGAGCTGGGCTAGAGGACATGCAGCTGGCAGGTGCCCTGGCCACAGAACTGCTGCTGGTGTGTGTGGGGTCGTGGTGGAGGCTCCCCTGCATACAGGCATGCTTGGAGCTGTGGCATGGTGGGCACTGATGGCTGGTCTCCTTCCAGAGCTGAAAGAGCTCTTCACGTGTTCCTGATTCCTGACTGCATCAGAGGCATGACCTCGGTCTTTCCCTTTCTTGGCCATGTACTTGGGGGCACCGTGTCTGGCCTGATGAAGGCTAGGGTCTCTGCTCTTTCTTGACTGCTTGGGCTTCGCCACACTTATGCAAGTGCTGCCTGAATGTGAGTCATAAAGACTCACATGTGTGCTTTCTTCTGGAAACTTGGTGGTAGCTCTTAAGTTGAGGTCTTTGATTCCCTTGGAGGGAATTTGTGAGTGTGAGGTAAGGCTTCAAGTTCACTCTTGCTCAACACCATTTGTAAAAGACTATTTTCTTCCATTTTGTTGTCTAAGAAATCTTTTAAAGTCCCCCAATTTTACCTGAACGTCACTGAGAACGTGGCAAGAAGGGCCAGGGGTCTCAGCTGCCATTCAGCTCCCACTGGCCCTAGGCCCAGGGCCACACCTCCCAACCATCCTGCTGGGGTAGTGTCTCAGCATGGGCACTCTGGGGACTCTCGCTTGGCCCACAGTGGTGGAAGTCCAGCTTGTTGCCCCTTCTTGGTCAGAAATCCAAGTCTCTTTCTCTTGGTTTTGAGGCTTGTGTCTCCAACCTCTCGTGCCCTGGTAGGATGGAACCAGAAGGTTCTGCCACTGTCCCTGTCTGCTGTTCCTGGAGACTCAGGTCATATGACGTTTTGTGCTGGGCCTAAGAGGCTTGCAGTTAGTTATGGGTGTGGAAGAACGAGGCTGGGAACAGCAGGGGTGGGCAGGCCCAGGAGGGCGCGTCCCCCTGAAATCCCAAAGTCCTGAGCCTCCTCCACTCACTTTTCCTCCCCAGTGACCAGCACAGACTACGACACTGCCGCAGACGCCACGGAGACCTCATCCTACTTCAGTGCCCAGGGATACCTGTCTAGGTGGGGCCACACAGACAGCGGCCCAGGGCCTCCCGGGAAGTGGTGATCTGGGCTGGGTGGCTTAGATTGACTTTCCCAAGCCTGCAGCTTTCAGTCAGACCCTGGCCGTTTCTGTCCCTCTGCCCCTCCACTCAGCAGACAGGGAACCTCAAACCCATCCACCTCTGACCTTCACCCCGTGGGCCCTCCCGCCTGGACCCTCAGCCTGCTCCACTTTATGGCTACCCCCTTATTTGTCTTTTTTGCCAGCCGGGAGCAAGAGGGAACCGAATCAGATGAGGGGCAGCTGCCCCAGGTGGTGGAGGAGCTGAGGGACCTCCAGGTGGCCCCTGGTACATGCCTGGCCAAATTTCAGCTCAAGGTGAAAGGTAGGGTGCTGGGGAGTGGGCACCGTAGCTGGAGGGAGGCCAGGAGCTGTCTCCCGTTGGTTACACATGGGAAGGGCCTGACCAGTGGAGGTCAGGAGGTCATGTGTGCCTGCTGCTGGGCAACAGGAGGCTGCCACCCCACCCCCACACCAGAGGCTGGCTGGCCTCTGAGCAACCTCTTTTCTGGGCCTTTGTCTGTCTCCCATCGAAAGAGTATAGTGCCCATTGAGAATGGTCCTGTGCTGACCACTCTCCTCCATGGGGTAGGCTACCCAGTCCCCAGATTGTACTGGTTCAAAGACGGCCAGCCCCTGTCTACATCAGCCCACATTCGCATGGCTGACAAGAAGACACTGCACACCCTGGAGATCGTCTCTGTCACCCGGGAGGACGCTGGCCAGTATGCGGCCTATATCAGCAATGCTGTTGGTGCTGCCTACTCATCTGCCCGGCTGCTGGTCCGAGGTGTGTGCCCTGAAGGAGTGAGCAGTGCCACATGTACTGCATGCCAGGCCCCATCAGGCTGGGCCCAGCCCATTGCCCCTATGCACAGTGGCACAGATGGCAGAATTGCCCCACAGGAGCGGGTGCCCAGTGGGGCTTGGACACCCTGAGTGATGAGCAGGCTCTTGGGGGAAGCAGATGAACACTGGGCCCAGCAGACCCGCACAAAGCCCCAGTGGCAGCTCTGACAAGAAAACTCCTGTGTCCTTATTTTCCCAAACGTTCTGAGCACTGACAGCTGACTCCCAGTTTGACCCATACTGGTCCTGCGGATAGACTGTTGCTGGGTCCTCCTCCTGCCTCTCAGGGTGGAGCCCCAACTGCCATCTCCCAGTGCCCATGTGGTTCCAGGCAGGGCCCCAGACTCCCAGTGGGCACAGGGAGGGTGGGGATGTCACACGGATGTACACTGGAGTGTGAGTTCTTTGGCCTCTTGGCCAAGGTTTCAGGCAGGGTAATGGACCTTTGACCATGGGTGGGGCCATGCCCAGGTCCCCCCACTGGGCAGTAGGACCAGGACCTTCCCACGTGTAGGGAAGCAAGGGAATCTGTCCGTGCTGCACATCTGACTCCCTCTGCACTTTTCAGGTCCTGATGAACCAGAAGAGAAGTCAGCATCAGGTGAGATGGCCCTGTGGGCAGACAGAGGCTGGGTGGATTGTGGGCATGAGGCCAGAGTGGACCAGCCCTGGGCCTGGTAGTGGTGGAGGTGCAGGAAGAGGGCTCTCTGGGGCCACAGGCACAGGCCGCAGAGAACTACCTGGGGTTCCCAGAACAAGGACATCAGGACATGGGAGCTGAAGGAGGGGTGCCGGGTGTCCCCATGGCTGTCCTTGCTCTCCCAGATGTGTGTGAGCAGTTGGTGCCACCCCACATCCTGGAGAGGTTCACCCCCAAGAAAGTGAAGAGGGGCTCCAGCATCACATTCTCGGCGAAGGTGGAAGGTGGGCATCCTCACTCCCCGGAGAAAGAGCACCCCCCCAGGGCCCCCATGCCACCCTCCCATGGGTCGCCCATGCCACCCTCCCACAGGCCACCCATGCCACCCTGCATGGCCTCCTGCTCCACCCCTCATATCACTCTGGCCAAGCACCCTCTTCTGGAGGCCCATAGCCAGTGGGACTGTGTACCCACTGAGCCCTCTCCTGCCCACAGGATGCCCAGCCCCCACCATACACTGGCTCAAGGAGGAGGCCGAGAGAGGCGTTCTGTGGATTGGCCCCAACACCCCAGGCTACACTATGGCCAGCTCTGCCCAGCAGCACAGCCTGGTCCTGCTAGATGTGGGCCGGCAACACCAGGGCACCTACACGTGCATTGCCACCAACGCCGCTGGCCAGGCCCTCTGCTCTGCCAGCCTGCATGTCTCAGGCCGTGAGTAGGGAGCCTGGGTGTGGTGAGGGACCAGCTTGGGATGTATGGCCTTCACCCACCTGTGATCCTTCTCCTGCAGAGCCCAAGAGCAGTCTGGGCCCAGTGGTGCAGGCCAGTTTGGCCTGGAACCTCAGCTCTGCCTGCATGGTGTACAGATGGCCTGCGGGCCCTGCCCAGAGCCCTCTGTTCAGCCCCTCTGAGGGATGGTGCTTGGAGGGCAGGCCTGTCCCCCAACCCCATGGGTGACCAAGTGCTGAGAGTGGACAGGGAGGTGGGCTTAGGCATAGACCCTTGCCAGGGCTTCTTAGGGACAGTGCAGGCAGGGCCCCCAGGGTGGTCTAGATGTCCTGGGTAGGGGTCCCAGCCCAGGACTCAAGGTGTCGGAGTACAGGACTGGTCCTGACAGCTCCCCTGGATCTCTGGACAGTGCCCAAGGAGGAGGAGCAGGAGAAGATGAAGGAGGCTCTCATTTCTACCTTCCTACAGGGGTGAGTGGGTGCCCTGACTGACTTACCCAGGGGGCTAGGGTGGTGTAGCCCTGTGGGTGGCCACCCCCTTCCCTGTGCAGCTTCTCCACACTGTAAAATGAAGTTTCTATGGGCCCCGTCTGGTGTGGAGCCCTTGATTGTGGTGTCCTGGCCCCTAGGCCCCCTCTGTGGGGAGCAGAGTGGTGGGTCCAAGCTGGGCTTGCAGGACACCCCTCCTCCCCTCAGGACCACCCAAGCCATCTCAGCACAGATGTCAGAGTCTGCTGGTCTCACCGGCCTTGCTGGGCAGAGGAAAGGTATGTCCGGGTTGGGTGCAGGGGGTGCCGCCCTTTGGACCTGAGCAGCCTGGGCTCTGGGCAGGTCCCTGCCCTCTCATGGCCAGCTCCCAGCTCTGGTTGGAGTCAGAGCTGTTCTGACCTCTGTGGTCAGGGGGCCCAGGCCCAGTGGGCTATGTGGAGGTTTGGGTTCCAGATGTTAAGAAGAGCCACAAAGTCACCTCGGCCCCCACAGCCCCAACCCCGCCTCAAGCCTGATGCCAGGCTGGACCCTGCCCAGCGCTGTCCTCAGCTCCCTCACCATCTGCCTGTAGCCCTGCCTGCCACCTGCTGCCTCTTAGCTGTGCTTGCCGTTCTCTGGCCACTTGCTGCCTCTTCTGTCCAGACCCGCTCCCTTCATTCTCATCCCTGGTCACAGGCTCTGCATCCTGCTGACCTCACTGGTCTCTTCCTGCTGGCACCACCTCATGGTCTCCCTGCCAGGGCCTGGCCTCCTGCTCACCGTCAGCCCCTAGGAGAATTGCAGTGAACTTTTGGGGGAAGCATGACCCCACAGTGTTGCGTTTGTTCCCCCAGGGGAGGCCCTGGTAGCTGAGGAGGCCCATGGCCACCTGTCCCTCGCTAAGGTGGGCACAGAGGAATTCCTACAGAAACTCACCTCCCAGATCACTGAGATGGTGTCGGCCAAGATCACACAGGGTGAGGGGGCCAGGATGGGCATCCAGGGTCCCCAGGGGAGGCTGGGACCCTGTGTCCTCGCATGGGGCCTAGCTAGGACTCTGCGCCTGGGAGCCCTGGAGACTGGCTGGGTGGTAGGCAGTAGGGGGACAGCCTTCCAGGGACATCACAACCCTTGTGTTCACCCAGCCAAGCTGCAGGTGCCTGGAGGTGACAGTGATGAGGAGTCCAAGACTCCGTCTGCCTCCCCCCGGCATGGCCGGTCGCGGCCCTCTTCCAGCGTCCAGGAGTCATCCTCGGAGTCAGAGGATGGGGACTCCCGAGGAGAGGTGGGTGGGCTGGGACCCTTGGGAACAGGGCTGAAGAGACGATGGGAGGCTGCAAGGGCCTGGTGCTACCAAGGGAGGGGCATCACCCCCAGAGACACCAAGGGACACCAGAGGTTGGAGCAGAGGGCAGGGTCTCTGCACGTGGGTTCCTGCAGAGCACTACCTCTGATGTCCCTCTCACTGCCATCTGTGGAGAGTGCACCTTTGCCTCCAGAGCCCACCACCTCTTGGGTTGCAGGGGGCAGTGGGCAGCAAGGCGCTGTGAGCAACCACAGTCTAGGCGCCCATCCACGTGGGCAGGAGCCAGCCCTCTCACTGCCATCTGTGCAGAGTGACCCTGGGGGCTCCTGCCCTGTGGCCCTGGACTGGGTACCTCCTCGGCCCCTGGACTCAGCACCCTCCCCTCTGTGCTCTTGGGGGTTTTAGGGGGTTGGGAGAACCTCTCCCTCCTCAGAGGTGGGGGGCCATGGGGGGCCTTGGCAGGCCTCACCCCTCTGGCCCCAGGATTTAGGCCCATTTCTCTTTATCAGATCTTTGATATCTACGTGGCCACGGCCGACCACCTACCCCTGGGGGCTGAGCAGGATGTCATCACACTGCGGGAAGGCCAGTATGTGGAGGTCTTGGACTCAGCCCACCCGCTGCGCTGGCTTGTGCGCACCAAGCCCACCAAGTCCAGCCCCTCCAGGCAAGGCTGGGTGTCACCAGCCTACCTGGACAAGAGGCTCAAGGTATGGTAGTCCGGAGCTGGGGGAGGGTGCCAAGGCCCTGGGATCCTGGCCCTTCGCCAGAGAACCCTGGAAGTAAGGGACAGGAGCCCGGTGGCCACAGAGGAGGTGGAACAAACTGGTGCCCTGGGACAAACTCCTGTTTCTCAACAGCTGTCTCCTGAGTGGGGGCCCAGTGAGGCCCCCGAATTCCCCGAGGCCGTGTCCGAGGATGAGTACAAGACCAGGCTGAGGTATGTGTTGGGGAGGGTTGAGGGTGGAGCCACAGCTGGCTGCTGGGCCTCAAGGGCCAGCTGGCGTTCTGCCCTGCTTCTTCATGGGGGACCTGTGCTTGCTGAAGCTGTGTGAGCCTCCTTAGGTCACGGTCCTGCCCCTGGTGTCTGCAGCTGTGCCCTCCCAGAGCCTCGTGCGGGAGGGCTTCCTGGGGAAGAAGTGGTGCCCTTGCTCCACCACCTACCCACTTTCTGAAGCTTGGTGACAGGCTCCTGATCACAGGAACCCCGTTTAACTGCAGTGCAAGGGAGCAAGCTCTCCATGTGTCCCTAGTCCCCATGTGGAGACTAGGGACAGTGGGAGCAGGGCAGCTGCTGGGCACCCCCTGATGCCACTCTTCCGCCAGCTCTGTCATCCAGGAGCTGCTGAGCTCAGAGCAGACCTTCGTGGGTGAGCTTCAGTTCCTCCAAAGCCACTACATACAGCAACTGGACCGTGCTCCCCGAGCACCAGCAGCCGTGGCCAGCCAGAAGGCAGTCATTTTTCGCAATGTGCAGGACATCAGTCGCTTCCACAGCAGGTAGGCAAGGCCACACACATGCATGTGAGGTGCACGCACAGCTGTGGGTCAGGCCTCGTGGAGGGTGACACTCAGCAGCTGGGGTAGGAACTCGATTTACCCATGGGCACATCCCACTTGTGTGATGCCCCAGTGACAGACGCTCGCCATATGGGTTGAAGGCTGCAGAATACCTGCCACCCATGAGCACTCACACAGGCCCATGTGCATGCACATGAATGTACACGGGCACATGGGAAGTCCCATGTGCACACCACATATGCTCACGCACCCAGCCTCAAATGTGCGTGCACATGTGCTTGATATGTGTGTGCACATAGTGTACATGTGTGCACACATACATATGTGAATCCTGTACAAAAATGTGCATACATGCTGGATACACATAGATATGTGCACTCACATGCATGCTGATCTCCATGCACGTGCACTCTTGCACACTCACACAAGCATTTGAGTGCATGTGTGTGCCATGTGCACATCCACAGACACATTCAGGCAAACACATGCACACATATTATACACACATGCCACACATGCATGGTCACATCTGCACACTTGTGTATACATGCACAGTCACATGCATGCACACATGCACCCACACACGTGCACATGTACATGCATGTACCCACATATACATGCTCACATACTACACATCTGCACACTCGTGGGCAAGTGTACATACCCATGCACTTCTGTACGTGCCCACGTGTCTGCACACCCAGCTTAGTATACTCAATCTCACAGGCCCAGAACCCACTCCTGGGCAAGAACCATAGCCTCTCAAGGAGAGGGCCCAGGACTGGGCTATGAGCTGTGCCTGACCCTGTCCCTGACCCTGTCCCTCTCTGTGGCAGCTTCTTGCAGGACCTGCAGCGCTGTGACACAGATGACGATGTGGCCATGTGCTTCATCAAGAACCAGGAAGCCTTTGAGAAGTACCTGGAGTTCCTGGTGGGCCGTGTGCAGGCAGAGTCTGTGGTTGTCAGCACGCCCGTCCAGGAGTTCTACAAGGTGCCTGTGCCTGGCTCCATGGAGTTGGCCACCGGGCTCCTCCCTGGCTGCTCCCAGGCCTAGTGCTGGCCTTGACTCCCACCAGAAAACTCACTGACCTGAAAGTCCCCTGAGGCTTAGCCCTTGTCTGTGCTCATGGCCTTAGTTCATATTCCCTAATTTCTTCCCCCACAGTCCCCAGGGCCCCTTGAGCCTTGTAGCTCTGTGCTCCTGGGCTGGCCACTTCACTGCCCAAGTTCTGTGCATGCCTCCGGCTAGATGGTAACACAGCCATTGTCCAGGTTCAGGGCCAGGTGTGAGAGTGCCCCTGAGATGTCCTCTACTGTCAGGATGCCCTAACTGGGGCTGTGCTTTCTTGCCCGAAACCCGCCCTGTGGTGCCTACAGAAATGCGCTGAGGAAATGCTGTCCGCTGGGGACCCCTCGCAGCCACCCCCACCCCCACTGCAGCACTACCTGGAGCAGCCGGTGGAGTGGGTGCAGAAGTACCAGGCTCTGCTCAAGGTGGGAAGCCCTGTCCTGCCCCAGCCTTGAATATCCAGGCCAGGCCTTGGGGCTGAAGCCGTCTGGGTCCTGACCCTTGGTCCGCCTCAGGAGCTGATCCGCAACAAGGCCCGGAACCGGCAGAACTGCGCCCTTCTGGAGCAGGCCTACGCAGTCGTGTCAGCGCTGCCCCAGCGTGCTGAGAACAAGCTGCATGTGTCCCTCATGGAGAACTACCCCGGCACCCTGGAGGCCCTGGGGGAGCCCATCCGCCAGGTGGGGGGACTTGCGTCTGCTGCCATGTGGTGGGGTGTGGCTTTTGTGGGTGCTGGGCTCATAGATGACCCTGGGGTCTGCGCCCAGGGATGGGGCCAGGCAACCACAGTCCAACCACATCTACTCATACCCCAGGGCCACTTCATTGTGTGGGAGGGCGCACCAGGGGCCCGCATGCCTTGGAAGGGCCACAATCGCCATGTCTTCCTGTTTCGGAACCACCTGGTGATCTGCAAGCCCCGACGAGACTCGCGCACCGACACCTTCAGCTATGTGTTCCGGAATATGATGAAGGTCTGTGGTGCCAGGGGCTGGGGGTGTCATGCAGGCCAGTGGAGGTTTCCCTGTTCCTGGGCTCCAGGGTGGCCACTGGAGCAGAACTTGCCATTGTTCTGGGGTGACCTGGGCATGGCCCTACTGGACCCTGTCTGTCTGGGGATGCTTAGCTCTGTCCTCCCACTAATGTTGCACCCCTCAACAGTTAAGCAGCATCGACTTGAACGACCAGGTGGAAGGAGACGACCGTGCCTTCGAGGTGTGGCATGAGCGGGAGGACTCTGTGCGCAAGTACCTGCTGCAGGCGCGCACAGTCATCATCAAGCACTCCTGGGTGAAGGAGATCAGCGGCATCCAGCAGCGCCTGGCCCTGCCTGTGTGGCGTGAGTGTCCCTGGTGCTGTGCTGGGGTGGGGACCTGAACATCACTTAGATGCCCAGAGGGCTGCACCCAGGCCGGGCACGTGGGCATGGGTTGTTTTTTGCACTGGTGGCTTGGTTCTCCCCTTGTTCAGATCTAGCTGAGGGACTGGTGGCTTTGGCCTCCCAGGGAGCCCCAGAGCAGGTGTTGAGCTGATCCTAACTCAAATGGGGGACACAAAGGGATGTAGTGGGGACACGGCATAGCTCCAGACTTGGGGTATCTGACCAGGTCATGTTTGGGTGTGATGGTCTTGCACCTTGGTCTGTCCCTGCCTCGTGCAGCCACACCCAGCTTAGTCAGTAACCAGGCCCTTGGATGTGGGGCCACTGCTGTTGTTGGGGGCAATTTGCCAGGGTGCACCCAGGGGACATAGGCCTGACATCCCACCCTCAGAGTCCTCAGACCCCCACATGTGTCCTCAGGTCCTCCGGAATTTGAAGAGGAACTGGCTGACTACACGGCTGAGCTGGGGGAAACTGTAAAGCTGGCACACCCAAGCCTATTGTCAGCTGGTACAAAGGTACCTGCCAGGGCCTACAGACTGATCCTTCACAGGAACCCCCACCAGGGGTGGGCCGCACGGGGGCTGAGGACAGCATGGGGTCTGGTCAGTGGGCTGGGCATGGGGAACAAGAGACAGTCCAGGCCTGTTCAAGGGCAAACATCCTGGGGATGGACAGTGAACAGGTGGTGCCATGGCCACCCTGGGGAATGAGCAGGGTGAGGAGTCAGCACAGGGCCGAGACAGACATGCCTGAGGGCAGCCGAGAGAGCACCAGGACCACAGAGGGGGCCACAGGCAGGCACCTGGGTGCAGGAGAGGCCTGTGAGCTTAATGGGCCAGGAAGGGTGCTGATCACACTGCACCTTCAGGGTCACGGAGCACAGGCCTTACATGGCTCAGGGATGGGAGCTGCCAAGGTCAAGGGAGGTCAGGTGTCTCCCAGGCCTGTCTCAATTGACACTGCCACAGGATTGGGGTCCTGAGACCATCCTCACTTCCTGCACCACCATAGGCTTGGGGTCCTGAGACCACTCTCACTTCTGACGTCCAGTTCACTGGTCCCCAAGGTTGCCTTCAGGTTCAGTGATTCACCAGAAGGTCTTGGAGTTCAGAGCTATTATGCTCAGGGTTAGCATAAAGACAAGACTGCAGCCCCTGAGAAAAAAGAAGAGCACTTCGGGAGGGTCCAATGTCACCACTTATGAGCTGCCAGCCTCCCGCTCCCAGTGCAGTGAGGAAGAGCACCTTCTCCTCCCAGTGACACCTGAGAACCCAAACAGACCTATGCCAACCAGGAGGCTTAATGAGACTTGACGTCAGCATTTGTCACTGGAACTCTGTCAGACCTGCATGGCTGACCGCTCATGTGGCTGACCTCAGGCTCTAGTCCTCCTGAAGTCAAGATTAATGGCCTGAAGCCCACTATGAATCTCACATTAGCATAGAAGACAACATGGAGCTCCACTAGGAAGCTCATTGTTAGTGTAGACACCAGTGTGGCCTGGGTCATCCATCAGGAATCTCCTCATTGGTGTAGATGCCAGTGTGGCCCAGGAATCTCGTTATTGCCATAGACACCAGCGTGGCCCTAGTCATCCACTGGGAATCTCGTCAAAGGTGTAGACACCAGCATGGCCCAGGTCACCCACAGGAATTTTGTCATTGGCATAGATGCCAGCATGGCCTGGGTCACCTACTAGGAATCTTGTTGGCGTAGATGCTGGCTTGGCCTAGAGCATCCATCAGGAATCTCATTATTGGTAGAGATGCCAGCATTGCCCTGGTCACCCACCAGGAATCTCATCATTGGCATAGAAGCCTTCGTGGCCTGGAGCATCCTCCAGGAATCTGTTCATTGGTGTAGACACAGCATGGCCTGGGTCACCTACTAGGAATCTCATCATTGGCATAGACACTGGCATGGCCTGGGTTACCTACTAGGAATCTCGTCGTTGGCATAGACACTGGCATGGCCTGGGTCACCTACTAGGGATCTCCTCAATGGCATAGACACAGAATGGCCTGAGAATCCCCCCAGGAATCTCATTGTTGGCATAGATGCTGGTGTGGCCCAGGTCACCTACTAAGAGTCTCCTCATTGGCATAGATGCCAGTATGGCACGGGTCACCCACCAGGAATCTCCTAGTTGGTGTAGAGGCTAGCATGGGCCAGAGCCTCTTCCATGAATGCCATTGTAAAATAGAGTGTCCAGTCTGGCCCTGAGCCACAAACCCCTAGGCTAGCCCATCTGTTGTGGCCCAAGGTTCCAGAAAATCCGAGGCTCTTCCCTGGCAGACTGTTCTCGGGTCCCGAGGCACCTTGCTGGTGCCAGGGATCAACATGATTCCTTTGGGCAGCACGGAGCATTGACTACATGGAAACCTCATGGTCTTGTGAGCAGCAGGGGGCATGGTTCAGATCTGTCATCTGTCACCTTGGCTGTAGTGCCAAGGGCCTGCTTAGGGACATGGCATCATGTTGGTGGTGGCCATGGTTGCATCCTGGATGCATTTTGAAGGCAGAGCCAGCCAGATTTGCTGATGGGTTGCATGGGGTGTGTGGAAGAGAGATGGCATCCAGGGAGCAGCACAGGGGTTGTGGACAGCAGAGGCCACTGGTCCTATTCACAGAGGTGGGGCAGACCCACAGGGAGGCAGGCTGGTACATTCTGAGCTGGGCAGGGAGGAAAGAAACCCAGATTTGTGAGGTTTTGAAGAATCCAGGTGCCCATTGGGCTCCAGGTGGTTATGGAGGGGATAGCTTGAGAATAAATCTAGAGCTTAGGAGAGATGTCTGGCTGGAGGTGAGAGATGGCAGGCAGGTCCTTGGCATACAGTGTGTCTGAAACTATGGGTCAGGTCTAGTGCACAGCCCTCAAAACAATTCCAGCAGCTCAGGAGACTGAGACAGGAGGATGCAAGTTTAAAGCAGCCTCAGAAACCTAGCAAGGCCCTAAGCAACTTAGTAAGACCCTGTCTCTAAATAAAATGTAGAAAGGGCTGGGGATGTGATTCAGGCCCTTGGGTTCAATCCCTGATGAGAGAGAGAGAGAGAGAGAGAGAGAGAGAGACTGAGGTCAGTTTGAATGTGGAATGAGTGTGAAGAGATGAGGTTCAGGCTTCAAGGCTTGGGATCTGGGATTCACAGAGTCAGAGAGGTGAGGAACATAAGTGAAGGGGCGGCAAGCCAGAGAGATGGGAGGGACCCCAGGAAGCTAGCGAGGAAGGGCGGCCAGGCAGAGAGGGCCCAGGAGTGCCCAGAGCTCTGGCCAGCCCCCAAAACAATGAATGAGTCCAGCTTCCCTTTCCTGGGTGATGAGGCTAGCAAGCTGCCATGTCAGTGGGCTTCAGTTTAGCTAGACCATGCGAACCCAAGCCCATGAGTGGAGACCCTTGGATCCAGATTCTCATGGAGTCAGTTGCCTTGCATCAGGGAGTGGAGTGGAGAGCGGAGCCCACCCTGCCCTTGGGGGACATCCACTCATTCAGGAAGCTCTCTTCCTTTTGATGAATGCGGCTGGGCAGCCCTTATCTCTTGTTCCTCAGGGAGTCCTATTGGCCTATCCCTGAGTGGAAGATCACAAGGCCTCACTGGGTTGGGCATCTGGTTTCCTCCAAAGCCCCACTGCATGCTGAGAGCCGATTTTCAAAAGTGGTATCTGACAGCCATGTCTGGCAGGGGATAAGTCCCAGACCCAGGGGACGCTTCACTCATCAAGGGCTCTAGCCGAGAAACGGTCTGTCTCAGGAACGTGCGACGTGTCTTGGTCTGTTTCCTGATGTGCCAACAAGACACCTGAGTCTGGGTTACTTATAAAGTGAAGAGATTGTTTGCAGATTGAAAGTCCAAAGGGCATGGTGCCATCTGGTGGGGTTCCCCTTGGTGGCCTCATGACTTCGTGGGAGTCTTGCCAGGGGAAAGGAGCAGTTGCAGTGACAGGAAGAGAGGGGCTCAGGACCAGGCTGGCTTTTATAGCAGCTTGCTGACCTCTGGAGACCAGCACCCATCCCTTCCCAAGTCAGTGCCCTCAGTGACTGATTTCAGTTCTGCCGGACCCCACCTCTCAGGAGGGCAGCGCTCCCAGGGCACCCCATTCAGAGCCACTCCATCCAGAGCTGCTGGGCTTGCATGACCTATGTATGTGCCTACCACCTGGGGCCACGGGGGCAGCAAGTGGATAGAGCTGGTGGTGATCACTCTAGCGGCCAGCTCCCTTTGGCCATTTCTGCTGGCCATACAAGGCCATCAAGTTGCGATTCATCTTCTCATTACCTTGGCCGCCTCTGTGTTATAGCAAGGCCTGGCACTTCCTCTGCCAGCCACGCAAAGGCTGGGAAGTTGGGGTGTGGCGTCCACGCTCTACTGCCAGGTCTTTGCGTGGAGCTGTCCCAGCTTAGCTGGTTAACTGTCAAACCAAATGGCCATGCCACTTGCAGCAGCCCCTGGGTCAACAAGGGCACATTGCACTAGTGGCCTCAGGAAGACCAGCAGGATGCCTGGCTCCCCCTGAGCAGAAGGCTGGTGCTAAGGGTCCACCATGTGTGAACTCAGAGTCACACGCAGTTTCAGGCCAGAGTTCAGATGCAGACATTATCGCCATGGCACCCAGAGGTCCCTGTCCACAACTGGGTGTCCTGGTGCCTGTGTCCAGCAGAGCCATGGAAATCTGAGTTCCTTCTCGAAGCCCCCTGCAGATTGGATGGGTAGAAGGGCCCTCCATCCCTCTGCATGCTGTGATGAGGGACCAGGTGTGGGTGGGAGGGAAGGGGTGTTAGGCAGTGGATTATGTAGCTGTAGGCTTGGTGGGATTGAGTGAGAATGGGCCCATAGCCAGGGAGCTGGGCATGATCAGCACATGGGAGGTCCGCAGGGAGTCACACTGGGGTGGTGGGGCTACCACGGACTTAGCTGTCCATGTGGATGTCTTCTGTCAGGTTCAGGTCTTTCCACCTGGCCCTGCCTCTAGCTAATGTCCAAGGTGGACATAGAGACACAGAGACAGAGGTCTGGGCCACACCAGAGAGAAAGAGAGAGAAACAGAGACAGACCCAGAGAGGTGCAGGCCAGCCCCAGCCTCTCATCCACCGGGGCAGGCTTACAAGGTCCCTGCTCGACGACAGCCCTCACTCCTCCCTTCTAGATGGGAAGCCAGTGGAAGTGGACCCTCACCACATCCTCATCGAAGACCCAGATGGCTCCTGCACCCTCATCTTGGACAACCTGACTGGGGTCGACTCTGGCCAGTACATGTGCTTTGCGGCCAGTGCCGCTGGCAGTGCCAGCACCCTGGGAAAGATCCTGGTGCAAGGTGAGCCTGGAGGCCCGTGGGGCAGGGAGACACCCTGACCAAGCCCACCACGTGGCTCTGGTGGATGGGTGGAAGGGCCCTCCATCCCTCTGCTTGCTGTGATGAGGGACTGGGTGTGGGTGGGAGGGAAGGGCAGGCAGGCAGGCATGTGGGGGTGGAAGCCCTATGTGGTCATGGGCTCACTTAGGGCTCAGGAAGGAATGTGGGGGCTCAGACACCCCCAGCTCCATCAGAGTGGCTCCCTGTCTCTCTCCACCCTGCAGTCCCCCCACGGTTTGTGAACAAGGTCCGGGCCTCGCCCTTTGTGGAGGGAGAGGATGCCCAGCTCACCTGCACCATTGAAGGCGCCCCACACCCTCAGACCAGGTGGGCCAGCACATGGTGGGGCAGCAGGGGAGGGGCTTCAGGCTCTTGTCTGCAACACAAGGGTTGTGCAGCTGTACGGGGCTGGGCACAGTGACTGTCTGATCACTGAAGAGAGGGCATTGTGGGGCTGAGACCCACTGGGCATGGGGCCTCTGCCACAAGATAGCATGGCCAAGCTGGATGTGGACATCCACAGGGTGGGTTCACCAAGGACTGTAGAATCTGGGCCAGGGCAGCGGGTCTGCAGCACAGGGAATGTCACACCCTGCCTCATGGACTCTTGGGACGGGTTCTAGGTGGTACAAAGATGGGGCCCTGCTGACTGCGGGCAACAAGTACCAGATGCTGAGTGAGCCCCGCAGCGGCCTGCTGGTGCTTGTGGTCAGAGCAGCTGGCAAGGATGACCTGGGACACTATGAATGCGAGGTAAGACGGGTGGGCAAGGGGCCTCATGGCCAGCTGTCCACTAGGGCTTGACAAGGGAAGGGCCTGGGCCCTTGGCACAGGCCCAGAGACACCAGGCCACTGTCACCCATCATCCCCAACCCACCACACCATGTCTGGCCTTGCTCCTCTTCCACACGAGGCTGAGCCCTGCCACCTGCCATTGTTCCCACCCTCTCAAAGAAGCCCTTTGGTTTTTGCCTTTCTAGGGAACCCAGTGCTGACCTCAACTTTCATCCATTTATGTAAAAAGTAGTGTTAGTTTCCACCTTTTCCTGGTGTCACATAGGTGGGACCCTACAGAGGGAAGAGCTGCCCTGTCCCTGTTCATTGTCCGGAGGCCCAAGGCTGGGGCTCCTGAAGGCAAGGCCCAGTCTGAGCCTCTGGTCTTCAGGGCCTGTCCTGGCACACAGTGACATTGAGCAGGTGTGTGCCCGCTACAGGGCCCCCAAGACCCCCAGGCTCCAGTCTCTGGCTCTTGTCTAGAGGCCAGCCTCCTGCATGTGGGCCCCACATGCAAGTTCCAGGAGGCAGGGAGACCCAGCCAGCTCTGCACTTCAGGGGCTCAGAGCCACACACGGCCAGCAGCCATCTGCACAGCGCAAGATGCCTGGGCGAGGCCCTGGCTGGGAGCCCTGTCCCCTTTGGGGGACACAGTCTCAGTGGGGACCTCAAACTAAAGACCACCAGAGTGGACAAGAGACAGCTAGGTCCCTTGAGGATAGGGGTCCTGAGTGGTTTCTGTCCATCCTGCAGCTGGTGAACCGGCTTGGCTCCACTCGTGGTGGTGGGGAGCTGTACATGCAGAGCCCTGTGCTGCCGGCCTGGGAGCAGCGCCACAGGGAGCAGACTGTGGCTGCCATAGAAGGTAGGTGCCACCGAGCCTGTTGCCCATGCTGCCTAGGTGGGTCCTCAGGCTTGAGCCTTGTGTCACAGCTGCACAGCCAGCCAGGACTGGGGGGCAGCAGACCCACCATGTCTCAGAGCGGGTGCACTTCCTGCAGGGGTGGCTGGGCAGGCATTTTGGGCAGATGACCTGGCTAGAAGAGGAGGCTGCGGGGAGGAGACCAGAGGCTGCAGGCCACGTGGTCTCAGAACCTGTGGGGCAGGCGGAGGTGGCCAGGAACCCGGAATGAGCGCTGGAGAGGCTGCTTTGTGGTGGGGAAGTGTGAGCCCTGCCCCTGGCCTGCAGGATAACCCCCCTCTGACCCAGGGCAGCCTTCCTGGCAGTGGTCACACAGGCCTCCTGCAGGCAGCAGCTGGGATGGGCTGCACTTCTAGAGAAGGGGGTTTCCCCCTGAGGGCAGAGGCAGGACAGTAGGACATCTGGGGAAGGGCGTCTACACTGAGGGCAGAGGGCAGGACAGTAGGACGTCTGGGGAAGGGCATCTACACTGAGGGCAGAGGCAGGACAGTAGGACGTCTGGGGAAGGGTGTCTCCACTGAGGGCAGAGGCAGGACAGTAGGATGTCTGGGGAAGGGGCATCTCCACTGAGGGTAGAGGGCAGGACAGTAGGACATCTGGGGAAGGGGCATATACACTGAGGGCAAAGGGCAGGACAGTAGGACGTCTGGGGAAGGGCGTCTACACTGAGGGCAGAGGACAGGACAGTAGGATGTCTGAGGAAGGGCGTCTGGGTATAAACACACTTGCCTGAGCATAGCCTGTGCAAGCAATGCACACAGATAAACACACACAAGCCTGAGCACAGCCTGTGCAAGCAATGCACATATATAAGCACACACTGCCTGAGCACAGCCTGTGCAAGCAATGCACACATATAAACACACACAAGCCTGAGCACAGCCTGTGCAAACAATGCACACAGATAAACACACACAAGCCTGAGCACAGCCTGTGCAAGCAATGCACACATATAAGCACACACAAGCCTGAGCACAGCCTGTGCAAGCAATGCACACATATAAATGCACACACACACCTGAACACAGCCTGTGCAAGCAATGCACACATATAAACGCACACATGCCTCAGCACAGCCTGTGCAAGCAATGCACACTTATAAATGCATACCCACACGTGAGCACAGCCTGTGCAAGCAATGCACACATATAAACACACACATGCCTGAGCACAGCATGTGTAAATAATGCACACATATAAACACACACTCCTGAGCACAGCTTATGCAAGCAATGTACACATATAAACACACACATACTGCCTGAGCACAGCCTGTGCAAGCAGTGCACACATATAAGCACACACACACACTGCCTGAGCACAGCCTGTGCAAGCAATGCACACATATAAGCACACACTGCCTGAGCACAGCCTGTGCAAGCAATGCACGCATAAGTATGCACACACGCCTGAGCACAGCCTGTGCAAACAATGCACACATATAAACACACACAAGCCTGAGCACAGCCTGTGCAAACAATGCACACATATAAACGCACACACACTCCTGAACACAGCCTGTGCAAGCAATGCACACTTATAAACACACACATGCCTGGGCACAGCTTGTGCAAGCAATGCACACATATAAACACACATGCCTGAGCAAACACATGTACATGTGCTGATGTGCACATACATGTATACACACTTGTGTGTGTGAATGTGTGTGCAGCGTGTCTGAGCATGCATATGTGTGCAGACAAGTACACCTGTGTGCACATTTGTATGCAAGGTACATCCATGTGCAGGCACACAAATGTAGCCAGTGTGACCTCCAATGCACACACACACAGACAGTGTCTAACTCTTGTGCTCATCATCTGCGACAAGCTTGAAATGCCATAAGTTGCCTAGGGAAAGCCTGTCTCAGTGTTGCAGTGCAGTGAAGCAGAAAGTCCCCTGGTCCAGAAGATGTGGGACCATGTCCCAGTACAGGCCGCTTGGCTTTGCTGGCCACCTCCTCCACCTTCCCATTGAGCAGTGAGAGGGCTGCTGAGCCTGGAGATGGCCTGCAGTAGTCAAGCCCAGGCCTGCCCAGAGGTCAAGGGAAGAGGCCTCAAGGTGGTTGGGAGTAGGTGCTGCCTGGTTCCAGATGAGTTTCATCCTCTCTGGAACTCCAGTCCCCAGCAGCAAGATGGAAACATAGGCCCCATGGGCTGGCTTTGGTAAGGGCAACAGCTGGGAAAACCAGGAAAGGCCACACAGTTGGGACAGCTGCCCTTCACACTCAGACCTCAGGCACCCACCACATGCATGGGGCTCAGATGTGCCACGTGCAGCACTCTGGTGCCCCCTCCCCTGGAGACACTCACCACATGCATGGGGTTCAGATGTCCACATTCAGGACTCTTGTATCCCTCTCCCCTGGAGACACCTTTTGGACTTGAACTCATTTTGTGGCAAAGGCATCAACCATCCTGGCCCCATTGTGGCTGGTGGCCCACTGCATGGCCACAGGCTACTCTTCCCTTTCCCTAGGCCTCAGGGCTATGTTGGGCTACATGTTTGAGGAATTCACAGGCTTATGTCAGCATGAGGAAAAGCCTGGGCCCTTTTGAGTAGGCAACAGATGCCAGCTCGTTCTCCTCCCCACAGCTCCTGTGGCGCTCAGGAGGGAGAGTGGGCTATCCTTGGGGTGCCTGCTGTCACACCCCAGCCCCTCAGGGCAGACGCTTTCACCCGTCTGTAGCTGAGGAAACTGGACCTCCTAGCTGAGACAGGCTGCCCAGGGACACATGGCCAGTGCTCCTAAGCCCAGCAGATGGCTGCACTGCAGTGCCATCAGGGAGTCAGCCCCAGGCACTGGCTTCTCTGTAACCCTTGCTATTCTGACTGTTTTCTTTGTAGTCACTGCGCAGGCGACTAAAGTCCCCAAGAAAACCGTCATCATGTAAGTGCAGGCGTGTTCCTAACCCGTCCTCGGACTGCAGTGCCCTGCATGCCACTAACCTTCCTGGACCTTGCTGTGTGTCCTGGCCACTTGCAGTGGCTGCACTAACAGCCTGGCTCACTTCTGGCCACCAGTGCCTTGCAGATTTCTCACACAGCCGTGGCCTCAGGTCCCTCCACACATCATGGCTCTCTTGCTCTGCACACAACACAATGGCTCACCAGAGTCGCACCACTAGGGTGGGGCTAGAACTGAGCCACTTCCCTCAGAAGACTAGAGACAGACTCTTATCCCTTGGTACCCCAGGTCTGGGACGGTATCATCCAACAGAACTTGCTGCAGTGGTGAGAGTATTCTCTCTACACTGCCCAGTGTGGCAGCCACTAGCCACATGTGTCTGTTGAGTACTTGAAGTGTCTAGTGCAGCTTAAGAAATGAATTTTAGGGGCTAGAATTGTGGCTCAGTGGTAGAGCACTTGCCTGGCATGTGTGAGGCCCTGGGTTTGATCCACAGCACTGCACATAAATATATAAATAAAATAAAAAGATCCATTTACAACTAATTTTTTTTTTTAATGAAGGCATTTTAGCAGTCTCCAAACCCAAGCCTAACCAAGGTTCAGGGAAGTGAGGAGGCTTAGGGTGGCTCCCAGAAGTCAGCTGAGAGCCCATTTCCCCAGAGCCATGCCCGTGGGCTCTTTGTCCTTCAGTACCTTCATGCTGTAGAAAATCTGGGCATGTTGGTGAGCTGACTTGGGGGATCAGAGCTGGGTGAACTCACAGAACATAGGCTTGCTTATGACCTGGACAGTCCTGGAGACTTGCAGAGGAGGTATGCAGGTGGAGGTGTGGGGATCTGTAGGCAGGACTGGCTGAGGATTCTATAGGTTACAGGCTGGGATGCTCCAGGATAGAAACCTCCATTCCCCAGGGGCTGAGCAGCCGCCAGAAGGGCCTGAAGGTAGCTGTGCTACAGAAGAATTCTGTCATCAGAATTGATGAGGCCCTGGGTTAACTCTTCCCTGACCTCCCTTCTCCCCAGAAGTAGGCTTCTCCTACTGTGCCACCCAACAGATGGGAACAGTTGGGTGGTAGAGTGCCATCCTGGGTACAAGCAGGTGTTCTAGGGCCTCAGACAGGTTATTGCTCCCTTCCCTCCACAGGAGGAGCATTGTAGAGATGGAGCCAGATCCCATTTGGGAAGCTTCAGAGGCGACCTGAGGGGGACTGGGGATCAGAAACATTCTGGGAAGTACCCACCTTCATCCTGCAGAGAAGGCTGTGCCCCCTCAGCTTTGGCCCTCAATAGGCCACCAGGAGCCTCAACCTCCCCACCAGTCAGTGGAGTAGGAGATTCCCTTCCTCCTGGACAAGAGATAGGGAATGTAGGGTTCATCACTGCTGTGCACCTTGAGGGTGCCCATGTGTCTCTGGACCCGTCCCTGGGAGCAACTCTTCCTGGAGCCCCGAAGTTAGAGCAAGAAATAAAAATAAGTGCTGAGAGAGAAAGAGAGATAGGCAGTGCCTTGGTCAAAGCACCAAGTCCTGACCATGGGTAGATCCTCAGCTGAGCCCCGTGGACTTGCCTCCCTCAGCTGGAGCCTGCTCCCTGCTCATGGCCCACTTTACCTCAGCTCCTGCTAGAGCCAGGATCACTGGCAGCAGAGGAGGACCTGGGCTAACCAGTGCATTGCTGACCCTTGGATCTGGGCATTTTTGAGCCTTTCCCCCTGTCCATGCCTGTAAAGGGGATCAGAACCACTGAGGGCCCTTGCTGAGACAGGCCAGGGCTGCAGAGTCGCTGGCCCTCCCAGCATGCACTCCTGAGCTGTTGGCCTTGAGCTCTGCCCCTCCCATCTTGGGAGATGCCAGCCAGGCGGGGGACATGGCCATGTGGAGCTCAGTGTTCAGCCAGTCTTCCCCTTGGCCTGATGGGGCCTCACTGGCCTTAGATCCAGAGGCCAGGAGCCCAGGCCACAGGCCAGCAGCCTGTCACTTGCCAAGGACTTCACGACATGCGGGCACTTCCTGGTAGCAGGCTGGGCACCCTGCCTGAGGTACAGAGCAGAAAGCCTGCTGAAGAGGGGGACGGGGAGACAGTGCAGTGGTATGTGTGGGCACCCATAATAGCACTCATGGTGTGGAAATGTCTTGTCTTTTCTTTTGCACTCCGTATTTTGGGGCATTCTGTTGAATGCATATTTTGCAAATTGCCTGCTTGCGGACAGAATCACCCTTTGGAAATGTGTTCCTGTGATAGTAGGTGCTACTCCATCCGTTGCAGGCACCTACCTGGTTTACTTGTTCTCCTGTGCATTGAGATGTTTTCTGTTTTATGATTCCATCAAACACTCCTCTCGTCTGTCCTAGTGCATAGGTGCATACAGCTGACAGCAGGTTTGCTAGGTCAGGGGCATGTGCACACATTCTGCCTCACACACCAGGAGCAGCTAGGCAGCGACGCCCCATCCACTCAACCAATAGCCATGAAATTACCTCCTGTTGAAAGCTGATTAATGCTACGGACTGAATTGTGACCTACTGCCACCAAATCAATATGTTGAAGCTCTCATCTCCAATGGGATGGTCTTTACAGCTAAGGCCTTTGAGATGTTATAGGGTTAGATGAGGTCACAATGGTGGGGCCCCAATAATGGTATGAGTGGCCTTATAAGGAGATGAAGATGTAAAAATACCAAGACAGTTCCCCTCCCCTCTTCCCCCCCCCCCACACACACACATGGTGAGACAATGGCCATCTGAAATCCAAGAAGAGGGCCCTGGCCAGGAACCAACCCTGCTGGCGTCTTGATCTCAGACTTCTAGCCTCCAGAACTGAGAATATTAATTTCAGTTATTTGAGCCACCCAGACTATAATATTTTGGTTTTCATTGAGGGGGCTACCAGGGATTGAACTCAGAGGCACTCGACCCTGAGCCACATCTGCAACCCAATTTTGTATTTGATTTAGAGACAGGGTCTCACTAAGTCTCTTAGCGCCTCTGTTTTACTGAGGCTGGCTTTGAACTCATGATCCTCCTGCCTCAACCTCCCAAGCTTCTGGGATTACAGACGTGCACCGCCACATCTGGATGATATTTTGTTATGGCAGCGTGAGCAGACTAATACAATACACCTCAACTAGGAAACTATATATTTTGTTGGTAATGGCAAAAAATTTGTTGCCTTAGTTCATAAATTTTTCCCAAAATAGTTTTTTTATTTCAATTGACATTTATTTCACAGAAAGTTGAGTTCATCAATCTGAATTGGAGTGACATTCCTGCATTAATATTATTTTTTAAATTATGTTAATATTCCAGGCCTTGATACATTCAACTTTTTATAGTTTTACAGTAAGAAATGTTGCAGAACTAATGGTACTTTCTACTTTTGTCTGTTGGTATTACAAATATCCTCTACTTGTGCATTAAAAAAATAATAATTACAAAACATTGTAAAATTCTAATTTAAATCTCTTATATTACTTGGATAATCTTTATTATGACTTTACTGTGGGTGCTATCATTGGCTATATAAGATTACAAGTTTTATATTTAAAAGTAATTAATATAGTATCATCTAGTTTTGACAAAAGTCACCACAACTTTATAGAGAATGTTTTCCCTTCTTTGAGGGAAAAAGACAAAAACAAAAACTAATTCCTTCTTCTAGTTAAGCTATCTTCCAGAGTGTCAATAACTTTCTGAGATTTACTATAGTTGCTTTCTTATAGATTGTAGAAATAAATAAAGACATACACTTTCATCTTCAAAAAAAATCCTTTTTAATAAGTTTTTCCCCAAGAGTAAATGTCAAATTTTTTATCATATGTAACTGATTCATAATTCTGTCTTATGTTTTCCCATCGATGATTACAATTTTTTATATTCGAATTATGAATTTACCAGGATATAGTTGCCCATTCTGATAAAAAATGTTCAGTACTTTCACCTTTTAATGACTTTGAAGTAAGATTTGCATTCAACATTTACATAATTAACAACAAAAATACACTAATTTTTTTCTGAAAACAGAAAGTTATTTCATTCTAGAAATAGACATTATCTGCTTCATTGTAAGTTATTGCAATTTTTAGATTTTTTGGGGGGGTACATTTTACAAATTCATTCCCAAACCCTTCACCAGAAATATAAACCTTTCGTTAATACTTTTAAAAAGCACCAAATATTCTTTCAGTTTCATTTTTTCCCCTTGAAATATAGCCTTCTGGAACCTTTTGCCAGTTATTCCCTTTTCTGTTCCCAAGGCTACTGTCCCCTGTAGTCTCAAGATACCATGTCTTTAGGGACATCCTTTTGACCTTGATCTAGTATCCTCTTGATATATTCCTTTGTTTTGCTGGAGTACATTCCACAGTAGCTTTCTGAGAAAAGGTATTTGCTAAGTGAGCTCCTCAGGAACTTGCATGACTAAAAGCACAATCTGTTCACCCTTCCCTTGAGAGCTCAGCCTCCTGGGACTAGCCAGGGTCTAAGTGAGACATGGATTCCCAGTCTCGGGACCCAAATCACCTCTGATTTCTTGTGGAATGTCTGAGGTTCGTGGCTCTTAGCTTAAGTTCCTTTTTCCTCACTGTAAGACATTGGGCTCTTCCTCCATCTGTGCATTTTGACATTTTAGGATCTGTGCTTTGGGGAGGGTCTTTTTTCACTCTGCAGGGAACTCAGCAAGTTCCCTCCACCTGGAAACTCAGGTTTGGCAATGTGCTTCTTGGTTTCCCTGATCCCCACGGGATGGATTCCTCTGTTCAGGTGCCGACCCCCCGGGGTAATCCTCTCATGCTGTTTGCTTTTCTACCCCACTTCCCTTCATTTTCTGTTTGTTATCTGGGAGATGGTCTCTATTCTTCTTCCATCATCTCCACTAAGATTTTTATTTCTATGTTCATATTTTTTAGGATTTAAGACCTGTTTTCATTGCAAGAATATCTCTTTTTGTTTTTCCTTTTTTTTTAAATTTCTTAGGGGTAATATTTCCCTTTATTTTTTGAGGATTAAAGCAGGTTTGGGGAATTTTAATTTTCATCTTTTTTTTTTAAGAGAGAGTGAGAGAGGGGAGAGAGAGAGAGAGAGAGAGAGAGAGAATTTTTAATATTTATTTTTTAGTTCTCGGCGGACACAACATCTTTGTTGGTATGTGGTGCTGAGGATCGAACCTGGGCCGCACGCATGCCAGGCGAGCGCGCTACCACTTGAGCCACATCCCCAGCCCCTAATTTTCATCTTTAGATACTTTTCCTCTTTTCTCCCTTTTAGTCCCCCCTCTGTTTTGCACTTGAACTTGATCTCTTCTCCTCCTGTCAGGAGCTCTCTTTCTTCAAGTCTCTGATGGTTGGTGGCATGTTCTTAAAAGAATGTACTGAAGAGCTGACAGGAACACCCGGGGTGGGCGGGGGGACAGGCAGGTGGCTGGGGGTTCCAGAAGGTGGCTACGAGTCACCTGGGCCATTTCACCCAGGACTTTCTTTCGTCTTGGGCTGGAGTTTCTCTGGGGTCACTGGGTCCCTGACCTGGAGGTGGGTGCATGGATGCCAATGTTCCTGGGGAAGAGGGGCAGCGCAGGTCAGCTCCTAGGAGGATCCCTTTCCCAGGCCCCTGCTGCTCCATGACTCAGCTGCCCTCAGCAGGGAGTGGACAGGCAGGCGTGTGCAGGCCAAGGGCAGCACGGTGTGCTGCAAGGCCCTGGGACTCGGGTTTGCAGGCTTCCCATAGGAGCTCCCTAACAGTCCCGTGTGCAGCAGCAACTACATCCCTGACTTCCAGGATACCAGGTGCTGGTGGTCCTGCTCTCTCTGTGACACTGAATCCTTTATTCCTCTCATCTCCAGCACCCAAGATGCAGTGACCTCTGCCTTTCTCTCTGCCCTTGTGGATCTGTGCCTTCCTTTCAGGCCTTCTCCATCTTCAGTAACTTTGGGAAGAAAATCAAAGTCAAAGTTAGTCCAGTCCTTTGTTTTCATAATTTGGATAGCTCATGATACCTTGCATTGAGACCATTTGTCTTTCCTAAAATGAACAGATATATATATTATTAATTTCAAAGAAAAGTGGTGGGCTTACTTGTGTTCGTAGTCGAATATTGGAGGCAATTGTTACTTGAAAATTGAGCCATCCTGGGGACAATGACACATGCCTGTACTCCCAGCAGTTGAGGAGGCTGAGGCAGGAGGATCACAAGTTTGAGGCCAGCCTCGCCAATTTAGCAAAGCCCTAAGCAACTTAGAGAGATTCTATCTCAAAATCAAAATAAGAAGATAGGGGGGTGTAGCTGAGTGGTAAAGCAACCCTGAGTTCAATCCCCAGCACAAAATAAATTAAAAGTTGGATCATTAAGGATTGAAAGTGGTAAACACTTATTTTATCAGAAGAGGCAGTGCCAAAGTTGATGGTCCAAATACAGAAAACCCATAATCATCAATGAGAAACGTGTAGCATGAGAGAAATCATTTGGAAATAAGCTTATCAAATAATAGTAACAAATTAACATTTGGAAGGCATCATCACAACTTAAAAGCTTTATGGCGTCGTTAAAAAATAACTTGGCCATTTCAGGCATCACACACTTATTCAAATTTTAAAAACAATAAGTTTGAATTGTGGGCAGTATCATTGCAGTCTCAATTTTTGCAAAGTTTGTTACAAAATATATATTTGACTGAAATAAGGAAACAATGGGGAAGCTACTACATTAAGACAGTAAATTTTCAATCCTAACTTGGGAAGATTCCAATCTTTGGCTAAAAAAATTTTTATGATTTACTTAAATTGTAAAATCTAATATTTTAAAGATAACTTCCTGGGTTTGTGATGTTAAAACTATGTATATCTCAAATAAATTTTTTAAAAAACTATGTATCTCACTTTACTGTCAGTGCTCATAAAACATGGTTCCAGTGAGAAATAGTTAAACACACACCTGCTGTAGTTTGGCCCTCGAGTGTCCCCTAAGGCCCCTGGTTGAAGGCTTTGGGGCCAGCTTGTGATGCTACCGGGGGTGGTAGAAGCTTTAGGGGGCGGGGCCTAGTGGGAGGAGGTTAGGTCATAAAGAGGGTGCTCTTAAAGGAAACGTTAGGGCTCTGGCCCTTCCTCTCTTCCTCCACTTTCCCAGGTACCATGAGGTAAGCCGTCTCCTCTGCCACGTGCCACTGCCATGATGCTCTGCTTGACCACAGGTCCAAAGCAACAGGGCCAAGCAGCCATGGGCTGAAACCTCTGACACCATGAGCCAAAATATACCTCCCTTCCTTATAAGTTGATTTATCTCAGGAATTTGTTACAGCAACAGAAACCTGATTCACATGGTATCTTATTTGGTGTTGTCTTGATGGCACAATGTAACATTTCAGTCCAGCTAGATGGTAGGGGAAAAAATTAGGTTGGTTTAATTTACTACTAGCCACAAAGCTGGATTTATTTATCTCTGAAAAATGCAGTAAAAACTATAAGTCAGCTAACTCCCTTTATACCTCATCACAATATGCTTTATTTTTTCAACCACCTATCAAGTAAAGAGGATCAAATAATTCATGTAGAGAAATGGAATTAAAATAATGAAAACTGGAGAACTATTTGACTCACAGGGTTATGCTGCAAGGCATTATGGGACCATGCAGATTCACCCTAGGGAAGATTGTGACGTGGGAGAAGATAAACATTGGCAAATGAAAGCTATTTTAGAGACTTAGCTTGACTTAAAGAAAGTCTCCATTATTAGAGCTAACAGATTAAGCTGAGGAACAGTAAACGCAATTAAACATATAAATCAGAATAAATATATGCATAGACATATAGCAGAATCTATCAAGTCCTGAAAGATGTGAGACTGCAAATGAAGCAAGCAAAATCAAATATCTAGTCCAGGAGAAAACCCGTTGGGTGGTCTGAATGTGCTTTGCAAAAACACACGTGCTGTGTGGTCAGGAGACTGGCAAACACACAGGGAACTCAACGTTCTTTCCAACTGCTGAATCATAAAAGTTGACCGCATGGCCATCTGTGGGTGGAAGGTGAGCAAGAAGGCATCGGATGAAGACCACCGAGCAAACCCTTCATTCATTCCATAAGCCATGTTCAGTGATCTTGGCCATCTGGGAACCGTGTCGTCGGGAGCCACAGCTGGGTGAATTCACCAGGTTGGTTCAGCACAGGCTGAGCCAGGTTCCTTCCAGGAGGAAAGCAGTGGAGGTCGGGTCTCTGTGAGAGGGCCCTCAGTTAAGGGGGAGGTCCACCAGCTAAGATGGAGGTCAAGAGGTATTTTGTGCAGCCTCCTACGTCCAGTCAAGAGTCAGAAATGGGCCCCATTGAGGACCTGGACCAGACCAAGGATGGTATCGGTAAAATCAAATCTTCAGCAGATGACTCGAATCTTCTTAGAATGTTTGGCTCCGTGTCTGTGCGACTGATTTCACCCTTTGACAGACAACTTTATTTTGTTTTGTTTTTGGGTGCTGGGGGTAGAATCCAGGATCTCACACATGCTAGGCAAGCGCTCTACTCCTGAGCTACCTCCCCGGCCCAAATGCGATTTTTAATAGAGAGTTGAGTCTATTGAGAAAATAAAAGTCAGTTTTAATCTTGAGCGTGCAGGGTGCTCCACCCACCCACTTGCATTGCCATGGGTTGGCAGACCTGTGAACAGCCCTCTTGCGCTGGGGTCTGGCCAGCTAACGCACTCTACAGCCCTGGTGTGCCACCTGCCCTCCCCAGCGCTCCTTGGCCACTCCTCACGGTGCTGCCAATTCCCACTGAACCTCTGGGTGCCCCTTCAAGGGCCTCTTCCCTTCCCCTCCACCACAGCCTGAGCCAGCTTCCCCATTGGGAATTCGCAGGTAGTTCCAAGGCCCCTCCAAGCCAGCTCCCGTCCTCAGAGCACAGAGAGGCTGCCTTCTCGGAAGCCTTCGTCCCACGCCTGAGAGTTGGGAATCCTTCCACGGGCTCTGTCTTCCTCACCTACCCGACTTGGTGGCTGTCCTAGCCCGGTACAGATTTCTGACTCCTGCTCCCAGCTGTCCCTCCTGCGTCACTCAGACGAGGGAGAGTCCCCTGATGCTCTGTGCCCAACTGCTCACCGCCGTGTTCATTCTGTGGCCTGAGTCATCCTGAAAACCTGCACATTTGTCTGGACAAGGTGAGTGCCTGGTTGTCCTGTCAACCAGGTGGGTCTAGAAGTGACATTCCCCAGCTGTCTCGTTCTATTTGTGCTGCTGTAAGAGGGGCACAGACCCAGGGTGACTTACAATGGACCGACAGGTATGTGGCTCACAGTTCTGGAAGCTGGAAGTGCCAGATCAAGGCGCCACGGCCAGCCGGGGCCTTCCTTCTGCCTCCTAACCCGTCAGAAGGCAGCCCCCAGGGAGACACACAAGAGGGGCGGGAGGAGGGCCCACACTGGCCCTCCTGCCTGGATCCTGTCCCCACCATAATGACTTCCATCCACTCCCAGGGCGGAGCCCCCAGGCCTCATCACCTCGAGGACCCCACCTTCCTGCCCCCCACCGCTCCCTTCTCCTGCTTTCTCCAGGAGAAGGGTGAGACCCCTGAAGGTCTTGGTGATCAGATAAACTGACACACAGATGAAGGGATTCCAGAAGCTTCCAGCTGCCCTTCACTGTCCTCTGCTGCCATCAGACACTTGGGGGCAAACTCCCATCAGGAGCCCAACAGAGGCAGCAGATTTGTGGGTCCCCCCAGCTCCTCCTCCTTGACTCCACTCTGGAATTCTCTGCCCTCCTACCTGTACTCATCTGCTCCCCCACATCTAGCCGTCGGCCTGCCATGTCCACTGCCCCACAACTGTCCTAGGGTTTTACACCCCTGGCTGACCTTGGCCTATACCAACCACTCTCCTAGTTTCATGAGAGCTTTGTAGAATATTTGACATCCCCTGAAGATACCTGTGCTCTTTGAGGGGGACAGGGGGAGCCCTGGGGATGGAACTCAGGAGCACTCAGCCACCGAGCCACAGCCCCAATCCTATTTTGTATTTTATTTAGAGACAGGGTCTCACTGGATTGCTTAGCACCTTGCTGAATTGTTGAGGCTGGCCTTGAACTTGCCATCCTCCTGCCTCAGCCTCCCAAGCCGCTGACATGACAGGTGTGCACCATCAGTTCTGGTTGATACAGCTGCTTTTCTTGCTGTCCAGAATTCCCAACTCCATTTGGCTGGACATTAGTTCTCATGCTTCAGAGTCGCAGGTTGCTCTGCTGGGCAGGAGCTGAAGATCCCAAGCAGGACAGACTCCTGAGCACCAGGCCATGGACCTGTTAACACTCAGGGTGTGGCCATTGATTTCCCTGAAGAGGAAGGGAAGGCCTTCAGCCTGCTCAGAAAAACTTGTACAGAGATGTGATGCTAGAGAACTACAGGAACTTGGCCTTCCGGGCCAGGACTCCTCATCATACCCAAGAACATTCACCAGAAAAGGGCATAAAACATAGATTTCACCAAGTGATAAGTGGGGAATATAGAAGTTGTGATCTTGACTGTTTACAACAAAAGAAAATATGGAAAACTACAAGTGAGAGAGAACACCAGAAATCATATCAAAAATCAGTCCCTGTTCACCACCAGAGAATTTATACTGAAGAGAAGCCACAAATATAAACAACGTGGCAAAGAATTTAGTCAAAAAAAACGAAAGGTCTTATTTACCACAGAAGAATCCACACTGGAGAGATGCTCTACCAATGGGCAGAATGTGATAAAGTTTTTAAAGGAAAATCAATCTTTATTAAGCAAAGCAGAATTTCCACTGGAGAGAAGTCCTACAAGTGTGAATAATGTGGCAAAGCTTTTATTTTTATTTTATTTTTTTAAAGAGAGAGAGAATTTTTAATATTTATTTCTTAGTTCTCGGCGGACACAACATCTTTGTTGGTATGTGGTGCTGAGGATCGAACCCGGGCCGCACGCATGCCAGGCGAGCGCGCTACCGCCTGAGCCACATCCCCAGCCCAGTGGTAAAGCTTTTAATCAAAAATAAAATTTTACTCACCACAGCAGAAGTCACCCTGGTGAGAAACCCTCAAAATGTGAAGAAAGTGATAATAATACTTTTAAAGAAAAATCAAAGCTTATTAGCAACCAAATTTTATACAGAAAAGAACCCCTACAAATGGAAAAAATGTAGCAAAGCTTTTAATAAGAAATCACCTTTTCACCCCTAGGCTGTTTATTCTGGAAAGAAGACCTACGAATGTAGAGAATGTAGAAACATTTTTAATTATCTATCATACATGACTGGACATCCGAGAAAACACGCTGGAGAGAAGCTGACAAATGAGACCTTGGTACCATCCCTTTAAGGATGGGTCAACATTTAATCCTCACCACAATCATCACAGCCGAGAGAAATGTTTGAAATGTGAAAGCTACAATGTGACAATGCCTCCAAAATGTATTCACCACTACTCAGCACCAGAGGATACATACTGGTTAGAGAGAAGACAAATAAAAAAAAATGTTTCTTAAACATTACTGATTTCTAGAGAATTCATTGTGCCCAGAGACCCTAAAAAAATAATATTTCCAAAACTTATTCAAATTTTAAATTCATTGAACATCTGAAAATTCATACCAATAGTGAACATTGAACAGATTTTGTCCAAAATGTTTGCCTTATATAACAACAACACATTTACAATAAACACCTTGACAAATGTGAGTGTAAAGTCATTGCCTATACATTACACCTTGATGAATATGAGGATCAGTAAAAGACAGAACTCATTTACATATAGAAAATGAGTAGTTGTCTTTAACTTTTGCTTAAATTCATTAAACATTATCCAGTTATTTGGTAGAAATATCAATCATAAATATCATATATGCATGGTGCAGAAACATCATCTTTGAAAGCATATAATTTTTTTAAATCAAAGATTACTATTTTCACTTTCAAAAGTGAAATTATAAGAAATCGATTTTTTTGATATTTTACACTGAATTGTAATGTTTTAAACTTTTTTTTTTTTTGGTACTGAAGTTAAATTTAGGGATTTTTAAACACTGAGCCACATTCCTAAGCCCTCTTCCCCCTTTTTCAAATTTTGAGACTGGTCTTGCTACGTTGCTTGAAACCACATTAAGTTGCTGAGGCTGAATTTAAACTTCTGAAACTTCTCAACTTCCCAATTTGCTTGGATTACAAGCATGGACCATCATGCCCAGTTTACAGTGCATTTTTTTTACCTATATTTACCTTATGTATGCAATATGTCCTTATAACTGAATATTTGCTTATATGTTAACACTCATGTATTGAATCTTGTCATTAAATGTCAGACATCACAGTGTTCCACTTGACTAAATGTTCTATGTAACAGTGAAACATACTATTGAGTAAATAATACTCTAGCATCTCTGAATACTTTTACACATTTTAATCAAACTTAATGGGAAATATAATTTGCATAAATCAGATCATTATAATTTTTTGTTCTGTTTGTATTTATGGTGAAATTAAAAGAGTTATAAGAAGGACATAGAGATAGAAAAATAGCCCCAGATTTTCACATCTTGAATTATAATTTTTTTTAAAGAGAGAGAGAGAGAGAGAGAATTTTTTAATATTTATTTTTTGGTTTTCGGTGGACACAACATCTTTATTCTATTTTATGTGGTGCTGAGGATCGAACCCAGCGCCCGGCGCATGCCAGGCGAGTGCGCTACTGCTTGAGCCACATCCCCAGCCTTGAATTATGAATTTTAACATTTTAACTTATGGAATGAAAGCCTGTACAACTCTGGAAAGACGTAAAGTCTCCAAACCAGGGGTGTTATAAACACTCAGGAGACTAGAAGTCGCAGTGCACATTCTCTTGGAGGGAGTCGTTGAAAAGAGAGGTGTTCTGAGAGCTTTCAGGGAAGGTCAACAGGACACCCGCCCATCCTGGCTCTCGGCAAGTCACGAAAAAGGAGGGAGGCAGCCAAGCATTTCCCACGAACCCCCAAGAGTAACCCCTGAAGAAACTTGACTGACCTCCAAAAATTTAGAAAAATAGCCCCATACGAGACTACCTATATAGTCTTGAACATCCCACGAGAAAATAAAGCCTGAAACACGTTTAAAATGACATTTACCCTTCCCACAGTTTATTTTATTAGCTATACTTTGACTTTAGAGACCTCTTTTATTCTACTTTATAAGCACGATTATACTTCTTAGATTATAGGATAGGTTATATATGGCATGGCCTCCCAAAACTTCTGTCCAACTCAGTTCTTTTAATACATGATAAACTAACCCTCTCACTTTTTAGGTCATACAGCTACAGTGGCACATGCCACCAACCAAAAACAATATTTATTCAAAGGAGCCACTAGATTATCTCTAATCCATGTCACCTCACTCAGGAAACTATTTTTTAATTTACATATGACAACTTTAACTCTGAACGTTAAGGTGAAGAGAAAACTTTTAATAATAAAGTGTTAAGAAAAATATTAAAGATCTTTACAAGCAAAAAAAAAAAAAAAGAATTCTCAGCTCCACTCCCATGTACCTAACTATTCCCTGTCTTATTCCATTTTATGTTGCTATAACAAAATACCTGAGACTGGGTGAAATATAAAATAGAGATTTACTTCTATATAAGTCTGGCCAACCACCAGAACAGGAAGTCCAATAAGTGTCTGTTTTATACATTATACCAGCACAGTGCTAGAGCCCCAGAGAGGGGCAGAGAAGTGAAAGGGAGCTGACCCGGCACAGAAGGCACCAACTACCTGCTCTGGTGAGAACGGACGCACTCACCCAACGCGTCACCCACTCCCACGTGACAACGTTCACCCATTCATGAGGCTGGAGCCCCATGACCCTGCCCCAGCCCCACTGCTAAAGTTTCCACCACCTCCAACACTGTGAAGTGGGGACCCAGCTTCAGCACAGGAACCTGACTCAGACAACCCTGGTCTGCTCTGGTCGGCTTTCCATGGCCTTCACCAAAGCACCCAACAAGAGCCACTTAAAGGAGGGAAAGTTAATGTGGGTTCATGGTTTGCAAGGTTCACTCCACGGTTGGCCAACTCCATGGCTCTTGGCCCAGACGGAGGAGATCCGCTCAGTTTATGGTGGTCAGGAAGAAGAGAGAGAGAAAGGAGGCTTGGACAGACACAGTCCAGCGCGGTCCCAGTGACCCACCTCCTCCCGCCGCGCCCACTTGCCTACAGTGACCATCTAGTAGTCATGGAAGTGACGGGTCCATCAAATGGATTAACCGACTAATGAGGTCCCTGCTCTCATAATCTAATCATTTTCATGGCTGAAACTTTCTGCATTGCCTGACACATGAGCATTTGGGGAGGCATTAAAGATCCAAACCGTAATAATATCCAATGACGGCACCTTCCAAAACCCACCTCGCGCATCACCGCCCCCTTACTCCTCCAGGAGAAAGTGCTACCGTCTAGGAAGAGCGCATCAGCGGGGGTCTTTGGTTGCAAGCTAGAGACCCTGACTCTGGTGTACTTCCAACAGACAAAAAGTATGGAAAGACTATTTGGTAGATCATAGTCATGGAAAAGCTGGCCAGCTGGGCATTAAGAAGCTTGGGACCCTCTGGGCACGGTGGCACATGCCTGTAACCCCAGCGGCTTGGGAGGCTGAGGCAGGAGGATCACAAGTTCAAAGCTGGCCTCAGCAACTTATCAAGGCCCTAAAGCAACTCAGAAAGACCCTGCTTCTAAATAAATATTTTAAAGGGCTGGGATGTGGCTCAGAGGTTAAGTACCCCTAGGTTCAATCCCTGATACAAAAAAAAAAAAAAAAACTTAGGGATCCTCAGAAGAAGGGTGACCTAAACCAGCTCTTTGGAACTTTCTTTGGCATAGCTCAGCTCTGACCCTCTCCAGTTTTGCATATCTTGGCTGAAAACTGAAAAGTTTGAGGCAGAATCTGACTGGCTACCTGGGATCCCGTACTCTCTCATCATCGGAGTGTACTCTGACCCTGCACTGGAGACAGGCTCCTTCTCTTGTCCAAGGAAAGGTAAAGGGATGTTGATCTCACCACCCTGGGGAAGCTTGAGTTCTAATGGCCCTCTCTTATCCACATGTACTTATGGATGTGAACAAGTTTCTCCAAGAAATATAGAGATAGAGACCTAGAAAGGGATAGAGATGGAGAAAGAGAGAAATGAGGTGAGGAACATGGAGAACCGTGCCACCCTCCGGCAGTACGTCCTATTCTACTGTAGACATCTGGATTCATGGGACCAAGCAAACGTCATCCACCTCAAAATAAATCAATTTCCAACAAAACTTTACGTCTGTGTTTAAAATATTTATCCAAATTCGTAACACATTTTTATTGCCTTTCTCTAATAATTGGACTACCAGCCCACCCCAATCCAGTAGGACCTCATCTGAGACCCTTACCTGAATGACATCTGCAAAGACCCTATTACAAAGAAGATGTCTTCACAGGTACCGGGGAATAGGGCTTGGACAGATCTCTTTTTTTCAGATGTGTCATATTTTATTACATTGATAAACTATGATTTTTTTCTTTCTTTTTTCTCATAATTGTGATTGGTGCATTATGATTACATGCAATGGTGAGGTTTGATGCTACATATTTGTATACGCACATGATATAATAATAATTTGGCCAGCATCATTCCCCAATATTTCTCCTTTCCTTTCCCTGCTCCCTTTGATATTCAAGAGATCCCCCCCCCATATTTATTTTCCTTTTTCCTCCCTCGTTTTCATATAGGAGAGAAAAAATATGACTCTGGATTTTCTGAGTTTGTGTTATTTCACAGAACATTATGTTCTCAAGTTCAACTCATTTTCCTGCAAATGACATAGTTTCATGTTTTATTGATGGCTGAATAAAACATATATGTTATCATATATGTGTGTATGTGTGTGTGTGATTATCGCATCTTCTTCATGCATGCCATGAGAGACACCTAGGCTGATTCCGTGGCTTGGCTGTTGTGCATTGCGCTGTATAAACCTGGGTGTGCGTGGATTGCTATCGTAGGCTGACTTGACTTCTTTCCGATAAATACCAAGGAGTAGGATAGCTGGGTCACGTGGTGGTGACTTGGACATATGTTTTGTGAGGACACAATCCAGCTCAATACAGTCCCTGAACATTAAAAAAATCGGGACATATTTTGTGAGGAAATTGATATAGAGATATGAGTTCAAGGAAAATATGAATAATGTAAATTTCTGAATATGAGCTTTATGTTACATTCTTTTTGGTACTGGGGATTGGGGCACTCGACCACTGAGCCACCTCCCCAGCCCTATTTTGTATTTTATTTAGAGACAGGGTCTCACTGAGTTGCCTAGCACCTCGCCATTATTGAGGCTGGCTTGGAACTCCTGTCTCAGCCTCCCAACCCACTGGGATTACAGGCGTGTGCCCCAGCCCCTGGACTCTAAAAAAGATAATGATGAGGGTCCAATGCTCTAAAGTACTGTGTGTTAGAACTTGCATTCTTTATGACTATTTAAAAATGGTTATCATGAATTGTGCTGCTATAAACATGTTTAGTTAGCAATTTTATCAAATGCCTTGAAGTCCATGATTTCAAATTTATTACAGGGGATTTGCATGTTATTTACTGTTTTCTGCAATAAGATCATTTATAATAATATAATCTTCTATTATAATAAACATAATATAATGATACCATTATAACAATCACATCATATCATATTTATATAACATTAAATATTACTATAGGGATGCAATTTTGGTATCAAATAAATATAATCATTTATTATATTATAAAAAAATCACTTGGTGCACCCTGCCATAGGACATGTGGGCCTCTCTAAAGGGTCAGCAGCCACCAGCAGGAGAAGGAAGCCCTGGGACTTCTGGGGGGGGGTGCCCCCAGGAACCTGGCACGTCCTCTCTCCAGCGCGTGGAGCACAGGGCTGATGGCGGAATTCAGTGCCACGTTGCCAGGCTCTGGCCTCAGGAGGGAAGGGCTTGTTGTCCCTCTTGGGCTCCAATGGCCCTGCCCTGGCCTCCAAACAAAGCCAGCTCGGCTGGCCCTGAGCCTGGTAGCCGTGGGCTGACATGATAGGGCAAAAAATGACAACCCAAAGATGTCACTGCCCTGGATCAGCCTCCCTCACGGGTGTCACTCCCCAGCAGCTGACTGATGGCTTGTCCTTGTCATCGTAGCATCCAAGATGACCCGGGGAAGTCTTTTCCTCTGTCCCCCACTTCCAGGTGTCCCCATTCCCACGTGGCGGATCCCCCAGCAGGTGCTGTGTGAAGCAGTGTCCTGGTCCCTGTTGAGGACAAGCGTCCTGTGGGGACACAGCACACAGAAGGCCGTGCCCCCGGCCGTCTCTAAGGCTGCTTGCCGAAGACCTCTCCCTGTGCCTCTGGGGCTGGTCCTCTCCTTCGGGACGCAGGACTCGCTTCTCCATGCCCTGTCCCCCAAATTTCAGGATGATCCAAATGGACCATTCGGTAGGGGAAATAGAAACGTCAGATATTGGCAATTTTCTTGAGTCCATCTAAATTAAAAATAATAATGATCAGGAGAGGTGCCCCAGAGAGCACTGATATCCGTGTGGGAACAGCGGAGGACTGCCATGCAAGTCATGTGCCATGATAAAACCGTGGACAGAGGCTGAGGCCAAGGGAAATTTTCAAAGAGAAACGTGAGGAGGCCACGTCAGATCTTTTGAAAGGACCATCCTTGGCCACAGTGACTAATGACAGGAGTGGCGTCAGCCCCAAGTGGGACAGTTGCTGGGCAGGTGTCCTGGGAGAAGGTTGTCTCTGAGCACGCCTGGGGTCCCGGCTGCGACTTCTGTGACAGTCCCTGTCAGGTGATGGTGTCCCACAGCCCTTCCTGGATGACCACCGGCTTCATTAACTTCTGTATTCATGTGGACACAGGGAAGACCATTTCGATTCCGGCTGCTTTTGAGTTTCTTTCTGTCTAATGTTATCTGGGGACCCCTCCCCCTCCCCAGTGGTGGTGAGGAAGCCCAGCCCCTGGCGCATGCAGGGCCTGACGCCAAGACACTTTGCTGACAGTGCAAAAGCCCGGGGAGTGTCCCAAGAGCAGCCCATCGGGCTCGTGTGTGTGTGTGTGTGTGTGTGTGTGTGTGTGTGTGTGTGTGTGCGCACGTGAGAGAGGGAGAGAAGAGACGGAAGGAGAGGGGCAGAGAGAACAGAGAGAGCTGCGGTGTGTTAAAGGGGTGGGACACGGTCATCCCATCCCACCGATGCGCCAATTGCCACATCTTGTCCTCCTCAATGCTGGTCCCTAGTCTCCCTTTCTGTCATCAGGATGTGATTGACAGGAGCTGGGGGTGTGGCTCAGTGGTAGAGCACTTGCCTCCCACGTGTGAGGCCCTGGGTTCCGTCCTCAACACCACGTAGAAATAAATCAGCAAATAAAATAAAGATATTGTTCACAATCCATGACTAAAAAGATTTTTTTAAAAAGATGTGGTTGACATTAAATCAGTACTGTACAATGTCAGAAAAAAAGATAGCAATACATAATATTTCTAATAATTTAACAGCAATATTCACTATTTAGAGAAATAACCTAATTACAAATATTAGAAGAAAGGCAATCAGGTCAAAGAATAATGTAAAACAGTAAGTAATAGAGGACATGATTTCTTGAAAAAGTGGCAGGTTCCCTGACTGTTCTATTTAGTGTTGTGATCGATATTTTAATGTTTTCTTAAAAGTTCAGTGTACGACTTCTAAGCAAGCAGCTACAGAGGAAAAGAATTGTCCCAGAAGAGGCCCTGAAAATATGAGTAAGAACATCTGGAATTTAAATATTGTAGACAGACCACAGTGGGGTTGTCCTTAGCCTGGCCTCCTTTCCAGGGGACAAACCAGAATTTAGTGAAGTGGTGAAGACAATTTATGAACTGCTCATGGTGGCTTTAAGGAATTCAGGAATTCCGAATCCCAAGTCATCCCCGTCTTTTTCCAAACCTCAATCCGACTCTTGAGGCCCTCCACAAATGCCCCGTTAGTTCTCCAGAGCCCCATAAGGTGGTAAGGGACTGGAGGTATTACTGGGCATCAGCATTTGAGATGAACCACCTCGGGATCTTGGAAACACGCAATCCCATCAGGAAGGGAGATGGCCGAGAGCTGAGGCAGAGAAGGCTCCAGGGAGCGGGTTAATGGAGTGGACTTCCTTATGCCCAGGGCGTGGTGGGCACCCTGGGAGGAGAAGGCACTACACTGAACCAGGCCAACCATGTCCCCACATTGGAGATGGGCTTCCTGAATCCAGCTGTGTGTCCCCTGATCAGGGGGGCCTCCACGAACAACAGCACTGAGAAATGTTGGTTAAAAAAGTGACCACTCAAAATACTTCCAGGGAAAGATCTCCCATGTTCCTGGAGAGGCAGAATTAATATTGTCAAAATGGCTGTGCTACCAAAAGTGCTCTACAGATTTAACGCAATTCCTATTGAAATTCTCATGATGGTCTTCATTGAAATAGAAAAGGCAGTTATGAAATCCATTTGGTTAAATAAGAAGCCCAAAATAGACAAAGCAATCCTGAGTGAGGAAGGCAAAACAGGAGACATCACAATACCAGACCTTAAACTATACTACAGAGCTATAGTTACAAAAACAGCATGGTATCGGCACCAAAACAGACATGAGGGCCAATGGAACAGAATAGAAGACACAGAGACAGACCCACATAAATACAGTTATCTCATACTAGATGAAGGTGCCAAAAGCATACACGTTGGAGATAAGAGAGAGTCTTTAACAAATGGAGCTGGGAAAACTGGAAATCCATAAGCAACAAAATAAAATCAAACCTCTATCTCTCATCCTGCACAAAACTCAACTCAAAGTGGATCAAGGACCTTCTTAGCATTAGATCAGAGACCCTAGAGGAAGATGTAGGCCCAACTCTCCATCATATCAATTTAGGAACTGAATTCCTGAACCAGACTCCTAAAGCACAAGAAGTAAAATCAAGAATCAAACTAAAAAGCTTCTTCACAGCAAAGAAAACAATCAAGAACATAAACAGAGAGCCTACAGAATGGGAGAAAAATCTCCGCCACCTGCCCCTCAGATGAAGCATTAATCTTCAGGATATATAAAGAACTTAATAAACTTAACACCAGAAAATAAATAAATAAATAACCCAACCAATGAATGGGCAAAGGAACTTGAACAGGCACTTCACAGAAGAAATAGGATGATCAGTCCACAAATACATGAAAAAATGTTTAACTTCTCTAGCAATTAGAGAAATGCAAATTAAAACTATACTGAGATTCCATCTCACTCCAGTGGAATGGCAATTATAAAGAATACAAGTAGCAATAAATGTTAGGGAGGGACTGGGGATGTGGCTCAAGCGGTAGCGCGCTCGCCTGGCATGCGTGCGGCCCGGGTTCAATCCTCAGCACCACATACAAGCAAAGATGTTGTGTCTGCTGAAAACTAAAATGTAAATAAAATATTTTTAAAAAATGTTAGGGAGGATGTAGGAGGACAGGTACACACATGCATTGCTGGTAGAACTGCAAATTGGTGTAACCATTCTGGAAAGCAAAGCAGTATGGAGATTCCTCAGAAAACTTGGAATAGAACCACCATTTGACCCAGCCATCCCACTCCTTGGTTTGTACCCAAAGAACTTAAAATCAGTATACTACAGAGATGCAGCCACGTCGATGTTTATAGCAGCTCAATTTACAATATGGCCATGCACCATAAGTGAATAAGAGATTGTGATACATCCCTACAAGAAAAGGCCACTCAGCAATAAAAATGGACAGGTGACCAACACCCGCACACAGGATGCGGATTCCAGAAACATGACACCAAGCAAAAAAGCCAGGCACCGAGGAGTATGCGCTGTCTTATTCCATGCGTCAGGGACGGGCTGGGGGAACTCTAGAGAGATACAAGGAGACTGTGAGTTCAGGGGATTGTTCTGTATCTGAACTGTGCGGGTGGTTATTCATCTGTCAGAAACCATCAAACTGAATACATTAAATACAGATTGAGCATCCTTAATCTGAAAATCTGAAATTCAGAATGCTCCTGTGTTAGTCAACTCATCGTTGCTGTCACCAAAATACCTGAAAGGAACAACTTGAAGAAGGAAAGATGTATTTTGGCTTGTGGGTTCAGAGGTTCAGACCCTGGTTGGCTGGCTTCGAGGCAAAAGCATCAGGGAAAAAGAATGTGGCAGGGAAAACCTACTCAGCTTATGGCAGCCAGGAAGGAGACAGAGAGGGAGAGAAAGAAGAAGAGGAGGAGGAGAGAAGAAGAGAGGGGAGGGGAGGGGAAGCAGCCGGACACAGATCTAGCACAAGACCACATCCCCAGTCACCTATTTCCTCTGACCATGCCCTACCTGCATGCAGTTACCACCTAGTCATCCAGCTATCAATGGATTGATCCACTTGATGGATTAATCCACTGATGAGGTCAGAGCCTTAATTACTGCCTAACAGGTCACCTGTGAACCTGCTTTGGGAGTCAGGCTTTCAATACACGAGCTGCTGGGGGAATATTCCAGATCCAAACCATAACAGCTCCAAAATCCACAACTTTTGTGAGCACTGATCTGACTCTATGAGTGGGAAACTCCAAACCATGAAACTTGGCTTTGTGCACAAAATTATTTGAAATACTGTATTGGATTACCTTCAGACTATATGTATAAGGTGTGCATGAAACATGAATGAATTCCATGTTTAGACTTGGATCCACCCCCCAAGATCTCCCATCATGTGCATGCAAATATTCCAAAATCCAAAAATAAAAATAAATCAGAGCTTCCAAACACTGCGGGTCTTAAGCGTTGCCGTTAAGGGATATTTAACCTGGATGTGCCACTGACTGTATTAATATTATACCATAATTAATTACTAATTATTATATTGATTTTTAAAAGTAAACAGTGCCTGGTTATTAAAGTGAGTGAATGAACAACCAAGCAAAGCGGTGCACTCCGGGTAGCCAGGTTGCCTTTCTAAAGACTGTCCTGGTCCAGGCTCTGGGGGTCAGGTGCACAGCCCAGGCCTGGCCTGCAGCTCCTGGCTCCCAGGGGCTGTCTCTGGCCTGGGGATCCTTCCCCGGGGGCAGCCAACAGCAGTTCCCAGAGCACCCTCACCCAATGGCAGCTGGGAGCTAGGTCCACAGTCTCTCAGAGGGTCCCCGGGACGCACTTGTCCACCCCTGCCCTCTGTGGTCCACTCCTCAATAAAAGACAGGACCTATTCTACAACCGAGGGGTTGCTGCTAGGCTATGCAGCTAGCATCTCCCCTTCCTCTGGTGAACACCTGTCCCCTACCACCTGGCCAGATGGCCCCCGTGCAGGACAGCTCTTCTATCCTGACCTTTCCCTTGGGAAGGGAAGGTCTCCCCTGGAAGGGGGTCACTGGGAGTCCAGAGCAGCTGCAGGCAGTGTTCCAGAAGCCCAGAGAAGCCTCCCCAATGCAATAAGCAGGGAACTGAGCAGCCAGGAGACAAGGAAGCAGTCACATGGTTGGGGGACAGGTGCCAGCCCTGAGTGCCAGTCCCCAGTGAGGCCCGCCTGCTTCCCTCCCCACTTCCTGATGATCAGGACAGACAATCCCCCTCTGCACCTGAGCTCCGCCTGTGAGGTGGCCAGAATAGAACTCTGCCTGGTTTTAAGTCAGCAAAGCCTGTGTCGGCTGCGTATCTCATAGGAAATGACACAACGCCATAGCCACTTTTCTTTCTTTCTTTTTTTTTTTTTTTTTTTGCTAAATATTTTTTCTCATTTAACTCTATCCATTTCAAAAATGGTGATGCTACGATTTTGATACAACTTAACCTACTTGCAAGACAAATGCAATCACATACGCAAAACTGAACAGAAAACAACTCAAACTAACTTTTATTAGGAAGCTGGAGTCAAGCGAATGTATCCCAGACAATTAACTGTCCCCCAAATTAAGCAATTTGCATAATGCTCTTAACTATCCTTTTCCTGAATTCTGTATGTGGTGAGAGCCAACCAGATATTAGTCAAATGACGTTTTTCAGAGAAAATATATCCTGCTTATATTCCCATCTCGGAATTAGTGGTATGCACTCACTTTATGTTTTGGTACACGCTCACACACACACACACACACACACACACACAGATTGCACACTGTGATTATAAGCATGAAAAAATGTGTGTATTTCATCTGAGTGTGAAATTCATTTGAAATATCAGGGCGTTTTGCTGTGTGACTGTGTGGCCTTCAACATGACCCCTTTGCCTGCTCTTGCCCATTGTGGGACATGCCAGCCATGTGACCTGGCTTCCCCTGTTCCTGATAATGCCACAATAAGTATTTTCCTGCGCCTATTTTTCTTCTTTCAGTTATTTCTTTGGTTGAACTTCCCAGGCCCCACATCCCTCCGTGGAAAGCTGTGGTTTCCATGGTTCTAGGTCCCAGGTCTGCGAGCTGACTCTGGACTGTGGCCTGGCTGAGCGTGAGAATGTGAAGCTGCAGCCACAGCAGAGAGGTGGGCAGACACACAGAGAGCGTCACACCCAGGAACCGGAAAGTCCTGAGGTTACACTTCTGTGCACCATTCAATATATGGAAACACGTCCATCAGCAAGCCAAGAGTTTTTGGCTGATGTGTAAGAGTATCAAGCAAGACCAATGAGTTTGCAACTTTGTTTGTTTGTTTGTTTAAATGCAGCGACTCTGGTCTGTGGAAGCAGCTTGTGTGCCCACGCTGCTGCCCAGATTGAGATCATGACGGGAGACGGGAGTCCTGCACTCCCTGGCAGCTTCCCTATCATTCCCTGTCCCAGCGGGAGGCTCCAGGGACACACAGGGATCCTCAGGCACCCAGGAAATGTAACTTGAAACGAAAATCACTGCCCGAAATACTTTAAGAAGAAAAAGTTTTGCAAATAGTAAACCTCATAACCGTGTTTATTTGTTTGTTTGTTAATATCAGTTTCCATTCCAAAGCTTCCCTTGTTATACAGTTGCCCATGTCAGGTATTTTGAAAGGTGAGGAGGAGGAGGAGGAGGAGGGAGAGGAGGAAGAGGAGGAGGGGGAGGGGGATGGGGAGGAAGGGGAGGGGGGAGGGGGAGGAAGGGGAGGGGGAGGGGAAAATAAATTGCATAGAAAAGGCAAACCAGGAGGCATGGGAAGATAATTAAATTAACCAATATTTTAAGGTTAGCAAGTTGGGGTCCAGACCCAGGCCGTCAACTGCCACCTTCCACTGATTCATTCCCGGGCTTCTTCCTCTCACCACCCATCACCCCAGTCTGCCCAGAAGGGCCTCCCCAAAGCCTTGGCCTTGAGAAGCACTTCTCAGATCACAATGCTGGCTCCACACCATGTTCCTCATGACACATTCTGCCAGAGTTTTAGCAGCCACTTATCTCCAGCGCCATTATCTGGTGAAGGAATGGTGGTTGAGTTTCGTGAGCGGGTGGTAGACTTTCATATAGGCAAGGACACACTGCACTAGTCTGATTGGAAGTTCTTGTGGCATTTGCAGTACAGAGGAGGGAATCCTGTATAACAGTCTGTCTCTGGTGGCCTGGGAGAAGCTCAGATCTAGAAAGATTTGTTTGTATCTCCTACAGAAGCTTCTAGAAGCGACATGTTGGCTGCCAAAATTGGGTCTTGGGCTCTGTAGAGGATGAGAAATTTGCATTCTGTGGTTCGGATGTGCAAAACCAAAATGTATCCTAATTGAAATGTCTTTATCTTGCGTGGAGGCCACATTCCACCAGTGCAGGGTGGGCAGAGCTCTGTCTCCTCTGGGTAAGTGTCCATTTTTTTCATGGCTCCTCCTCTTGCTAGGATGTACCTCGGCAGAGGGAGCCCCCGTGTCCTCCTGGCTTGAGGGAGAGTGACCGGCCTACCTTCCTGTGTCTCTGCTGGTTTCCACCAGTGAGGGCCTCCCTTGGCCCCAAGGATTCCAGTCCTGGGTATTGCAGAGATGCAGCTACTGCCACTTGAGGTTTTTGAATGCCGTGCTATGTGTCATCTACTCCTGATGTCCATGATCCTTGTCACGGCACTTGACCAGGTGGTTTCACCTTTGACACGCTGATTCTGGTCTCCTAAGGTCCCCCCCCCCCGACTGCCTGTGTGTTTTGGGAGTGAGAGCTGCAGCTGCGTACGGCAGACCCTGGCCTGCTCATCTCCACCTCCCCATGGTCATGGCTGACCTTCTGTCCTGGCAGTACCACCTAGACATGGAGTGTCTCTAATAGGGTTGGGATGTCCCCATCTGTGCCAAGCAGCAAGGAAAAGAAGGAGCCCTGGAACCCCTGAGCCTTCCTGTTTCTAACCCTTCGAGGGCAGCTTCTTCCTTCCCCTCAGTCTGCGGAGACCCCCTGCCTCCCTCCTCTGAACTGGCCTCTCTTCACCGGGGCTCTGGGTCCCACCCACGCCGTGTGCTGGAATTTTGAAGGCACTTAGTTCTCTCACAACGCCCTTACTTCAAGACCATTATGTACGGTGGATGGGAACATCTGAAACCAAAAGCCAGCTGCGGCACCATAGCTCCCTCCTCCCCTTTGCCTCCTGGTACGGCCATCCTGACCCTTGCCCAGCCGTGTCGGGTGCTTCTCATGAACAGGGTCAAGGAAGCATGAGCAAGACAAACAGACTAACACATCACTCCAAATAATATCCTCATCCTGACTGCGCTCCTAGAAGATAGGAGAGGAGGGGAGGTGGGGAGGGGAGGGGAGGAGAGGGGAGGGGAGGGGAGGGGTAGGGAGGGGTGGGAAGGGGAGGAGAGGGAAGGGGGGAGGGGAGGGGCCCACTTTCCTCTGAGTCAACATTTTCCTGTTTTGCATTTCAAAAAGGACATGAAGAAAACAGAGGTGATCAGAGGAGAGAAGTGGAGGGAGGGGGAGACATGGCAGAAGACACAGGAAGAACTTGGGGTATGGCTCGGAGGGAGGGAGACTAGAAGAGCCAGCAGAATTGTCTTGGAAGGTATGAAAGGTAGAAGAGCATTCTTTGTAGTTGGAGAGCAGCGCTAAGAGGTGATGTGCCAAGTTGGAACGTGCCACTCCGGAAAAGCAGCAAGTCTTCAGCTACCCAAGGACTTCTAGGCACAACCTGGGCTTTGCTCATTGCTAAAACATAGGTTGATGCCACTTTTAAAGGGCGTTATGGTTGGATGTAAGGTGTCCTCTGAAAGCTTACCCGTAAGACCAGGTAGGAATGTTCAGAGGTCAAACAGTTAGATTGCAAGAGCTAATCTGGATTAATCCATTTGATTTGTTAATAATTTGAAGGAATTCATGGGCAGTAGCTATAGGCGGGTAGGATGTGGGTGGAGGAAGGAGGTCACTGGGGGCTGCCTTTGGCCCTGTAGCACCCCTGGCTCCTTGCATGCAAGCTCTCTCTCTGCTCCCTGGCTGCTGTGAACTGACAGCTTTACTTCCCCCAAGAGGGGTCCAGAGCAAAGGAGTCGTGGGCTGAGATCTCGGATACCATGAGCCCAAATAGACTTTTCTTCTCTTATTGGTTCCTATTGGGTGTCCTGGTCACACAGAGGTGCTGGCTGAGCTGACTCCTGGGTTCTCACCCGCCTGTGGGGATTGAAGAGGCTGCAGGGTCCTCGACATTCTCCCTGTGGAGAGGGGGATCCACCTCCTCCTGAACCTGGGTGGGCTCCATGCCTGCTTCCACCATAGAGTACGATGGGAATGAACGATGTCGTGCCAGGTTCCAGGCCCATGTTGGAAAAGACAGAAAGCTTACACTTCCTGTCTTTTGGGAAGACTTGTGCCTGGAGCCCTAACTTGCCATACAAGAGGCTATTCTAAAGTTGCCATGCTTGGGCAAGCTCGGCCAGCTACCCAGAGAGGCTGCAAGGAGAGAGGGAGGAAGAGTGAGAGGTGGGGGGGGGGGAGGGAGGCAGGGATTGAGAGAGAGAGAGAGGAGATATGGAGAAGGGGAGACAGTGATCCAGTAGGGTTTGGGATGGTTTCTCATGCAATGCTAGGTTCTGGCTTATGAGCCTCTGAGTTCATGATTCGATCCACTACATGCAGATGGGGGAGTGGGCTTAGTCCTAGGTGAATTAGGTGACATTACCAGGAAGATGTCAGCAGGGACTCTGCCCTATTACCCCAAATGACTCCAGGAGAGAACCACTTCTGATTGACAGGTGATCGCTTTCAAGCTGGGTACAGCGGGATGGTGGTGGCGGAACATCTGAGGTCTAGTCAGCTGTCTGTGCCCCAGGGGAAGGAGGTTTTGGCATCCAGAATGACAGAGGGCCCATTTAAAGAACATGCACCACCAGGAGACTGGAAGAAAGCTGGAGCCGAGAGTGAGATAAAAATTGAAGGAGGGACAAAAATACTCACTTAAATCTTTGCTTATTTGAAGCTGTCAATTTTAGCTGTGACCGATCTGAGCATTCTTTGTTCTCAGCAAACCCTGTCGCTTGCACGAATACTAAAATATCACTGGTGGTACAGATGAGGGAATGGGAACAGTCCCTTCTGAAAGCCCAGCAGACTTTGCACGGCCGTGAGCTACGTCTGCACGCACTGCCTTGCTCTGTGGCTACGTGGCTCACGCACAGCTCAGACAGCAGGACTGAGCAGAAGGTCTCAATACAGCTTCCCCAGGCTCTGCTGCCAAAACAGGCCTCTTCACCTTTTGTTCCCTTAGTTGGAGCAACTGGGAAATGTGATTGACTTGTCTGAGTGTGGATAATTAAAGAGAATGAGTCCTACCCACACAGGAGAATTTCCATCTTTATTGCTAAATGTCACCGTGGGGGTGTTGAAAGCCAGGGAAGAGGGAAATGTTTGGGACATCCCAGGTGGGAACTCGGATGAGGAAATGGTACCATAAGTGGTAATTTAGAGGGGCTAACATAGTACCGTTCGTAATAATGATGAGGATCACGCTCGCCAATGTGCCCTGAGGGTTTACTAAGTCCCTGGCACCATCCCCTGCCTTCTGAGCAGGCCCTGGCTGTAAATACCACAGCTCCAAGATCCCAAGACCTCCATCCAAACCCCAGTCCTGCAGCTTCTTAGCTGAGATGGACAAACCACTTCCGCTATCTAAACCTGTTTTCCCATAAGATTGTACTGAGCATCAAGGGGAGCAATAAAAAAAAAAAAAAAGAGCTTAGCACCGTGCCTGGCCTAAACAGTACAAAATATTAGCCGCTCTACACGCTATAATTTGGATTCTTCATGGATTGAGTTGACCTTTGTAGACTGATCTGGCAACGTAAACAGTGTCTCCAATTGTTTGTCTCTATGGGAAATGGCATTCTAAATTATATACTGGCAAACCATGACCCTTGGGCCAAAGCTCACCTGTGCATGTATGGTTTGAGAAGTGACAATTGTGTTTGCATTTTTAAATGGATTTTGAAAATCAAAAGAAGCATACTATTTTGTGACAGGTGAATGGTGTATGAAATTTGAACTTCAGTGTGCATAAATAAAATTTTAGTGAAACACGAGAACATTTATTTGCTTACACACCATGTATGCCTGCTTTCACGTTGCAGTGGCCGATTGAGTAGGTACAACCGATACCTGATGGCTCACAAGCTTAAAATATTTACTATCTGACTTTTTGCAGGAAAAGTTTACGGATCTATGCTCTAAAAGACAACCAAGAAGCTAACTCACAAGCAGGGTACCACAGCCAGACCACCTATGTGTTATTTATACATTCCATACACACATGCCTATGTATGCATACCTGTATTCAAGCACATGTCAATGTCCCATACATGGGACAACCCAGACACACAGGTATATGCGTCATCTACTGTGACCCTAGAGCCCCTGCTGGGTGTGCGGCTATCCAAGGGCCAGGCAATGTTGCTGAGCCTCCCCCAGCATGAGTTTTGTACTAGTACATTCATGGTAAATATGTCTGGCCGAGTTGAAAATGGCAGTCTCTTTTTATACCCTGCTGGGTCCCCAAAGAAATAATATGAATATTTTTCCTCTTTCTTTTATGGTGGATGATTTCCGTTTTCCTTATGGGCTCCCCTGGCCGAGGTCTTTAAGAACCTACTCTCATCAAAGAATCAGGCACAGGAACTATTTATCATACATATGAGAATCAACATGAATAAAACACCCCTTAGGTACTGTTCACATCTCTTTCACCTACTCACTCTTGGACTGCTATTAAACTTTAATACATATAAAGTTTGCTGGGTTTTATAGAGTCCACAGTGCAGGCACAGTAGACAACAGCAGGTTGACCAGCCTGGGGTTTGATCCAGCCAGGTTTGCAGACTTAGCACCATACGATGGCATTTAAAAATATTTTCAATTTTAAAAGCAACTCACATCCAAGACCCTTAAAGCTGAAGAGAGGCCGGGGATTTGTGGACCCAAAGATGAGCACATTTAGAGTCAGCCTGGGGGTTGGGCTTTTCTTACCTGCTCTTCATGGAACATCTGGGTTGAGAATGCTGGTTACTGACTCTGAGCCCAGATCTCTGACCCTGTCTCCCTGTGTCCAGGTGACTTCTGCAAACCAGGTAGATGCACTTTCAAAACAAAACTTTGTTCCCCTTTAGCGATTCAATGTATCTGATACATGTGGTATCTTTATCCTATCTCATGTGGCTTTGTCATACTTGGGAAGCCACCTGGGGTCCCTTCATCTACATCATACTGTCAGTCTCCCTGTGGCCACCAGCATGTTCTGTATTCACGAGAATGAGTGAGATGCCCATGGCCGTGAACTTCACGTGCCTGCCTTCTACCTGTTATCTACCGGTTCGTGCTTCTCCCTGCTGTCAACTAAGTGGGGGCACTGAAGAGGAAGTAAGGGACTAGGAAGGCAGACGGAATGTGTGATGAAATATTTAGCTCAGGAATAATATTTAGCTCTGGGGCTGCAAGACAGTCAGAGCAAAGAAAGATGAGATTGTGCAGGCAAAAGAACACGCCTCACTGTCATGATGTGTAACTTTGTAACATTTGGGAGTCTAGGTTACATGGGTTTACATTCAGATATTGCTTTTCTCTTTTCCCCTTTGCATTTCTCAAGGAGGTCGCAGTCTCCCAGCCGGGAGGCTCAGAGCAGGGTGGAGAGTTGGAGTTGCCTGCAGACCCGCCCCTTTCTGGCTTTGAACATCACAGAGCTGGGTAGGTTTGGGCAGAGACAGTACCTCCCAGATGGGCATCAAGAGGGAGGGAGGGATAGTCTTTGAATAAGTCTATATCCCTGTACTTGAACCTGAAGAGCATTCTGAAAGCCAGGGCACTATCACCCTAATCCCTCACACGGCCCCTCACACTGCCCCAAGGATGCCAAAGGCGAGGGTGAGGGCTTCCCAGCACCACCAAGCTCTCCCAGTCCTCATGCCTGGTGTGGAAGCAGCATCCCAGGGACCAGTGGACTGGGATGATGAGTATCTCCATGGCAACCAGTGTGGTCTGGTGACTCACAGCTGGTACGTGCCGTGGAGTCGGGGACTGACAGGGGGATGGGGGCCCTTCCTGCATCTTGGTGCTAGAAAGAGACCTTCCTGGGTATTGTTGGGGTGCTCTGAGAATCAGCGGGGTTGAGCTGCCTGCCTTGCAGATGGCATGGAGTCACAGTTGAGATGAAGCTGCTCCAGAGGAAATAGAAGTGAAACTGATCCCCCACCCGAGCCTATGGCCTGGGATTCATCAGTCCTTCTACATCTGGAAAACAAAAGGAATCAGAGCTGTCCAGTGCATGCTAAGTATCCTGGTCATTGTGGGCGCGTTATCTGGTGTCTTGCGGTGGGTACTCTCAGCATTCCGATGCTTGTGCCAAAGGAGGGGCCATCTGCATCAAAACCCACTTACATCCCTTCTCCTCTCAGCCCTGTATCCAGACCAAGCTATAAAGCCGTACAGAGGATCCATGCATCAGCCACGCCGAGTCACGTGCCTGAGAGGTTTAGATTGGCAGGAGGGCCTCGGAAGAGCCTGTTCCTGGGAGCTTCAATGGTGGGGATCATGGTCAAGTTGAAACAGCGAGGTGGGAGCAGCAAGAAGCTGGATTTGCTCCCGTTTTCCAACCAAACCCAGCTTTCATTGTAAAGCATAAGCTTTTGTAGCCCACAGGCAGATCAGATGCGAGCGGGTCTCAGATGGTTTGTTCCTCTGAAGACGCGAGGCCCAACTTGCTTTTCTTCAGTTTGATCAGTCAGAGGGATCTCACTGGGGAGAACAAAGGGGAGGTGGCAGAGTCCATGCCCGTGTTGGGAGACACACACGAGACTCCACGTGGCTTAACGAGGTTGACCTGAGAGCAGAAAATCTCACTGGCAAAGGGACCCTGTGCCAGCAGAGGTGTGGGTCTTTTTTTAAAATGTCTATAGAATTCGTGGTGGGGCAGGGCCTGAGGAATAAGAGAGCTGAATGTAGACTGCTGAACACAAATTTGCATCTACATTAGAAATCTCAAAAGTGCACATTCCTTCCAATTTAGCTGCAACACTCATGAAAATGTGCTGATGGCTCCAGATATGAGTTTCTTTTTATGGTGCACTTTTATCCACTTAAAAATGCAGTTTTTAGCATGCATCTGCCAAAAAAAAAATCGATTCTGATAATGCAAACCATGATGAAGAAACTTGACCCACCCACCACTCAGGATGATCTAAGCCTAACCCTGAGTAACTACGATTCCCTTCCCCAGATTCCACAGATAAGGGAAGATTCCAACGAAGGAGGGAACCACCTTTAGGGCCCAGCCTGGCCTCTTACTGAGGGTGGATGGTCTCAGCCCCATGGCAGGCCAGTGGCTTTGATGGTTTCTTCCGTGGGTTGGTCATCACATAGACCAAGGTCATGGTCTCAAGCAAAAGGCTCAATTAAAGATCATCAGTTCTTATTTTTTTTTAATTTTTTTTTTTAGTTGTAGGTGAACACAGTATCTTTATTTTATTTATTTATTTTTATGTGGTGCTGAGGATTGAACCCAGTGTCTCCAACATGCTAGGCAAGCGCTCTTCCAATGAGCCACAACCCCAGCCCCAAGACCATCAGTTCTTTGAAGGGAAAGGGATGTTTTGACTTCTCAGGATTACAGTATTCACATTAGAAGGCGTAGCCTGATTTTAGGAGGCCCCAATTGACTTTTTTCCTATTTTTTTTTTAATCAGCAGTTTTCACTTTGTCTCTTGAAATAGACCACAAATGAGCCTTTCTAACGACAGACGCACTTCTGAGGAGTTTGGGAGACATAAATGCCACCAGGGCGATGCTTCTGTTTAAATATCACGCGGGACCCGTGGAGGGAAAAGGAACTTGGCTAAAGTGGTCCTGGTCCTCTGTAAATGTCAGTGTCTGGGCTGGCCAGCGCCCTGCGGCTTCATCTGACCCTCGCCCCTCCAGCCTGCTCTTTCTTTCCATTTGTCCTAAAATGGTGCTTTGAGGAAATGTCCGCTCTGGAGGATGGTGTCCCTCCCTGGGTGTCAGGTGGCACGCAGGACCCTGTGGCAGGACACCTGGTGGAGAGCCCATCTGGGCTTTGCCTGTGGGCGGTTGGCAGAAGCGGAGGTCTGAGGGTTGTTTTGCCTCTCTTCTCCCCTTTCCCTCCTGGGCACGTTGGTCCATGTGCTCTCCGTCCCAGCTGCTCATGGGCCCCTTCCTCTGACAGCCGAGGGCCCCAGGGAAGGCTCTGCTCAGGAGGATGAATGAACAGTTTGCTGTAGGTGCTGGGACCCTGCGGCCCCTTAGGGGTGGGCTGCGGCTTTCCTTCTCCTTGGAGCCTGCGTAAGCAGGTGGTAAGACCAAACCACCTTTGGTTTAGTGCAAAAGAATCAGGAATTGGGGTGCTTCAGAGGAAGATCGCGGGCCAGGGAGGGCTCAGGTCAATTCCAGTTTCTCTCTCTGCCCCATTCAGATACCAGGGAGATTCCAGGGTGGCTGCACCCCCAGGCAACCTTAGCAAGGCTGTGCTGAGACCTCGCCCGGGCCTTTGGAGCCTCCGCACCAGGGTTCTGCCCTTGCTTGGGCAGGAGAGGAGGCAGGGAACTCCGGGGAGTGTGTGCCAGCACTGGGGGGCGGAGTCTATGAGCTGCTGGGATTTGTGGTAATGGACACTGGACCTGAATGTGTGTCTCCATCTGCCACCTCCTGTTTCCCCACTTCTGAGTGCCTGCTGTTCAGCACAGCTGTCCCCAGCCTCTCATAGACTCAGTGTCCACTGCTGCTTGTTCCCACGGTCAGCGCCTCCCCACTTCCTGCACATCACGGCCATGATGCACCCTCCTATCGTTCTTTGGGGGTCTGTCTCCTCCATCGGGCTGTGGCCGCTGGTGAGAAGAAGCCCCGCAGACTGCGTAGTGATCATCGCTGTCCCTGCTTCCAGCGTGGCCTCACCCAGCGGGCCATATGCCGTCTGCTAGATATCTGTGGAGGAACAAATGGCAGGACCGGATGTCCACAGCCTGGTGTTCCCAGTGCCCCCTATTGTCACCATCATCTGAATTTCACCCTTCTTCTGTCATCAGGCTGCACGTGTGAGATGAAGCCTTTCTGTCACAGCGTGGCGGGGGACAACCATGGCATGGTGGGGGACAACCCTGTGGCTGGTGCCTGGGCCCACAGGCAGCCTCACGGCTCTTGCCCTGTCCTGTGTTCCCCGGGGGCCTGTGAAGCCATCTCAGTCCCCTCCACTCCTAGCGTGGACATCTCTCCTGCTGTTGGGCCACGTCAGACACGGGGGACTCTGGGCCTTGTGCCTCCTCTTGGTTTCTCTATGGGCTGGACTCCCCCAAACTCTGTGGGGTACAGAGCCTCTGCCCAGGGTTCCCAGAGCCCACGTTTCCTCTCCTCAGATGCTCACTATTTCTGCTCCCAGGTTTCTGTCTTGTGCCTGGACTCGGCTTCCACAAGGTCAACTCCAGGCTTTGCTTTGCTCTCCCAGGGGCAGTGAATGTGCAGGGGCAAGAATAACAGCGACAGTGGACAGTCTCCAGGTGGCCGTGGCCCACGAGGGCACCGGGCACACAGCGCCTCGATGTCCCTGCTGTTCTTGCTGCTCTTGGTGGCTTTTCTCGGGACTCCTCCAGGGCTGGTTCTCTTGGCCTCTCTCTCTCTCCTGCAGCTTCCCCCCCACCCCTTGTGTCCTGGATTCTGCCCCTAAAGCTGGCCTTTGAGGCACCCGCAGCCAAGCAGAGGGCCTGTCTCGACTGTCTTGACAACAAGGCCCAGTGTGCGTCCCCTGCCTGGGGCTCTTCTCGCCTGGTCTGGGGTGTTCGTCTCAAGCTGAGTCGCGGGGGGCTGTTCCTTTGGCTTCTGACATTATTTGTTTTGATTATTTAAATGAAATGTAAATAATGGTCCAACTTGCAATTTTCGGACTTTAGGATGGAGCCAACCCAACATGCACTTAGTGGTACTTGACTTCCAGTTTTGAATTTTGATCTTTTTCTGCACTGGGGAGAGGGTTCACCGTCCTCTTGTGTTGACTTAAGATATTCTCAACTTACAGTGAACTTCCTGGGGCAGAGCCCCTCGGAAGTCCAAGAACACCTGTTTTAGGATCATCGCAAGTCACAGCTTCATAGGACCTGGAGACTCCAGTTATTACTGATCCCCACTTTCCTCATTCCTACCTGGACCACGGAGGAAATGGTGGCTCAGAGAGGCCAAGATACTTGCTGAGGCTGTTCGGGGACTCCTGAAGCTTGGTCTCCGCTCTACTTCACACCCGTTTCCAGGGTTTCCGGTGCCGCATAAGAGTATCTGATTGGGTTCTCCACATCCACTACGGGATTTGCTCATTCGTTCATCTGAACTGGCTCTTTGCAGTTAGACATGACGGCAGGATCCACTGTGTGCCTGCACTGTCCAGGGCTCTCGGGTAGACTTTCTCTGCTGGTCCTCATAATAGCTCTGTGCCACCACCTGCCTCCGGGGAGGAGGCAGGCCCCACGGGGGACATGTTCTGTGCTTTGCTGGAGGCTGCCCTGGGCCCCTGAGGGCCACAGCTGCCAGCGGCTGTGCTGCCCAGCTCAACAGCCCCGCAGGCCTGTCCGTCAGCCACACGGGCTGGACCAAGAGACGGGAGCGGATGTCTATCTTAGAAAACCCGCAGCTCCGATGTTAATGAACTTACCTGACTAACGCTTCCCGACCTGCCTTTAGGAATCCTTCAGATAAGATTCCAGTCACCACACCCAGGCTCTCTGGTGGTGGCTAGCTACTACCCCACCTCATGAACACGCCAAGGACCGCAGCAGCTAAGTGGCTTGCTCAGGGTCTCCTAAGCAAATCTGCGTGCTATAACTTGCCTCTTAAATGTGCCCCAGAGACCGTGTGTTAAAGCCAATCCCCAGAGTGGCGGGACCTTTAAGATGTGGGGCCCTGAGCTCCTCCTCTTTTTATTCATTTATTTTGTTCACTTCCCAGTCATGAGGTGAGCAGTTTTGTCCTGCTACACATTCCTGCCACATTGTACTGCCACAGGCCCAAAGCACAGGGGCCAATCAGTGATCACAGACCAGAACCTCCAAATCTGAGCCAAAATGAACTTTTTGTCCTTATAAGTTGATTGTCTCAGGTATTGTGTTACAGTGACAGAAAGCCCACTCTCATGTTGGGCTTGCCACTAGAGCTCTGATCCCAAATACAGTGGATTGATGGACATAGAACACTCTTTGCTCGTTCTTGAATGCATAGTAGGGACTTGGCAACGTTCACACTTGCTCACCTCCCCTTCCTCTGTTGTTTCCAGGGACTGAGCTCACATTTTCAGCTAAGACAATCTGCATTTCTCTACTTTGTTTCATGGCAGTGATAAAATGTGGAGTCATCTATCCCCTACACCACTGTTGAAAAATAATAACTGGATGATGTTCCCATTGGCAGCTGTCTGGGCCTGGCATTTAAGCAGTATCCAGTTCCAAGGAGCTGCCCTTTAAAAAGAGATTAGAATTGCATATCCACCATGTATGAGCTGGAAGATAAACAAATGTTCTTTTCTACCCAAATATTTCCAGCTTTTGCTTTAAGGTGTTTCTTGTGGTTGGAGCCCAATATGTTGTATATACAGTCCTGGAAGAGCTTAGGCTCCTACTGTGAGCCACAAACGGCACGAAAGCAAGAGTCCCAGACTTCTTATTATCACTGAGATTCCTCATTAAGTTTTGGTTGCAAATGACTCAAACAGAGTGAGTAAGAAAAATGGTTTTTTATTGGCTCAGTAATTGAAAAGCCCAGAGAAACATTAGCTTCAGGTGTGGCTGGATCTAGGCACTGCAACTTCATTCTCTCCTCTCATTATCTTTCTGCCTGATGTGTTGCCTTCACTCTCATACTTACGGGCTGTCCTTCCCAGTGGTAAGATGGTCATTATTATTATCATCATCATCAAGTAGCAGCTTGCTTATATTTCAGAAAGATGGTTAACGGATGGGCGTCTAGTGAGCAAGTGGGATGGTAGCACGGGGCAGCTTGCTCATATTCTACCAGACTGGCCAAAGAAAAGAAGAGCTCTCCTTCCTAGCAATTTGCATAAAATCACAGAATGGAGTCTCATTGGCCTGGTTTGGGTCACATGTCTATCTCTTAACCAATCACTGTTCAGAGATGATTTATGGCCATCAGTGATTGGCCAGGCCTGGTTCACAGGCCTCTCTTTGGCTCCCAGCCGTGGGGAGAGTTCTCCCAGACCCCTGTGCTCTGGTGGGGAGAAGGCCTGGTCCTCGGAAGTCGGACCCACGCCCTGTCACCCGAGAAACGGTGAATGGAATGACCTCGACCCACTCCCTTCAAGAGAAGGCCGAGATTTGAGCCAGGCCGTGTGCAGGGGCGTTTCCAATGGAGAGGCGTCCAGGACGCAGCAGAAATGAAGACGCGCTGGGTCACAGGTCCCCATCCGCGGGACCAGGCCGGGTCTGGCTCGGCTTCCCACCCGACAGGCCCGCTCCCACCTCTCCCGCCTCTGCCTCGCAAATGCCACGTGTCTGGTGACTGTTTCATACCGTGAGAGCGTGTGTTCCTGGGCAGGACTGGATGGGACTTCCACTTCTGCTGCCTTTGAGCCGAGGGACACTGGACAGTTGCTGAAACTCGTTGAACTTTTCATCTGAACACAGGATAGTGCGGGTTCCTAAGGATGCTTTAGGAATTTCAACCTCAGGAGAGCGTTCACGGTGTGAATTCATTAAATGTTAGTTTTCCTAATTTCACTGGCAAGAATTTTTGATCTTGTGTCCTTTTTTTTGGGGGGGGGGGACCAGTGTGCCTAATTTCTGTCCATTCTGGAAGACTGGACACATGGGAAGAGGTTTGGAAATGGAGTACTGTGCTGAATAAAAAGGACACAAAGAAGGTCAGATCTGAGTGGAGCAGGGTACCATGGGCTGGCGGTGCCTGCAGAAGCAGTAACTGTCACCACTTTAGCTCACACCCGGGGCCAGGACTGCACCAAGTGCCTGTGTCAGCTGACATCATCCCTAGCACAGAACAACGCCCTCATGCAGCAGTGCCCTATCAAGTGGCTGGTTGATTGCTTCCACTTTCTCAGCAAGATTCCAGAGGGAGGTTCAGGAGGATGAAGCCACTTTTCAGGATCATGTAACTAGTTGGTGTTTGACCGGGGGCCATCATTTACGAGACCCTGACTCCACAGGGTTGGCACTTTGCTACCTTGTTGGCCTAGGTGGACTTATTAACACAGGAACAGATGCCTGCTCTTCTTCCGTGTGAGAGTGCACACATGCACACCCACATACACTTTTGAGCAGATGGTTCTCATTCCTCAAAAATCCTAAAGTCCCCTGACTTCAAATGGTTAAACATGTAGCATCTTCAAATGAGGAAATTAATGATACTGAACCTCAGAAACATTTTTTTAAGAAATTAAAGACACCCCTAAGTATGGTCTCCTAATTGTAGCAACCTGCTACATTAATGCGGAAAAACTCATTTACAATTCAGCTATTAAATGACAAACCATTACCACCATTTTTATTGCTTTATATTCCCCTAACAAATTTATTATGTAATTACCCAGCGTAACAGCATCATTTTAGGATGTGAAGTTGAAATAAGGTCCCCATTTTATAATGCTTACTATTATATGTTTTCAATACCTAGTCTATATAAAATATTTGGCCTTGAGAATCAAGTTTTCTCTTTTGTTCACCAGGGTGCAATCAATAGGCGAGGGATCCCTTCTTTCATGATTCGGACTCTCTTTTGCCCTCTGCTGCCTGTTAGGAAGGGGGAGAACGACACTTGGAGGGTTTTCCCTTCTTCAGCTGATGACTCATTAATTGAGTACACAACACAGCTCACTGGGCTTTGTGATTGGGGATTATGAAAATGGCTACGGTTCCCAGCTCTCTAGCGAGTCCAGCCCAGGCTTCAACAGAAGCACATTGACAAAGGAAAGGGGATTTCTGGGTAACTGGAGCGCTTTCTCACCAGTGCCGGTTTGGACTGTGAGATCGGAGAAACCTCTGGGAGGAAAGGGGCGGGTCTTGTGATGTGGGGCACTTTTTGTTCCTGGGGCTGATGAGGAAGACAGCCTGCTGAAGGCTGCACCTCCATCTCACCTGCTTTTAGTCCCAAGAAAGAGGCGGTGGCTTCTCTAGGAAGAAAGCCACCTGAGCATTCCAGGAGGTGTCTGGGAAGAGGGCCTCTCAGGTGTCAGTCGGAATAAACCTGTATCTCTCTGCACGTCCCGCCACGACTGGGAATAGAACGGTCTGCTGCTTGACTTTATCTCCACCTCGGTTTTCCTCATCCCCCCACATTCTGGGATCCAGCAGGGACAGCCATGAGCAGCGTGGGGAGGAGCTGAGGCCATTGTCCTGTAGCCTTGGTGTGACCTTGGGTATAGCCCTCACTTTTCTGGGGTTTCCTTCACCTACCTGTGAGGTCAGGGGTTTGGAGCTAACGGTCCTGCCCTTCCTGAAACAGTGGATTGACAGCAAGCTGATAGTCCAATGTCCTGAACTCACCCCCTAGCCTAATCCAGTGACTGTCCAACAGGCGTCCTCCATGCGACCCAGGGGACATTTAGCCATGTCTAGAGACATTTTGTGCTGTCCCAGTGGGGGGGAACTCTATCCTAGGTGTCAAATCCAGGGATGGTGCTAAATATCCGACCATGCACACAAGGACAGACCCACGCAACAAAGAATGAGCCAGCGCCCATGTCACAGGTGCTGCGGCTGAGAAACTCTGCCCTGAACTACCACGAGACATCGGAGGTGTCCTGGATCAATTCCCTTCTCTTGTTCCCGAATACCCAAGGCATCTGAGGCTGGCTTCAGTGTGAATTTCTAAGGACGGAGATACCCAGGAGCCCTGCGCCGGGGAGATGAACAGCGCATGTCCATGATCATTCACACCCGCAGGAAAAAAAAGCAGAGTGCCCTGCACTTTTTTTCCAGAAGAGAATTCCGTCCTGACCTCTCTTACCACCCCCTGAAACATTCTTCTGTGGCCAGCTGCCCGGGTGGCACAGAGGACAAGTCCCTTTGTTTAGTCTTTAGAATCCTAATGTTCGGACCAATGCATTTATTTATGCCGAATGCAGCTTTTTATCAAGAACACGATGGAGTCTGCTTCACCCCCCCAGAGTAGAATCAGCCTCCCCCGGTGTGGCTCTTACTGTGTGATTCCCAAGTCCCTGGAGTGCACTCCCACAAGACCTGACTTCGTGCATCACTTAATATTTATCCCAAACATTTAATACACGTAGCCTGACATAACCACCCAGTCCTTTAGCCGGATGGGGTGGCCTAAGTACCTTTCGGCTTTGAAAAAAATCATCTCCATTTTTAACAATATGCTGTCAGTCTAATGTATTCCGGGGCATAGATTTCTTGCCAAAATAATTCTGCCCAGTGAATGATAAATGTGTCGTGATTATTTCTTTGGCCTTTGTGGAAGCATACAGTAGGCACAGTGTCCTGGAAGTGACCCAGACTCATGGAACACAGTGCTCTTTGTCTCCTTTTGCCATATTTAGAATTCGTTCTCTAAATTCTTTCCCCAAACTCTCTTTTACTAGTTTCTACTCCCCAAAGCCGCTGGGGCTGGCAGCGGAGGGCTGGGCTCGGCTTGGCTCGTAAGTTCTTCCTGGCTCCCTTACGTGTCTCTCTGGGTTAAGCCCACAAGAAGTTGATGAACTGTCGTCTCTCCTGGGTCAAGGTTGCCGTAGCTCAGATTTAAAGCAACCTCATCTTTTAAAACTGGCTTGACAAATGGAAAAATCCAGAGTCCCAGAGGTCTGCTATTTTTGGCCTCCACCAGAGTGAGGGGGCGTGAATGTCACACGCAACATGGAAACCAGGGTCCCTCCGCAGAACTCTAAAGCCCACGGGCACATAGTGTTTGAGTAAGCATGTCGACACTCAAGGCCTCGATGTGGGCCTAGAACTAAGGAAGACCCCCAAAGGTTACTGATACCACCAATGCTTGAGCGCTTGATTTTGTAAAGTCAACTTCTCCATCTAAGAAGCTTCCCTAGGCATAAAAAGCAGATGGCGGTTTGCTCTTATAGCTCAGAATCACCCTGGATTCCCCAGCTCCTCCACCTCACACCTTCCAGGGCTGTCCAAGTGGCCGGGTCCATCTGCAGTGTATCCCAGGTCAGTCTGCCCTCCAGCCCCACAGCCACCCCCTCACCCCAGTCACCCCGGTCACCATCATCTCTGATCTGATCAACAGTAACTGTCTCCTGTTTTGCTTTTGCTCTACTATGATCCACTTTCCACAGAATAATCTTTAAAAAATGTAAATCAGTTTACGTCACCCCCTGCTTAAGGTCCTCTGATGACTTCCCACTGTTCTTAGAATGGATTCCTGAAGGCTCACCCTACAGGGCTGGCAGCCTCAGCCATAAAAACACGGGATGCATTGATAAGATGGGGACATTGTTTTACTTTTTAGCGTTGAGTATGTCCCACTTATATTTGGGAGATACTTACACCAGAAAGCATTTGTTGCTGATCACACGTTACAGCATGGTATCCAAGGTAACTTGGCGTCCTGTATTCTATTTGGCAACCCTAGTCACAGGCTGTCTGTGGCCTGGCACCTGCTGAGTTTTCTAACTTCATCTCACATTCCACTCCTTCTCACTTGCCCCAGAAATGTTGGCCTCCGTTATTCCAAGCCCTTTCCAACTCCCGAGTCTCTCTTTGCCTGGAATATTCTTCTTCCAGCTGCTTCTCATTCTCCAGGCCTCTGCTCCAATATCCCTCATCAGAAAAGCCTTCCCGGACCCTTCTAGACCAAAAGGGCCCTCTCCCCACCCCTTCAAGCTCTGCTTCAGGCTTGCCTCCTGTGCCTCTTCTGGGGAAGGCACGTGGGGCTTGGTCTGACACAGACCTCATGCATGAAGAGAGCGCACAGAATAACTCGTGAGTGAGTGAATGAACTTAGGCTGGACCCTTTGTCCTTTGAATACAATGCAGTCTCTTCCTCACGGCCCTAAGTCTCCTCCCCTACGCCTTCAAAATCATTCAGATAGAACCTTTTCGAAGAAGGCCATGCGTGTGTAAAGGCCAAGGCCATGTCACCCATTTGCTGAGTTGGGTCATCATGGATATGCCCTGTGGGTTGACGGAAAGACCTTGAACTTGGGCAGTAGAAAGATCGGGGCTTGAATCCCGATTAGACTTTGGCTAAGTCACCTCCTCTCTGAGTCTCTTATCTCCCTAAGAGGGAGAGTCACACCCCATCATAGGAATACAGTGTAAAATGAAATGCAACGTTATATGTAAGCCTCAGTATGGGGCCTGGTGCTCTGTTGGCTTTTAACAATCAGTAGTCAAAGTCGCACATACCAGAGGGCTCTCTGGAATACCTAGTGGCAGGTTGTGTTTCCGATGCTGCTTTAACCCTCTGCACACCGCAGTTATCTCCCTGCTAATGCCTTATACCTCTCTTTCCTGGCTGCTCTGCTAACCGAATCCCCATAATCCTCACACCACATTTCCAGGCCCTCAGCTCCACCTGTACAAGCTTGGTGTTCTCTGCTTTCTGAGAAGACAGAACAGGCAGGTGTCACCCCAGGAAAGCCTCTTTCTACTCTCCTGCTTGCACCCAGGATGGGGACCCGTTCCTGTCTGATCAGGTTCTGCGCCTGAAATATCCTCCAGATTGGATGCACTACAGATGTTGCTGTTGCCATGGCAACGATTAGGACCAAGATTTTTCTCAAACTATGTGGGGAGAACGGCAGAGGTCCAAAGAGCAGACATAATTACTCTTACACTGGGCTTTAAGTACCCTACACAAATGCCGAGTGATTCGTGAAGGGACACTGGGGTCCTGCAGGCCCACCTCTGATGGTAACCGCCATCATGCAGGTTTGCTGGCTCTAGTGCAGGGACCTTCCACTGAAACCAGGCAGTTCCCATTATAATGTGGTCCCAAATGATCATTTGTCTAGCAGATGATTTTCTTCTCAAGTTTGAAAACAGCTGACTAAAGTCTTCAAGTGCATCTATTCTTAACTTTGGTAGACAAAGCCCTCATCCTCTCAAGAGGTGGGGGAACGGCTTCTCCAGTTAATCTGGGATGGCTTTCTAAGTTCCTGGCAACTAGAAAAATACAGTGGAAGCCCAAGCTGCCCCTGAGTGACTTCACAGGCTTTCTTTGCTGTTTTCTTTTTCTTAAAAAAAAAAAAAAAAAGGTCTTCCTTTGCTTTGGGAAGCCTGACTGTGTGTAAATCTGATCACCCGAGGCCGCCATGCTGTGAGGAAGCCCAATCACCTAGAGAGACCACACATTGTTAAGTTTGACAGCCCTGGTTGAAGTCCCACTCCACAGCCATCAGACATGGGGACTTGTAGAAACCTCCAACCCCCAGTCACCAATTCTCAGACATGAATTGCCCCCAGAGGTTACTCCTTTCCAGCCGAGGCCCTGGACATTAGGCAGAAAAGACAAGCTGTCCCTCTCTGCCTTTTCACATTTCCTGACCTACAGCAACTGGGAACATAATAAAAATGTCCTTTTAAGCCACCAAGTTTAGGAATGATTTGTTACACAGTAGTAGTAACCCGAACAGATGGGCTCCCTCTCATTGACTGTCAGAGGTAATTGTAGTTCAACATTTCCACAACAAAACACATCTCTGTTTCTCCTGGTGCATAATTTCGTCCTTTCCCATTTTTTTTTTAGTTGAAGCTGGACACGATACCTTTATTTTATTTATTTTTATGGGTGCTGAGGATCGAACCCAGTGCCTTGCACGTCCTAGGCTCTATTGCTGAGCCACAACCACAGCCCCTTTCTCCATTTTTTTTTAACCTTCATCTACCAAGATAATCAAACTAGTCATGAGCAAGGCAGCCTGGATTCACCATTTTCCCCCACTCCCCCTTCCTCATGCGTCACTACCTGGTGGAGCTTACCTCTCACACGGGTGCACTGTCTGCCTGGCGAATATTTGTCAGAGGGGCCCCTGAGTGTACCATCGTGATGCGGGTGGGGGTGGGAAAGCTCAGACTTTGACGAAGGCTGACTGGGGTCTAAATCTCAGCTCTAACTAACTTACAATTGTGGCTGGCAGGCAGTGAGCCCTCAGTAATTTGGAGCTTTGATGATTTTATTTATTTATTTGTTATTATTAATATTTGGAAGGATTTTGGAAAGGGTGCCCTCAAACCCTTCCAATTCTCTGGGGATGAAGACACTGTCCAACTGAGGCTGGGCTTAGCTTCAGGCAGGCCAGGTCTCACAGAGTGCCACCAGCCTACTCTGCCCTGATTGTCAGGCATGTGACACATCTGGATGTCTCCAACCTCCAGTTATCAGATCACCCACAAATCACCTCCAGATGTTGCATCTTCCCAGTGGAGTCCCAAACATCATGAAGCCAAGACAAGCTGTTCTTCCCACCATATGGCCTAAAATTCTGGGCTGTAGAATCCATGAATAATAATAATAATAATAATAATAATAATAATAATCCTTTAAGACTATGAAGCTTAGGGGTAATTCGTTACACAGCAACACTAACAGGATCAGATGTGCTGGCTCTCACTGGCAATCTTGGGAATCCCCAAAGTTCAACACGTCCAATATGGAACCCAAGACTCCCTCTCCTGGTCCAACCCAATGGCTTTGCATGAACATTCATGGGCTCTCCTGGGTGGATAGTTCCAATGTCATTTAAGGTAACATCCTTCACCTTAGGAATAATAACTGCTTCAGGGACCCCAGCAAGGATGGAGCAGGAGGTGGATGAGAATAGGCAGGGGGATGTCCCTGAAGGATTGTAGTACCAGGATCACAGGACTCTGGTCCATTTACAGGGACTCTTGGGAATATTTTTCTCTGAGTTCTGGACTTTACACCTTTATCGGGCCTTCAGAGCTTGTACTGGACACCAGAGTGAAGTGCCCATGGATACATTGTTGACTGAATTCCATCAAAGCTTGATTCATTGCCCTGAGGCTTTCAATTAAGGAAAGAAATATGGTTTCAATTTGGGGCAGAAAAGACAGCCCTCCCTCCTATTGATTCTGCTGGATAGTGCCCATTTTTGCCAGAATCTTATATGTGCTCTGTTCTACTCTCCAAAAGCATTCCACATCATTGGTGAGATCCCTGGTGGATGCGCCGACTATATATTTAGCATTCAATTCCTGAAACACAGGCTCTGAGACCTTCCAGCCATGGCTCTGTAACTTTTGTTTCCATAGAAACTAATGTTTATGTTTATATCTATGCAGACTGTTTCTATCAGATTTTACTTCTCACAGCAGCTGTTGTAAGTCATTCCACAAAGATGGACGTTGGAGATAGGAAACAAAAGCCCCTGTTCTATTGCAGCAAGGATTTTGCTCGGTGTCCTTATGGGCCCCCAAGTCACAGTGCTTCAAAAGGAAAACGAGAGGTGTGTTCAGAGAAGGATCTTTCACAGCAGCGTGGTCCGGGAAGCAAGTGATCCATTTGCCCCCAACGAAAAACCAGCCCACAATCCAAATCAGGCTCTGCAAATAAACAAGGGCTTCATTGATCCCTTTCTCTGGGGAAATCTAAATGCAATGTACATATTTAAGTGCCAATCCGATCTCTGTAGCCAAAGGACACAGCGGCTAAGAAGTATGGAAATCTATGTTCTGAAAGGGACGCTCTGAGCAGCTCATTTGTGCAGATCCTGCACAGTGGGGTGGCGAGTTCACTTTCCCCAGTGTTCTCCATAGAGCGGGGCCCAGTGTTTCCTGGACCACCTCTGAGAACAATACATACAGCTTCCTTTGCAAGCCGAGGCCACGGTCAAGTCAAACAGGCAGCCAATGTATCTTTTCCTATTTAATCTTGCTTCCATTTCTTTTGTTATGACTGACATTGTTTATATACTTCTGTGCAGTTTTATTTCTTATTGTGCTCATGTACTGAGTTGTTGTGATGTCCCTGACACCATGTTTTATAGCAAATGACAATACCCTCTGAGTGCTAAAGTTTATCAAGCCCTTACGACACATCAGCAATGGGTATCAAGCCATATATGGGTTTCCTCTGTCCTCCCAATCGTCACAGGTGATCATTATCCCTTTTGCAACGGAAGTGACGAAGGCGTACAGAGTCACCTACCCAAGGTCACACAATGGCAGGATTGAGATTTGGGGCTCCAGAGTCAGCCCCACAAATAACTACCAGATCGCACTGACTTCATTGTTCTGCCCTGGAGTTCATGAGCCTGTGAGAGAGACAAAAGCTAAAAACGATCATGGCACATAATAAATAGTAATAGTGTCCCCTGCCATATGCATTGCCATAGAAATATAGAAAGGATGCCGTTCAGTCTGCCTCGGGGAGCAGAGCGGGGGTTTAGCAGAGGCAGATTATGTCAGCTGGGTCTCATGGACCAAGATCTGCCTGATGACAGCCCAATCCACAGTGCAAGGTGCAGCTTGGCATTGCTTTTCCTTTGTGGGGGCGAAGAGCGTCTAGCAGAGCACTTAGCATTTTAACGGTCTTCGATGCAGCATGAAGTACATTCGCATTGCTGTGTGACCGGCACCACTATCCATTTCCAGAACTTTCTCATCATCCCACACCGAAACTCTGTAGCCATAAAAGCAACTCCCCACGCGCTTTCCCTGCAGCTCCAGGCTGCCTGGTTCTGTTTCCTGTCTCTGTGGGCCTGACAACTGTGGGAACCGCTTACACGAGGAATCAAACAATATTTCCCCTTTGGAGCTGGGGCTTACCTCACTTGCCATTGGGTGACTCTCAAAAGGGTGTCTACACAACAGATCATAACGTTGTTGGGAGGATGGGATGGGATGGTGCTGATAAAAGCCCGATGCGGTAAGAGCACAGAGTCAGTGTCTGTCAACATGGCTGTTGCTGCGACCCACCCAGCGGGGGTGTCGGGACCATTTCACAGTATCTGGGACACACCAGGGGCCCAGAGGACACTGTTAAATGCAGGAAGCATGAATGGTAAAACTGAAGAGCTACCTTTTGCAAAGTGGTCACATGGTAGGGGCTGGATCTACCAGAGATCCAAAGTCAGGGCTCTGATGAAAAACAACGAATTGTTTCTGAATCCCACACACTTCCACCCTCACGCCCCACCCCCACCCCAGAGATGGCTTCAAGAAATGGGAAGTTCAGAATTCAGTTCTGAGGGCAGATGAGCCCCATGAAAGCTCTCTGAGGGCGGGATCAGGTCTGTCCTTGGCAAATCTGTTGCCCTAGGCTCTGGCACAGAGAATGACTCAGTTTCTAGGTTGTCAACGAACCAATACATGAGTATATGCACATGTCAAGACTCTTCAGTCTGAAAAGATACCGAATCAGCAGAGATGAATTAAGGGAGGGATGAAGCAGAAGAGCTGGGGTCTCAACTAATAGAGCAACAGACACAGGAGGACACCCCCAGAGCTGACTCTCAGAGAGCATTTAGAAGAATGGCAGAAATGTGATTTACAAACCATAAAAGTCACCCTGTTCGAGTTTTCTTAGTATGTTCACAGTTAGTAACATCACCCCTGAATGAAGCATGTCCCACTCTCTCCTTCCCTAGTCCCTGGAGCCAGCCATCTGCTTCCTGTGTCGATGAGTATTTCATCCTGTACAGGTAATTTGTACAATTACGTGTACAAACGTGGGCATTGTACAGGTAAGTGGAACTGTGACCAGTTTCCTTCAATCAGCATAACGTTTTCAATGCTCGACTCACATTGTATCAGACCCCATCCCTTTTAACGGCTGAGTATTATGCCTTGGCCTCCACTGGCTATGGCTGGGATTTGGTGGGCATAGATCTGTGAGGAATCTGGAGGTCAGTTTGGGGGATTATTTCCACCTGAACAACATTATTCTTTGGGTCCACAGTCATGGGAGACTATCTCCATCTTTTTCAATCTGGTTTAATTTCTTTCAAATTTGTAGTTTCTAGGGTTGAAGTGTTGTACTTCTTTTGTTAACTTCATTCCTAAGAATCTTATTCTTTTAGATTCTGATCAAAGGAATTGTTTACTTAATTCCCTCTCTGGACTGTTCATTGCTAGTGTATAGAAATACAATCGATGTTTTACATATTGATCTTCTAACCTGAAACCTTATTGAATTCATTTATCTATTCTGGTGTGTGTGTGTGTGTGTTCCTTAGTTTTTTTTTCTACAAACAAGACCAGGGTATCTGCAAATAGACCCAATTTACTCATCTGAATTTTTATTTCCTGCCTAGTTGCTTTGGCTAGAACCTCTAGCACAACATTGAACAGGAGTGGTGAGACTAGGAAGTCTGTTTTTTTTTTTCCTGATCTTGGAGGGAAAGCATTTAGATTTTAACCACTAATTATGACATTAAGTATGTATTTTTAGGACCAGGTAAATTCTCATTATCAGGATGTGGAAATTCCCTTCCACGACTGTTTTATTGAGTGCTTTCATCAATGAAAATGGTTGGATTTTCTTAAGTGTTTTGCCAGCCTCTCAGTAGATGGTTATGTGGTTTGGGTTCTTTGTGTTAATATAGTGTATTATGTGAATTGATTTTTGGCTGTTGAACCAACCTTGCATTCTTGGGATGATGTGGGCCTGGTCATGGTACCCATGACCAGTGCTACATTATTGGGTTCTGTTTGCTAGTGTTTTGTTAAGGGTACCTGTATTCATATTCAGATAGTATAATTGTAGTTTGCTTGTAATGTTTTGTCTTCTCTTGGTATCAGCTTGATACTTCATAACGGCTTCATAAAATGAGTTGGGAACTGTCCCCTCCTCTTCTCACTTTTTTGAAGAATTGGTTTTATTTCTCATTTAAACATTTACTAGATGTCACTATCAAGTCCACATGGGCTTTTCTTTGTAGGAATTGTTTTTTAATTAGATTTTTTTATTTCTTTAGTTGTTTTAAGTCTATTGATATTTTCTATTTCTTCTTGAGCCAGTGTCTGTAGTATGTGACTTCAAGGAACCTGCCAATTTCTAGCTATATTGTTTTCTTTGTATACAATTGTCCTTAGCATTTCCATACAAGCTGCTGTAGTTAGAATCTATTTTATTTTGGTAAAGTGGGCAGTCATGTCCACTTTTTATTCCTAATTTTTAGTCATTTGAGCCTTCTTTGTCAGTCTGGCTAAACGTTTGCCATTTTGTTGATGATTTCAAAAAACTAACCTTTGAGTTCCTTGACTTTTCTATTTCTGCTCTCATTTATTTCAGCTTTAATCTTTACTATTTCCTTCCTTCTTCTGGCTTTGGGCTTAGTTTGCTCTTGTTTTTCTAATTTCTTAAGGCAGAAGGTTGGGTTATTGATTTGAGATCTTGCTTCTTTTAAAAAACTAGGCATTTAGAACTATAAATTTCTCAGGGTGCATTTAGAAAAATAACACAAGGTTGTACTGCTTGAACTTTGCGACATTATCTTGGCTGAAAAAATATTTAAAATAAAAAACAAAATTGAGATCAGTGATTTTCCAAAATTTTGGCATCACCTAAGTTTGGGACTAGCTGGCTTCTGGACAGGAAGCAGACTCTCCTCCTGCAGGTGGCTCTGGCCCTCCCACCTGCGAGTGGGGGCATGACTCCCCCAGGGAAAGGGTCGCCCTTGAACTTCCAGGTTTGGTTTGCCTGGAACCTCTTTAGGGCCCATATTCTGCAAAGCAGGGTGACATCAAGACTTGCAGGCCTTTGGGGCTTCTGCCTTTGGTACCTCTTTTTCCTTCATGGAAAATACCAAGAGTCATATTTTACAACCACATTGACACAGAGGCATATAATGCAAACGGCTTCATCCCTATACAGTTGTCATTATTCTATTCACTTTTTCTTCTCAGGTCAAAAGAATTAAATTTCAACCATTTCTGTGTGCCTCGAACAGCATGGCAGGCCCCAGATACTGCCTGCTGGAGAAGATGGCCAGGTGTAGTGCCCGCCCGGGAGAGAAGGGCCTCCAGTCCAGCAGGGGCCTCCTAAGAGGGTTGGTGAGGAGGAGGCCTGGAATCCAACCCGCTGGGGCCTGAGCCAGGGTAATTGCCAGGACTGTCGCCATGAACCATTTTCAGCAGTTAAGAAGAAATAAAAATGCAATTGGCCGGGAGATGTGCATCTTCATATTAAGTAAAAGAACTCCTTTCTGTCTACACAGCCTTGCCCTCTTAATAGTCTTGGGTAAGTTTTGGAAGGAGGGAGAAGGAGGAGAATGAAATGAGCCTCAAGTCTAACCCTGTTAGACTGCAGAACAATCAATAATGGGACAATGCGCCATTGTTATTCAGAAGTACCGCCTCTGTGCACAACCCTGAGCCTTCAGCAGCTCCTCACACAGAGAAAGGCAAGACAGCAATTGTCAGGGGATCGATATCTTCCAGCTTAGGAGGAATCAATCCCAAGCAGAGTCTCCAGGCAGCCTTCTCCCTCTCGGGAGTTTGGGTGAGCACCTAGCGCCGACACAAGGGGTGCAAGGGAGTGGGGGGACCAGAAGGGGCTTCCTTTGGTATGCGGGTAGGTTGGGAGGTGGGTGTTCCACAGACTGCCTGCACTCACCATGTGCCCGGGCCAGAGCTGGGATTCGGAGTTCTAGCCCCCTAATGTCCAATTTGGTAGGACCTTAGTTTTATAAAATACAGTCGTTAAATATTTAGGGCTCTTGTAACTGGCCGGGGACTCTGCTAGCAATGGGTTGGTCAGGGTCTTGGCAGAAAGGCCACGGAGGAGTCAATGAGGGTAACTGTGGTGTGGTTAAAGATGAACCGTTGGCCATGCTTCGGGGGTCAAGGAACCAATAAGGGAGGACCAAACACCCAAGGGCTGCTGGAAGCTGTTGCCTTTACCAGGAAAGAAAGCGAAGATGATCTGGGCTGTGGAGGAGGGGCTGCCCCACTGGACAGGTCATCTTGGAAAAAGGCTCATGTCTGGGCCAACCCATGGCTCAGAGGGAAGGAGCCCGAGGATTGACAGTTTAGTCCCTCTCTCTTCGCACCCTGGCCCTCGACTTTGTGCCTTTCTAGCTGGAAGCCAGAGGGTGGTGTCCGATTTGGCGTGTTTCCATTCCAGAAACAGACCCAGAGCCCAACCCAACTAGGAAGCTAGGACCACAATGGGAGGCTCCGGCCAGAGTCCAGAAGAGGCAGGAGGCTGCTGGAGAATAGTCCATAGTGAGAGGACAGTATGGGCCCAGCAGGATAAAGGTGGGGATCCCTGAGCTGGACACTCGGGCTTGGGTAGGTGCCGCAGTCTGGCTGGGCACAAATCCCGAGCCACTGAAGCAGGAACAAACTTTATTTCTGAACTCCACCAGCACACTCCACACACGCTCCCGGGAACTCTCCCGAAGGCCACCCACGCGGCTCCTCCAGGAACACCACACACCAACCAGAACTCCCACCACCGGAACTTCACCAACCAACTCGAACTCCCGGCACTCAACAGGAACTCTGCAAGAACTCAAAAGTCATCATCTTAATGGCTCGCCTCTCAACCCGTACTATTGGCAAAATGCCAGGGGCCATTCCCACTCAGCTGTGGCTCTCAGCAGGTGGGGGTGGGGGGAACAGAGAAACCCTGGGAATTAGCCCCGGACACAGGAGCTCCGGGTGCTGTGGGGGGGGGGGAAGGAGCCAGGGACCAGTGAGGAAGGTCAGGGAAGGTTTCCCAAGAAAGAAGCCTGGGCTGAGTCCTAGACGTGGACCCGAGTCAGTTGGAGGAGGAGCCACTAGTAAAAGCACAGACACGGGAGGCAGAGTATAGATGAGAAGAAATAAAAGCCAGGCTGCAGAGCTTGGGCTTCCAGCAGAAGGTAACGGGAAGCCATTAAACACATCATGGAGCCACAGGCAGGCGATTAGCATGACGTCTTCCTAATGATGGGCTCTGGCCACTGCACCTTTTCCTTTACGCGAGGTGGACACTGGGCCCTGTCACACCCTGGATCCGTTCCCAGGGGCCACTGGCTAGGCCATGCATTGATCTGGTGGGTGTCTTGGACCTGGTGGCCTAACCCTGCCAGAATCCCAGACCCTTAATCCCCACCACCATCTGGTCGTGCAAATAAAATGTCTCCTCAGGCCGAAGGGGGTAAGCCGCCCACGACCCATGGCATGGCCTTCCCTGTGATTTTACTCTGTTTTCAATTCTGTACTCATTCATATGGCCAGCTTTAAACCCCAGTGAATTATTTTCCTGGTTAGTCTATTCATCTTCAAGTTGAAAACCTCCCCAAAGTAATGGAAACTCAAGTTCTAAGGCAGTGAAATGACTCTGATTTACTTTGGAGAAATGTTTTTCCTTTTAAAATGATTTATTACCGTTTGCTGCTATTCAAACTTCTTTTAGGCTCTTATAGCTGAATTTAAAAAAAAATACATTTTTTCCCCTTTAGTAACAGAATTAAATAAAGCATGAAAGACCACACTCCATAAATGTAATAAAAGCACCGATTTGCTTATATCTCTTATAATTGACATTCAGTTTCACTTTCTCCCTTTCTCTGCTTATTAGTCAGAATCCCAGAACAAAAAGGTGTCGTTGAGGTTTTATTGCTATCGGGGTTGGAGGGAGAAACGAGGCACATGGGTTTCTCTGTACCTCCTTTGTGCACGTCCTGTGGTAGTCCAGAGGTCTTTCGGTGGATATTCAATACTGGTAGATGGAATCTTGGCAGAGTTGGAAAATAAAACACAATGTTGCATTCAAGTATATGTAATAACTTTAGGCAAACAGAATGATAAAGATGTTCTCCTCCGCTGTCCCAGTCTAAGATCAATGCAGGAGAAAGAAAGACAGCAGCTCTGTAGATCCACATGTAGGCATTTCTGCATCTTGCCCCTCATTTCTGGGTTTGAATTCCAACCCTCATGCTAAGTGCCTCAAATGCCGGTTGTACCCATTTAAGAGTGGGCATGGTTATATTTTGCACTTAGGAATGCACATACTTTCACGACGGTCTCAACTCCAAAGAAATGCTTCAGTCTGATTTACAAAATCGAGTGCTACTCTTAAAGTCGCTGCCAAGCTGCCTCAGAGCTGGAATTTCCAAGGGAATCAGAAATTAGCCTTCTATTTTCTTTGTTACGGTTTCTCCATCAATCATTTTAATAAACGTATCCTACAGTGATCACGAACCTTTTCAAGAGCAATAACAATTAAAGTCTTTCTGGAAGCCATTCCTGTCTCCAAAAGAAACGCTTTATTTTTCTGTGGCCTTCAGGAAAATAAAAATATCAAGGATGATATCAAATCCCTAGCTTCCTAACATCATTATTTACTAGGCTATGAATATCAATCTGGAGAATGTATTCTCGTGTCTATGAATCTCCCAGCAATATGGGATTTCTTCCCTTTCACATACCTTAGTGCAATGTCTGTATTGTTTCAAACATTTCTTGTTCCTATTTTGATTCTTGATAAGCAAAGAGAGAAGATGCAGGGCTTTCTTTTTTTTCCCTCGTTAGACTCACAGCAGGGATTTTTTTTTTTTTTTAAAGCATGGAAACTTCAGCAGAGTTGGGTTGTGTGTGAACTGGCAGCCAGCAGCCCCGTTAAGGCTCAATTTATTAAAAATAACCACATGGCAACAAAGATCTTTCTTCTTCATTCTCTTGACTCGGTAAAAAGCCAGGCTGAGAAAATAAATATCAAACCTTGGAAAAGCCTGTCTAATAAACCCAAAATGCTAGATCAGGTAAAATGTCCTTTTAGAAAAAGTTCTGGACTATTAAGAAAAAAAAATATATCTATATGTAAGAAAAGAAAGATACAATATTTCACTCCAAGGACCCGCAATTCAGAGAAAGAATGTTGGTTGCACCAAATCCCCGAAGACAGATGATGGAGACTGGAAACCCCTTTCCTTCAAATGTTGTAATTCCCCGATGCATTTTGAAAGCACCTGAATCAATCTTCAAGACCTGAAGGCAATTTCATTTTCTGGAAACCTCCTTCTACCCCCTAATTTCCCAACCAAGTCAATGGTGAATCGCGGAGATACATGATCCTGGGCCTCTCATTTCCTGCTGATTTCCTGAGGCTACTTCTAATAAAGAAGGAGAGCTGGAGGGACCAGAGACTCATAGGAGCCTAATATAATCACTTCTGTCAAATGAAAATTCTGACTCATATTAATTCACTGTGACCGATCATTGGGAATTCAAGAAATAAACTGGACCTACCCTGTTAATTTAAATTATTCCAATGTGCCTGGTGTACTGGAAAAAGGAAGGAGCCTGAATTTCTTCTCTTTGCCTGGGGGTGTGGACTGAACCATCTGGCTGGGGGGTAGGGGATGAACACTCTCCTTTGGGGTGATGGGAAATAGGGTCCGATGCCCCTACCTTGACCTGGGGTGGTGCCCTTTTCCCAGGGCTCTCTAGGATTAAAGGAAGGTCTGATTGAGATAAAATTATCACCGTCACAGACCTCTTTATGGTTTTCTTTTAATCACCACGCCTGGATAAAATTGCCTATTGATTGACCTTAAATGAAATCTACTTTAACCTGGGAACTCCATTAAGAGAATAATTCAGGAGGCTGCCTCTCTACCAGGGCATTGTTAACCTGACTTTCTGGGAATTAATGATGCACCTCGTTCCGGGAGTCTCGTGATTGCTAACAAGTTTAAATATTTATCTGAACTCCTTGAAACCTTGCTGTCTTCTTCTTCCTCAGCCCTGATTTCATCCTTCTTTTTTTTTTTTCTTAGAGAAATACAGTTTTGCTTTCCCTCCCTTAGAATCTGCTTCCCTGGGGTCTTCTGGGCACTCTCTGCTAGTGGACTTGATTCGGGGGCAGTTCCTCGACTTTCCTGATCCCTGACATCATCTTGACCATCTCTCCCGAGGACCAGGGAGCCCTGGAAATGTACCAAATGCATTTTGACTTGTACTGGGCGGGTCTCGTCTGAGAAGGCACTGCCTGCTCTGGAATCACTTATTCCGGAAGAGTCATACCAGCATTGCCTACTGGAGATTTTTGTTATTTTTTTTTCCTGGACAACACAGAATGGATCAGGGTACTGGAAGCCAGGCAGTGGGGACAGAGGACCTCACCTCATGTCAGCAGAGGGGCATGAGGATACCTGCCTCTTCATATGCAGATGGGGACACATGCTGCAAATCTGTCACCTGTCGGTAGACGTGAAAGGGGGTTTGCATGACACCCAAGAGGACACTGACAGAACTAGGAGACTCATACTCCATCCGCCTCCATGTGAGGAGCCTGAATCATCGTGGCTCATTGAGAGTGACCGAAGTTGTGGGGAAACCTACGTTGAAGTGGGCTGTGAGAAAACCATCTCAGAACAGAGAAGCAGCCCCCTCGCCCCTGCTCCTTGTCTGTCCTGGACAAGGCTATGTGCTCCTCCTCTGTGCTGGATTCAGCACAAGGTGTATGTCCTATTAGTGACACTCGTCACACTTAATAAAAAATTGCCTGTAGAGTTGCTTAGTTTCCCACTGGATTCTACCATGGATGGGTGCAGAGACTCGGTGGCCTTGGGCTGCTCCTAGGACCTGGCTCAGGGCTCAGGGCTTGGCCCCCGGGTGAGCAATCAATAAACTGCATTATTGAATGAATGAATGAGACGTCCATAATGTTCAGAAGAAATACTCCCCTCTGAAAATGATGTGTTCTAGGAATCAGAAGAAAAGTTTAGAAAACAATGCAAGATACAACCTGTGTGATCCTCAGAAAGAAGGGGGCCAAGTGGAAGAACCATCTGGGAACAGCCCTGATCCGGAGGTGGGACTGGGGAGATGAGAGGTACTGAGAGGAAACCAGTATTGCCATAGCAGAGTTAAAACTCCCTCCTGTCAAAAAGGGCAGGATCAGCATCACAGGAGGCCAGATCAGTGACCCAGGTGTGAATTTGAGAATCCCTCCCAGAATGCAAAGCAGGAAGGGGAGAAACTAGGGAGAAAGGGGTTGAAGATGGTGAGAGCTAAGACATTTTCATGGAATGGAGAAGACCTCAGGGAGCAGGTGGAGCTGGAGCTTCACCCTGCTTCAGGCAAAATCAAGGGCTCGGGGACCATTTCCAGATGCATTCTGGCAAAACTTAAATTTTAAGGAAAAAGACAAAAATCACACAAGTCTGAAACAAGGTGGGACGAGACACACGGGGGGGTGGAAGGAACAGCTTCTCCCCTCTCCTCCCTCAACCCTCGCTCTGCCCCTCGCTCTTCCCTGAGTGAAAGGAGAGACCTGATGGTGAGGCTGGAGGGGAGCCTGAGCATTCAGCCCCTCCCACTCCTTCCCTTGGGGACCCTCCTGCCTGCAGAGGGCCCTTCCTCACTCTGAGCCTGCACTTGGGGCTGGGCCCCATTCCCATGCTGAGGATTTAGCAGAGAAAGTTCTTACTAGGAGAGATGGATGGAGAAGATAAACAGAGACACAAACGCATCCGTCCGTGATCCTCAGCTGGGTGTTGCCAAGAGACAGAACCCAGCGAGACAGAGCCTCCGGAGTGGTGAGCTGGAGGAAGGGGTCGCTCCTTATCAGAGGGCCAACTGGACAAGGTGAGGGAGGGGGGCACAAGCTGTGTGGACCCCGGGGCAGAGTAGCCAGTGCAGAGCTGGAGGAGGCAGAGTGCCTGGTCCCCTTCAGGGACGTTGTGCCCAGGAGGTTGGAGCAAGGTACAGAGGGGGTTTGCACGGGTAGTGGGAGGGTGGGTGGGTGTCGTGTGTGCACCTGCGCACACAGGCATGGGACTCAGTAGGGTCAAGGTCTGGGGGAGACCTTTGGATTTACTTTTAAATCAGATGAGAAGCCACCAGAGAGAGCACTTCACGATGCTATTGCAGTTGGAAAGGACCCTGTGCCTCTGCTTGCCACCGTCTGCTGGCCTTCCAGCCACCCGCGCCCCCTGGCGATGGCGGGCGGCCCACACCTGGTGGGCCCCCTGCACCCGGGACGGCCCCAGGCAGAGGCGGTGCTGTGGAGACGCTGTTTGTTGGCAGCATGAATTACAGAAACCACAAGTAGAGGGAAAGAGTCAAGGGGAAGCAGCCAGCTTCTAGATTCACAGTGAGGGCCAAGTGTGGTCCCCACAATTCTGCGGGGTTCAGAGGCCCCCAAGCTCCCGTGCTCCCTGACTCCTTTTGGTTATCTCTTGTGCGTATCTTGTGGTATCTTTGCTGCCCTCCTCCTCACGGGGTCAGATCCTCCTAGGAGCTCCTGGTGTCCTTGAACTCACCAAGGCAGTGCCCAACTCAGGCCAGACTGTGCCGCCCCCTCCCACCAGGGCCTCTCTCTCTTGTCATCTGTGCGTCCTGGACTGAATGTCCTGTTTGGCACGAGGTAGGCCAGTGGCCAGTATTAATTAGGTGTCTACTTGTGGGAGACGCTGAAAGCCAACGGTATAGCAAGATTAAAAATATGGAGAGAGGTTAAAACAGTTAACAAATAACATAAGCGAAAAGACTTTTTTTTTCTTTTTGTCTTAAAAAAAGCAGGGTGGGACTATCTAGTTCAGACAGAATAGGATTCCAAGGAGGAAAAGCATTATTAATTAAAACAAAGGGAGACATTTATACAGATAAAAAAGAAATAATCACACAGAGTTTACAGACAGCCTGCACCGACAGTGGTGCCAGATAACATTCAATACCCACTCCTAATTAAAAGGGGGAGGAAGCCTCCGTGTTGGGTCTGTAAGTCCCCTCAGCATGATAAATAATATCTAGCATAAACCAGCAGCGACCGTCATATCTAACGGAGTCTGCAGAAGTATTCTCATTAAAACCACGAGAAATCCCAGGGTCCCTGGTGATATCAAGAGAGTAACCCGCAAATCTCTTAGTTAATCAGCTTTGGTAAAGTGGATGGGTTGGTAAACAGTAGGGAGAAGGGGACAACTTTACCTGTAGCAGCAACAGCCAGTTAGAAGATACAAAGGGAAGACAAAACCCCACCCTCCTAACTGCATGAAGGGACCTGAGATACGAAGAAGCAGCGTTATAAGAAATAGGTGGGATCTCTGCCAGGAAGACTAGAAAAATCTTTTCGGGGATGCACAAAATAAGATCTGAACAAACGAGCCAACCTCTCATTTTTTCCTAGAAGAAAAAAGTCTGAAGTGCATGAAAATGTCAGTTCTCCTCGAATTAATGTATCAACTTATCTCCTTAATCAACAGCCTTTGGGCTGAGTTTTCTTCTGAAACCTGTGACTAAATGATGCAGACATTTGCTTGGCAGAATCACAGGTGAGAAAAACGAAGAGGATCAGAACAAAAATTCAAAAACATATGAGAGGAGATGGCCAGAGGGAGATTCATGTTTGAATTTTTTTTTCCCACTAATTTCTATGAATAGGAATAAATTTCATATTAGAAAAGAAAATTCATACAATGTTTACATATTGGCTAGTACTTAAAAAAACGGGAGGTTTTGCGTCATCCGGGTGGAAAACTTTACCGTAACGCCATTTGCGCCCCCTCCTCTATAGTGACCCAGAGAATCAGGTGGAACGAATAAGAAGTAGGAGGTGTCCTGAGCACTTGAACTGGTATTGAATCAAGAGCTGCAATCAAGTGTGGAAGGAAATTAGTAACCTGTTGATTTATCCCTAGCATCATAAGTTGCCATAAGAGAATTTAGCAGCACTGATTTTTGGAATCTGATTTAGGTCATTTTCAACCCCATCAAAAAAAAAAAAAAAAAAAAGAGAGAGAGAGAGAGAGAAAAGAAAAAAGTTTTTCCTTCTGAATATACACACAGCTGATGGATTCCTCTGTTTAACTTGGCCACAAGCAAAACCACACTGGATGGAAATAATGGCTTCAGAGAAAATGACCGAACCCATAATTTATAGGGAGCTACCAAGGAATTTAGGCTCGAGGTCAAACCCATGGCCTGTCAAGAGTAATATTATGCCTGGTCCTTCCCAGTGGTCAGTACTTGAAATTCAGCCAGGCGGTTCTGTGAAATTCTCCATGAAGGACAAAGGACAGAATCCTCCTCCCAAACCAGAAGGTGTTGGTGGTGCGGTGTCAACTCTTATTACCTAGTTAAAAATCAATGATCACAATGTCTACCTGCCCAGTCTATCTGCCTCAACCATCTTCACTGCACATCATCTTTTATGAATCTTAAGCATCCCGGCCATGAAAGTGGCTGGCTCCTCTTATCAAGCGCCACAGAGGGGAAGAAGACTGTCCCCAGGGTAGCTTTGATATCAGAACCATACGATAGCATGATAATCAAAGACAAACCTAAATTTTCGTTATAGAGTTTCACTTTCCAGCTTCAATTTATTTTCCTAGGAATAGGGGTAGGCACTAGAATTTCAACCACAAGTTATGGTTAGTGAGGACGTAGAGTCCTGGGGTAGATATCGTATTCAAAATCATTTCTTTTGTGATCTCCCCAGTGGGTCTTAACTGAGGATTGGAGGGCGGGACCAGTAAAGGGAGAGTTTCCAAAACGTCATCCCTCGAGTGGAGTCAAGTCTGTCTGAAGTGGGGAGAAATCTCAATTTCTTTAAACTTCTTTTCCATCTATTTTAGGTGGATACGTACTTCCTGGAATATGAAGTTCTTTGAGCAAGATGCTGGAAAAATCCAACTCTGAAGACCCAGAGGAATTCCTTCGCAGTAGGTGAGACTTGAAGTGTTGGGAGAGACTTCACTGCGTTCTAAGTTCAGAGCGGATGTGAGAATCCACGTTTCTCTGGTGACCAGAAAGGTCCCCCAGAGGAATGTGCCATTTAACAGCCTCAAAGTTCTGGTTTCACGAGCGATTGTGATTTTCCTTTCACTTTTATAACTATCCCCGTCTCCTTTCCTGCAGTGGACGATGGCAACTTCTTTTGCCTTCGGGGATAGATTGATTGACAGATGGCCTCAAGTCTACTCCTTCCCTGGATTCAAACCCTCTGCTAGCTGTATTGGCATTTCTTCCTCGTCATATGAGGGCTGGAGTGGGGGACTGTGTCCCTTGTCCTGACTTCAGGCTCAGTCCTGTGGTTTGCTTTGGCCCAGAGAGTGATCACAGATTTTTAACTCTTTTGCTTTTGCTGTGAGCATGAGCCCCATGGAGCAAAGACGAGTGGACCCAGTTGTCCCAGATGAGGGCCCAGCGTGTGAGAGAGCACGGCCAAGATTGCAAACTTGCCTGCCCTTGCTGCAGTCAACCACAGACGCGGGAGTGAGTGGGCCCAGGCAGTTACCACAGATCCCAGAGCAAAAAAAAAAAAAAAAAAAAAAAAGGTGTTTACTAGATGCCATTGAGGTTTTGAGGCTGTGTGTTATGAAGCACTGTTGGGACAACATGATTGATAAAAGTTGGAAATTGCTCTTATATTTGGTTCAAGGAAGAAACATGAGCACCAAAGGCAATTTTTTCAACTCACAAAAATTCTATGTATGTGTAGTGTAGAGCCTGACGTTTTGACACAGACATACATTGTGAGGTCTCTAAATTTAACTAGTTAACTAGTTAACATACGTACTACCTCACATAACCAAAAATTTACTGTCTTTGCAGTTTTCAAGCCTACTAATGCTGTGATTAACCATAGCTGCCATATTGTTCGTGAGCTCTCTTGAGCTTCTTCCTCCCCTCTACCTGAAAGGAGTCCAGAAAAATTAAAAATGCCAAAGGTCTCCTGTTCCCTGATTCCAAAATATACTACAAAGCCACAGTCATCACCACAGCATGGTACTGGCATAAAAACAGACACACAAAACAATTGAAGAGGCTAGAAAGCCCAGAATAAATCCATTTACCTATGGTCAGTTGATTTTCCCCAGATGTGAAACACACTCAATTCGAGAGGATAGTCTCGTCGATAAATGGTGCTGGGAAAATGAGATATTCACGTGCAGAGGGATGAAACCAACCCTGGACCTCACGCCATGTGCAAAGATAATCTCAAAACAGATAAAAGACCAGAAACTGTAAAATACTAGGAGAAAAGATTGGGGAATAGCTCCACGGTAGGGTCTGGGTGATGACTTTTTGGATAAAATCCCCAAACATAAGCAACGGAGGTGAAAACCGACCAGTGAGATCGCATCCAGCTAAAATGTGTCTGCAGAGCAGAGGAGACCATCCACAGAGAGAAGAGGCCACCCAGGCAAGGGCCACACGTCTGTAAGGAGCTCATGTGCCCAATGAAGAAGGAACACGGGATGTGTTAGTGCAAACACGTGGCCCCTCGTTTCCTCCTCTGGTTGCTCAACGTCTTATGTCATGTGTTCCCTGATGCTGTGGGCCCCTAACCTTGGGTGTGGGCACCCTGCTGTGTTTATTTGAATATTGGTAGCTTGACTTCTTGTGTTTTCATGTGGCTTTCCTATCTGGGAAACAGCCTGGTGTTTGGATGCATTTTGTGGTTGGAAGGGAAATCAGATTAGAGGTCCTGCTTCTCACAGCTCCAGCCTAAACTTGGATGGGAACAAAATCAGAATAATAAAGGCTCATGTTTACAGCGGGCTTCTGCCTGCCTGCCTGCCGGGGAGAACACCTTAAAGGAGTCCGGTACATGTTCACTCATTGCTTCAGGAGAACTCTAGGGAACAGGAATGACTATCAACCCCATGGTACGAATGGGGAAACTAAGGTCTAGGAGGTCATGTAACTTGCCCAAGGACACTTCAAGAAATCCAGGAAGCCAAGTGCCACAGCCCATGACCTTGACCACAGCATTATCTCTTGGCTCCCACAGGCCTGGAGCCCATGGGGCCCATATGCTCCATGCAGACAGGAGCCCCATGCATCCTCCCTTCAGTAGGCCAGGGAAGTTCTTGCCTTTGCTGGCCAAGAAAGAGAGCTTTCCTGAATTTTTCCCCCAGGACTAACAGCCACTCCATAAAGATCCCTTGTCGAAGATCCCTCCTGGCTCCTTCCCCTCCTGTGATCATATCAGCCTACATTTATTGTTCTGAGTGTTTGCCAGAAATAAAGCTTTACTTGGATGTACCTCCATCAACGTTTTCTTTGGGCCCTGGCTTTGCCGTCATGGTAGGAATTCATCTTGGTGTGGAGGTTGGAGTGGGCAGGGTGAGGGCATGAGGATCCACCTGTCCTTGGTAGATGGCTCTGTCCGGGAGGTGGCCTTCTTCCAGTTTGCTGCTGCTTGAGCTGTCAATCACTGCCTCATGCCTGCAGGCTCTCTAGCTATATTTGTGCCACGATCAGGAAGCGTCACACTGTCCCTGCCACACTGGGCTGTGGAAGATCGGGAGGCTGTCTTGGCGACATCTGCCTGGATGTTTCAAAGGGCTGCCTGGCTCTCGACTGGCTTGTACACCTCCAGGGCTCTGCCTGGGGATACAAGTTCCAGAACATTCCCCAGGGAGGCAGAACCCCTCGATAGGCATCTTCCAGGGTCCCCTCTTAATCTCCCCACTGGCTTGGTCTTCTCTCCCGTCACAGTTTCTAGTCGTCCTCTGCCTAGATTCCCCACATCTCCAAGCTAGCTTGGCGTTTTTTTTTTTTTTTTTATTGGTTGTTCACAACATTACAAAGCTCTTGACATATCATATTTCATACATTAGATTGAAGTGGGTTATGAACCCCCAATTTTACCCCAAATGCAGATTGCAGAATCACGTCGGTTACACATCCACAATTTTACATAATGCCCTATTAGTAATTGTTGTATTCTGCTACCTTTCCTATCCCCTACTATTTGCCCTGAACAATCAAGAACCACAGTCAATGCTCACTAAATTATTAACTTCAAAAAATGAAGTTCCCTGCGGTGTGAGACCCCAAGCAAAAATCCATCCGCCCGTCCTCCTCCTTTCCAACCGAGATCTTGAGATCCATGTAGATCTTTTATGGATCAAATTTGACAGGTAGCGCTGACCTCTGACGCTCAGTACAGATATGGAAACTGAAACCTGCCCTCTTTCCAAATCAGACTAAGTACTAATATTTCACAGAATTTTCTAGAAGACTGGCTCAGTGCCCAGCCACTTTCTAATGATCTTAAACAACAACAAAACCATTAACAATACCAGCTAACCTCATGGAGGGCTGATGACTTGCCAGGTACCTTAAAAGCTTTTTCATTTACTCATTTTGCCTTCCCCGTATCCTGCAGGAAGTTTCTTTCATCATCCCACCTTACAGGTGCGGAATTTGAGCGGGCAGGAAATTTTCCAAAGAGGGCAACCCAGCCAAGAGGCAGAGGCAGGATCTGGATCGAGGGGGTCGGGCACGGCTGCGGCCCTCCTTCTCTGCTGTTTGAGACCGACCTACTTGCCAGACACTTCCTCAGCTGGGTTCAAAAGAGGAAAGAGAAGAAAAAAGCTTTGCGTTGGGAACCAAGGCAGCCAGCACACACGTCTGAACTAAAGGCAGTGCGACAGCACTGTGTATAAACCCATGTAGAGGGAGCACCTTTCGTCCATGCTGAAGCCTTCCAGAACTTCCAGCACACACCTGGGCAAACGTGGTCCCCGGGATGCTTTGTAGGATCTCTTCATGACAGCTCACTGCTGCAGTGCTTAGACACCAGCAGCCTCTCCTGCTCGGACGTAAGGAAGCTGAGACCATCATGGGGCCTCTGTGAGCAGGTGGCACACACGTGCCGGGGGTTCTGGGAGTGTGTCATTGAGGTCCACATGTGGTGCAGGTCTGTCCACCTGGAGATGGTCTCCCTGCCAGGTCACAGGTGTCTACTGCCCCTGCCCCGGGGCAGATGCTTACCTGTGTGCACAGGGGCACGGGAAGTTGGCTGTGTGGAGGCTCATCCTGATCCGCTGCTCTCCCGTGACCCCCCACTGGTCACAGACACCCTGGGCACGTCAGGCGTTTCGATTTCGTGCTCTTTTCTGAGTTTGAAGTGGTGACTCAGCTCTTTTTAACTGTTCAACAAATGTTTGCCAAATCCAATTCATTGCGGGGCTGACACCCTCCTGATGGACAGTGGAAAGTGGTTTATGTGTCCTTCAAGTCTTGAGCAGACGGTTCACGCTGTTTGGAACACGACCCAGTAAGGTATCGAATCAAGACGGCTTCCGTAAGTGGGATCTGTGTCCCCTGGAAGATATAGTCCTTACTCCCTAGCCGTAGTCGCTTTCTATACAATAAGTCCAGGAAAAAGCCCCATGCATTCCGCAGCAGGTGCCTCAGCTGCAGGGGACAGTGTCACAGCCTTCAGACTCACCACTGTATCCTGTGTCTTTTTTACCTTCTGCACCAGGGCCTTTTCCACCACCATGGAGGCCACCTGGCCAGCACCAGGGGCAGCCCTGTGCCAGTGGGATGGTGCTGGGGGTAAATGCTCCAGCTTCAGCCTCTTGTGGACAAGGACGGGGGGTGTTCTGCACACTCCCCAGAAGGTCCCTGCGGTGTCGAGCCGGTCACTCATGGCCACAACCTTGATAATCTCCTTTTGTTGGTTGGCTTCTCCTTCTTCCTTGATCCATTCCCCTGCTTCTTCCTTCTTGTTTTCTAGAATCCTCTCCTAATAAAGCCCTTGTATCTAAGCCCTGGCCTCAGGGTCTGATTTCATGGGATCTAAACCAGAACACTGTCTGACCATGGACAGGCAGCTAGAAGCCCCTGGTGGCTGGGTACCCATGAGTGTGAGACGTGATGGCCAGAGCTGGGGCAACAGCCATGGAGCAAGAGATTGGAACAGAGCCCTCAGACACACAGGAAGCAGAACAGGAGGTATGTACTGGTAGGTTGGATGAAGATGGTGAGTGAGGACTTACAGCCTGGCAAGGAAGAGGAAGGAGGAAGGACAGGTGCTAAGGGAAAGAATGGTCACCTTAGTTTTGGGCATGTTGACTTTGAGACATCTGTAGAGAGAGATTGTACTATGGAGGGAGATATAAATCATGACCTTTTTGATTTTTGATTTGTCTAGTTGATCCTTGAGTGCCTCAGACTGCCATACGCCTATCCATCCATCTATCCATCTATCCATCCATCTATTCATCCATTCATCCACCCATTCTTCCATCCACCCATCTATCCATCAATCCATCCATCCATCCATCTATTCATCCATCCATCCACCCACCCACCCATTTATGCATCCATCCATCCATCCATCCATCCATTCATCTACCCACCCATCCATCCATCCATCCATCCATCCACTCATCCATTCATCCATCTATCCATTCTTCCACCCACCTACTCATCTATCCATCCATCCATCCATCCATCCATCCATCCATCCATCCACTCATCCATTCATCCATCTATCCATTCTTCCACCCACCTACTCATCTATCCATCCATCCATCCATCCATCCACTCATCCATCCATCCATCCATCCACCCACACACCCATCCATCCCTCCATCCACCCGTCCATTCATCCATCTATTCATTCATCCCTCCATCCCCCCATTCATCCACCCATCCACTCATACACCACCCATCCTTTTATCTAATCCTTCCTTCTGTCCTCCTCTTCCTATCTATCCATTTGTCCCCCATTTATTGATTGAATTTTTGTATGTACCAGTAAACATTCTCAGTCCCACAGACCGTCTTTTCCTGCATCCTCCGGTAGCCAGCTTGAGGCAAAGATCATCGTTCTTATGTTTCACTTGGGCGGTGCAAGAGCCCAGGGCTGCGAGGTGGAGGGGAGGGAGGGCAGGGGAGCATGACTGTGAGTGACGTGTGGCTGGGCTGTTTCCCCTGAGGGACGAGCTGAGGGGAGTCAAGGCTAGTTGCTCAGCAGGTGGTCTGCAGGATGGACAGACTCCTGTGGGTGTCATGCAAGAAGAAGAGATTCTTCAAGGTGCTTCCCGAGAGCCAGGGAGGAGAGGTGATTTACGTGCCGATTCCCACTGGTCAGTCATGCCACGGAGAGTCAGCTCCTTTGGGTGTGCAGGACTTCAGATGGACGGCCACATCTGTGGTTGTTCAGGGTGCCGGGTCCCATCTCCTGGACCACGCCACTTCTTTCCCATGGGAAGTGGCAGGAACTCTGGACATGTGACCAGAGTCGGTCTGCTGCATCAGGTAGGGCCAGGTGGGCCGCAGTGGGCTCAGCAGGCCATGGCGGAGGCTGTGTGAGTCAAGTGGCCGGCAGGCCCAAGGGAATCGGGGTGATTCCCATGGAGGGCAGAGCAGAACCGAGACACAGGCTTTGCCCTGATGAAAAACACACTTGAGAGACAGAACCTGGGCGGGGGACATATCTCAGGCATTTGCAGGTTGGATGACATTGTCACCGAGACATGAATAAATGAAAAGGAGAAGCCAGCCACAACATTCCAGGCAGAGGGGAAAAGAGATGCAAAGGCCCTGAGGTGGGAGCCAGCCTGGTATTGTGGGGAATTAAAAGAGTGCCACCATGGCCACAGAGGAGGGAACATGGGAGAGAGTAAGGAAACAGGCAGGACCCAGATCCCACAGGGCAGGGCAAAGCACCTGGAGCCCCGCTGCCATTGAGATCATCTTCTGTCCCCAACTCCTCCACGTGGAGGGTGACAGGGTTCCAATTAGGAATTAGGTTTGGAAGTTGGGTGGGGACGGCGGAGGCATCCGGGAGTCAAGCCGTAAGCTGAAGGAGCTTTTAAGCAAACTGAATATGTAATATGTGCAATGATATATTAACGGCTGCAATTTATAGGAAATCATTATCAGTAATTATTACTATATCAAAAAAGCAATTACTAATACAATTTTGGGAAGCTCTTGGCTACCGACAGCTCATTCCCTATTGCTGCCTTCTGATAGTAATTCCACAGTGCCACGGAGCACGGGGTGGAGAAAACAGATGTAATCTAATAAAGGTCGCCCTCCCATCTTTCCTGCGCCATGACATGCCATTTACCGAATCATCCATTATTGCCCAAAGAACAAAGACGAGCTTCACCAAGCAAAGAAATGATAAAGTTCACTCGAAAATTGGGGAAGCAATTGCAAAACGACTTGAGGCCAAGGGCACAATCGTGCACTGAAATCAATAGCTGTCAGCCAACGAGGAGGAGGGAGGAGAATGAATAAACACGGTAAATAATGCTGAGGAACCGATCCGGGCCAAGCAGCCAATCAAAGAGAAGTCGAGGAGCGCCTGAAGAGCCTCCACGGCGGAGCCAGAGGTCTGAGTGGGAATCTCTGCTCCACGTGTCCTGGCACCTGTGAGGACCTCAGCTGCCTTTCTGACCCGGGGGGGAGTCGTGCTTCGAGCCTGGTGGGCTCCTCGGTGACAGCATCATCTCCAAGGTCCTGGGCCTCCTTCTCTGCTTTCTCCTTCCACCACAATGATCAAAGTAATGCAAAGGCAGGGCAGGGCACAGAGGAACCTAGCAAAGCCTCCGTGTCTCAGACTGAGAGGATAGGAATTAAAAAAAAAAAAACTTTCCCACAAAATGATTTAGTTTTAAAAGCATGTCCACCGGGCTTTCCTTTGGTGCACATCATTGACAGAGAAATGAGCTTCTTCCAGCTTATGGAGGAAGGTTTAATTATTCACACAAACTCACCAGAGCCCTCCCTATATTAAAAACCATCAAAGGGAATTCAGAATTATGAATGAAATAAATTGAGGCACGGAACAGTTTATGGCCCTTCTCCTGCCTCACCTCTTCCTTTTGCTAAAGGAAACCTTCAAACCCTGGATGTGACTGTTCTTGTTTTTCCGGGGTTTGGTGTGGTAACACGCTGATATGCAAGATGCCAGAGATGAGCAACGGTGACCACTGTGTGCTGTGGTCGGTCACATCATCCCTTTGATTGTCACCTCACAGGCAGACAGTGTGGTCCACTCTTCAGGTGAACACAGTGGCCTCTGAAAGTCTCTACGGCTGCAAGTTTTTCTGCTCATAAAGTGTGTCAGCATTAAAGTTCAAAAAGGGGCAGGTCTGAGTCCAGAGTCCAGGCTGTTAATAATCACGTCATACCTCTTCTTTGGTACATCATCACTATTGATCTCCTGTCTGTCCATCCACTATCCATCCATCCTTCCATCCAGCCACCATCCATTCAATATCCATCTATGTCCTCCAAAATCCACCCCCTCATTAAACATCCACCATTTGCAATCCACCCATATCATCCATGCATCCATCCATCCATCTATCCATCCATCCGTCCATCTATCCACTCTCTATCTGCTGATGAATCTATTCATCTATTCCTACACCCTTTCCTTCTTCGTTAATTAAGCAATTTTTATTGGTGATGCCTCATGATTATATCCTAACCCTGACCCCTTCTCTCTCCGTGGCCAATGCTGAAACCTCGATCAACCCACCACCCTCCCTGGTCTGGGTGGCCACCATGGCTCCCTACTTGGATTACCTCTAAGTCTTGCTTTCTACCGTCCATTTTCATCCTCGCCACCTGAGGGTCTTCTCAAGGGGCACGTGGCTGCCATGATTGAAGTCCTCCGCTGAATTCCGGCTGCATTCAAAGTAAAACTCTGACCGCCTCTCTCCCAGGTCATGCTCTGGCGTGGGCCATTCCAGCCACATTGGCCAACTGTTTATTCTTCAAATGAGCCAAGGATGCTCTTGCCTTGGGAACTTGCCGGGTGCTCCTGTGCCCCGAATGTTCTTCCCTTGGGTGGGTGGCCCCTTCTTTCTAGTTCCATAGAACTCAGCTCACATCACCGCACCAGAGTGTGTTCCTGATTTTCTCCATGAAAGCACGGTCCACCAGCTCGGCACCTCCACAGGTCTTCTGTCCATTGTTCCACTTGTGTGGATCTTCCCTACTATATTTAAGCCTATCGGAGATACATTTGGCCATCCAATATCCCTTTCCATGACTCCCCAGATGGACACAAGGACTGGACAGTGGAGCCTTGGGCCAACTGAAGCATGGCTCAATTCATAAATGTTTATCATGTCCTCATCTTCCTCATTCCAACCCTCTGTCAGTGCTGGGATACAGCCCGGCCCAGGAACAGCCCATCCTTGCCCTCGGGGAGCTTACAGAGGAGTGCAGGAGGATGCGCCATAGAACTAGGCTCACGGCAGGGAGGGACAGCTGCTGTGGTGAACAGCCATGAGACAGAGAGCCGTGGGGACAGAGCAAGAGGGTGTGACTTTAGAGCCCCGATCAGAGAAAAGCTCTCTGAGGAGCTAGCATTTGAGCTAAGAAGGAGAAAGAAGAGGAAGACTCAACTCTCAAAGAATCAGAGTGCTCCATGCAGAGACCCATCCCATGCAAAGGCCCTGAGGCAGATGCAGACTGGGGGAGTTAAAGTAACAGAAATGAGTCGAGTGCAGCTGGTGTGAAATAATGGTGTGATGGTGGCAAGGGCCATGGTGCCCAGTGAGCTTAGAGACTTCTATGTTAGGGTCTGTAAACAAGTCAGGATGGCACCTGGCATTTTTCCAGAGGGAGTGGTTTGTGAAGTAATGCCTGCCAGCCATGAAGTGTGGAGATTCCTTATTGGTTGACTGCTGTATCTAGTTCATGTTAATTAAGATAAGCTGTGTGGAATGTATATATACCCCTCCTGTCCTACAATAAACGGCTCCCACTCCTGCTGTATCAATGTACACAAGTTCCTCGTCACTCCCCCCCCCCCCCCCCCCGGTTATTTTGCTGCAGCCGGACTGCGGCAGATGGTGGCCCGTCCGGGGAGCCCCAGGACTCTCGGGGGTAAGTGACGAAAAAAAGCTGCCCGTCCCTAAATAGGACAGGAGCAAATCTGCTCGTCCCTAGATAGGGCGAGAGGAAAAATGGCCATTTTGAGAAAATGGAGAGGATCGATACAGTAAGTTTGTGTCTTGTTTTGTCTCAGTGTGTTGTATTGTCTTTGTGATGAAAATATGGAAGGGGTGTTAGGTAAATTGATAAGGGAAGGAGGCACCCCAGTGGAACCAAGAGCAGTTAGGGCATGTGTTGATAGAAGCCCAGGAACTTTAGTCAGAAAGAAGAAAGTTCAGAGGAGGAAGGATTATCAGGAAAAAAGTTGCAGCAAAAGGCTATCACTGAATACTTTTCGTTACCGGAGGGTGTGTGAATCGGCGTGGCAGCTGCCACGTGTGCGAGTGTGCAAGCAAGGACTTTCCAAGCGGCGGCAGCCGCCCCCCCCCCGGGGGCGTGGGACACCACTTCGAGAGCCCAAATCCACACCTGACCTAGAGGCACAGTCTCGAAGGCTCTTGCTCCCTGTGCCCGGTGGCAGTTTGAGTCCGGAACACTCCCCAGACTCTCCCGGGGCCATCTGGGGCTGCCCGGGACGCTGTTGGCGGAAGATGGGCCAGCATCCCTGAAGTTTGATCATTTGCAAGGCCTGTAACTACAAGGGTTCTCCCACACCTGGAAGCTAATGAGTAATGAGCGCCATTAAGGCTTATTTCAAATGTAAAAAACCTTGAGATAATGTACTAAATTGTTCAGAAGGTTGTTTTCTTAGTGGAATACTACAGGATTTTCTTTAGCCATTATTGCCTGCCAGTGAGGACCAGGGTGGAGAGATTTCCAGTGTTGCTGAGAACCAGACGAGACTTCGGATCAAGCTAGCTGCCTACAGAACTTACCTGGACTGTGATTTAAGCTAGCTGCCTGCAGAACTTACCTGGACTATGAACTTAAGCTAGCTGCCTGCAGAACTTACCTGGACTGTGATTTAAGCTAGCTGCCTGCAGAACTTACCTGGACTGTGATTTACCTGGACTGTGAGTTAATCTATTGAAACACTGCTTTACCTGGACTGAGACAACAAACTGTAATCTACAACAAATTGTAACTCGGTATCTTTGCTAACGGTGTCATTGCTGGTATAATTTTTCCAAGGGCTTCTTACTTGGAGCCATCAATTGGCTTGGTATTGTGGCATTTTGTATCCTCCCCTTCTGCTGGTAGCAGCTTATTTATGGTGTTTGTGTAAAAACCACTATGGTCCTTATTTAAATTAAACAAAAGGGGGAAATGTTAGGGTCTGTAAACAAGTCAGGATGGCGCCTGGCATTTTGCCAGAGGGAGTGGTTTGTGAAGTAGCGCCAGTGAGCCATGAAGTGTGGAGATTCCTTATTGGTTGACTGCTGTATCTAGTTTATGTTAATTAAGATAAGCTGTGTGGAATGTATATATACCCCTCCTGTCCGACCATAAATGGCTCCCACTCCTGCTGTATCAATGTACACAGGTTGTTCATCACCCCCCCGCCCCCCGTTATTTTGCTGCAGCCGGACTGTGGCACTTCTATGAGGAAGGGTTTAAAGATAGAGTCAGCAATGTTAAGTATGGGATGCCTGGTTAAATTAGAGTTTCAGATAAGCAAGATGTAACTTTTTAGCATTATGTCCCAAGTGTTGCGTGGGTCATACTTAGACTAGAATTTGTTGTTATTCTGAACTTCTTATATAACTGGACATTCTGTATTTTATGCAGAAGCCCTGTTCTAAGGTGTCGCGCCAAACCTAATCAGTGTAGGACATCTCCCAAATCCTGGGCTGTGTTGCTGAGTCCTGATGATCATGGAGGAGAACTCAGAGAAGAAATCAGAATGGGAGGTTAGTGGACTTACCACTCTCTTCCCATCTACTTGGGGAAAAAAAGATACCAGGAAACTAGAAGTGTATTTGTCTTTGGAACATATTAAGTGATGATTATTCCAGGCAATTTACTTTCATAATTGTGTTGAAACTGAGAGCCCACATGCTTCCCTTGAGGGAGGGACCATACCTCATGGACTCTGTCCCTTTCCATGACGCCTGGCACAGCACCTTGAACATACACAGGTTCTTAGTAAACAAGGGCTAATTCATCAAGAATGAGAAAAGACATTTAGGATTCACCTCACTGTATGCCCTACTTCATGGAGAAAGGTCTTAAAGAGAGTCAGAGTGTGATGCGTGAATTTCTATTTTCTTACTTTTCCCAGTACACTGTGAAGAAAAAGAAAAAGAGGGTTCTTTGTGGACGTTACTGTTGCTCATCAATATTCTGTTCTCTTCCCCTTGCAGATAAGTGCAGAATCTCACTTCCTCACCCCCTAGAACACGGTGTACCCATGTGACTATGAAAGGTAAAGAGAAATGCCGTGTGCCCCTCCTGGGCTGGAGCATTGATCTGCTGCCTCTTTCCTCTCTTGTGTAGTCCAGAAGCCTCATGTCGACCTGGTAAGATTATTAGATGATGGAGCCTCCGTTAGCCTGGGCCCCAGGGGGTTACGGTGAGCTGAGACTCCTCCCCCTGCACTGAACATGGAGCACTTATAAGAATGAAGCCTCTGGTGGTTGAAGCAATGAGCTTTGGGCTTGTTTGTTAGTGCAGTATCACTGACTGATACTGTCTGCCCATGTCTGAATGTTTGTGTATCCTCAAAATTCACATGTTGAAACCTATTCCCTTGGTGTGGAATCAATAAGAGGAGGAATCTTTAGAGAAGTGATTAAGTGATAAGGAAAAGTCCTTAGGAAGGGAATTCATGTCCTTCTAAAAATGAGGCTCAAAGGAGTTTGTTCACCCCTTCTACCACACGAGGACATAGCAAGATGGCGGGATCTATGAAGTACACAGAGCGAGGGCTCAACAGATACTGGATCTGCTGCCACCTTCATCTGGGACTTCCCAGCCTTCAGACTATAAGCAATACATTTCTGTTGTTATAAATTACTGGGTCAAAGATATTTTTGGACTTAGATTCTGAGGTTCCATGACCCTGCCGCATTTCTAATGGGTCTTTCGACTTCAGTTAGGCAGCATCAGAGCCAGGGACAGAATTGTTATTGCTTTTCTGAAACTTTGTGGGCAAACAGAATACTCCCAGTGTCCTTCTAGTTCTATTTTAGGGTTAACTCCAAAGTGCAGTTCAAGGGGAGCGAGGACTGATAGTTTTCTCTGTGTGGCTGAATATAAATGAACTGAGAAGTACTGAGGGCCACAGCTGGTGGTCTCCATGCCCAGAGACTCCCCAGTGCGTACCTGGGTACATAATGACCTGGATACCTAGTCTGCCTTCTGGAACATCAGATAGATGTGTCTGCTTAGGGTTCTGTGGCTCTTCCGTGTCACTGAGAGCAAAAGTCCTATATAATGACCTCGTGTGTGGCATAGCTTTAGACCTCAGATGGAACAGCACACAATGACACTGTTTTAATGTATACAAAGGTATGTCAGAATGTGCACTTTTATCCCTTTTGTATCTGAATCTGTTACTTGTTCTTTTACCTTTTCGTGTAATGGATTGAAATATTTCAAAGTTACAGAAGCAAATCCCCAAACAAGAATTACAGTCAGCTGTATTAGTCAGCTTCTGCTGCCTAACAAGCTATTCTACAATTTAGTGGACTGAAAAAGAACTTTTGTCATCTCACTGTTTCTGTGGGTCAGGAATTTGGGAGTATTTCTCCCTCAGAACTCTTGTGAGATTCCAGTCATGAAGTGGGCCGGAATCACTTAAAGGATAGACGGGATTTGGAGGATCCACTTCCACGATGGTGCCCTCATGTGGATGTTGGCAGGCACCTCACCACATGGGACTCTATGGAGGGCTGCCTGGTGTGTCCTCACCACATGGCAGCTGCTTCCCCAGAGCCGGGCCCACAGCTTCTGGGCCTAGATTCTATCATGTATTCAACAATTTATTGGCTGCACAGATCCTCTTTATTCAGTGTGGAACGGGACTCCATCAGGATGTAAGTAACAGTCAGGGGCCATTGGGCGCCACTTTGAACACGGACTACAGAGCACAGAATCCTGCTGCACACAAGAGAACTCCTGAACACCGTCCTCCTACACTCCCCATTCACCTCTCCCTTCCTTGGCTGGCAAAGTAAAGTGGTCCAGAGGGCAAGTGTGCATCTAAGTTGTCTTTTCACAAGGAAAAACCTTCCTTTTTTCTTTCTCAGTAAAGGACGTCCCTCTGGCCAATATGGCTTTCCCACCTAAATAAACAACCCCCTGTTCAGTTCAACAACTTCTCCAGAGAAAACTTTCCATCTGAATAGACAGGTGTAGATTGTCAAATGGTGGGCGTGACACCATTCCTGACATCCTGGCTCCATTCCAGAGCCACACCTTTCTCTGCCTTCTCCCAGCAATTTTCTGTGGTCCCCCAAGAGCTGGCTGAGTGTTTACTGAGGTCGCCACGGCAACGCCCCTTCATCCACCTAGGGACCTCGTGTTCTGTGTATCTCTTGCTTTTCCTAACAGCACTTTGGAGTTGGGCTCTCTGTCTCCGCTCGGCACTCATTCTTATTCTATCCGTTGAACCTTTGCTGGGCATTTCTCAAGCACATTGTTTATGAAATATGTAAGCAGGAGGTCTTAAAAAGAACATGTTCCTATAAAATGGTCGATAACAACAGCTTTGCTCTTCACCATGATCACTGCCCAGACTCCCCTATTCCCCCGAATGGTGTTCGCCCCACCCATGCCACACCATCCATTCTGCTCCCGATCACGACACTGGTTTTTGTTTTTTTATTTTTGGTGTTTTACGAAACGAGACATTATTCAGAGCAAAAAAAACTAATATGGAATGCCGATAAGGAAGAGCTACCCCGGCAAGAGCAGAGAAAATAGTCACTTAATCCTGGCCCTGAGTCCCGACTCTGCCAGGGAGATTTGTGGCGTAAGGTTCAGAGATCTGATCCAGCAACCCATCACTGAAGCGAATAAGAATCTGACATCATGACCGCTTCTTCTGGTGTCCATGAGGACACGCTCCGGGGAAACCCATCCAGAACTGACCCACCTGTCCATGAGACCGCATTTCATTATCACCATCCTGGAACCTGAGATTGTTTTGGTAACTTGTTAAATGCTGCTGAGGATGGCAAAGTAAGGCCTCTGGCAACCCTGCGTATTTGCTGTTGCCATCTTCACTGATAAATTGCCCAATTTTCTTAGCAAATTCAGCAACAATAACAGTTTTCTGCTAGCAAAATAACCTTTCATTTTTTACCAAAAAAAAAAAAAAAGGTGGTGGAGGGGGGTTGGAATAAAAACAAGTGGTAGAGGTTGCATGTTTCCTACAAAACCAAGTTCCTAATTTTTAGTTTTCACTAGTTGTGGGTAGGGACTGACTTTTTATTTCTCATAAATAAAAGGGCTACATTTATGCTCGGCCTAAGGCATCCTCTGATGCCTGGCTAAATCGTTTTGATAGGAAAGATTTATTGGAATACTTTATAATTTCTTGATGAATGAGGTAGATTATTTTCTTTGGTTCTGTCTGACACCCCCTTGCCCAATCTGATAGCATCACCCTGCTTTCTTATGGCTGAGTTTCTGAGAAGTTGTGTTTAGTAGGACACACAATAGGTAGGAATTTCTGCCTGGTCCATCAACAATGAGAGGAGCATGTTCAGAGAAAGGTGTGGATGAGGGAGCTCTCTGGTTCAAGGGTGGTGACCAGCCTCTGCCACAGAGAAACCCAGAGAGAAGGTGAACTGTGACCATCCTGGTTTTCATCATGAATTCGTCCCTGATACCAAGAGGAAGGCAGAGACAGGATTTGGTGTGAGGTGAGCTGGAACTGAGAGGCAAATAAAAGCCAGAATCATGAGCCATCACCCCGAGGAGGCCAATTCCCAGACAGAGAACAATGTCTACCCACAGAGAAGCCCGGGCATGCCGAGCAGGGACAAGCAAGTTATGTGAACCACCGAAAATCAGACTCTGAGGGCGAAATATATTCCCAGGGCAGTGAAATTCAAGAAACTCTGACTTTGCGTCTTGCTAGGGCTCAATCTTCAATCTCTCTGATTTAGCTTTAATCCTCATGTTCAAACCCAGATCTGTCAATGAAGCCGAATTCCAGCCTGGGCAGGTTTTTGGCTTCTTCCCAGGTCTCGCTTAGACCTGGGCACCTAGGAGGTCACGCAGCTGTAGGAAGACTTGTGGCTGTGGCATCTTGCACAAGGTGACGGAGGTAGTGTAGTCTCTAGCAGGGACAAACACTCTGGGCTCTGGGACTGTGGCGACTTGGGTGGAAATCCAGACTACCACGTGCCACACAGGCACACTGGCCAAATGACTGCCCATCCCGTGCTTCTATCTAGTTCCATCTCGTTCGTAGGGTTTCATGGCTTGGTACGACTGGTTAGGAAAAGGGGCCGGGTGTGGAGCAGGTGCTTCATGATGTGAAATTCCACTTTCCCTTTTCCAAATCCCTTAGAACTTAACTATGTTCCTTGTATCAGGGAGCTAAAGAGATTTGCAAAATTAGCACAGAAACTCTCGGACAATTAAAACACGAACTTAAAAACATATGCTTGACTCCATCTTTGATTTAGCTTTGCTTTATCCCACAGCCAGAGAACATCCCTCCAGCCCACCTTGATGCTTGTGTGGTGAGACCTACTGTTTGTTGTGACCTGGGTCTAATCCCTGGCCTTTAGGTCGAAGCACTCCTCCTACTCGTTGGCTATTTTGTTCAGGAGAAGGGGAACCAAACTGCCTTTGAATCTAGGTCAGGGCATATGATTCATGCCTGGTTTTGGAAACTGGCTCAAAGCTATCCAAGGAGACTCAAACTAGACGTTTTCTGGCACAGGAGATGGAAAAAACCACGTTATTTTGCGTTGAAGTTACTAAGCCTAGAGCTTCTGAGTGCCATTAGGAGAGGCAGAATCCCCTGAGGGGAGTTGACACAGAAGGAAGCTTAGGTGGGTGAGAAGTCCTAACAATATTATTTGAACTCCTAGATCCATAGGAGGTTAACGTAAAATCTATTTTTTTTTTTTTGCCATTAGGCACATGAATCAAGTATTTCTCTTTCCACCTTTTTATTATCTTTGAATCTGAGGTAGGTTGCTTGTACACTGTATTCAGTTTGGCAATGTTTTTTTTAAAATCCATATTGATAATCCCTCTACCTTTTTATTAGAGTGTTTAATCCAGTTACATTTAGTATAATTATTGATAATGCAGGATTTATGTCTGCCATTTTGCTATTTATTTTCAGTATATTTCATGTCTTTTTACATTCTTAATTTCCTCATTACAGACTTCTTTTTGTGTTAAACAGACTTTCCTGTTTACCATTTTACTTCCTTCTTGTTTCTTTTACAATGTAATTTTCTTAATGGTTGTCATGGAGATTGCAATTAACATCTCAACTTAAGATAACCTATTTCAAATTAAGGTTAACTTTAATAGTATTTAGAAACTCTGCATCAGATAAAGCACCATTCCCTTCTTCTTCCTCTGTGCAATTATTGTAATACAAATTAAAATTTTTACTTACTGTAAGCAACTGACGGTTTTATCATTATTGCTTCATGTAGTTTTCTTTTAAGCCAGATAGAAGAAGAAAATGCCAACCCCCAAAACCTACTTACATTGTCCTGAATATTTACTTTTGTGTTTACTGTTATTGGTGTGAATCAATAATTTCTTTTATTTTTTCATGAAGAGCTTGAAGTTCGATTCTTTGTAACTCCAAGTGTCCTATGTGATAGAGCAGGCCAAAGGGGGCTTCTGAGAAGGGCAGTAGGTGCAGCTTAGAGTGCACTATCTCCTGTAAACACCTGTCTTTCTGCTTCGTAGCCAGAGACATCATTTTTATGAAGCATAGTGGATTATTATAAGATTCTTTTTACTTGGACTAATCTGTATCTTCTAATTTAAGAAAGGAACTTTTAAATAACAGACTTGTGATAGATTAAAGTAACATAGATTCTTTTCTATTGTTTACATTGAGTGTAATTCACCCCCCCCACACACACACACACCATGACTAGGCCCTTCTTAGTGACTTGCATGATCAATAGAACATGGCAGAAATGACCTTCTGGGGCTTCTGAGGCTTGGTCTAAAAAGGCCTTGTGGCTGCTGCCTGGGTCCCCAGGAATGCTCACTTTAGAGGTCCTGAGCCAGCATTTGAGTCCCACTGTCTCCATGCCATGCCATGCTGGGGAAGCCACACGCAGATGTCCCAGGTGATAGATCCAGCAGAGTCCAGACTTTTGGTCGTACCTGCCGAGCCTTAGACAACCGAAGCTGTCACACCTTGCACACCAGATCATCTACCAGCAGAACAGCAGCTCACGGCATGGAATCAAAGTCATGCTTTAAGCCACTGTGTGCTGGGCACAATTAGTGATGGAGCAGTAGACTAGGTATCAAGGTGGTGTGACATCTGGACCAGGCAGAGGGACTGCTAGAAACCATTCACACTGGGGTCTCAAACCCAAGTGCCAGCAAGGGCCACCCAGGCAGGTAATGGAAATGAATGAGTGATCTGGGGGAGGGAGGATTTGTGTAAACCAGAGAGTGTGTCGTGTCTGGAGAGCAAGGCCAACTGCTGCCCTGGGGGGGACATGCATCTAGCCTTGGTAGACTATTGAAGATCAATCAGAGTTTTTAGTGCAAAAACCCTTAAGTTTTTCTTTTTCTTTCTTCTCTCTCTCTAGCAGTGCTGGGGAAAATTCCTTAATTTTTAACTGCTGAGAAGTAATTAAGAAAAATCATAACGCTGCCTCGCAAGCCAAGTCACATACACTTGCTGGCCGCCCTTTCTTCTCTGCCTCCACTTTGTGACCTCAGATCTGGCGTAAGATGAGGAAACAGGAGTCTAGGGAGGGACATGCCTTGCTCTAGGTTCCCCTGTGCATGTTACTGTCTTAAAGCTCCCTAGACCCAGGTCTTCACCTCCAGATTCAGGGCTCCTGTCCCTGTCCCGCACTGCTTGGTTAGGACAGAGACTGCCCAGAGGTGGTCCTCCTGGGCCTTCTTAGGTTTACCCGAAGTAAAATGATACCACCTATGGGCCTCATCAAGCTCTCAGAGTGAACTTTCCAGAATCAGCAGAGCCACAGCCCATCACTCTGGGTATGCCCATGTCACTGTGCAATGGGGCAGGGGTGGAATCTCTGGCCCATACCAGGGCTTCGCTGAGAGCAGCAAGATTTTCTGTCTCTTTATTTGTCCCACCTATTTTATGGCAAAGAACATAATCGAATGACCTAGCTCATCAACTTGTTGGTGTGGCTCACTTGATAACTTGCTTAGCTAGTCTGCTTCCAGTTGGCCTTCCTCTGCAGAGATGACTTGTGCTCTCTGGGTTGCATAGACCCTCCCAGCCCCTGAATCATGTGTTCATCTATCTGGATGCTCTGAAGACCCCTGAATTATTTTGCTAGCATAGGTTAACTGTACAACTAAGAATCCCAGACTTTCAGTATTGTAACATAATGGCTAACAATAATAAATGTTCCTGCTGATGGAACAGTTCAGTGTGGGTGTGTAGGGTAAATAGCTCCTTGGGGCCTTCCAAATGGAGTTTGGGGGACCAGGCTCCTTCCATCTCATGTCTCTGATGCCACCTTGAAGCACTTCCTTCCCATAGTCATCCACGGAGAGCTGTCCCAGAGGGCTTGTTATTGTTTTGCTTTTAGAGTCTGAGCCTGGACATCCCTGTGAGCACATCAGTTCTGCTCACATGCCATTGGCCAGAACCAAGTCATGTGGCCCATTTTACTGCAAGGGGTGCTGGGAAATGTAGTCTAGGTGTGTGTCCAGGAGAAAAGGGAAGGAGTATGACATGCTTGTTCCCTGAAGCTGGTTTCATAAAAGAGACATGATGGGTGGGGCTAGGCCGAGAGCCTAAACCCCCTCACCTCACAGGACAGGGCGGGATCATTATTTTTAAGCTCAGAGCTGCTTGCTGTACCTGCCACAGAGAGACCCTGTGGGCTGAGGATGGTGCCCGGATTTTACCTTGTGGTTGAATTCAGAAGCAATAGTAATTAATTGCAGACCATCATTTGGAAATTGTCATAATATATATCAAAAGCTTGAGAGGGTGTAATTAAGGGGATGAACGTGGGCTGCTGATTCTAAGGAACACGTTGCTAATAATCACTAGCATCTATTGAGTGCCTACTATATGCCAGGAACTGTTAATAGAAGCACTTTACAGAAGTTTACACATCTTAATAGAGAGATTCAAATGAGGCAAAGTCCAGGCTGGTCAGGGAAACCTCATTCACAGGAGGGTGTTGGAGTGGGACTAAAGGACTTTAGGATCAAGGTTAGTATGGAGGTCCTAGGACAAGGTCTATATCTAACAGAATGGCCTCATATCAGTGAGGTTGATACAAATGTTGGCTTTTGTGATCTTTGAAATACACACATGAACCAGCATTTGGCAAATACAGAAGAGGAAGAAAATCGACACCATGCACAGTAAAGTTTCCTGTATCCAGGGCTATTTAGAGAAAAGCTAGAAACTTTCCTAAAATCCCCTAAATCATAGAGAGTCTCTCCTCAGTAGTCCCTTGCCCTGGTGGCCAGGAACATTAGGGGAAAAAAAGCAAGAGAAACCAATGCCATCTGCTTCTCCTTGCAGTGAGTCAAAGTGCACAGCTATTTGGCATTTGGCGAAACCTTGGGTGAGCAATAGTATTCAAAGCTCAAATCCTCCCATTTCCCCAGGGAGAGCACAGAGGCAGATGGTCTCAGAGCCAAGCAGGTGCTTCTAGGAATGTTTTCAGTCTGTTTCCTTGTTTTATTTTAACCCTTTCCTGGCTCTCTGCAGAGCATGCATGTTTCTGGACGTCTCTGGGTGGGGGAGGAGTAGGTAGCTTCCACGGGTGCCCCGCCCCCACCCTGCACCCTTCTCTGCACTCGCCCTGTCCTATTCCCTCAGGTCAGAAGAAGGCAACAGATAAACTGTTTCCAGTTGGATTGAAGTTTTCTTAATGGACTATCCCTACTAAGAATCTTGAATCCTGGGAGAAAGGATGACAGGTGGCATGTCCAGGCCAAACACAGATGGCAGACTGTCACTGGATTCCAGATACCAGCGAGATACCCAGATCTCTGTGTGGACAGCAGGCACTTCCACCGGGCACCAAAACCGATGCTAGGAACCGTTTCCATAGCCACAGGGGTTGCCGATGACAGGCCAGACCAGGTTGCCTGGTTGTGGTGTGAAGAGCACAGCGTGGGGTCCAGATGGCCTTGAGTCATGCCCTTGACCATGTGAGATGCCTTATAAAAAGTGAGGTCCAGGTTGACGAGCCCTAATCTGGGTATCTGAAATCTAAAATGCGCCTAAATCAAAAAATTATGTATATGTGAATATTGCCATTAAAAAAAAATCCAAGATCTGAAACATGGCTGTGCCAAGAGTTTCTGGTAGCAGGCACCTGACCTGGGTGTGCACCTGACTGGGTGCCTGTTTCCCAAATGAAGCTGTTTCTGGTTTTCTGCAGAGAGGGCCCTGAGGAGGAAGGGGCTCATCACCGTCCCCGGCCATCTGTGGGACATGAGCTTGGCGTGTGGGGACAGAGGAGTTTCCTGGACAGAGTCTTAAAGGAAATTAGGGACAAGATGGCCAGAGAAGGGAAGGGGACTTCCCAGGCCAGGGCACAGAAGTGGCCTGGGGGCCTTGTTTAGGGTTCAAAGTGGTTCTGGTGCCTGTGTGCTTTGGAGGCTGAGCAGAGCTAGCGGGAGAGGCCAATATCCCCGGGGAGCAAACGGCTTCAAGGCTGGATCCCTCGTGCCCTGTTCTAGCTCCTGGCTATAGCGGGGCTGTGCACGGGGCTGCCATCCAGCGCACTCACCCTTGGGAGTGGACAAGGCCTCTGAGGAGCTGAGAGCCTGGGGTCACTCTTTGGGGCGGGGCGATGAGCAAAGCAGAGAGGGCTGTGTGTCCCTGGGCGCCTGGTCAGGCCAGGCCTGTGGGTAACCGGTGCCCTCTGCTCTCTCCCGACAAGTGCAGACACATACCATGCAACCAACCAGCCCCAGGGCCCCTGCATCCACACACCTTCCAGACCCAGAAATTTAGTAGCCCAAAGGCAGCAGCCATCAACTGGCTGGCACCAGAGGGTGAGAGGAAAGGGACTTGCCATTCCTGCTTTCAGAATGTCACCCGTGTGACTCTGACTCCATTTGTTGAGAGTTACTCATGTGGCTCTGGTTTTCATGGGTCATGTGAACAAAGATAAGAAAAGAAAGAAAGAAAGAATTCACAGAAATGGACACATGGGTCACAGCAGCTGGCCCCTGTGTTTTCTTCCTCCCTCGCTTCCCCGGTGCCAACGCCCCCCAGTCACCCCACACACGGGTGCCACATAGGTCTGTCCATGCTGCTGCAGGTCAGGACCCTTGTCGGCCCTTGGAGGCCCAACACTTGCTTTGCTCTGAGGGTCCTGGACCACCGTGTTCTGCCATGACGTACGTGTGGCCTCTGAGTCGCTACTGGCCCTTCCTGTCCATGGTTAATTGATGGTATCGCGCTTTCCTGCTGAGCTGGAGCCAGCCTGGGTACCCTCCTCCGTGACACAGCAATCCAGGCAGCCAACCCCGATTGATTTGAATTGGTGTAAGAGATAAAAACGATGTGTCATCCTGCATTTAAATCCTCTCTCCCCTCGTTCATCTGATTAGGGAGAGAGTGCAGAGGTTTGCTGTCGAGGTTCCCCCCCACCCTGCCCATGAGATCTGCTTCCCATTAATCAAACAGAGAGCTTTGGCTCAGTGCAGAACAATGTAGGGGGCGGGGGGAGGGCGGGCAGATACTGTAAGCTGCGCCCAATTCACACCCGGCCCCTGCGAGCATCAGCGTGCACACGGTGCAGACACACCTGCCTGACTTTCAGTGCCTGGGCAGCAGGTCTGAGAGAGAGGGAAACGGGTAAGAAGGACCCACCAGCAGGCAAGGGGGCTGTCACCCCCAGGGGTGTCTGTTTCTCTTTGGATTTAAGCTGAGGAAAGGGGCCAAGTCCTGGAGAGTCCAACCCCTCAAGCTGCCAGGCAGAACGCAAGTGACAGGGCCACCCAGTTTGAGAAGACAAAAAGGAACCAAGGGTTGCCATAGCGCCCTTGTCTTCAAGTTTGGGTCTTTCAGAGTTAGCCAGCTGTAAGGCCCTGCGAAGACCGGGGCCCGTTTTGAAGTCAGATGCCATTCCAGGGTTGCTTCCTGGTTCCCTCAAATATTCTACAAGAACTCTGTGCTGTACCAGGTTCTAGAAATACTTCTATAAACAAGAGGGACCCAGTCCTGCCTTCAGGGAACCTGCAGGCCCACAGGAGAGCCTTAAATAAACAGGAATGGTGAAATTCAATGAGGTCCAAAGGAACGCCCCGGAAATACAGGCTCGTGCATTTCCATAAGGTATCTCAAACTCACGACCTGACCTGAAATCACGAAGTGGAATCACACCAACATCCATCCATTTCACCTCCGCTCCTGGAAGCCAGGACCGAGACCCAGGACCAAACCCATGTCAGAGAGCCCAGTCTGTTGAGATGGTCTCTGGCTCCCAGCCTCTTGTTCCTTCAACCATGATTTATTGAACCTCAGCTCTAAAGGTGCTCTTTCTTTTTCAGCAAAGTCTGTTCAGAGAGTTCACAGGAAATGACCATTTGCCATTACAATCAAAACCCTCTGAGCTGGAGGGGCAGAAAGGGGACATGGCGGTCCTTGACCTTGAGGAGATGGGTCCGGCGGAGTTCCTCTGGCTCGAGTGACTCATCACGTCTCTGTGGCACAGTCACACGTGAGCACCCCAGCTGACCTGCAGGTTGGGAGAATGAGTGTTTTCTGTGGAGTTGTACAGGATACCTACTGCTTTCTGTGGAATGACCAGGCCAGGTTGGTTTATTCCTGCAGATCACTGCCGTCATCCACTCCAATAAGTGAGTATTTCCAATCCTGGTAGAAGAGAATTTTATAATTTTTCCAAGATAGGACCCCTCAAACCTCTTTGCAAACAACAATGAATACTGAACATGCCCATTTCATGAACTCGGCCTCCAAGACAGCCCCAGGGACGCTCACCTCCTGTCACTCCACACAGCTCCCTTCCGCATGGCCCATCTTCCACGAAACTGGATAATAAAAGACACAAGCATCTGTCTTGGACAGTATTGTTGGTGGGAGGCTCCCTCTGGAGAGGCCCAGGTCAGGAGGACCCAGCCTTCCTGCCTCCACAACAGCCCTGGCCAAGCTTGATTGCAGCCGCATGAGAGACCCTGAGCCAGAGGCACCCAGAGAAGCTTCCCTCAAATCTCTGACACTCAGAAGCTAATACATTCTTGCTGTTTTAAGCAGCTAAGTTTGGGAGGGAATGTGTTGTACAGCAATAGATAACTAATGCACAACTCTCTCGTTTGCTTCTCTGACCAGGGATGGTTAACACCTCCACAGTCCAGAGGAGACCATATTCTTCTTTCCTCCCTCCCTCCCTCCCTTCCCCTTCCTCCCTCTCTCTCTCTCTCTCTCTCTCTCTCTCTCTTTTTCTTTTCTCTCCTCCTCCTCCTCCTGCTCCTACTTCCTCTTCATCCAAGTGCAGTAAAAACTGAATAGGTGATTTATTTGCCAGTATGCATTTTTGTGAGTGGGGATTTTGCAATCCTCAGTAATGTACATGCCCCATCACCAGTAAAATTCATTTCTGTATTCAGTCCTGGGCTCCCATTAACTACGGGAAAGACGGTGCCCATGGGTTGGCACATGGAGGTGGATAAACACATTCTCTCCTTCTATATGTGATCCCAATACAGGACAGAAAGTTGTAGAAGCTCTGGGGAATTTAGAAGAGAAGGAGGCACAGCATCCTTGCCTTCACGGAGCTATTTGGAATCTAGCGAAAGAGAGGACATTTCTAAATCAGAAACAAATAAATAGGACACTCTCAGCACTGAGTTGAAACCTGATATTTTTATGACAACTGAATGGCTATATGGTTGTTAAAAATACTAACCACCATGTGACATTTATGTAAGTATGAAATAATTGCTTTAGATTCTTATTTTTATTATTATTATTTTTTTTAATGTTCCCTAAGTTTCAACAACTTTTTGGGGAAAAATACCCCAAATGAAGCAAAACAATAGCATCAACAAAAGCCCTCTGTTCCCACCCTTTGGAGAAACGACACCTCTTTCCCCCGGCTCCCTACTGTACATAGAGAAAATTAATCCAAAATGTCTCAATTCTGTAAAGCTCCATGGAGGATTTCCTAGATTGGCTTATACCACCCTATTGTCCGGTTGAAGGAAAGGGCTCATTGCATGTGAAACACACCAGAACCTCTCCATAATACTGTCCTAAAAATGCATTGCTGGAACAGCTACTTTTTTGCAAGGCCCTTTTATGTCTTTGTTGAATATGGTAATAGGAGAAGCTACAGAAGAAGTTCTGTGTGGTTCCCCTCTGTTCATATTCTTAGTCTGGGCTCATGGTAGGCAGACTATTGAATATAGGGTGCATGTGGTGGGCAGATTTGAAATCCGTGGTAGACCAGATGTCCTAAACTAGTACTGTTAAAAAAGATTAACTAAATTTGGCATGTGCCATGTGGCTGTTGTTGATGATGTTATTGTTTTTAATTAAGCAATAATTAAAAAATTGCATTCTCAATTATTACCTTTATACTGCAGCTTTAAAGGAGCACTTAAAAATCTCTTAGAAAAAAGAAATATTTCTCCATACACGTTTCCATCAAAAATGGGAAAATCAAAAGCAGGGGTGCATAGTTCAAGAGGGATGGGAATTGGCCTGGTTTTCTCATTATCATTGCTCGTCTGGCCTCTGTAGGCATCTAAGTCTGTGACCCCAGCAACAGATCCAAGAAAGCTATTTCTCAGGACTCCTTGGAATCCCTCGATGCTTGGTCCTCACTGTAGCATATAAACTCCCCCATAAAACTCAGTCAAGGGTAACTTAAGCAGAGTGATTGCACATGTGAAGAGAGAAGAAATTGGGATGAGGTGGTCATGCTGTGCTGTCAGTCAGGGTTACTGACCCTTCCCCACCCACTCATTTCACATGCCTCCAGCCGAGGCCACTTGATACACAGAGAGGGCCAAGGCCTAGTCATGGATCCAAACCTGAAGGTCCATAGTGACTGATTCCTGGTCCTGTGGACCTTCTGTTTGTCTTTGCATCCCAGATGCACTGGGCTTTGATAAGTGGATTCTCATAAGGAAAAGCAAAACCAATTGTTTTTTTTTTTTTTTTTGGTGGGACTTCTGGGGATTGAACCCAAGGCCTGGTGCATGCTAGGCAAGTGCTCTACCATTGAGCGTGTCACACCTCTGCCCCCCCAAAACCAAACATTTTTTAAAAAATTAAAAATAAGTCTACAGTGATTAGCGTTGTCATGAGATGACCAGAAGCCTTAGACATGGAGGATAAAGCAGCTACTCAGAGAGTGCATGAGACAGGAGAGGTTTTCAAGGTCAACAATGGGTTATATGCAGGTGAGCACTGACCATTTCCACAGAGCACTTGGGGGCCGAGCCCCAGAGTAGGACCAACAGTAGAATGGACCGGCCTAATTTTATTTCTTTTTTAAAAAAAATTAATTAATTAATCAATTTATTTATTTATTCTCATTATTTATTTCTCACCATTTCCTATTAACTACCCAATATACTTTAATGTGAAGAACTGAGATTTAAGGAGGAAGATGTAGAAGAGGAACTGATTGCCAAATACTGTCTGCGGGCTGACACCACACCAGGCACCTCCCCTGACGCCTCCTACCATGCGTGACTCGCCTCCTTCAGATAATGTGAGACTTGGCAGGTGGTAAGCGAATCCTCAGCTGTCCTTGGTATGATGACGGTCCCGCCCAGTGTGACCTCAGGGAAGGAGGTTAGGATTCTGGATACCACCTGCTTTTCCCTTCCCCGCCACCATTTCCTCCTTCTTGTGCGTGTTTCCTGTCCATCTTTCAAGACCCAGGCCCATTCTTCCCCGAAACATCAGCTCACGCTGACATCTCCCTTCTCCAGCCACTTTGGTGTTTGAAGAAATACTCAATCTGTAAATGTCTGTTCTGCACAACTGAGCACTTTGTTACGTTGGTGGGAAGTGCTGTGATATACAGTGCTGCCTTGGGTTTTAATCATCTTTTGCGAGGTATTCTGTCTCTTCAGCTTCTCCTGTGCAGGGATGGTCTCAGACTTTATTTTTAGCATCTCTTCATTATGTGTGTGCATTTGGTGTGTGTGTGTGTGTGTGTGTATTGGCTTCCCAGAAAACATCTGCCCTTCCTGAAGCATTCGAGTTTCCTTTTGGGGAATTACCAACTCCCCATCATGCATGGTTTTAGAGAGAAGCTTAATTACAGACAGTGATCTTGGATTTGGGAAACCAGAGAGACTGGATCCTACCTCTCAGCATAGGAGGAATTAAGCCTATGACCTAAGTTCAGCCAGTTGGATGCTTTCTTCTGAGGACTGAAGACCCAGCTGGTGATCCCTTATTGCCATAGCAACATGCCCATGAGGTCTTCCCGTCTTGAATGCAGGGCTGGGCTTCCTGCTACCCAATCCTCCCTGTGACCTTGGCTGTGCCTCAGTCTAGGCCTGGTTCTCCATCATGTGTTAACTTGACTGGGCCACAGGGTGCCCAGACAATTGGTTAAACATATTTTTGGTGTGTCTGTGTGAGTAACTCTGACACACATTTGAATCTGTGGGCTGAATAAAGCAGATGACTCTCCTCGGGATGGGTGGCCTCCTCTGATCTGCTGAGGGCCTGGATAAGAACAAAAAGACTAGAAAGGAAGATTTCACTCGGCCTGTCTCCAGTCTGTGAAATCAGTCTTCTTCTGCCCTGGGCTTTGGATTTGGACTTGACCCAGAATTTACAGCATAGCTCTCCTCGTTCTCAGACCTTGAGACTTGGACTGGCCTCTCTCACCTTCTCTTGAACTTGTCCAGATCTTCAGCAGATCTTGGGCCTTCTTTGCCCCCATAATCACCAGCAATCAAGAAATTCATCTCTCTCCCTAGGTCCCTAAACAATTGATCTAGCCTCCCACCAACTCTGCGGGTCCAGATACCTTCCCCAAACTTGCCCTTTACTTTGAGTTGGTTTCAGTCCTCTGTCATTCAGGCTCCAGGGAAACGCAGTTCTGAGCTGGGCACAGGTGGGCAGGCTAAGTATGGATCTTGTGGATTGCCTTTTTGAAGGACCAATACCATTTCTAGGCAGCAAGTACGGTGAACCTCTGACCCCGCATCAGAGCCACGGGGATGAGGAGGCAGGGACTGTGTTTGGGCAACAGTTGGGGGCCTCTTTCCCACCTCTCCTTTGCAAACCCGAATAGCCTTACCTGCTTTCCCTGCATTGGGCACTGCGTTTCACAGTGTGGGAAAGTGGTAGTTGGAGAGCTTTTCCAGCCCACAGGTAGGAAGCTCTGGTTAAGTCAAGGGCCCTGTGCTAGGTTTTCGGGACGCGGTATCCCATTCCTCAGATCCATCAGAAACTGGGAAAACAGAAATTCCATGTGACGCAAGAGGGATGGAGAGGGACCAGAAAAGGAGAGGACAGGTGTGGACAGACAGAGGGACCCTGCAGGTGAGGTGCCACACCTGCCCCAGCTCCTCCCAGCGTACACTCTGGCTCACATTTGCGTGAGAGAATTTGTCCACAAAGAGCAGTTGGGAGCACCCTGTTAGAACCAGGCACAAAACCCTAAACCTCTTCCAAGAGACGCCATTCAGAGCTCACCTGGGCAAAACGCTGTCACCACGATTTTACTTAAAGCTGGGAATAAATCCATTCATTATTATTATTATTTTTAAATCTTAGCATCAAAGAGGGTTTGTGAGGCTTGCAAAACTCACAAATTTTATCCAAGTGCATCTGAAATAGTGGAGATGACGTCAGGGAGCAGTCCACTCTTGGAGGCAGCCCGATGCTCAAAGAAAATCAAACGAACAAACAAAAACCCCACGGCAAGATGTCCCTGATGTGGGAATATCCCTGTTTCTAGTGAATATTGGCTGAAGACTCTAAAATTCAAGTTTTTCCCTCATCCCAAGTGAAATTCTCCAAATAACCCCTGAAGGACACTTCGGGGTGGCCAGGTCTCTGCCTCTGGGGAAGCGTTTCCACAGATGTTGAAAGCTCGGCATTTCCTGTCTCCTGAAAAACGTGCACAGAGACACGAGGTTTTGTGCCGAGTGTCATTTAGGTCACTAGCCCTACTCCTGCAGCCGAGGGAAGCATGGATTCCTATCCCCACCCCCGTGAAGAGCCTCTAAGCTGGAGGCAGCACACGAACACCAGCCAAGTTTCTGAGGGTAACAGCAAAAATTTCCTCTGGACTTGTTCTCGGGTTCTGAACAAATCTCGTCTCTAGGAAAAGTTTCAAGCAACCAAAGCAGAGGGATTGATGTGGTCAGAAGCAGATGCAAGAGGAGCCCCAGGCTGCCAGCAGCCACTAAGGCGACTCGCAGGGTGGCTGACTTACTCGGTAACGAAGCCCAGGGCTGAAGCCAACCCAGAAGAAATGAGAGACGAGAACAGGGAGGGACGGAGTCCTCGTGGACGCCCGAGATCATGAATCCAGCTGTTCTGGCTCCATCTCCCTTCACACTCTCCAGTAATGGAAGCTGATCAAACCCTTTGTTTGGAGTCCATTTGAGTTGGATTTTGGTCACTTTTAACCCATGTCCCCACCAACCATTCACGAGGCAAAGAGCTGACAGGTCTCCAGCCTGAGCCAGGTTCCAGCACTGAGACCCATGGTGGGGACATCTCTTCTCCAGGTCTCAGCTTCTCCACCTGCATAACAAAGGGGTTGGGTCAGGTGCCAAGTTCACACTCCAGATTCCTCCAGTTCTCAAGCTCTGTGACAAGGTCACCTGTGACTCGGGAACGTCATGGAGTGCGGAACGTGCAGGGTGCAAGCATCTCGTGTGGGTCGTCTGGTCCTTCCTGCCTGCCTGCACCAAACCCTGGGCTAGACTCTGCTTCCTCTGCCACCAGCTGCTCTGCACAGGGACACTCCTGTGCCAACCCTCTCTTACTTCCTTGCTGGGGCTGGCGTCAAGAGATGTTGGCAAACCCCAAGGGGTGACTCCAGTTCAGAACGTGTGTTCACTAGATTGGTTAAGCCAGGGGTGTCCAGAGCTCTTGCTTTGGTCTTTCTTGGCTCACTTTTTAAAAGGGAAGTCCCCAGAAATACAGTCAGAATGACCATGTGTCCTCCGCGGATTCGTCATGGTGATGGAGGGTGCGCTGAGGTCTCTCCTGGTTACACGGAAGCAGCATGGATGAGAACACAGCCTTCTCGATCGTCCTTCCCACTCTCACTCTTGGCCCAGCCGCCTCCTCGCCCCACCGGGATGGGGGTGGCACAGTGAGGTACCTTTCTTCCTGGCCACAGACTAGAAACATCAGACTTCATGCAAGAACACAAACTGCTCTGTGACTTACCACTGGTCTGACCTTGAGCCAGTGTCCTGGTCCCCCCAGGCCTTAGGAAGATTGAAGGGGCAGTGCCCAAGGTGCTGGAAACCGGTCTCAGCCCAGGGTTGCTGTTCAATCATCGTGACTGGCGGCTATTGGGAAGGACTTGTGGTGCTTGGTGGGTGAACCCACAGCTTGCTGCAGGGAGCCTGCTCACTTATCTTTCAAACTCAAGTCACAGCCTCTCTGTGCCCCGAGCTGGCCCTGTCGCACTTGTCTGTGCCTCGGTTCTGGGGTATTTTTTTCCTCCGTTTTTCTTTCTCTAATGTAGGGAGGGACAGAAATGAGTTCACGTCTCTCCTCATCGGCTCCCTGGCTGGATGTCTGTGGGCAAGTTATTTATCTTCTTCAAGATTCTCCTATTTCTTTTTTTTTTCCCCAGCTGCAAAATGCAGATCAGGTCTGGTTTTGGGGACTGCTGTCAGACTTCAAGGTGCAAAGCAGCCTGAGGACCCGGGACTGAGCCTGCTCCTGGAGTGGGATCCGCACGGGCTGGGCTTGAGGGCAAGTCCTGCCCAGAATCTGGCCTTTACAAGGACCCACCAGAGCCTATAAATATTTTAAAAATATGTATCTGAGGGAAAACTGGCAAATATGGAGCACAGATGTACATTCCACAGGTACAGAAAGAAAAAATAAATAAAAGGAGACTTAAATGTCTAGCTCACTGAAATGTAGTGGAAACAGCCTCTGAGGGGAGACCTGGAAGAGTGGCCGGTGCCCACAGGGTGATCCCAGGACACTGGGTTCAGCAGCTCTTGTGTCCAGGAGTCTGTGCAGGAGGTTTTCCCCCTCCACATATGAGGTGAGGTGGGGGCAAGGGTGAGTCAGCTCCGTGTCACTGTAACCCGACAAGGTCAATCCAGAGGAGGAAAGGCTTATTTTGGTTCACAGTTCCCGAGGTTTGCGTCCCCGGTCAGCCGGCTCCCTTGCTCAGGGCCTCAGGTGAGGCAGAACATCACAGCACAAGGGCGTGGAAAAGGAGAGAGGTCAGCTCAGGGCAGCTGGGAACAGAGAGAGAGAAGGAGAGTGCCACGGAGCTGGAGAGAAGAGAAGCCCAGCCCTGAAGAATCTCAGTTCTACCCCGGGGTCAGGGTGAACTGCAGGCACCGCCCGAGTAAAGGGCACAAGGAAGAATCGGGTGCTGGGATGTTTGAGTGTTAAGAAGCAGGACTTTGATTCCTTTATGCTTTAATTTATAAAAGAAAGAGCTTCTGGATTTGAATTTCTCTTCAGAAATTGTATAATGGGAGAAGAGTTCTATTCAAATATTGAATTTGAAGGGTTATCTAAAAAAACCATGGGGTGATCTTGATACAGTCGTTTCTTGCCTGCCCTCTGGGCCCTCAGTGGACACGGGGCTGGGCATGACTGGAAATGGGAGACAGCACCGGGGACCGTGGAGCACAGTGGGCCCGTGGAGTTAATTTAATTACGTTGCTCCTTTTACAATTTAAGCGGCTTTGGGAGCCAGGGCCGAGCTGCCCGGCGGTGTCGCCGAGGGGCCCCTGGGGACCAGCGGCTGGTGCTGGCAGAGTGTTCTCAGGACTGACCTGCATGCCCTGATGGGGCTGATTCTCACCTCACACAGGTGTCTGCAGAACAGGTTGACCATGAACTTGATGTTCAAACCCTCCAGCTTGAGACAGACATAAGCTGGGGAATTACTTTCCTGGGGGACTGTGGAGACAAACCCGTCGTTTCTTGGCATCTCCACCCATCTGGGTCTACTGTATACCCCGGGGGCAAGGAACTCAGCACTGTGGGCTCTGCCCTTCTGTCCAGGGTCCTTCCTAAGGACTGGGATGGTTTTTGGAACCTTCTCTCTCACTCTGAAGCTTCTGGGTTGCCCTGAGCCCTGTTTGGGAGGTGGGCCTTGTCAGTTCTGCCTGTGGATCAGGTTAATTCTAGAGTCAAGAATTAGGAAGCTTGTTGTGGGTGTCCCTCTTGGGGCCCTCCAACGGCTCCTCAGTGCCCAAACAGACACTGGTGCTGTGGGCTGGGTCAGTGTCCCCTCGGGGTCTGTGTGGACGGTGTGAGTTCCAGGGTTGCAGTCCTCGGGAGACAGAGCCTGGCGGGGGGTCTTTAGGTTATGGGGGCATGCTCTTGGTGGGGACTGTGGGACTCCACCGGTCCTCTCTCTCTCCTCCTGGTTCATGATGTGAGCGGTTTGCTCAACATGTGATCCCCGCCATTGCCAGAGGCCCAAAGCCAGCCAGCTGCCTGGTCGTGGACTGGAACATCCAGAACCCCAAGCTAAGCAACCCATTCGGATCTCCAGGTGCCAAGGTCACTATGGGTCACTATGTCTGCGCCTCACTGACTCTGAGCATGGAGTAAGGGTGAAGGGATAAACCCGTGTTGCCCAGAAAGCCCCCCCACCCAGGCCTCGGGGTTCGGGGGACAGAGCTGAGATCGTATCGCATTTCTCAGGCTCACGGGGGACTCAAAGAGGAGGGGAAAGTACCAGATGCTGAAGCTTAGAGCTAACTCCAGTTTGTACCCAGCGTCCAGCGCAGCCACAGCACCAGGACACCCAAGGCACGTCGCCACCAGAATCTTCCCTCCTAATATCCTTGGAGGGTTCTAGGAGAGAAAGTTTCCTATTTTTTTTTTCTGACAATTACCTTGAAATGTGTTATGCGTTTCTCAAGACAAATTTTAATTAAAATCATGTATTTAGGGTTTTTTCTTTCTGTTCTTTTTTTTGGAGATGGGATAAGAGAGTAAGTGACCCCCAAAGAGAACATCAAGCGAGCTTCATATTCCCATGGGTTTTGCCTGGGTTTCCCTGAGGGCTGTGTGTTGCTAAGGTCTGCACCGGAAGCTTTTGCAATTCTAAGTGTGAGAGGTTCTCTGAGCCCAAACCACACACTGTGAAGTCTGTCAAGACGCTCTCCTCTCCTCGGTCTATACCCAAAGGACTTAAAAACAGCATCCTACAGGGACACAGCCACATTAATGTTTATACTGCACAATTCACAATAGCTAAACTGTGGAGCCAACCTAGATGCTCTTCAGTGGATGAATGGATTAAAAAATGTGGCCTATATACACAATGGAATATTACTCAGCAATAAAAGAGAATAAAATCATGGCATTTGCAGGTAAATAGATGGAGTTGAGGAGATAATGCTAAGTGAAGTTAGCCAATCCCAAAAAACCAAATGCTGAATGTTTTCTCTGATATAAGGAGGCTGATTCATAGTGGGGTAGGGAGGGGGAGCATGGAAGGAATAGATGAACTCTAGGTAGGGCAGAGGGGTGGGAGGGGAAGGGAGGGGGCAGGGGGTTAGAAATGATGGTGGAAGTACATGTAGGAAAACACGAATTGGTGTCAATATACTTTCTATACAACCAGAGATATGAAAAATTGTGCTTTATATGTGTAATATAAATTGTAACATGCTCTGCTGTCATATATACATTTTAAAAATTAAAAAAAAATATTAAAAAAAGAAAAGAAAAAAAGAAGCTCTACCATTGAAATCTAGGTAAATTTTAAAAATTCTACTCTGCAGTTAACCAAAGAGTAGGGGAGACAAGAGTCCTTCCAATTTACCTGTCTCCACCTCGAGGAGATCTTGTGATTTCTCAGGTAGGACAGTATCCGAGGTTTAATTTTTTTTTTTTTTTTTTTTGGCCTTCAAAGGACAATCAAAGCCTCAGTGAACTCAGACCCCAAATGCAAAATCGAGGAGCAATCCTGCTATCAAATTAGCCAGAAAAACACGCCACTTTGGCAGCAGGAAAACCCGTCTGTAATTAGAATTCTAATGAAGGCAGCAAAATCCACAGGTCACGTGAATAAAGGATGTACCTTTAATGCCTCCACATCCCCGTGGGAGGCCCCGGGGGGAGGAGTGAGTCACTGGGAATTAGCTTGTGGAATGGAGAAAACATGCTCTCCTCCATTAATGACATCTCACCTTATCTTCCCATCCCAGTTAATTCCGTAATTGCACCCCACCGGAGCCCCCGCAGGAAGGCCAGCGCCTCCAATCCAGTGCTGCTCTCTCCAGCTCTTTTCAAGGACGGGGGGGGTGGGGGGGGGTGGGGGGTGGGTGGGGGGGGCTCCTACTGGAAGGATTTCCGTTTGCAGAGGAGATGGGATGCTCTTGATTTATGTTATCACTGGAGCAGAGCACCATCCTCCATCTCTGGATGTGTCTTGTGTCTTATCTTCCAAGAGCCCCCCCCCCTGGCCCACAGAGGTAGGCTGCTGGCTGGAACTTAATTAGGCAGCGTTTGAAGATCCCGTGGCCCTTCTGGCAGCCAGCCACCTTATCTCCTGGTGCAGAAATCCCTTGGGGGAGCCGTTCCCACGGAGCACCGGGATCTAATCGGGAGGGTCTTGAGATTTATTTTATTTTTTTTGATTTGCAAAGCAAAACAACAGAGAACAAGCCCTTTTCTTTCCATGTATTACCTTGGAGACCCAGATGACCTTTGGGGGAACCCAAACATGTCAGGTTGCAAGTCATCCTAAGGGGGCCTGGGGAGAAAGAGGTGGGGGCCCGAGAGATGCTTGACAGCTCAACGCAGATGGCTCAACGAGACGGCCCAAGGGTGCATTGGTTCCTCAGAAGGGGACACTAAGGAGAAATAAATAATGCATTTCCAAGGAGGGGACTCCTGTGGCCGGCGTGTGTCCCCCCGGCAGCAGGGGCCCGCTCACCTGGAGATGCTCTAGCTGAAGCGCCACAGGGTGACAACGGGCAGGACCACGGTGCTCACCTTTCTGTACTCATGAAATCAGCCCACAGGGAACTTGGGGTGTCCTAACAAGAAAGTGTGGGACCCCAAATGCCAAGGCCAGAGGGGGCCTTCCTTCTTCTTATGCACGAGAGAAACAGAAGTCCGGGGCTGGTTCTCCTGCCACTGTCCTCTGCCTCCTTGAAGAGTCTGTGGCTCTGCAGCACCCAGACCTTCCGGCCCAGAAGGTCCAGCTGCAACCTCTCACACAGCGTGGGACAGCAGGGCCACCATGTCCCGGGCGATGATCTCGGAGCAGCAAAACCTAAATGTGTAGTGGTCTACCATGTGAGTCCCTGTTCCTGCAGCTAAAATGTCTGGCTGGCTTCTCTGAGCCCTGGAGTTTGACAGCATCAGCTTTGGTGGACAGAGAGTGATTTGTGCTCAAAAAGCCTTGGGTCAGCCGACTGAGCGAAATGGTCAAAATAAGCTTCTGCAGGATCCTGTCTTTTCTCTATGTGACGCTTTGTAGTTTTCTACTGGCGTCCTCCACCATCCTCTCTTGATCCTCAACAGGATGAGATGAGCGGGGGAAGGCATGGTCACAGCCTCAGCTGGGTCACTTGGTGCCTTTGAGCCACCGAGACAAAGATGCCCCTTCCTCTGGGGGAACAAAACCTGGCTCAGCTGGACTTCGCTTCCCATTGCTCCTCAGCTGGGCCCTCTTGTGCAGGGCACAACCTGCCCAACCTCACGTGGTGGTCCTGGGTACTCTGTCCATCTTTTAGGTGAAGACATTTAAGCCCCAAAGGTCAATTGACTTGTGCCAAGTCATTTGTGTTACAGCTCTGGCTCCTGCTCAGGTTCTCTTTGCTGCACACATCCATCCTCCCGACTCTGGTCCTCCTTCACAGCAACAAATAGTGCCTTTCCCACTAATAAAATCCTGACACTCGGTGTGCCTTCCTTCCCCCCGTTCATGTCCCAACACCCTCCTGCTGAGCTGATCGAAGGCCCCGCGCGTGAAGCCGACTTGCAGGATCTGACTCATCCTGAAACATTCCCCCTCAGCATTGAATCCTTTGAGCCTTTTCCGTCTTCAGCTGCAAACAACTAATTTGTGTTAAAATCCAAACACAACTGGATGAGAGTCACATAAACTGTCGCTTCTCAGACTGTGTCCTTGGTTCCAGATACTCTGGACTTGAGGGTCCCAGGAGTCACCTGGAGGACTTGCTAGAACCACAGAGTTTCTGGTTCAGCAGGACTGGGGGCGGCCCAAGATGTGCATTTTAAAACAGCTCCTGGGCTCTGTAGGCAGTTCCAGAAAATGCTAACAGTGATCCAGCCTGACTTTGTTTTGTTTTTGGTGGTGCTGGGGATCAAACCCAGGGCCTTGTGCATGCAAGGCAAGCACTCTACCAACTGGGCTGTATCCCCTACCTTCAGCCTGACTTTAGTCTTAGCTTATTTACTTTTTTTTTTTTCCCTCGGTGGTGGGGATCGAACCCAGGGCCTTGTGCCTGTTAGGCCTGAGCTCTACCAACTGGGCTACCCCCCACCCTCGTTTATTTATTTATTTTTAAAATATACTTATCTGTGTTCTCACAGAATGTTAATTCAGGAAGTAGACTTGGAAAAGCCAATCACCAGCCACAGCCCCTGACATCGCCTTTGAACTCCGTTTGTGAGTTGATCCTCTAGTTATTTCCGTGGACATTAAGTGCTGAAGATAGTCTAGGGCTCTTCAGGTTCTCGGGATTCAGGACTGGGTCTTTGTCCTCAGGAGAACTCAGAGTCCTTGAACTCTATGTCCTTGTCCTTCAGGGTCACAGAGAGGCAAACACATGGCCCCACCCCGTGGTTTGCACTCGGCTCTGCTTAAGAGAGACGCCAGTTGTGCCTGGAGGCTGGGGTTGGGGGCTCAGTGAGTCCTCAACACCCGTCCGAGTCACCAGTTCCTTGAAGGCAATGACTTTCATGTCCCCAAGTCAGAGACCCAGACTCCTGACTTAACAGTGCCCTGGAATTCAGAGGATGTGAGCGGTGACCAGGGCCAGCTTCCCGGACAAGCACCCTGGGCTCAGCTGCCCCATCCCCACGCGCAAGAGCCCCAGGGCAGTGCCGTACCACTGCTGCCCTGAAATTCGTCGTGATACTCATTCTTACCAACGCTTGGACCAGGGTGCTATCTTGTCATTTTGCACGGGGCCCTGCATGTGACAGAGCTGATTCTGATAGTGACTTAATCCGTCATTCCACAAACATCTTTTTGAGCTCAAGTGTCACACACTGAATCAGACACTGGAGGTTCTTGCTTCCAGCGGATGGGACGCCTGCCAGGAGCTGCCGACGGAAGGCAGAAGATAGATCCTTGGATCCGCCTGGACAAGGCGGCGTGGGGAGTCCAGAGGAGAGCAGAGCCGGCCTGGACCTTCCTGCCCACAGGTCATAAGTCATCCCTTCTGCAGCTTCCCGTGCCCCCGGCTCATCTCCTGTCACAGCCACGGAGGACCAGAGCCCTGGCCAGGTAATAACGGGGAGGAGGAACCCAGGATCTCCCTCACCTGGAACACCACCCACTTACCCAGCTCAGCGCTGGTCAAGGTCATGGTCACTAATGTGCATTTTCCCCCAGAAGTCTGTCAAGTAAGCCAGGTGGTCCTGTCACGGTAATAGATTTTATTTTTAAGTGGAAATAATTCCCTTCCCTGCCCCCTGAATAGCACTGAGTCTCCCTGACCATTTGAATACGGCTCAACAGACATTGGACTTTATGAGGCCGACTTGAGCCAGAGCCAAAACCCAGACAATTTCAGGTGGTAGGGGGTTGAGGGACCTGCAAGTCTGCGTTTTGTGCAGGACCCACGCAGGACTTGTACCTGGGCGGCTCTTCCATACAGATGGCCAGGCCCACTCCGCCCTGGAATCCGCCTCTATTATTGTTATTTGTTCTCCGGGTGATTCTTAAACACCTGGAAGTTTGCAGGGGTCCCTGGGAGCCTTCACAGGAGGAGATCCGGAGAACGTCAGGATTCACTGAGCGAATAATAACAAACGGAGCTCTCTGACACACTCCCCCAGAGGGGAGTCCCACCCTGGCCTCCAGAAAGGAGGTGCGGAGCCGAGACCCACCCACCACACCACAGCCATGGCGGCAGAACAGAGCTGTCTGGCCACGTGGGCACTAACACCGGCTATGTGGGGCTTCCACAGAAGAAATCACTTGAAGAAAGAGTGCTCGCTCTGTGGTTGGAAAACACTTTAGGCCCAGAATGTTCCTAAGAGTCCGGGGATGAGGGGTTGGAGCGACCCCAGCTCCTGCCCATCCCGGGGCCCTCAGCACGCTTGCTCTACCTTCTGCCCACGTGGGCCATCTCCCGGTGCCCTGCCCTGGCGTCCACCTACACGGCTTCTCCTCTTCCGTCACCTAAGCCCTTCTGGTCTCCTCCGCCAGAGTCGCCTGCTTCTAGGGCTGAGGTTCACCCTGGCACTTGCTTCTCCCTTTTCCCTCTTCCATGTCCCTCTTCCTGAGGGGACCCTCGGCTCCCATCAGAGCTCCTGGTCACTGCTGTATTGCCAGAGCCAACCACCATGCCTGCCGGAGAGCAATCTGTGGTCACTGATTGGCTGATTTCAGGGCGGGGGGGGGGGGTCGAGGGTCTGTGGTTACTTGATGGGTGGGTGGGTGAACAGATGGATATGGGCGGAGCAGCAGATGGCACTCGAAGGGGCGAGGCAAGATCATCAGAGGCGCAGACGTGGAGGGGCCACGTGAGGAGTGGGCCAGATGTCACTGCTGGGGCTTCTCCAGCCAGCATTTATGGAGCGCCTCTGGTGTGGCAGCACCCTTCGAGGTGCTGGGGACCCCAGACAGATGAAGAGCTGGTGTCCTAGCAGGCAGATGGAAAACAACAGACCTAACGAATACGTAAGTGACGTGAGCCGTTGGAAGGCAAGAAGTGCTTTGGAAGAGGAAGCAGGGAGCCAGGCCAGGGCTGGGAGCCCCGGGAGTGGGAGGAGGGGTGGGTCTGGGGTGCTCGGAAAGCGCAAGAACCGAAGGAGGCGCCAACCACACAGGTACCTGGAGGAGGACCCTAGGCAGAAGGTGTGGGTGGCAGAGAGAACCTGGAGCCCAGGTCTGTGAGGAAGAAACAGTATGAGGCCAGGTTGTCTGCTGGCAGGTGAGAACTGGAGGAGCAGAGTGGGAGGACAGGCCAAAGAGGGGAGGGGTGTCCATCACGTTGGACTTGGGAGGCCTGCGCCGCCAACATGGTAGCTCTTGGTTCCACGGGACCATCTACACTTCTGATAATTAAAATGAAACGAAATTGCCACTGGAGTTCCTGCATCATCTGAGCCACGTTTCAAGGGCTCAATGAGCACTTGGATAGTGCAGGTCTAGAACATTCCTGCAGACGGTTCCAAGTGGACGCGCATCGTACAGACGTTCACATTTATCCTGAGCTGAGGCGGGAGCCATGAGGGTTAGAGAAGAACGGTGTTCTGCCTTCTCTGTTGGGGGGACAGTCTAGGTGGTAAACACGGGGAACCCTGCCGGAGGCCAGTATGGCTGACATGCCAAGAATCCATGATGGCGGCCAGCAGCTGAGTGGTGAGCAGTGGTCGGAGGCTGGGTGTTTGGATGCACAATCAAGGGGACTGGCTGTGGTCTGGATAAAGAGGGTGAAAAAAAGAAAGTGGGTGGGTGGGGGATAATGCCAAGGCCTCCATAGCTGGCAAGAAGAGGTCCCCCTCTGGGGAATGGAAGGCCTTGGTGGGGCAAACCTGGATGTGGAGGAAAACCTGGAGCTTAGTTTTGAGTTCCTGAGGCCTCTCATGCCCCAGGGGAGACGTTCTGAGCAGGTGGCTGGATGTATGCACCCGGGTTCAGGAGAAGGGTATCCAGGCTCTTCCACCAGGTGTCGGCGTTGGGCAGTTGTCAGAATATAAATGACCGTCAAGATCCAAGATGGCTGAGTTCCCCCAGGGAGTGAAAACAGGATTCCTATGAGAACTGAGAAGAGGGTGGGAGGCTGAGAGCTGGTGCTGGAAGAAACCTTCCCGTGGCAAAGAAGCTTCTACGTCATGGGCCATGGGTATCTCTGGAAGATTTTCAGCAAGTGCATCAAGAACCTGCCCGGCCTCCGCCACCCTCTTATTCATCTTGCAAAGAGAAGAGAAGATCATGCTCAGAGTGAAAGTCAACGTGCCCATGGTAGCCACCAAAGACCCACGTGGTGGCTCCACAGCTCAGTGCTGTCCCCACCCCTTCTCTTTGCCCTCCAGCCACAGCTGGCCGCCTTGTTTAAACACATCGGACCACCCCTGCCTGGGGCTTTGCACCAGACACCTGTGACTGCTTCCCCGTCCTCAGCCATCTCTCCTGCCCACCCGGGCCTGCCCGCCCGGGCGGCACTTCCTGTCCCCGCACTTATCTTTCTCCACCAGGGAGACCACGCATCTTGCATATTTGGTTGGGGGGCATCCCCCTCATTGCAAAGTCCTCCCAGGATGGCGGGGAGCTCTGTTCCGTGTGCTGTCTTCCTCGAGGCTCATCTGGGCATGAGACATGGTGCCTGACCCACTCTGGGCACTGGCAAGTGTCTGTGTTCGTAACTCCCCCTGGAAACGTGCCACGCCAACCCCGAAGGGATCAACACCCCGAGAGGCAGGGCCCTGTGTCACTCTGATGTCTCTCGGCCTCAGGGAAATGAGGACTTTGCCGGCTGCCTCACAGTCCCCCTGGGGTCTAGGGGGAATGGGAAGGGTAACCGGAAGGAGGGGACTCAGGGCAGAGCTGACTTTCCCAGGAGAGCCTCCACCCAGCGGCTGCCTTCCAGAGGATGCGAGAAAACGGGACCTGTCACCCCATCTCCGAGCCCACACAGCTTCTCCTCCTCCCTGGCTCGTCCCTTCCTCATTTTCTTTTTTCCTGTCACTTCAATGCTGCCCTCAGTGACTCCTCTTAAATAGGCAGGGTAGAAGCACACAGGGCGGAGGTGTCAGGGCTTCTCTTTGAAGCCCGACTTGGCCATGTGCCGCCCACACACGCCTCCCAGCTCGGGGAGCGTCCCAGGCTTCTCATGTGTGACCTGCACGCGGGCTCGGGGACTGCCGCTCCTGGCAGGGGCGCAGCCTCTGAGAGGAGGTGGCAGGGGAAGGGAGAGGACAGGGAGGTGGCTTGATGATGCTCCCGCCTTCTCTCTCTCTCTCTCTCTCTTTTAAAGAAAATTACAGCAAATTGATCTTGTTGGAAAAAATTGCACAATTATCTTTACCTGCGCGGTTTCTGACGGCAGGGCGAGGCCGGTCCTGCTGCCTGATTCTCTTTGTCCGGCATAAAGCCGCGCTCCTGGTGATTAGGGAAAATTGCCCACCAGCCTTGGCGGGGACTTTCAAGGGAAGCCCAGGCCCCTCGACATGTGCATTTCCCTGGCTTTGTTCCGAAAATGGCCCTCCTCACTGTCGATATGCTCAAGCTCATGAGTTAAGGAGCCGCAATAGGCGGCCACGGGAGGAGGAGGCATCTCTGAGCCCGGGGAAGTGGCTCTCGGGTCCCACACTGACATGGCTTTATCTGGAAGAGACCCTGGCTCTCTGACTCACCGCATTCATGAAGGATCTAACATCAAGGGAACACGGGTGTTTTCAGAAGCAGCTTCAAGAGAAGCAGAGTGAAACAGGCAACTTCTTACCCGTTTCCCCTGGGGGACGAAAGGGCTCCGTCCAGGTGGCTAGTGACAGAAGGAGAATGGAACTGGAGATGACGATGATGACATGACTGAACTGAAATCGGCGGTGGGCGGGGCGGGGCTGGTGGTGTTTCTCTCGGTATCCGGGTTGAAAAGCAGAATCTGGGACCACGGAGACCTGAGCTCAGTCCTGTGCCCCGCCCCCACCTGGGCAAGCGGCTGCCTGGGGCTTCCGTCCTCTGTGTCAAATGGGTGTGATTCTAGTGCCACCCCCCAGGACTGCCTACAGACCCCGACAGGAAAACGCGGATAGACACCTGGTACCAGAACAAATGAACAAACAAACAAGACCTTCAATGGCTGCTGGAGATCACACCGCCGCCAGCACCTGTCATGGTCACTGTCATCATCATTTAATTGTGACTCCACCACTTACTGCCTGGGTGACTCGGGATAGGACATCCAGCCTGTGTGTGTGTGTGTGTGGGCATAGCTTAGCCCCCTTACCATAGCACAGTCATTCCACACACAGTCACTGTCCCTCTCCCTCCTGGAAGATAAGGTCCCTGAGATTCCGAGTGTTTTTTGAAGGTCAAAGAGTCAAGCTGGGCTCCTAGCTTCTGCCTTTAGCTGCAGGGTGCCAGAAGCAGCCCTGGGACTGACATCCGGCATCCAGGTCCCAGGCAGCAGTGTGGGGGTGCGGGGAGTGGAGAAAGGACACAGGGAGTGGGCAGTGGCCCACACAGGGTCCATTGAGGGGCAGGATATCACAGCAGCAATGGGGCTTCAGCTCCCTGGAAGGCTGAGAGACCTTGAGGGACACATGAGTTCTTCAACTGTCCCTCTTGGCTCATGTCCAGGGAGGTGGGTGTTGACCCTCCTTCCTACCCTGGCCAGGGCCTGAGTGTGGCTCCCGAGCACGACAATGTCCTGACACATCGAGCAGTTCCACGTGTGGGCTCAAGGAGAGAGCTCGGGATTCTGTTGGATCATCAGCAAGCACAGAGGGGCAGGCTGGGGACAGCCACAGGCAGCATTATTTGGTGGCCCAGGCTACAGCTGAAATGCTCAGGACTGCAGTGCTCAGCAGGACTGGGCAAACGTAATGAGGGGCAGATGAGCACTGCAGACAATCAAGAACCCGGAAACTGCCAGGCATGGTGGCACACGCCTGTCATCCCAGCAGCTCAGGAGGCTGAGGCAGGAGGATGGTGAGTTCAAAGCCAGCCTCTGCAACTTTGTGAGGCCCTAAGCAGCTCAGTGAGACCCTGTCTCTAAATAAAATACAAAATAGGGCTGGGGATGTGGCTCAGTGGTCGAGTGCCCCCGAGCTCAATTCCCAGTCCCCCCCTAATAAAAAAAAAGAACCAGGAATCTGGCCCCAGAAGGGTGGTGCAGCTGGCCGTCTGAGAAGGGTCAGGACTTGAGGACCAGGCTGGCAGGATGAACAGGGTGTGACAAATGCTGGTCGGGGTTCCAACACGTGCAGGCTGTGATGTTAGAAGGGTGGAGTGCTGCCCGCCTGACCCCGGGCACACCTGTGCGAGAGGAGGTGGCCTGGGCCCTGCTCGGCCAGACCTTCAGACCAGGTGCCTCGGGGACACGGCGTGAGAAGCTCAGTAACAGCAGGAAGGGCCATTTGAGCCAGATGTTGGGTGATGGGTGGTGGCTGGGTGGGCATTGCAGGTGGCCACTGTGGGTCAAGGCCCTGTGTCCTGGACCCAGTGTGCAGTGGAAGAATATTCTGTAAAAAGCAATTGAAGGCAAAAGCTGAAGACCCTGGTGTCGGGCCAGGCCAGGGCCCCCTGAGGGAGGACTCCTCATCCTTCCTCTGTGGGCACAGGGGCTGGTGTGATGGGGGAAGCCACAGCCCCTGGTGGAGGGGGAGCATCCGAGGCGAAGCCCTGGGCCAGGGTCCCAGCACATCCCCCACCACACCAGACGCACATTCTGCTCCCCAAGCTGAAGCCAGGTCTCTTCTGGTCCTTCACCATAAAAGCCCGGTCCATACTAAGGCTCCCCCAAAGTCCTTCCTGCCCCCAGAGGCGACACTCTTCCCAGGTAGCTCTGTTGTCCACCTCTCTGTCTGGCTAGGCCAGGACCTGTCTGGTCTTTCAGGGCCACGCATCCGCTGGAGATGACGCGCTGAGGTCTACCCCAAATGCCAAAGTAAATCCCCCGTCCTCTTTTTACTTTTATCTGTCATGAGAATTGGCACCATTAAGCTACCAGAGTGATGGGGGACAGGGCTCTGTGGGACTCTGCTGGACGCTGTTGGCCAGCGGAACCCGACATACCCAGATCTCTCTGCCCAGTGACCCACAGCCCCGGGCCTGCCTTGGAGAACAGCCACCGGGAGCAGTCCTTTCTCATAGGCCTCGCCTCCCTTCTGAGGGGAGACCCCAAGGAACAGGCGTGAATTACCTTCCAGCCACATCCCGTTTGTGTGGGAGCCTCTCAGCTGTGGCCAGAGGCCCCGAGAGCCCCCAGGGTTGCCGGAGGCCCCTCTCCTCTTGCACACGGCCATGGACATCTCGAGGTGGGAACGTCCAGCTGTTGAGCAGGGGCGCAGGCACCTGCCAACCCCACGGTTGTCCTCTGGGTGGGGTGTTCCCGGGGCAGACCTCAGGGCAGACACACTGGGTGACAGCTGGCAGGGCTCCAGCAGTGGCGGGCTGAGCACCTCTGAATTTTATCCTGCAAACCAGTAGTCTCCACATTGGATATTACTTTGTTCCAAGGGCTGCGTATGAATGTGTTTTCTCCTGCGGTGTCACTCAGCTTGTCATCACTGGGACCAACACCTGAGAACAACAACTTAGAGGAAAAGAGATTCTTTTTGGCTCCCAGCGTCAGAGATTTCAGTGCATGGCCAGTGGGCTCTGTGGCTCTGGGCTCGGGGGGAGGCAGAATGTCGAGCAAGGAAGCTCAGCCCAGGCAGCCAGGGGACAGAGAGGAAGAGACCAGGGATAAGACGGGGGGCACAGCCTTGGTGACCGACTCCTCCTACCCATGCCCAGGTGCCCCACCTCCTGCCACCTCCTGGTGGTCTATTCAGGTCACCGTTCCACCAGATGAACTAATCCACGGAGGAGGTCAGAGTCCCCTGGACCCAGTCATTTCCTGAAAGCCCTACCTCTGAACATGGCTGCCCTGGAGACCAGAACTTCAACCAGGAGACTGGGGGGACTTTCCAGATCCAAGCCACAGTGCCCGCCGCCTCTTCAGTGAGTGTCATAGGGCAGGTCTCCCCTCTTCCTTCCGGGTCTATTTCCCTGTTCCTCCCCTGGCCTTTGTCCCCAAGAGCCAGAAGAGAATGTCGAAGCGCAGGTTACCAAGGGATCCTGGGCAGGGCCGTCCACAGCCACAGACTTAATGATGTGGCCGGTGAGCTCGGCTCACTCCCGGGTCGGGGTGGAGACGCGGGTCCTCAGCACTCTCCTGACACACATCCTCGAAAGCATTCCTGGGTGACTCCTGCTGGCTCAGACAGGGGTTGGCTTCTGGGCCACCGTGGGAAGTGGCCGAGATGGAGCCAAGCGAGGGGCAGAGTGCAGCTCAGGACAGATGCTCAGAGCTCCTCCAAGGTCCTCTCCTTTGGGGCTTGACAAAATGGCACAGGCTGGGTCGCCTAGACAACAGAAGCCGGGAGTCTGAGACCGGCTGCCAGCAGGGTGAGGCTCTGGGGGCCCCTTCCTGGCTTGCACCTGGATGGCTCCGTCCCACCGGGTCCCCACATGGCCTCCCGGGGGCCTAAGGCTGGGGAGAGACACCAGCCAGCTCTCTGGCGTCTCCTTAGATGAGGGCACCGATTTCATCACGAAGGTGCCACCCTCATGACCATGTCTAACCCGGTGGCCTCCCAAAGGCCCATCTCCCATACCAGGACATCTGGGCTTAGGGGCTGACAGAAGAGTTGGGGGGACCCACACATGAGTCCATATTGTGGACTAGGGATGACCTAGAAGGTGGATACAAACAGGACGGAGGACTATTTCAAATGAATTTCCAGCCCAGGTGAAACTCCTCTGTGGTGACAGATCAGCAGAGCGGCTGTCCCCACAGAGGGCAGGGAGTGACTGGAGAGGGGTGTAGGAGCTCTCTGTGAAGACGGATCCACTGGGGCCTGTTTGGAGTTGTCTCACGGGGGGGGGGTGTGTTCCCGGCTCCTCCACTGCACAATAAGCCGTGTGCTTTATTTTAAGAAAACTATACCTCAATATTAAGACCAGCATTGAAAACAAACAAGCTGGGCTTTCAGAAGAGTGTCAGGAGACCCAGAGAGAACAAAAAGAGGGGTGTGTGTGTGTGTGTGCGTGTGTATGTGTGTGTGTGTACGTGTGCGTGTGTGTGTGTACACGTCCACCTCCACAGCACATACAGCTGCACACACGAGGCTACTGAGAGAGACACCGCCACCAATCACAACATCCCAAAGTGCCCAGGCTCCACCTCGACCGTCGGCAGGAGCCCTACACCTCCGTGCACCCGGAGGAGAAACCGTCAGTGTTCCTGGGGCCCAAGGAGATCGTGAAGCTGGGCGGGCAGAGCCAGCCTGGGAGGCTGGTGTCATTGAAGTGCCATCGCCCCCTTAGTTATATCCCAGAGCGCAAGGGTTTTCTTTTCCATCCTGGATAAAAGAAAAAAAGTGCCATTTTTCCCAGCTACGGAATCGAACGTGACTTAGGTTTCACCATCCACCTAGTTGACATCATGTGCCTTGGACCGCTCTACGCAGGGTCCGTTCGAGAGTGGCTGGGAGCTGGAGGGAGGGTGGTTTGTGTCCCCGTCTCTCCCTGTTGCTGGCAGGGACACGAGGAGAAGGCTGGAGTGGAGGGTGATGGCGCTTGATGTCATGTGGTTCTGGGAGCCCCTGCTCTTCGTGCGGAGATGGGGTCCCCATTATCTGCTCACATCCTCCCTCCCGAGGTCCTTTTGTCCTCCCGGCAGGGGCTGGGACAGCCCCATGCCCCAGTAAAAACGTTGGCTTCACCTTTATTAGCTGTTGGGGTTTGGAGAATTAAGCGAATTTCTGTGTAAAATGGACCCCCAGATGCCCACCTCTGACACCTCCTCTCAGGATTAACAAGATGGCCAGCACCACAGCCAGCAGGAGGCAGGGGCCCTGGACCCACTGTCCACATTGCCCCGTGACCCAGACCCGCTGGTGGATCCATCTGTTTCTTCTTCGAGGTGCCCCTTCATCTGTCCACCCACCCACTCGTTTACCCACTTACCCACTGGATGAGTGTTCGCTGAGCACGCATCCTCATGGGTAGGGGCTGAAACCTTATTGGATCTGATTGAATACAATTTCTTTTAAAATCTCATGTTTCTCGTATGTGTGTGTGTGTGTGTGTGTGTGTGTGTATTTTATACCTGTTTTCTGGTTGGAAGGGACATTTGAACATGGAGGGTGTCCTGCAGCAGGTTCAAAGGCATCTAAGTCTTCACGTTCTCTCTTGATTGGGACTCGCCAAGCTCATTTATTAACCTAAATTCCCGAGCTAGCACCTTCCAGAGTCAGGGAACGTTCAGGAAGAGCAGCGAACGGGCTAACTTGGTCTCCGCAAATGAGCTCATTCTCCCTGGCAGACTTTAATTAAGCAGAGCTATCATACCCGGCACTGAGGGACGGACATAAATCAGAATGTAAGGCTTACACGTGACCTTGCCAGGACCCTCGTTCAAACTTGATAGATTCCGGCCCAAGGAAGCCAGCCAAGCATTTATCGAACCCATGGAGTAGGGCCCGTGCCGATTGTCAACTTGAAAGAAATCCATTCCCGAGATCCCGAGCCGCAGCCCACTGCAGTGAGAGGCGTTGGGAGGCACGGGTCTGAAGTTCATTACAGGCGGTCCATCATGAATGGGAGTCACAATTTAAATTAATGAGAACCTAGAAACTGCAGTTCAATCATGAGACTGAGATACCTGCACAACTTGGCTTTGTGGTGAACCCGGACTTAGGGGTGCAGCAGATACGCACCCAGCCATGCTATCCTTCAACACTTAGCCCTGAGCCTCCCTCTGCAGTGGCCAAAGACCCAGCATAGATTACACTTTGTATTCGTGCTAACAAATACATATATGCCATACATATATACATTTAGGCAGTGTCCTAAAGATTTTTATGATATCCATTAACTCATTTAAACACTGTATCAACAAAAAGAAACAGAAACTGCTACAGATGAGAAACTTGAGGTGGAGAGAGCCTACGAAGCCATGTCATGATGAAGGGGAAGGGGAGGGGAAGGTGATCTGGCCCCATGCACCTCAGGGCATTTGCACATACCGGACATGAACTTGCGTTGGGAAAGCCTTTCCTGACTACTGTGGGCTGTGTCAGTTCTGCCTCAGGGCCTCCCTTCTTGGCCCTCCAGTAAGTTAGTGATCTTATATTTCTTATGGGGTTGGTATCAGAGTCTGTTTGCTGGCACACACTAGCTACCTGATATTGGTATTGTAATTGCTGATTAAGAGAAAGAGTAAGCCCAAGGTTGGGAAGGGAGGAGAGTTAAGGGCACGGGGTGGGTCAGAACAGACTCCTGAGTTATGGTTGGCACCATCCGGAGCAGCAAGGCATCCTGGGAAGGAAGGCTGGCCTCCCTTTCCTGACAGGGCTTGGGAGGCTCTGGGCTGGAGACAGGCAGGCGGGTGACTTCCTACCCCTTGTCTCCCTCCAGCCGCTGCCCGTAGGCCGAGGTATGGAGGTCTCGGGCACCACTAGGTGTAGAACATTTGGGTGAACGTGACAAGCCAACCTTGGGTACCTGAGTGCCACCCATGTTCCCTGGCAAGACCCAGGGGGACAGCTGAGGCCCCAGTGCACTGCTCATTCACTGGGCCTCCATGGGTGCTCATCAAGCCCTTCCTGGACCGGGTAACGGCCGTGAGCTGACCAGGAAGGCCCTGTCCCCGTGCAGTGCAGCCCAGAGGAGAGGGCAGCAGATGCAGGAGAAGCAGTAAGCCCGGCAGTGACGTGGGTCACAGAGTCAGGAGGACAAGGTGGGGCAGGCCCTCGGGGAAAGGGCGGTGGGGGGGTCAGCCAGGCAGGGACCGCCTCTGCAGGGAGATGGATTTGAGCAGAGTCCTGTGTGGGCGCCATGAGGATGGCTGGAGGAAGAACATTCCAGAAGGAGATAAAAAGAAGATACAAAAGCCGAGGAGTCGGGGCATGGTCAGTGAGTTTAGGGAAGAGCCAGAACAGGGTGGCTGAGCAGAGCCACCCGGGCCAGGAGAACGGAGAGGAGGCCACTCTGTGAGTTCAGAACAGCCTCTCGAATGGCCTTCCTTCCAAATCCAGATGAAAGCTTTTTCCAGAAAGTTGGGGGATGGGAGAGGGATGGGAGGAGTGAGGAGGGTCAGGGCGATGAGGGTCAGCGAGATCGCCGTGTGTGGCTCTGCACTTGGACAAACTTGGCTTTGAATCTCAGCTCTGCCCCACTAGCAGGTGACCCACAGCAAACCCTCTGACTTCTCTGTGCCCCTACCTAGAAGTGGGGCCAGTAGTGCCTCCCTCACAGGCCTTCAGCAGGACTGGACAGGATCGAGCATGAGGAGCCCGTGGCCAGCGCTCAGCAGACGTCACGGTGGGGTTCCTGCACTGTGGGGTTCATTCTCCTGAGTCCCCGCTGGGCTTCTGAGGTCACCTCAGGGTTTTTCCTTGGACTCCACGGATGCAGATCTCATGGTCACTCTTAGGCCACCAGAAACGGCCTTCCAGGAGGTGAGGCGAGGGAGTAGCACAGCTAGAGCCCTAATTCAGCAGATGGGAAGATGGCCCAGTGCTCCGGATGACCCCAGCCAGGCCAAGAGCTTCCCGAGGCTTGGCAAGACACTGGGGCAGCTCCATCTCCCACAGCCTGGCCCCCGAGACAGGCATTGCAAACGCTGGGTGGAACCCCAGCCGGCCTTGGCCTGCTGGGCTCTGGATGACCTCTGGGCCACCCAGAGGCCAGGAATTCCTTCCCACGCTCTCACCTTGTCCCTGCTCCCACCGACCCTTCACCACCAGTGAGCTCGCCGGCTCTGCTCCAAGGGAGTGAGTGTGAGTCTTCCACCATGTGCTTTGCATGACTTTCTTCCCCACTGGAGAGAAAGGAAAAGGATCTCGGATGATTCACCTGTGCTATCAGAATCACTGTGTTGGCCAAAGCATCTTGACCGGCCCAGAGACTGGGTTGGCAGTGGTTCAGCAGCAGAGGTGCCTGGGAATCTCTCTGGCCCTTTTCTCCTCTGGCAATGCAGCTCAGAGGCTTTAGCAGGACCAACTGGGGACTTGGACAAAGAGATAGGGGATGGGAGTGACAGGGAGGCGTAGGAGTGTGGTTAGATGAGCAGATGGACTCTGTAATGTAAGCACCCCGAGTTCCTCCTGGTATCTGTCCTTACAAGGTCCTCTGTGTGTCTGTAACTTTTAGGACTGGAGTATATGGGGCAAGCTGTGTACTGCACAACTCTAGAGGGCACTATTCATTCAGTGTCCAGGTGAATGGCCTTTGAAAGGGCTGTGCAGTGGACAACGTATGCAACTGCCCATGTGCTTTGAGCACATGTGGGTGAACTTAGCCTTGCAGACTTGCTTGCTGGGGAGCAGAGCACCTTGGTGAAGTCCACCTGGACAATGACATCAGACCTGGGCTTCAACCTGGCCTGGCCATTTATTATAGACTTCAGATTAAGAGCCTAATTTCTCTCCATCTCAGGTGTCTTATCGTGAAATGAAGAATTCCATCTGTGCTCAGCCACAGAGAGGACCAAACCAGACAACGTATATGAAGCGCAATGGTCACACTCTGCTGAATGCAATCTTTGTGTCATTGTCTCCTTGAATCCTCCAGACAACCTGTGAGGTGTGCCTCCTCATTCTGGTTTTGAGAGGTCAGGCAACTCTCCCAAGGTTGTCATGTTAGCTGGGACTCCCCTGATTGCATCAGAAACTCAACTTGAACTTGCTGGAGCAAGTAAGTGACTGTGTTGCCTTAGGTGCCAGAAGTGTCTAGAATTGGCTCTGGGGACATCTGTATCCAAGGGCTCAAGTTGTGTGCCCAGCACTCTGCCTTTCCCATTTCTGGGGGGCAGGGACCTCCTGGGTAGGCAGTGCTGGGAGGGTCATTCCAGGCACATGGGGTCTTGAGCTTGGCTCAGAAGGGAAATCTTTGTCTTTCCCAAAAGCTCCCCCAGAAGTGCCAGGAGGGAGAATGACGTCTAGGCCTGGGCCACCAGTCCCCGCCGGGTTGGGCCAGTCAGGGACTTCATTTGAACCACACTGACAAGAAATCAGGGAGGAACTAGGTCAGAGTCATCCGGCCCCCTGTGTAGGGCTCTGGAGGGAATGCGGGCTGGAAGGAGGATCTGAACCCAGGGGTACTGGTCACGTGGTAAGTCCCAGAGCATCCCTGCTGCCGGGCACTGTGGGTGGGTGACACTTTAGGGTGCTCATCTGGTCAGAGTGTGATTTCTGTCCAGAATGTGAGATTTGCTACTATTTATACCATGTTATTTCAGGGATGTTTTAATAAAAAAAATACAGACATAGGTGTGAAAACACCTTGAAAAGTATAAAACGGCCACATGGCTATTTTTGAAGGTCCGGTCCGTCATCATGACCCTGGGGGGGAAGGAAAGCGTGCCGATGGTTTTCCTCCATTGTACGGAGGAGCAGGTGGAGGGACTGAGGGTTTAGGGCCTGTGAGCAGCTTCAGCCTGGGGTTGGGGGTCAAGCTAGGATGGAATCCAAGCCCCCCCCCCATCTCTCAATCCGGGAACCTCATCATCAGACAAGTTTCTCAAACTCTGTTCCAAGGACGTGCCCTGTGGGGGTGGGCGGGTGCTCAGCAGGCAGCACCTTCAATTCCACAAACGAGTTTCTATGGGACTTTCCCCCTCTTCCCTCTTCATGGAAATGATGATCGGATCAAAGACTCACATGGTTCTTAAGAGTTAGTGAACAAGCTGTGCAGATGGATAAAGGGCTTCCTTAAGTCAGCCTTGGGCCAAAGCCCTACCCTGAGTCTCCTGGTCTGAAGTCAGGTGCGGTTCTTCTGCCAGAGCCTCAGGGAAAGCCTCAGGAATTAGGATGAGAGACTCAGTGACCAACGACAATCACAGCATCGGTAGCTGCTCTTCTGGTTTGGATAGTAAATGTCCTGTAAAGGCCTGAGTTCCCAGGCTCAGATATCAGCCTGTGGGGCTACCAGGAAGCTGTAGGAGGTGGTGCCTAGTGGGAGGAAGTTAGGCCATGGGGGGTGTGTCCTTGAAGGTGATGTTGGGACCTCCCTCCCCTTTGCTTCTTGCTGTTGAGAGGTGAGCAGCTTCTTCCACCATGTGGCCCCACCATGACCAACTCTGCTGCCTCAGGCCCAAAGCCACCGAGCCAAAGACCATCGACTGAAGTCTCTGAAACCCTGAGCCCAGATTTATCTTTCCTCCCTTAAATTGATTCACTCAGGTATTTTGTGACAGTAACAGAAGCCTGGCTAACACAGCTGCCATCTCCCTCCTGGACCCCTCAGTGGAGGTCCACAGGAAGGGGCACTTTACACCTTCTGCATGCGAGGATGTTGCTACATAGATACCACGAAACTGAACCTCAACGTCCGCATAATCTGTTTTTAAACCTTTCAGGGACATCAGAACCAATGTGCAGCCAGACGGTGAGATTTTTCTTTCTGTTTCTATCCCTTATATGAGCAAGGAGAGAGAGAGAGAGAGAGAGAGAGAGAGAGAGAGAGAGAGAGAGAGAAAATACACATAACTGCTGGGTATTCCCTAAGATCACCAATCTTGCAGGGTATTTTGGTGAGGTTTTCACCACTGCAACCAAAATACCTGATAGGAACAACTTGGCACAGGACACGTTTGTCTATTTTGGCTCCTGTTGCAGAGGTCTGCCCGCTCCTTAGCTCCGAGCCCGGGGTGAGGAGAACATCATGGCAGAAGGGTGAGGTAGAGGAAAGCAGCCCAGGACTTGGCAACCAGTGGAGAGCGAGCTGGTTCACCAGGGACAAAATATAAACCCCGGAGGCACACTCCCACTGACCTACCTCCTCCAGCCACACCCCACCTGCCTACTGTTACCACTCAGTTAATCCACTCAGAAAGTGGATTAATCCACGGATTAGGTTACAGCTCTCATGGTCTAATCAATGCTTCTTTGAACACTCTCTCACTGTCTCACTCATGAGCTTTGGGGGGGTCACCCTGTATCCAGATCTTAACAAAGGACTGGACCAGCAAAAGGCAGGTTGACCCTGGAGGTGTCCTATGCAGTCTAGCCCTTTGCCCTTGGCCAACCTAGTACTGTGAGTCACTGGCCTGTGCTGTAGCAGCTGGAGCTCAAAGACTCTCCGAAATTGGGCTTGTTACGGTGATTTGATTTACACCTGTACACGGACGGAGCCAGGACTCCTAGGGCAGTTAGCAACCACGACAGATGTTCCTTGAAACATCCAGATCAGAATAGGAAACTCACTCAGCCCCACTACAGAATGGGTTAAAATAACAAAGGTAAAAACTGATTTGCCTGTTTTCTTGTTTTTTGGCTACGGTGGATTAGGTTCTCTGCCGCTGGCACATCTCAGAACATTTATGGTTCCAAGGAGCATTGGGACTGTCCAAGAAAGACCTTCCAAGTGCAGTTCACTGGGGCTGGCAAAGCTCAGTTTGCAAAATATGGCTACTGGTTGGGGAGAATTAGCCCTCGGACCCACACACCAGGTGTGCCAGGAAGGTTATGTTATACCTCCTGTGTGCAAGGACGTCACATAGACACCACGAAACTGAACTTGAACCCACGGCATCATCTCTACCTTGGCATGTACATGCCATCTCATTGGGCAGCCATGGAGAAACCACCTTGGAAGGCACAGGAGGCAGTTTAAAGGCTCATTTGCAGTGGCTATTTAGACATTGGAAAGTGCTTTCCTGGAGATCCAATACCCACCATGAGAAGGGGCTGTGAGGGGTGGGACGGTGCCAGGTTCGAATGCCTACATCTGCATTTCGAAAACTGAGTTTTGCCAAATCTGAGACATACAAACAGGAATTTTGTTGGGGTGAAAATAGTTTAGGAGGCTCATCTGGCAAAGGCACTTGCTCACAAACACAATAAATGTTCTGACCTATCCCGTGAGGTTTTGAGTAAAGATAACCTGCTCAACAATACGTAACCCAGGACTTTCCAAACTCATCGACAGCATCTGTTTATTTTCTAAACCTGTGGTTTAGAAGACAGGGCGTGTTTCACCTACAAAGCCTCCGAATCAGCGTGTCACTGTTTTGATATGGTAAGGATCAAATGTCCCGAGGGTCTTCACAGGAAAGCACTTTCCAAGTCCCCACCGGGGAGGCAGGGATGTGCCTTCTCCCAAGGCGTCTCTCCTGTGTCCCTCTGGGATGGAGATTTCAAAGACATTGTTGGAAGATAAATCGTAGCACCCCCCCCCATCCTCAAAATAAGACCCTTACACGAGAAGAACGTGAGATGATACATAATCAATAACCCAGTGCTGAGTGGGGGTTCGAGGTGCCCACACTCTCTGAGTCACTCCGCTGATTACTCCAATTAACACGGTACATCTCTCGGGATCTCTTTGAGTGATGTGGGGAAACCATGGCTGGTAATGGATGTAAGCTTATTATGAACGAGGTACATCTGTTTAATGGCTGTCGGAGCTCCAGCTATAACCCAAGGCGCAGTGTCTAAGACCAATGTGTACACTGAGATCTGACTCCCTGCTAGGTCCCGGGGTGGCTGGACCAAGCCTAAGCCCTGGGTCTTCCCTCGTGTCCTGCTATGAGGAGAGGGACTGGGAGGGGCGGTGACTTCGCAGGCGGTGAGGAAGGAGAGCGGGCACAGGAGGAAGATCATGTTTATATGCTGTTGCGTCTTTGAGAAAGGCTTCGAACTTCCCTGGCCTCAGGGTGCTTTATCTTCAAAATGCAAATGGGAACGCACCTGAGAAGACTAAAGATGGTGTGTTTATCCCAGGGCCTGGCATATTCTGGCGTGGTTAGCACTGTGTAATGACAGCTCCCCAGATGGACTTCTTCCCATTGGAAATGCTCAGTGAGGCTCACAGGGTAATGAAAAACAGACTGGTGGGCCTTTTTCATGGGCTTTCTGAGCACTTACCGGTGGTTGTAACTCCGTGGCCATCTGGGGGTTCTCAGACGAGACTTCACAGGGCGGGGAGGTGGTCCCCAAGCCCCCATCCACTCATTATTTCTGCAGAGGCAGGAACCTGATTCTCATTTGTATACACAGAAGTGTCCTGTGACTGACTCATGTTAACCAGACGCACAAGGCTCTGAGGGACACTACAGAAGCAAGTTCCACGACCCACAGCAGGAGAAAGGCCTGGGCTCAGATCTGGGGAGAGTCGTTTGGGTTGCCCTACTTAGCATCCTCCATCATCGACAAGAAGCGGCTTGGGGAGTATACAATTAAAAGATAGGAGTTGGATCTGCTAAAAAAAAAAATCCCTCCCCCTAGCCAGGAAAGTCAGATTAATTGTCTAGAGGCAAAGTCATTTTCCTTGCTTGATGCTGATAAATTCTGACAAGTTCCTAATCTCCAATATCCTCTCCCTTGCACCAACAGCAAAATTGCTTCCCACCAGAAAATGTACAACATACTTTAGAGGTGAAATTTTCTTTCTTTGGTTACATTCTGACGGTGGTAATAGAAGTAGCAGCCACTGTCATCGGCGGAGGGCTTCCTATGTGCCAGGTGTGCTACAGAGTAGGTCACGTGTGTCATCTTCAGTCATCACGACACGCCTGCGTGCCCCTAGATGTCACTGAGGAGGAAACTGAGACGCAGAGGGCTATGCAACTTGCTAAGGATCTTTTTAGCTAATTGAGGAGCCAAAATCTGAACCCAGATCTCCCTGACTCTGAGCTCCTCGCTTCTCTTTGATATCACTTTTAGTAAAATCTTTCTTTGGTTGGCTACATAATAAACACTGGTCCCATTAGTAACTCTGTATCAACCATCTTCTGGGACGGACATGTCTACAGAAAGCGGCTCTTTCTCTGCAGGTGTCTTGTAAGTTCCATTTCTGATGATGTCATTTTCCAATGGCCTTGAAGTTTGAGGCCTTTCTGGGGCTGCTGTGCCCAATCTGTGCCTTGAGTAGCCTGTTTCCCTGGTTTTATTCCAGCCGGTAGGGAAGGGACACTATCGCAGGCTCACATCCCTGATGGTCATTTGAACCGATGTGTTTCATTGACTCTGTGGCACTGGGTAAATACACTGTAGACGGAGAAGCCAGAGCTGGTTTCCTTGGAGACATCTTTATTCACCTTCCTGAGAAGGTGAAGTCAAGTGGAGCATTTTCCTTCCAAATCAGCAGCCAGAGAAATGCCAAGAACCTCACTACGATAGTTTTGCTGTTGATAAAAGTCAGAGTGACTTAGTAAGCCAGGTGCAATGGATTTAGAGTTAAAAAAAATAAAAAAGCAAAGCCCCGTTTAAAGGTGTTGTCTCATGGGTGGAATAATGCATGCTGAGTCTACCTGGAACAACCGGATTATTGTGTTTGTTTACATATAATAAAATTAAAAATTGAAGCCATCATATTTTACATTACTGTCAAGGCAAATGCTTCCTAATTCGGGGCTGAAATCTCACTTTGGGGAAACTGAACTGTTATTTGATGCTGTATCAAGAAGTCACTCTCTAGCGACATTCAATCATATTTTCTATCAAAGCAGAATCCGTCTTTGCCAACTCCTGCTCTGCAGACATGCCTGCAATGTCAAAGCAAATAGAGGACATTCCCGTGCGATTAGACAGAGGAGAGCGTGTGTCAGGTGGTGCCGATCCCCGATTCTGTCAAGGGACTCCCCATATGGGGTGCTGCTGCAAATGCCAGCTCAGGCCGGGGGCCAAAGGGGCTCCACAGCCGCCCCGACCCTGGAGGGGCACTCGTCTTGTGATGCAGGAGGGCAGCCTGTTCTCTGCAAGCTCACGAGCTGCGCATCTTCCCCTCTGCCTCTCAGCTCTGCTCTGTGTGTGTGTGTGTGTGTGTGTGTGTGTGTGCGCCATCTCCCCTTTCACCTGCCCACGGCCCTCGGAATCTGTCCTTTCTCCTCGCTGAGTCAGATCGCGGTGACATCTCTGAGGTGCTTGGTGGCAGGCAGGCAGGCTTTGGAAGGGGTCTCTCAATAGCAGAGCCAGGACCAGGACACAGGTGGAAGCGGTTCCTTGGGACAGTGGGACTAACAGGTAGGGAAGTGGGAAGGGATGCTGGGAAAGGGATGACCCAAAGCCTCTGCTGTTAAACCTGCACAAAACACAAGCCTCAGAATTACCCAGAGGAGAGGCGAGGGAGCTGGGGCGTTCACAGGCCAATTCCAGAGGGCCGTGGTGGCTGGTGGTCACATTCCTTAGTATCTGGCCTATCCCCCAGGGGCAGCTCGGCTCTCACCAGATGTCCGTGGGTGGAGGAGACCCACCCCCACCAGCACAGCAATGGGACCCTGGCAATATGCTGGAGTCCCAGGAAGGGTCCCAGGAATGTGGACAGGGCCATGGCCGTGGCTGTAACACCTGCTGTGCCTCAGACAGCAAACTTACCCCAGACCCTTACTCCCACCTCCACAACATTTTGATTCTGTCCATTACTCCCCCTACCTTCCGTTCCCTAGATACACTGGGCACTGTCTCCTTACCACCCAGATTAACACAATCACCATTGGACTGTTTTTCTACTTAACTAATTAAAAAAATTTAAAAAAGTCCTATAATGAAATAGCTCATGCATACAGGGAAAATCAAGGGAACCCCGGGGCACACTGTGCGTCCACCCCAAGCTCGCCACATCTGACCTGCCTCCGATTGCTTCCTCTCTTACTCAACAGCATTAAAGCTTCATGGGTACCACAAAGCCTCCCTGCAGGCCCCCCCCGAGGGTTGGATCTTCATGGTTCTCAGGCACAATTTTCTGTCTTTGCAACATATGTGTATATTCTACACATACACACACACACACACACACACACACATACACACACACACACTGTGCAGAAGACTATTTTACATTTTTCCCAAAACTTATTAAGTAGGCATCGTGCTGAATAAATCATTCTGAAGCTCCACCCCCAGCCCTCCTTTCTGTATACCCTCACCCCTCACCCACCACGTGCAGCTCTGGGGTTGCCGTACCCCCTGCTGTGTGGTTTTCCATTGTGTGAGTTCCCTGCAGGTGATGCCTGCATTTTTCTGCTAATAGATTGTAGGTTCTCACCCCTCCCCCATCACAGAAAGTTTTCTTTTCCTTTCCAAATTGTGCTATAACAAACACTCTGAGGATTTACCAGTTGCTTTGGGTACACGTGGGAATCTGATCTGGGCACGTTCATAGAAAGGGAAATGCTGAAAACTAGCTTCTGCCCCCTTCCAGGGTCACCATGGCCAAATGCCCCTCTCCTTGAACTAATTTGCTCTTCACAGACAGAATGTGAGAATCTGTTTCTCAGCATCCTCACCACGGCTCCCTTTTGTCATTGTTATTTTTTTGCCAGTCTAGTCCAAAGCACATCCTGAGCATGGGCCACCTCTCCTCCAGGGCTCTGCCTGGTCCCACTGCACCCCAGTATGGGGTAGAAGCCCCCCACCAGCAGCATTGCCTGGCATGGAAAGATCTTTCCGTTTTGCTTTGCTTCCCAGGTTACTAATATGCTTACAGGCCACTCAAGTTTTCTCTTCCCTGAATTCCCTATTTATACCTTTGCCTCGGTTCTCTGGGGTCTTTTGTCCTCGATAATTCTGTGTATTCTGGATGCCCATCTCTGTTTCTAGGCGCCCAGCCCCATCCCGTGATGTGTGCCATCCGTGTTTCTACTTGCTCTGTGGCAAGTTTTGTTTTCTGGATGATTTTAATTATAACAGTGTCAGCTTTACCTTATTTTCTCCTCCCGTTGACTTTTTGAAGAAATTCTCTACCAAAAGTGTTCTTTCTTTTCTGCTAAGTATGTTAAACGTTGGCCCTTTTGATTCAGGTTTTATTGGCCTGGGCTTGATATTTGGGTATTGAGGAAAAGATCTAATTCACTTTTTCTCCAAATGGAACCCTGGCTCTCTGGGTTCTACTTGGGGCCCGGACATCCCTTTTTTCTTAATGATTCATGACGACATATGGATCATAGTTGGGGGCTCCTCATACATTTACACTTATGGGGTTAAATCTGAGGGCTGTCCAGTCCACTGGCATATTTGACCACCGTAAAATCCATATCACACTGTCTTAACTTTGATGATGTCTTTGTCACCAGGAAAGGAAAGCTCTCTCCCCAAAATTACTCATTTAAAAACTTTTAAAAACAATTCCCTTAATTTTGCATGTCTAATTTCCATGGAAAATTCTGCTAGAATCACGACTAGAATGATATTAGCTTCTTTAAAGACTGATTTGGAAACAGTTCTATTTTATAATATCGACTCTTCCCACTAATAAATAGGATCTGCTGCCCACACCTTCATAAAGTTTTATAAATTTCCCCATAAAGGTTTATTTATAGATTCCTTTAAGTTTTTATTGCTAATGTATGTGGTCTCTTTTTAAAATTACATCTTCTAATTGTGTTGGCTGATGTGTACAATTGGTTTTTGTAGATTTAAGCTTGTTCTCCGCAAAATTGCTAAATTTGCAATTTAGCGTTATTAGTTTGTATGTAGAGTCCCTGAGTTTTCTAAAAGTAGATAATTCTGTCTTTAAATAGTGAAAATTTGCTTTCTTTTCTTTTTTTTTTCCCTGTCCAGGCTTCAAGTATTTGAGTACTTTTATTTTTGCTCTTCTTCTTACCAAAGCATTGAGCATAAGATTTTGTGTATTCCTCAAGGATTCTGCCTTTTGAATGGTGAGATTAGTTTGTTTACACTCTTTGTGTTTCTTGATACACGGATATTTATTTTGTGAGTCTTATTTTGTATTTGCTGGTCATGACGTGGTTTTCGTACCCTTGCTCTCTCTTCCCTATGACCTACTATATTGATGAAAATATTAAGATCTAAAATTGATGAGTCTCTCTGCTTCCAAATCATGCAAAGATTAGAACTCTGAGACTCAAACACTTGCCTTTTTACCCTACATGTCATTCCTGTCCCGTGTTTTAGTACTCTCTTCCTTTTTAAGGTTTTAAATCATAATTTTATTATATAGGTGAGCATCCTTCATCTCAAAGTCCAAAATCTGAAATGCTCTAAAATCTGAAACCTCTTGCAATGGGTTTCAGCCAACCCCCTGGACACACCAACAATATCAAACAAAATGACCTTCAGGCCATGTGTCTCCTCAGGTCTGCATGAAACAGAAAGGAATTCCGTGTTTAGACTGGGGTTGCATCCTCAAGCTCTCTCCTTATGCATATGCAAACATTCCAAAATCTGAAAAATAGTCAGAAGTCCAAAACACTTCCAGTCCCAAGCATTTTGGATTCATGATATTCAATCTGTGGTTGTTGTTTTAAACATTTGATGCTTATCTATGTTTAATCATGTGTTTTCCAGGTTGCTGATGAGTGCGGCCTCTTGTACTTCACCGTGTCTTTCTGGGTCTAACTTTCTCCTTTCTGACAGACCTGCACCTTCCAGCAGCCATTTCAGCAGGGGTCTGTGGGTGGCAAGCTCTGCGTCACCTGCCTGGATGTGTCTCCATTTCCCCTTTGCTCTTCAACAACCATTTTTACTTGTAGGCAACCTCCAGATAACACGCTGTTGCCTTCAGGACTCTGTTAATGTTTTGAAAAAGATCCTGTCATTCGGGTCGGGGGCCCTGGACTTCCCCCTCTGGTTACTTTCAAGGTCTTTTCTCTGTGTTTTGTGTTCTCTGGTTTCACTCTTGTTTATTTACTTTTATTTGTACTTCCTGTAATTTGATGTTCATTCTCAATCTACAAATAAAACATTCTGTGTTAGTTTCCTAGGGCGACTGGGACCAAGTACTGCAGATGTGGTCGTTTAAGAAAAGAAAAACTTATTTTCTCCATGTTCTGGGAACCAGGAGTCTAAAACCAGGGTCCTGGGCCAAAGTGACAGGGTCAGCAGGCCCACACTCCCTCTGAGGCTCGGCAGGTGAACCTGTTCTGGCCTCTTCCGGCTTCGGAGGGATGTCAGCAGCCACCAGTTATCGGCCACCTCACTCCAGTCTTTGAGGCCAGCACCTTCCCATCTCTCTGCACTCTGTCTTCATCTGCATTCTCTGTGTGAGTCGGCGTGGATTCTGCTCTTATAAGAACACTTGAAATTGCTTCTAGGGCCACTTGTGTAAACAAAGTTACCCTTTCCATATCAAGACCTTTAACTTCATTATTACCTGCAAAGACCTTTTTCCCTATCGGGTAACAATTCCTGGAAGTAGAATTTCACATCTTTGGGTGGCCATTATTCAACCTCCGCTACATACCTATCATCTAAATTCTGAAAATTCCCAGCCCTACCTAATAACTCTTTCTCAATTCTTTCTATTCTCTGGTTCTGGAACTCCTATTAAAAGTATATTGAATTAGGTGGCCCACGTCCACAATCTAGTGGCTCAGGGGGCTGAGGCAGGAGGATTGTGAGTTCAAAGCCACCCTCAGCCAAAGCGAGGTGCCAAGAAACTCAGTGAGACCCTGTCTCTAAATAAAATACAAAATAGGGCTGGGGATGTGGCTCGGTGTTTGAGTGCCCCTAAGCTCAATCCGCGGTACCCCAAAATAAAAAAAGTATATTGAATTAGAATAAGATGTTCTCATGTTTAGAAAAATGTCAAAATGTACTCTGCTGTTGTATATAACTAAAAAGAACAAATTTTAAAAAGTATATTGAACCTCTCCACTCAATGCTTTTATCTCATTCATCTTTCGGGCCTTTCACATTTAACTCTACACAATACATTATGGAATCTTCTCACGTTCATCTCTAGATTATTAATTCTCTTTTCATCTTATTTATCTGATGTTACAGGCACCATCTGAACATTTTGACTACCTTGTTATTTTTATGAAGACCCCCTATTATTTTCAGAATCTCCTCTGTTTTCCCTCTTTAAGTATCTACCATATTTTGGTTTTTAGTGGTCTGTTTTGTGCTTGATTATTTCAAACATATAATAGAGTCTTTCACAAGATTCTTTCATCTGGAGTTCTTGGGGGGATGGCTCATCTTTAATATGGTGCAACTTCTGACTCTCAAACATGGTGCAGTTTCTCCCTGTGCGTTTGTAATTGGAGTTTGGAAGCTCATTCTCGGCGGGGCTTCATCTGTGGGGATTTTGTGTGACCTGGGCTGAGGGTGAGCATCTCCAGAAGTCTGGGGTTCTTTCTGTGAGATTTCCTACGGGTGTCACTGTTCATATACCAGAGTTTGAGTTCCTTCTCAACTTAGGAATTCTGGGCTGGTGTGGGTGGTATACATTTGAACCCTTTTGTGAGAGTTCTTGGTTTTGACCTTCATGATTTCTTTTTCTTTTTGACAAGACCTGGATCCCAAAACTCAAGTGCTTCTGTCTCCCTGGGCATATAATTTCCCTCCACTGGCCCTTACACGGGGTGGGGACTACTGGCCCTCCCAGCAGCCTGGCTTCCTGTGGGAACTTTCATTTCTCACTACGCCTTCTTTTGAGTCCAACATTTCAGTCTCTGTACCTTTCCTGGCATTAAAGACACTAGCTCCTATGTCCCCAAGATGGCCTCTCACCTCCTCTTTGATAGCTGGTTCCTAGAATCACTCTCATTATCTTAGTTGCTGCAGTGTAAACTGTGCTTGCTACACTTTGCCAAGGATTCTGGGTGCTGATGTGGGAGGGCTGCCTCCTGCACTGCACCCCTCAGCCAGGCTGGTTTTCCCACCGGCTCCTAGGATTCACCATGGTCTTTCCCAGTCTCTGCATTTAAACATTTCCCTCTGCCCGGAATGCTTCCCACAGCTACCCTTGAGCTCCTTCCGATCTCAGCTGAAACGTCATCTCCTCTGCGAGGTTTTTCCGGACCCTGTTTCTGTAGAGTGACCCCAGCTTTCTTTATTCTCTCTCATTCCCTCTTCAATTCCTTCATGGAGTTGCTGGTAACCCGTAATTGCTGTGTTTATTTATTTGTGAACTTGTTCACTGCAGGTTATGCCCCCTCGAATGTGAGGCAGGAACCTTACCTGGTGGTACAGTGAGGGTGGTGTCTCCCCTCTCCTGTTGTCACCCTAACCCCCAAGACTGTATTTGGAGCTGGGGCCTCTCAGGGAGTCGTTAAGGGGCTGGGCATGTAGCTCAGTGGAGGAGCATTTGCCTAGCTTATGTGGGTCCCTGGGTTTGATCCCTAGCATGAAAGAAAGAAAAACAAAAGAAAGAAGAAAGAAAGAAAGAAAAATTTGAGAGTGAGCACCCGATCTGAAAGGATTTACGTGATGATAAAAGAGGCTAGAGAACATTTCCTCTCTGCCATGTGGGGGACATAGAAAGAAGGCGGCTATTGAAAGCCAGGAAGAGTCCTCACCAGACCCCGACCCTGCTGACTGCCTGATCTTGAACTTCCAGCCTCCAGGACGGTGAGAGAATACATGCTGTTTAAGCGCCCAGGCTCTGGTGCTTGCCATAGCAGCTTGTTATGATTTGCCTCTAGAACGTCTCCCCAGAACTCATGTGTAAAGACAGCGTGGCCATGTTCAGAGGCTGCAACAATCGGCTCTTGAGAGCTGTGACCTCACCAGTGGATTAATCCACTTGATGGATTAATCATTTGGATGTTACTGGGTGGTAAATGTAGGCAGGCAGGGTGTGGTTGGAGGAAGCCGGTCACTGGGGGTGTGACCTTGGACGATATCTGTCCCTGGTCTCTTTCAGTCTCTCTCTGCTTCTCAGCCACGAGCTGAGCAGCTCTCCTCTGCTATCCTCTTCCACGGTAGTTTCTGCTTTGAAGCCAGGTGACGGTGGACAGGGAGAGACCTCTGAAACCCTGAGCCAAAATACAGCTTTCCTCTGCTAAGTTGTTCTCATCAGTATTCGGTCACAGAAGCAAAAGACAGACTCATGTACAGCCCAAGCTGACCCATAACAGCCAGGTACCCTACTCTGTCCCTCCAACGTGTTCAATAGTTCTAGAAATACATGTACCGGACGAGAAGCAGGTTGTAGCAAATCTGAAGACTCTGAAGAGACTCTCTGCGTCCAGAACAGACCCGCACTGTGTTATTCTAGAGCTGGGAAGACACACATGACATGACCCCGGGCCTAAATGCCTTCTTTGTTCCCAAGCGCAGACGCTAAAACTGAGAAAATCCAGACCCCAGCCAAAGTAGAACAACGTGAGAGTTTGCAGATGGAACTTTAAGTTAGGTTCTTTACCTTAATAGGTTCTGTCTTGGGATGATTCTTACTGTGTGCAAAACCTGGCCTGAGAGCCACCTGGGGAATCAGGACCTGCCTGGCTTTACCTGCAGTCAAAAAAAACACCCTTCCCCCAACTCTCCACAGAGGGCATAAATTACGCTGGGAAGAACGTGGAGAAATTGAAGTAGTACAGGGAACCCACACAAAGCAGGAAGTAAAGTGATCGTTGAAAAAACAAATTGATTTTCCCATTTTGAAAGCAATATGATTGGGGCTGGGGATGTGGCTCAGCAGAGGAGCACTTGCCTGGCATGCTGGGTTCCAGCCAGCAATGCTACCCAAACTACAGAAAAAAACACACTCATAATTTTCAGAATTGAAGACCTATCAATCACAAGACTCAATAATCATCCTAGTACACATTTGATTGTTTAAAACAACAACAACAGACCTAGAGTCTGTCTTTCTTGGTAAACGGTGATTTACTGGGCATTTACTATAGGCATGACCTCAGTTTATCCAACTCTCCGCATTAGGTGTGGCTATTCCCATTTTAGGAGCCGAGAGGTCAAGAAATAGCTCACGATCTCACTGGCAGGCTGTGGGCCAGGGAAGGTCGACCCTGGGTCTGTCTGACCCCACACCCAGCGGAAACCTTGTCTTGCAATGCCGATGTGACATTTCTTTGGCCCGCCCCACTCCTACGGGTCTGTGATTGCATTTCTCTCTATGTCGCCTCCCTCCCCTATTTCACCTCAAGAGGTTTAATTTTCTGCTATCGCTGAGTAGCCTTTATAAGAACTTCATTACAAGACGAAAGGTATCTGATCACAGCGAACTCACTCAACAAGGACAAAATGATCACTCTGGGAGGCAGAATAGCCTGATCTTGTATAATTGAAGACCTGCATTGCTGATGACCCAGTGAATCCTCTCCTAGGCAGAAAACCCCGGAGATGGTACCAGCTGCCACAGGCAGGTGTCCCCAGGTGCATGGTTCAAAACGGAGGAGCTAGAACCCACCCAAACACGCCCTGGCAGGAGAGATACCCTCCGTCGTCTTTGGTAACTCTCCGAAGCTGCCATGTTTACGAAGTAGAGATCCCAGTGGGCCCAAGAAGTCTATTGTTTGGTCACGCACACGGGCTCAGCAGAACTAGCGAGGCGTGTGATGGGCAGCTTGGGTGGCACACTTTCTATCCAGCAACCTCTTTATGTGCCCTTCTGCCCTGTGCCCCGAACTGCTCTTTACCAAGGGGGAAACCAAGACTTGGAGGGGCGGAGGCGATGGATAATTTGATGCATCAACTTGAATGGGCCGCAGCGTGTCCAGATGTCTGGCCCAACATTATCCTCCTTGTTTCTGGATGAGATTAACTGGGAAACCAGCAGACTGAGTAAAGCAGATGCCCTCCCGAGGGTGGGTGGGCTCCATCCAACCACTTACAGGCTGTGGAAGAACCCAAAGTTTAACCCCACCCCAAGCAGGCGAGACTGCCTCCTGCCTGCAGGCCTTCAAACAAACCCTGGCCTTCTAGGTCTCGAGCCACCAGCCTTTAAACACCACCACCAGAGGTTCTGGGTGTCGGCCTGTCAAATCTTGGGGTTTGCCAGCTTCTACACAGCTAGGGAGTAGAGAAAGGAGTCCATAGGACCTGAGGGAGGGGGCACAGTGTTAGACCACGGCCTTCAGCCCACGGCCTCTCCAACAACACAAAACTACTGTCCAGACTCCAAGAGAATTTTAAGCATCAAAAGTTTCTGATCTGAATGGACACATTCTTCTTAAAAACATTACAGGATTCTTGGTTTGGATGCTTCATGAATCATACATTTTCCTTCTTGCCTGGCCAACCACCAATTTCTAATACCACCTTTCACTCCAACAGTCTCATACCCAGTTCAAAGTGTCCTGCATCCCCTATGGTCTCCACCAGAGGAAGAGCAGGAGAATCGACGATTTCAATCACCGGGTCTGTCGTTATGACAACGCCCAGCCCGGACCTGCCCTGAGCAGTGGTGCCCAAGGTTTTGCGTTGGAAGCATTTTGTGTGGAGTGGACTCAGGAGGAGGGTTTATCTGCACACCCTGCCTCCCCGCCCCCACCACACACAAAGATGAAGGGTTCTCAGCTGCTCTAAAGCAGGGACGCCGAGCCTTTGTCCTGTCTTTTACACTAACCCGACAATGATGAGAGAAAACAAAGAGCACGTGAGACTCAACTTCGTCTTGAGGGGTTCACTGGGTGTCCTTCAAGTCAAAGGCCCTTGTCCTCCTACCTGCGCCTGTGCCGGGGACAGATGTGCTTTCTTCTGTGAATGTTTTGTGTCACTCCACCCTTTGTTTTTTGTCATTATCACTATTTATACTTTTTTGAGAACTTCCAATAAGTCATTTCCTTAGGAACAGAACCCTTTCTCCTCCCTACAGACATCCAAACAGTTTCTAGGTTTTGTTTTCTTCCCAGAGTAAACAACACTGTGATAAACACCTTCCTGCCCACCTCCCTGAACCCCCAGAGGAGAACTTCTCCGGGGTACACCACCTGCAAGAGAAGCGCTGGCCCTTGGCATGTGGACCATTTGGTTTCACTAGCTGTAAGTTGGATGTTCCTAACCTGAAATCTAAAGCCCCAAATTCTCCAAAATCTCAAAACTTTTTAAATGCCAATAGGATACCACAGATGGAAAATCCCACACCCGACCTCAGGTGACAGGGTGAAGTCAAAATGCAGGTGCACAAAAATATTTTGGATAAAATTACTTTAAGTGAAGTACCTGAGGTGTATATGGAACATAAGTGGATTTTTAAATTTAGCTTTGGGCTCCATCTCCAAGATAATATATCTGGATCTATCTATCCATCCATCCATCCATTTCCCAACTCCCCAAAATTCCAAATTTAAAACTCTTCTGGTCTGAAAATTTCCAGAAAAGAGACACTCAACCCTCCCCGCCAGACAGCTTGTCTGGGGGGCTGTTCCAGCCCGGGCTCAGGACATGGCGAAAGGACCCTCACAGGACTGTCAGGGTTTCAACTTTCCTCATGGATGCTGTGAAACATCCACGCTTTGTTGTTAGCTGCAGCTTTCTGGAAGCCACTGAGATGAGCATCTTAAAAGGAGGAGAGATTAATTGTGGCTCCAAGTGTCAGAGGTTTCCCGCTTGGCTCCGCCAGCCCCGTTGCTCTGGGGCCTGTGGGAAGGCAGAACATCATGGAGGGATGAAGCTGCTCGCCTCACAGCAGCCGGGGAGGAAAGAGAGAACTCGAAGGGCCAGGGTCCCACAGGTCCTCCAAGGGCAGGGCTCAGCGCCCTAACCTCCTGCAGCCTGGAGGTCCCATCTCTTCCAGATCCACCACTGCATAAGCCAGGGACAGCCTCTAGCACACGGCCTTGGGGACCTTCAGATCTACCTGCATCAAGACTGAATGGAGCTGACCTTCTCCTCCTGGGTGTAGTATTTGTCCTTTGGTTTTTTGGTGGGTTTTACCCTTTTCTAATTGATGCGTTGAAAGTCTTCCTGCAATGCAGACCCTAATCCAGTTGGATGCAGCCAATATCTACGACTCCCCATCTGTGATTGATCTTTTTACTTCAAACGGCTGATCATTAGAATAAACCAAATATCTTAGCTTCATTTGCTGATTTTTTTTTGGGGGGGGGCTGGGAGAGGAGAGGTGTTTTATAAAGAGCTCCTTCCTAGCTTGAAGCTTACGTGACATTTCTAACTTTTTCTATTATATTTTCTAAGGTACTTTTTGGTTTCGGGAAAGCTGGGGGATTTTTAGCATGGATTCGGTGTCCCACCGTCTTTCTGAATTTTCTTTTTAGCTCTAAAATTGCGTGTGTAGTTCTCCTTGGGTTTTTAACATGGGTGATGAGAACCTCTGCAGATACCTAAGTGTGACTAACGTGGATCTGCCTTTCCAATTCTCAAGCCTGTTCTTTCTTGTTTATTGTATTGATGAAAATTCAAATATAGCTCTGGATAATAGAGGGGGAGGCGGGCCACCTTGCCTCGGTCGGAACGTGACAGGTGACGCCATCCTCTTTCACCAACGAGTGTTGAACTTATTTTCAGGTCTTGACAGCTGTTTTTGTGTTTCCGATTTGGTAAGCGCTTTTCTGGTTTCCTTTAAATCACGAGTCGGTATTGACGTTTCCTGGACACTTGTTTCTGTATCTACTGAATTAATCATATTGCCGTTTTCCCTTTGATCAGGGATGTGTTGAGCTACCCTGGTAGCTTTTAAGACTTCCCACTGTCCTTGCCCTTCCTGAGGCAAAGCTCATTAGTCACCATGTATTTATTTTAACACCCGGCTGGATTCAATTTGCTGATACCTTATTTAGGATTTTCCCCATCTGTGTTCAATAAGTGGGACTGACCTGTGATGATACGTGTGTTCTTGTACTGGAAACGTCCTAAAATTGCTCTTTCCCTCTCTTTTGTGATTCTTCTGAATAATTTATGTTTAAAAAAAAAGTATTATCTGCTTATTTCAAGCTTTGGTAAAACTCAGCTTTGATGTCTCTTGGGCCTATGACATCTTCTCTAACTGGAATTTTCTCTTCTTTCCTGATTTAAAAAAATTCCCCCGTTACCAGATCCCATTCAAGTGACCCTGGCTCCTCTTCCTCCCTCCCCACGTCACCTTCTTTGGAAATCAGTTGTACTCTCACGCTCATGTGAGTGGACCCCACCTGGAACATGGGTATACCACTGCTTGGGGATGCAACCATGCCCCTCTCAGAGGTCTCTCTCTCTCTCTCTCTCTCTCTCTCTCTCTCTCTCTCTCTCTCTCGGTAGGAATTCAAATATACATTTTCTAATGACTGTGTCTGTAACATTAGTGCTGTGCTCATCACAACACACACACACACACACACACACACACACACACAGCAGATAGGAATAGCATGAGAAAAAAAAAAAGCCTTTTATTTTTAACCAGTTTCCGTTGCTAATTCTGGTGCTCCCGCCACATCTGGCAGGGCCTGTTCTGATGCAAGCTATGCCATCATGGAGGCTCAGCGCAAGGAGGCCAGACCCGGGAGGTGCAGTTTGGCAACCACATGTATTGAGGATTAATGGGCAGGATGAAGTTTCCACACTACATACTCAGCAAGGAGGTTTATTACTCTGCCCATGAGTCATTAGTGCACCTTGTCGCAGTGAATGGTGTAGCTCGGAGACAGTCACCTGTGCCTTCTGGGCCCTCCCAGCTCAGCCCAGGATGGAGGGATGTGCTGGCTGGGAGTTGGGAGCTGGGTTCTGCTCCTAGCCCTTCTCCTGGCTCTGTGGTCTTGGACTACACCTCTGCAGATGGCTGCACCATGACAGAGTGTACCTCCCAAGGAAGGTGGATTTTGATGGGTAGACTGGGCAAGGCGATTGCCAATTCTCTGTTAAGCCCTGTGGCCTTATGACTTATGAGTACTTGAAATGTGAGGCGCCCTACACCCAAAGCCTGGCTTGACGGGCTCTGAGCTCACAGCAGTGGGCTTCTCTTGGCCAAGTCATGTTCATGTTGCTCTTGAAGATGGGGCACTTCCTTCTTTGTGACTCTTTTAGGACAGTACTGCATAAGCTGGTGTCAAAGAAAAATAAGAGAGTGAAGGGGCCCCTTAAGTACTTGTCCTTGTCCCAGGCACCTCAAGAAGGACAGCAGAAGTGGTTCAGGAAGTCTGGTAGCCAGCAGAGCTTACCACAGACCTGGGCTGGGAACTGCTGCATATTTGGGAAGGAGTAGGGGTATTATCTCCGAATGGATGGAATGCCGGTGGAATCTCTCCTCCCCCTCGCTCATCTCACTGCTGAGAGCTTGGTGTACACAAGACGCTCTGGGAGTCATGAGGGAGATGATGAGACAAAGACGACATGGTCACTGTCTTCAGGGAGCTCACAGACCACATGTCTCACATGTCCCCTATAAAGGAACATGAAGAAGTTGGGGAGCAAGAGGTAACTGGCAAGCAGAGTCCTTGACAGCTTCCTGAGGGAGAAGGCACTGGGCAGGGCAGCCTTCAAGCACAGGTAGGTCTCTGATTACAGAGCAGAGATTCTGCAGTGGGAAAACCAGGTACAAGCAGGTAGCCAAATCTTCACAAGGTGAATGTCTCTAGAGGTTGTGCAGGACAGAGGGCTTTGGGATAGTCATGGGACTGACCCCAAAGTGTCCAGTGCGATGAGGGTAACTAATGAGCCCATTAGCCTGGGATTGATCCTAATGGACAGCCACTTGCTAGCTGTTGAGAGAGTCCCACATTGGTCAAGTTATCTTTGCCAATGACCATGAAGGGGCTTAGATGACTCATCGTTAAGTTTTTCTTGGTAAAACACTATTTAAAACATGGATTTGGTAAGCAGAAAATCAGAAACCTGGGAGGAATCACTTAACAATGAATCGATTGTTGTATAAAAATCTTGTTCAGGGTGGTGACTGCCTTTAGTGCCTCAGGACTCAAGGAGATCTAGGGCCTCAGTGATGGTGGTGGGAGCAGCCCCAGGAGTTTTGGGGGAAATGAAATCCATGGGTAATCTGGAAGCCAAAGTATAAAAACACCAAGTACCTGGATGTGGGGAAGGGGAGGAGCAAACACAAAGGGGTCTTTCCCCTTCAGGGGGTCACCCACACTCTCTGGAGTTGGCTTGGCTTGGGTTTATCAGTCACTATCCCATGGAAAAGGAATCATCCTCTGTATACAAATGCCTATGTCTCAGAGAAGAAAAAAAAAATAGTCATCTCAGAAAAATTCTAAGGCAGTCTTGATTACAATTCCTATTTTTGGAGAATTGAGCTCATCTCATCCCAAGACGTGAGTTCAAAGCTTTTTATTTGGGAGTGAAAACCAAGCTACCTGGGGCTCAACCAACCTGCCTCTGGCCTGCTCTCACCAACTCTTAAGCTCTTTAAAAGAGATAGTGGCAAACATTTCTACATCCCTTACTGTGCGCCAGGTACTTCTTTAAATGCTTCATGGGCATTGACCCTTTGGTTACTCATAATTGCAGGATGTGATGCTGTTATACCCATTTAACAGATGAAGAAATGAGGCACCTGGCCCCAAATCACAAACATAGCAAATGGCAGATCCAGGATCCTAATTTAAGAAAACTAGATCTACTTCATGCTTTTAAACACTAAATATAGGGAATTCAAGATGGCAGATTAGAGAAAGCCTACGTTTCTAGTTTCTCCATGGCTCAGGATTCAAGCAGAGTGGGTACTGCTTCTCAGCAAGGTGGTGAAAGAGGGACTGCACTGAAATTAAATTTTGGACAGTCAAGAGTTTCTGAAGGACTCAGAAATTTAGATGCATTGAGGAAAAAACAAAAAAAAAAGATTCAATTGGAGTCAAGTTGCAGCAGCACTTGTCCACGTCAGAGGGGAGGGACAACACAGAAAGAAACACATGGACAGGTGTGGCATGGAAAATCCTGTATTTCAGAAAAGCAACCTGACCTTAGCTGATGCAGAGATCGCCTGGTGAACTGGTATAAGCAGAAACCTGAGGCAAGAGCCATCTTGAGGAGTCTATGCTGCAGTCTGATGTTGTGGTAGTCCGGGAGATCATAGCAAATATTGTCAAACTGGCCCAGCAGCACCCTGTGTGACCTAGGGCATACCTAGCAGAATGTGAGTGAAGCAGGCTCAGAGAAGATTGTTGTACCCAGGGGGATTCAAGACAGAATTACAGGAATGCTAAGTTAAACATTAAAAAGAAATAAAATGACTGGAATCAATGAATACCTCTCTATAACATGGTGAATACAAATGGTCTCAACCCTCCAATTTAATGACAAAGGCTGACAGAATGGGTGTGAAAACAGGATTCAACTATATGTCGTTTGTAAGAGACTCACCTAACAGGCAAAGACAGCCACAGGCTGAAAGTGAAAGAATGGAAATTGATATCCCATGCAAATGGAGCCCCCAAACAAGCAAGAGTAGCTATTTTTGTATATGAAAAAGCACACTTTAAACCAAAATTAATCAGAAGAGTCATAAAGATCATTTATTACCAGTAAAGGGAACAATCCAACAAGAAGATACGGAGATATCAAATACTTATGCCCCAATTTTGGTGCACCTGATCACATGAAATAGACACTACTTGAATTAAAGACTCAGTTCCCAGTAAAATAATACATGGTTATTTCAACATACCTCTATCACCAATAGATAGGTCATCCAGATATAAACTCAGTAAAGACTCCACAAATTTAAAAAACATCATGAATCAAATGAACTTAACAGATATCTATAGAACATTGCATTCAACAAGAGCTAAACACACGTTCTTCTCAGCTGCTTATGGAGCCTTCTCTGAAACAGACCAAATTTTAGGCCACAAAGCAACTCTTTTCAAACACACACACACACACAAAAATCAATATAATTCCTTGCATTTAAAAAATCATAATGAATGAAATTAGAAATGAACATTAAAAACCCTACAGAAACTTCATAAACCCATGAAGATTGGACAATATACCTTTCTATGATGAAAGAATGATAGGAGAAATTGGGGGAGAAATTTTTAAAATTCTTAGCATCACATGAGAACAGTGATACAATATCCCAGAACCCCTGGCACACTATGAAGGTGGTTCTAAGAGAAAAGTTTATAGCTCTGAGGACCTAAATCAGAAAGATTTCAAATAAAACAACCAAATGATGTGTCTCAAGGCTCTTGAAAAATAAGAACAAAGTGATTCCAAAATCTGTAGAAGGAAGGAAATAATTAAGAGCAGAGCTTAAATCAATGAAATTAAGAATAAAAAAATAAGCTTACATCAATGAAATTAAAATAAAAAATAAAATCACCAATAAAATGAAGAGTTGGTTCTTTGAAATGACAAATAAGATTGATAATCCCTTATCTCTTTTTAATCCAAAAGAAAAAAGAGAGAAGACCCATAATTAGAGATGAAAAGGGGACATCACCACAGACATCACAGAAATCCTGAGGACAGAGAGTCTTTGAAAACTTATACTCCAATAAATTGAAAAACTTAGAACTAAATGGATACACTTGTAGACACATGGCCTGCCAAAATTGAATCAAGAAGATAAAGAAAACATAAGTAGACAAATAATTAGCAAAGAGATAGAAGCAGTAATAAAAAGGCTCCCAACAAAGAAAAGCCCAGGACCAGATGGAGTCTCAGCTGCATTCTATCAGATCTTTAAAGAAGAACTCAGGACTGTGCTCTTCAAATGCTTCCATAAAACAGAAAGGGATGGAACATTTCCAAATTCATCCTATTGAAGCCAGTATCCCTCATGCCCGAACCGGACAAGGAGTCATCAAGGAAAGAAAACTACAGACCAATATCCAGGATGCACTTAGAGCAAAAAACCTTAATAAGAAATTGTAAAATCAACAGCATATTAAGAATGTTATACACCGCGCTGAAGTTGGCTTTATCCCAGGTATGAAAGGAAGGTGTAACACGTGCAAATCAATACATACAATCACCACTAAGTAGAATTAAGGACAGAAACCACATTGTCATTTCAATGGAAGCAGAGAGTGCTTTTGAAAAAAATGCAGTAGCCATTCATGATAAAAACACTGAAGAAACTAGGGATAAGAAGGAACCTACGTCAACATCATAAAGGTTATATGTCAGACCCAAAGCCAACATCGTAGAGAATGGGGAAAACTGAAAGTATTTCCTTTAAAACCCAGAACAAGGCAACGATATCTACTTTCACCACCCCTATTCAATATAGCACTAGAAATTCTAGTCAAAGCAATTAGGCCAGAGAAAGGAAGGAAAGAAATAAAAATAAGAAGGGAAGAAGTCCAATGATCACTGTTTGCAGAAGATATGACCTACACTTACAAGGTCCCAAATGTTCTACCAGAAGACTGCTAGAACTGGTAAATCAATCCAGCCAGGCGGCAGGTCACAAAATCAACATATAAAATAAAGAATCTCCTGAAAAAGAAATAGGAACGTATCTCATTTACAATAGTCTCAAAAAAAAAAAAGACTAGGAATAAATCTAGCCAAGTGGGTGAAAGATCTCTATAATCTAAACAATAGAACATTAAAGAAAATGAAGAAGACACAAGATAAAAAGACCTCCCAGGTTCACGGATGGCAAAATTAATATTGTTAAAATGTCCATCCTACCAAGAGCAATGTCAGATTCCACTCAATCCCCATAGACATTCTTCACAGAACTAGAAAAAGTAGTAAACAATTCATTTGGAAGGATAAGAGACCCCAAATAGCCACATCAATTCTCAACCAAAAAAGCAGTTCTGGAGGTGTCACAACCCTGACTTCAAGTTATTCTACAGAGCTATAGTGACAAACGCTGCATAGTACTGGCCCAAAACAGACACAGGGACCAGTGGTACCGAAGAGAGGACACAGAGACAAACCTATGCACCTGTGGTCGTCTTATCCTTGACAAAGCTCCCAAAAACATACAGAGGAGAAAGGCAGCCTTTTAACAAACGGTGCTGGGAGAACTGTCGGTTCATATGTAGGAGAATGAGACTAGATCTTTTTCTCTCACCTTGCACAAAAGTCAATTCAAAGTGGATCAAAAAAGACCTGGGAATTAGACCAGAAACTAGGCAACTCCCAGAAAAAAAACACAGGGTCAATGCTCCAACACACAGACACAGCAAGATCTCTCTCCATAGCACTCCCCCAAACTCAGGAAATGATGCCAAGAGTTAAACAGGGTGACACCAAATTAAAAACCTTCTGCACGGCAAAGGGAACAATTAAGAATGTGAAGACAGAACCCACAGAATGGGGGAAATCTTTGCTAATGTCTCTTCCAACAGACGGCTAACATCGGGAACACACAAAGAACTCAAAAAACTCAACCCCCAAAAATATATTTCCCAGCTATTAAATGAGCAAATGCAGTAAACAACATTTCTCAAAAGAAGAAATACAAATGATCAACAAATACACCATTCACAATTAGGAAATGTGAATCAAAAGTACACGGAGATTTCATCTTATCCCAGTTAGAGTGGCAGCCATCAAGAACACAATAATCAATGCTGGAGGTGATATGGAGAAAAAGGACCACTTTTACACTGTTGGTGGATCTGTAAATTATTATACCCATTATAGAAACCAGTAGGCGTTTCCTCAAAAGACTAGGCTTGGAACCACCATATGACCCAGATATACCAGTCCTCAGTATTTATTCTAAAGAGTAAAGTCCTCATTCTACAGTGATACATGCATGCCCAAGTTTATAGCAGCACAATTCACAATAGCCAAACTATGGAACCAGCCTGGGTGACTGTCCATGGATGAAAGCCTAAAGAAAATGTGGAGTATATACACCATGGAGTTTTATGTAGCCATCAAGAAGAATAAAATTGTACCCTTTGCAGGAAAATGGATAGAACTTGAGAATATTACATTAAGTAACATAAGCCAAACCCAGAAAGTCAAGCTTTGTGTGTATTCTCTCATATGTGGGAGCTAGAGAGGAAAAAGAAGAAGAAAGAGGTGTGTGTGGCGGGAGGGGTCTCGTGAACATCAAAGGGAGACCAGAGGAGTAGAGGAAAAGAACCAGGGGAGGGAGGGAGGGAAATAAGGAGAAATATTGGGGAATGATATTGGTCAAATTATATTGTTATATTGTGTGCACATATGAATATCTGATGACAAACCCCACCATTTGCACAGCTGTAATGCACTAATAGAAAACATGGAAAAAATAAACACTATGTCTAATTTCCTTTCGAGGAAAAAAGTGTCAATCATAATGACTGTCCAGTAGCCATGCTGTATCGGTTAGCTACGGCTGCATTGCAGACAACCCCCAAAGTCAGCAGCATAAAACCATAATCATTCATTACATAACCCAGGCATTTGGAGGAAGGCTAGGAGCCAGCTCATGCAGGCTGGGCTTAGTGGATCTTGGCGCTGGGTGCATGTGTCCCTCTGTAGACAAGTGGCATCTCTGTTCTGGGCTGGAAAGTCTGCAGCTGACTTGGGGAAGCAGGGCTCCAGATGTTTCCTACCCTCCCCCTGCAAAGCAGGAAGAGAGAGGAACGAATCATGCAGAGCCTCTGGAATCCTAGAAAAGAGGAGGAGCGAGAGACTTTAAAATCTACAGTCGTGGGAATCACAGGAGGAGCCTGCAAGAATAGAGACAGAGACACAAACTTTCTGAAGCTCTTACTTTGTTTTTCAGATGCCAATCTTATTCTAAGGAAAAAAAAAAAGACTCATCGAGCAGAGAAATGGAATCTGTCGAAAAAGATGGCTGATGTTAGTGAAAAAAGGCATTTAGGTGACAGCACTTTTTCAATCTTACTGCTAAGAACAGATCCGGGCTGCATAGCTTTAATGGAGTGGTATATTCCCCCGCATTTATCATAGATGTTTATGACTAGCCCAAAGTTTTCCCCTACTCTTGTAATGATGTGTTGGAGGGGTAAGATGAGGATAACACGGGCCTGTTTCTCAATTTTAGATTGTCTTTCGGAAACTCAATACACAGCCACAGAAATCATCCCCAGTAATTTCAAGTTGGCAGAGCCAAGCTAATTATCTGCAATTTCATCTGTCAAAATAGTTTGGAAAATTCTCACGTGTGAGGGGATTGAGTCTGAGTGGGAGGGCCTTGCCAGTCCTGTGCAATTTTCACAAGTTAGAAGAAGTGTTAGGCTTTGGCCTTGGGCAAAGGGTATCTCACCATCCTGCTTTCGAACCCATATGACCTGTCCACATGGTCATGGGCTGTGGCTCTCAGGGACTTGGCCTTGCCCTTTCTGAGCCACAGCTAGTGTGGCTGGCATAGAGAAGCTACATGCATTTTTGGATGAACACCTCCGGAGGTAGGTAGTTCTCTTTTCCAAACACCTGCAAGTCTTACAAAGGTGCATGTACCCTGGGGTTGTTATGGCTATCGCCCCTCGGATTGGTCAGCGCCCACTTCTCTTTGGTGCCCCCTGCTGTTCAGGTTGCTAAATATCCTGAGCATCCCTTTTCTAATCTTGGGATATTTTCTCAATTCACTCTCTTTCTCTGGGAAGCTGACATTTCTGGAACAAGGGCCACTCTGATTCCAGGAGTCACCCCAGCCCCTCCAGACCCAGAGGTGACAAGAGTCCCCAGTGGACCCAGAGGGGTTCACCAGCTTCTGCTGGTCTCCTTGCTGCCATCCGCATTTTTATAAGTAGACACTAAATTAAACGCACCTCAGTGATCCCACTTGACTGTGCCATCTCTTTCCTACCAGGACCCTGACTATATTCCATGAAGTTTGAAAAAGAAGAGATGGAGGAGGAACACTCGACGGTACAGCAAATGCATTCACAAAATAGCAACGAGCAGGAGCAACGCCAACAGAGACTTTCTTCTTGTTTCATTTGTGAATTTACTTAGAAACATTAAACAGACCCATTTCCTGGCCTTCTCCTCTCCCTCTCTCTTCTTCCTTCCCTCTGGCGCCTCTCCATCCCTCCCTTTGGGACTCCATCTCTGTTTCCTGCTTTCCCTCCTTCCGTCTCTCCCTGTCTCCCTGCTTTCTCCACCTTCCAGTCTTCCCTGGGCCTGGTCTGCATCAGGCCCTGTGCAAGGCAGACACAGAGGTGAGCTTCACCTGCTCGGCCCGCCCAGAGCTCCCAGCCTGGGACTGAACCCGCTGCCAGCGTGCAAAGAGACTGGACCGGGCAGAGATTCCTGAGTCCACGGACCCACACCACATTCCTGTTTGTCCTTCACCAGCAGGTGACCTTGGGAGAATTAGTTAACCTTACCTGCTGCTGTCTCTGTACCTATAAACCAGGAGTCCCCCAGCCTCCCTCGCAGAGCACTTAAGAGCCCTTCACAAGATAACATATGCAAAGTGCCCCGTGCAGCTCAGCCAGCAGTGAGCACCGATACGCAGCCCACTCCATCTTTTCTCTTTAGTGGACAGAAACAGTGGCAATGTCACTTAGTGGTAAGGAGTGTTAAGATCTCAGGCAAGCTACTTACTGCTGGGTTTAAATGGAGCTACTATAAACAGATTTTCCCAGGGGGGCTGTGGCGATTATATGTGATAATGCACAGACAGCTTCAGATTATCAAAATAATAAAAGTATCAGCCCATGATCAGCCCTCATTACGCCATGTTGGCCTGTATTTCAACAAGCTCTGGCTTCAATCCCCGGGCAGGTGACTGCTCCTGCCCCTGCCCAGTTTCCCTCCTTATCTCTTTAATTTGAAATGGTCTAACCAGTGGAAATCAGTTTGTCCAGTGAAACGGTGGGGCTGACCAGAGGGCCCCAGGGCCCTAGGCCCTGGTCATTCCCCTGGACCTGAGATTGTGCATCACCCCTTAATATCCCTATAGGATCTCAGGGTACGAAAGCCAACAGGAAAACAGCATCTAGGCTGTGCTCACCAAGCTCACCCTTGACCTCTGGTCTGTGTGCAGGAGGTCCTCATGGTAAGAACTCAGCTTTCTCCCAGCCTGCCCATCCGGTGGCAGGGGACATCAAGAAACCAGGTGTCTGCTCACTTTAAGAGAAATGCCAGTCAGGCCAGCCCATTTTGATCATCAAATCCTGACACAAAACCCTCCTTCTCCTGGTGCCACTCAAATCAATCTAAAGGGCTTCCCAATTGCTTTTTTAATTTTCTTTTTAAAATTTCTCCTCCATCAGGGACTTTGAAGGTCCCAGTCTCCAGGACTGGGCAGCCACTCCCCCGACTCAGGGGCTGAGCAAGAGCTGGGGAATCCTGGGAGGGTCCTCCACCCCACGCACCACACTGCTCCTCTGACAACTAAGTGGCATCTGTAAGAGGTCCCTGCCTGAATGCCATCGTTCACACACACTTATCCTTGCTACGTGGGGATCTTTGTCCTGATGACAGTGGCACAGCCACCTCACCCTTCGGTGAGCTTCTCCTTTGTGCTTCACAGATGTCACTTGCTGTGACCCACAGAAGGGTTCTTTGGTCAAACAAGTTTGAGAAATCGCCTCCCTTGGGACTCCAACGAGTTCTGTGGGCTGCAGGTGAACTCTGGCCATCTGACTGGGCAGTGATGTGTGTCTGCAAGAAAAGACCTCCGAGAAGTGTGCTCGGACCTTCAAAGTGAAAGAGGGTTTGAGTTTGCACGAAGGAGCCAGGGGGAAACCGCCGTTGGAGGTTCTCTTCATTCCCTGCACTCGATCAGAGGTGTATCAACCGGGGCACAGGTGAAAAGAGATCCCGTGAGCAGAAGGGAAGCCAAGGGTGGCCGAGACCCCAAGACCCTCCCCCACGCCAGAGAACCAATGAGGAAATCTATGCCTTTCTTTGTGCACAGGAGCAGTGTCACCTGTACCCATTCTAACCACCACGGGACTCTCAGAGTGAGATTCTGACCCACTGGGCCAGCCAGTGCTTCTCAACTGGGGCAACTTGGGCAAGGTCTGCGACTTTGTTATTGCCAGGAGGTAAAGACCTGGGTTACAGCTCAACACCCTGCCGTGTACCGGAAAGACTCCACAGCAGACAGTGACGTGGGACCAAGTGTTAATGGTGCTGCAGCGGGAAGCCCTGGGCTCGATGGGGGCTCCGGAAGGGCAGAGAGCCTGCCTGGCTCGTGGGGTGCTATGAATCCAGCACCTGCCTGCGGTATCACTGCACACCCACCACCATGAACCAGGTCCAGCTGGATGGGAGATGGACGCCCGCGTTGGTCAGCAGCTTTCTGTTCCTGTGACAAGATGGCTCACAGAATCAACCTGACAGAGCAAAGGTGACTTCTGGCCCCTTGTTTTCAGAGTCAGCCGGATCCATTGCTCTGGGCCTGAGAGGGGCAGGTATCATGGTGGAAGGTGTGGTGGAGGGGAGAGGCTCAGGCATGGCATCTAGGAAGCAGGGAGAGACAGGGAGGGAGGGAGGAGGGGCTGGGGACAAAGTAACCCCTAGGGTCCTGCTCCTCTGATGAGGCCTGAGGCCTACTGTTGCCACCCTCCCGACAGTGCCATCAAACCTGAATCCTTCAACGGAGTGATCCACTGATGAGGTCAGAGCCCTCGTGATCCAGTCACTTCCGACGTCCCCACCTCTGACCTTTGCTGCAGTGGAGACACAGGAGTCTTGGTGGGGGAGGGGGATTCACATCCAAACTATAATAAAACACCCTCCCCCCCCCCCCGCCACCTGCCAACAGCCAGCGTCAGCTGCTGCTCAGTTGCTCCCTAGTGAGGCACATGGCACAGCCTTGACAAAGAGAAGGGCTCCTTTAGGGATCTACTAGTCCACATGCCCACACCACCTGCTCTTACCTCCTCCCTCTAAAACTTTTGACATGGACGTGATTTTTTTCCTCTTGGTGAGTTTGTTGTCTCCTCTGGTGACTTGAGTGGTGTGTGATGAAGGAAAATCAGAGATGGCCTTCCCTATCCACACCTTGGCTGTGCTCACAGTCCCTTTCGTGACTTAGAAGGAACCTATTTAGTCCATTTGTGTTGCTATAACAAAATGCTCCAGATTGGACAGTTTATAAAGAACAGGAGTCTATTCTTCACAGTTGTGGAGGCTGGAAAGTCTGAGATCAAGGTGCTGCCAGGTTTGGTTGTCTGATGGGGTCTAGGCTCTGCTTCCAAGGGGTACCTTGGGTTTCTGTCTCCTCCAGGTAGGAGGAACACTGAGTTCTCACATGGTGGAAGGCAGCCAGGCAAGCTGGCTGAACACTGCACAAAGTGCCTTTCACCAGCACCTTCATCCTCACACACACACAGAGGAGGAGCCCCGATGGCCTGATCACCTCCTAGAGGTCCCACCTCTCTGGCAGCATCTGGATTTCGTACGGGACACATTCAGACCACAGCGGACTTTGCTGGTATTAGTGGCAGCTCCCAAGGACAAGTCCTGTCTAGAAGCCTGAGTTTCTAGGACTACCACCCAACAGTGAATGTCCAGGGAGGACATGTGAGGGCGTGAAAGAAGAATGGCCCAGCCCAGCACAAAGAGAATAACAAAGTGCGTGAATCCCACAGAGAAGCCAGGTCCCTGCCTGTGCCCTGAGTCCGGTTCTGTCAACAAACATTTGCGAAGTTCACAGCAGAGGCTGTTGATGGAGCCGGGGGATTTCTGGAAACCCACTCTTTCTAATTGATTTTCTGGTTCCATTTTGAAGGTGGTGCCTATAGGACTCACCAACAGATCAGAGGTGGGAGACAGAAGGAGCAGGCAGCTGCTGGCTGAGGGGAGGGAGCAGGTGGGCGTGTGGGAGGGGGCCAGGAGCCGGGGGGATCAGGGGAAGCCGTCCAAATTAGAGCAGGTGATGCCGTGAGTCTGGAGAGAGTCTGGCTGAAGGTATGAAGGTGGGATGAGGCCACCACAGAGAGAGGGCCTTCAGGAAAGTCCAGAGGAGACTTGGAGTCAGACCCTGAGAAGGACCCTCTACAGTGACAGGGAGCAGCAGAGGTAGGAGGAGACCAGGGACAGTGGCCTGGCCACTCTCACCTCTGCCAGCTCCCTGGAGTCCATATCTGGGTGTGGAGGTGCCCCCTAACTGGCCTCCTGCTCATCTCTCCTGCCCCCATCAATGCTCTCTGCATCCGCCAGAGGGGCCCTGTGAGCACGCGAGTCACATCTTGACAATGACCTTGCCCCTTTGCCACCCACTACGGCTTGATTGTTTGACCTTTCCAAATCTTAGCATACAATCTGGTTGCCATGGTGTTAGGAGGTGGGCCTTTGGGAGGAGATGGGGCCATGAGGGTTCTATTCTTGTGGCTGGAGTCGATGCTGTTACAAATAGGCAGATGTCAGCCCCTTAGAGCTCCTTTACCTTCCTGCCTTCTGCCATGTGATGAGGCAGCAAGAAGACTCTTGCCAGACACCAGCACCTGGACCTTGGACTTCCTGGCCACCAGAACTGTCAGTCAATAAATTTCTGTTGATTATAAATTACCCGACCTCAGGCATTCTGTGATAACAGTACAAGCAAACTCAGACATCACCTCTCTAAATTCATCTCTGACAACCCCAGCTGGTGTTCACTGAATCCAGTAGCAGGAAGCTTGGGAGCATTTAGCTTCCTCCCCAGCATCTCCCTTCCTGGGGAGAAGATTTTTGCTTAGAGTTTACACTGAAGATTGTACTATATAATTGTGCTTAAATATCTTACTTCCTGTCTTTTCTACTAGACTCTTGCCTGTTTAACTCCTGCTTAATTTCCATAGCCAGACCAATGCTTAGCACACAGTAGGTGGTAAATCCAATCAGTGGAAATCAAAATCTACTATCACTTAATTTTACTTACATGTAGCAGATTTAGTTTTTTTTGCAACTGGGAAAAAGATAAAATTTTAAAATCCATAGTCACATTCTACAATAAGCCCATGCCTTTATTTGACTTTGGTCCATTTCCCCTTCTTTTAAAGAGTTAAAGCTTGTTTGTAGGGAGCTTCAGATTCACTTGGATAGTAAGAGTTAAATAACTGAAGTTCATTCTCATCCCTGATGAATACTGTGGAATTCACCAGTTCTCCAGGGCAGAGATCCCACAACTGTCTTGCTTATCAGTTTGTTTAGATACTGGGTGAGTGTCCCCCTGAGAACCTCAGCACCCCTACAGAGCACAAGCTCCACTGGTCCATTGGTACCTGCCCAGGGGTGAGAACAGCTCTGGCATGTCACCAAGGCTATCGAATATCCAATGAATGAAAAAATAAATACAGGAAGAGATGCCTTTGAAAATCCTCCCCAACCCCAAAGTATTCTCTTAGTGAATGGCTCTCCATGGGGGCTGATTGGCAGCCCAGGGACATTTTGATAGTATCTGGAGGCACTCTTCATGGTGCCATTTGGGAAGGGAGGTCCCTGCTGGCATCAAGAGGGTGGACACCAGGGATGCGCTTGAAGATCTCACAAGCACAGGACAGCTTCTTGCTACAAAGAATGACTGGCCTGAGACATCCATAGCCCGAGGCTGCAAAAAGCTGACCGTAACCAAGGAGGTGGGTCATCACTGCGTGCCTGGGACCTGACCTTGGAGTTAGCGTCTGGCTCCTCCCACCAGGAAAGCCACTTGCGTGCCCTAAATTGACGGCAGGTTTTGAAAACCTCAGTTCTGCCGCCCAGGCAGGAAAGCTCGCCAGTGACCCGCGGGTAAACTCCATACCATGTCAGCGGCAAGGGCAGCTATGACCCCGAGGGGACCTGGCCCATCGTGGAGAAAGGAGGAGGAGGAGGAACTGAGATTTCTGAAAATGGGTTGGCTGGTCGCTCTGCCTGATGGAATCGTTATTTCTTACCTCCCTGTTTCCTTGGTGCTGACGGGGAAGGGGCCTGGTTGCTTTCACATTAGTCTTTCCATGGATGCCGTGGCCCCTGGGACCTGCCCCTCCGATCCCTCCTAGATAGGTCACATTTGTTACATTTAACGTTTAGAGGATGGTCGACGGATGGGTAGGAAACCGATTCTTAGTTAGAAAGACCCTTCTGGTAGGTTGATTCCCGACCCGTGCTATTGTAGCATGTCTGGATTAGACGGAGCAGCCGGATGACACTGCCATTCACACACTTGGACAAAATGCTCCCGTTCCCCTTGGCTCTCACTTAGAAGTCACAAGAAAAGGGGGAAGGGCCGGGTTGCTCCTTTTCTTTCACGGTTGTGCAGGAAGATATTTCTATTCCAACATTTTAAAAAGTCACATAAATGTGTGGTGGATAGGAAGCCCCGATGGTAAACAAATCCCACGTGGTTCTCGGCACCAGCAAACTCGCTCAACACTCTGGGATATCTGCTTTGCAAATGAAATGTGCAGAGCGAACACGGTTTCATTGAACATAAGGATCTTTGGATGGTTTCTGCTGCTTTGCAGAAATGAATGACTCAGATGCTTGCCTCATTTATTGAGCATTTACTATGTGTTGCATTTGGCCTATCTCATGCAACCGGAACGAACGTGAGGCTCAAAGCGGAAGTGTGATTTGCCCAAGGTTATGCAGCTAGGATGTGGTGCAGAGCAAGGCTGACTCATTGCTTCAGATTTTATTTCTGATTATAAAATTGTGATCTTTCTGGCTCTAAGGCTACACGGGTCAGTGTGCTCTTGGTGATGATTAAGATGCTAGAACTTCACAAGACCGGAGACCCACTTGGCGTTCTCTCCCACTATGTTCAGGGGGGGTCCTTGTGCACTTCGTTTTCCTCTCTGTTATCCACATCAGCCTTATCTCCATGTCAGCCAATTCCCTAGAATCACACCTGGCCGGGATACCTGGGAGTATTTGCAAGAGGACCTTGTCTCTGTCCACATTCCAAAGCTCATCTTTATGGTGAGTTGTTCATACCCACAGTCAGCTCCTCATGTCCGTCTCGAGGCCACCCTTGTGTAAGTGGGAAATGCAGCCTGGTTAGGCCCTAGTGGGTCTCAGCATTCAGGGACTCAGAGCACAGGCTTCTCGTCACAGCAAGCGTATGACCCCAGTGTTTGAGATACACGGTTTGCATCTATCAGAGCCCTAACACCAGCCACCTATTTTCTCTAGGGCCTCACTGAAGAAAGCCATCTGCTTGAATGGGGGCGGGAGGGGGGGAAGAGGCTGGACCAATTTACAGAGAGACATTGCTTGGCCTCCAACATAGCAAGGTCCTTGTGGCAGACTGCCTCTCAGTCTCCTTACTTCTGTTGTTGTTGTTTTATGCTGGGGAAGGAACCCAGGGCATCATGCATGCTAAGTGCATGCTCTACCACTGAACCGTACCCTCAGCCCCTTCCTTAGTTTTGAATCTAAACTCCTGTGTTCTTACCCAGTGTGTGTGTCATGCTCTTGTGACTAAGAAAAGACAAATTGGAAGGCTGCTGAATTCATGCCAACCTTCTCATTACTATCTATCTTCTCAGTTAATGCACACTAAGCTACAGATGTCTTCGTAGGGATCCTCCAAACTGATGAGCCAGAGCACTGTCTTTTTGGAAAAGATTGGAAACTGCTAACTTGGGGCTGCAGCAGAGGCTCCCAGGTCAGGCTGAAAGTCTAACCCGACCTCTGCTCAAAAAAAAAAAAAAAGGCCGCTGCATCTGGAGCTCTGCTAAAGTCGAATCCACTGGGTTTTAATTCTTTGAACATTGGCCTACAGATTGGATGTATGTGCTGGCTCCTGGTTGACCAGATAGTTAAACTGAGCAGCCCCCTTCCTGCACCCATCCCCGGGACAGAGTCAGCCCACTTTGCTTGCAACAGTTTGCTTTAAAACCCTGTAGCCCAGGGAGCCGCTGTTCTGTGTATCCTGGCGGGTCTCAGCCACTCTCCAGGGGCAGCCAGGGGTCCCCATCTGGGACTCAGAAGGAGGAGCCCAGCACTTAATGAGAAAGACCACAGTCCGGAGGAGCTTCCCACAAGCCCCTTCATCTTTCTGTTTCTCTGAACTCTGATCAACACCAGAGAATTTGCTAATGAGCTCAAAGAAGGTTCTAAGTGGGTTTTTGCTGGTGGAAATGGGGCTCATTATTTAGCATAATGGATGTACGTACGCAGGCTTCTCGCGGGTGGAGTTAGTGGTACTCAGGGTGAATACTTTGGCTGAGAAAATTTCCTGTAAATTCCTCAGATTTGCCTGAAGGGATTTGAAAAACGTACAAACATTGCCCTCTTCTCCCACAGGGAGGGTGCTGGAGACTGGAGCCCCCAAATATTCCTGTGTTCAGCCAGTGGCTGGAGGTTTCTGGTCACCTGCTGCTCACTGGCAATGACCTCTACCCTGCCCCTCAACGGCTGTGATGTCCACGTAGGGACATCATGCAAGGTGTGGTCCAGCTCACCTGCAAGGACGGGCAGCTAGGATTCTATTGAGCTTATGTATAAGTTATGGAGTCTGGTGTCTGCTTGCTAAGAAATGTCTGCATGTGGCCCAGGGCTTGGGTTGAGATGAGCTTACGTTGTGACCTGGAAACACAGATTCCAGAGAGTAGTTCTTCCTCAGCACCTCCAACTGCTGGTGGCTTCCAAAAAGAAAGCAATAGATGTACATGATCCAATTGGCTTATGTCAGTTTTTAACATAATCTGGCTGGTTTTTAAAAATGGAAGGAGTTTTGCCAGAGGGCCTGCCTGTAATCCCAGCGGCTCAGGAGGCTGAGGCAGGAGGATCGTGAGCTCAAAGCCAGCCTCAGCAACTTATTGAGGCCCTAAGCAAATTAGAAAGACACTGTCTTAAAATAAAAAAATAAGGGGCTGGGGATGTGGCTCAAGCGGTAGCGCGCTCGCCTGGCATGCGTGCGGCCCGGGTTCGATCCTCAGCACCACATACCAACAAAGATGTTGTGTCCGCCAAGAACTAAAAAAAAATAAATAAATATTAAAAAAATTCTCTCTCTCTCTCTCTCTCTCTCTCTCTCTCTCTCTCTCTCTCTCCTCTCTCTTTAAAAAAAATAAAAAAGGGCTGTAGAGGTGGCTCAGTGGTTACGCATCCCAGTTTCATCTCCAGTACCAAATTTAAAAAAAACAAAAAAGGGGAAATTTTTTTCCCACGTCTATGCAAGATGCATTAAGAACCTGGACAGCAAACTCCTAGCATGCTCCACCTCAGTGAGTGAAGAGGCAAATGTTTATCTTTGAAATAATCCTTAGTTTCCTCCGATGCCCAAAGCCATCTTTTCACCAGATACCCTGCCTTGGGATCAGAGAGGGAAGACCACCCATGACTCAGCTCCCAGGGCCCTGGGGGGCCAGGTGGGATGCTCCTCTTCCCCTAGAGAAAGGAGGCCGACGTCCTGGGGCAGGAGGCTGCCGTGTTAATTCTGTGTGTTGACTTGACTGGGCCAGGGGCTGCCCAGGTGTCTGGCTGGGCATTTTCTCAGGATGGGTCTGTGAGGGCACTTGTGGACGAGGCCAGGGCTTGAATGGCAGGACTCAGAAGGCAGCGTGCCCTCCCCAGAGTGGCTGGGCCTCCTGCAGTCGTTGAGACGGAGGGAGACTGAATTCTTTCCCTCTGGCGGACCGTCGTAGACCCTCTGTCTCCTGATCCTGCAGGCAGATGGTAGCCTTCTCGGTCTTCATGAGCGTGTGTGCCAATTCTCTAGTGTCAGTCACTGTTTCTATAGCTGATGTGTACCTTCTGCGGGTCCCTCGAACTCCGCCCCATTTCTGATTTTATGCTTTGTCATTAACTCTGAATCTGTCTGTCTGTTGACTGCCTGTCTCTTCTCCTAGACTGTAATCTCCTTGAGGTCCAGAGCCTCACTCCACCTGGTCACCCCCCACCACGCCTGGCACAGCGGAGCCACTTCACAGGTATATTACGAGCGAATAAATGAACAGCCCAGCAGAGCTGCCCCCCGCAGGGGAAGACTCCACTCAAGGGTGTGCTTTGCTTTGACAAACTCATTAGAGAATTGCCCAAGAAGAGAAGGCACAGACTCTGTGAATAGTCACGTTCCCTTACAACTTGTCCTGGGCTGGTGCCGTTTTGTTTTCTTCCTCCTCAAGGGCCTGGTGGCCATCAGAGAGACATTTTTAATTTTCACAACTGCATCCAGTCGCAGGGGCCAGGGCTGCTGCTGAACCTGCTTTCATACATAGGACCTGCCCCCTCCCTGCCCCATATACCCACCAGAGAACATCTGGCCCCAGATGTCAGTGGTTCCCACGTTGGGAAACCCTATCTGAGAATAATCACATTTACCCCGTCTCTGCTAGCAATTTCCAAAGCAAAGTCCAAGAAAGTAAACTTAACTCAAGTTATCCTTCTTAGGAACTATAGAGACATTTAAATTCTTTGTTGACCTCGGGTGGACAGTGCATCGGTCATTATTCAACAGCATTGCTACCAAGAATCATAGAGATGGCCTGAGCTGACCCGATAAAACTCACAGTAGACGTCTGACAATCGCAAACATAAACTTGTCATTTGCTTTTCCCAAAAGAATAATGCAGGAAAATTCCTCTGACTTGCATTTTCAGGCCGCTCAGATTTACCAAAACGAAAAAAATCGAAGCTAATATGGTCAATAAATGAGATGGCGATTATTCTCATTACTAAGTGATTCTTCTTTTTTTTTTCTCTCTTTCTTTCTTTCTTTTTTTTTTTTCCCCAGAGGGACTCTCTGCCAGCCTACTTTAAACAGTTGGCTCCTCTTGTGCATATAAAATCTAACTGGGTTTACAAAAGCATTAATTTATGTGCGCCTTTCAGGCTCACTGCCACCCTGAGCTGCTCACCGCCTCTCTCAGGAGCCTCACAGCCCGCCTGGCCACCGCTCCTGCTTCTGGGTTTCCCCTTTGGAATGTGGTCTCTTTGGAGGGAAAGGCCCTTGTCTCTGAGACGTTCGGTTCTGCTTCCTGGCACCCTAAACATTTCAGAAGGACCATAAATATTTATTGATGCTGATGAGACAAATGAAACCAGACAGGCGCTCGCTTGCCTCCTTGTCAAGTGCTTCCTGGGACACTTTTATCAGCATGTGCAAACCAGGCACTAAGAACCCTTTCCTTCACACACTTGGCCTGTTCCAGGGACTTGGGTGCTTCTGAGGTCCTGGAGACCCCTCTCTCCAGTTCAGCTCTTGCTCATCTCCTGCCAAACATTCTCCAGTTGCACCCCCCCCATCTCAGCGACAGCGGGTGGGCTTATCCTTGGTCCCTAAAAGATGACTCTCTATAGTGTGAGACTTTTGCAAGATGGAATTCAGCAGCTGAGATCAGGGAAGGTCTTATTTGGCTTCCAGGAGAGGCAGGATAGAGCAATAACTCTCACACAGAGGACCACCAGAAAACCTCAGCCCTGCCGGGGACTTGCTTGCAATGGAAGGCATCCAGCCCCATCCCTCGCCACCCCGCCTGGAGCAGAAGTGCTGCTGTGGGCCAGTGACAGTGCGGCAATATGCCTTCTAGAGGATTCTCAAAGCTTGCACCCAGAGCTTGAGAACTGCTAGGCCACAGGTGCAAGACTTGTCCTAAGAGCGGAGTTCATTGCCTGAACCCTGGTTGGAGGCTGTTCATACATCCATGGACATGGATGTCCGTTACTTCCATGTCACTCAAAAGAAACTTCAGGAACACAAGACCCCTGGCACTCCCAAATTTCCTATCCCATAGGTAGAGAGGAGAAAATACATGGAACGGGTCCACAGCTCAGAGTGAAAAGTGGTCCTACCCATATACACCTTGGTCAGGAGCCAGGCTTTCCCAACATGTCCTGCTCAAGGTGGTCTGTCCTCTCCTGCCCTCTCATGATAGTTTGAATCTTGAGTGTCCCCCAAGGCCCATGTGTTAAAGGCTTAGTCCCCAGGTGGTTTTCCTGGGAGGTGGGGCCTAAGGAGAGGTCCTTAGGTTATTGGAGGTTTGTGCTTTTGAGAGACACGGTAGGATCCCAGCCCCTGCCTCTTTGTCTTTGTTTCCTGGGCAGAAGATGAACAGTTGGCTCTGCTTTGTGTTCCTGCCATGTTGTGCTGCCTGGCTGTGGGCCCAAAGCAGTGGGACCAATCAATCACGATTGGAAAATCCAGAGCTGTGAGTTATGATAAACCTTTTGTCTTTATAAGTTAACTATCTCAGGTATTTTATCATAAGATAGAAAGATGACCAGCACACCCTACTTCTCATGGGCCGTCCTCTTGGTCTTCCATGGCAGAAGGGGAGAAGGAAGGAGAAGAAAGGAGAACTAAGCCTAGAGTGAGAGCTCTGAATGCTCAGGAGGTGAGTACCGAGGCCGGTCCCACTCTGAGCAGCATCTGCACAGTTCCCAGGGCTTCCATGCAGTACCAGGACCTCCTGCAGGAAGGAGGTTCCTTTTTCACCCTGAGTGGGAGGCTGTCTCTCCTTCTTCCTAGACTGCTGCTCTCATCGCTTGCCACCCACACGCTCTCTCTCAGGCCTTGTGTCCTCCTGTTTCTGGGAGTAGAAGCTCGCTCTCTGCAGACGTCTTACTGTTCATCTAGGACTTGGGTTGGTGGCTCTGTCTTTAGGTCCAATTGTCTTTGTATTTGTGAATGATCTGAAGACACACAGCAGAAAGCAGGGCAGAGAGGGAAGAGGTGGCCATACTCCCCACACATGGGGATTCACGCTTCAGATACAATTCCCCGCGTGGGGACGGAATCAGCCCCCTCCCACACAGACTTCTTTACTACCTCGACAGCGACGCTGACCACATACAATTATGAAAATGCAGATCACTGTGTGCTTAGTTGAATCAGAATATAAAAGCAGAGCCTCGGGTTTTCCCCCCGATGCAGGAAGATGTTACTCTCCGCCCCTTGACTGGTTCCAGGGCTGTCCCAACGAGTCTCTGCTCAGCTTTGCTTCTTTGCCAGATGCCTTCCCTAGGAGATGCGCTCAGGCTGTTGAACAACCTGCCCTGAAAGGCAGTTCCTACTGAGAGCCCAGCATGGCCCTGGGAGCGACCAGGTCCGCTGCATCCTCTCCTCCTTTCCCTCTTGCCTCTAGATGTCCCCCCGCCTTCTGCCGGTCTCCTCATGGAGAGGTACTGGCTACTGCATCTTGAGGTTCCTTCTCTGAAGCTGGATAGATTCTGATACACAAGTCTGTCCACGGGGAGCCCATGTTTTAAACAATAGGCTCAGCACATCCTTTAAGGCAAATACGATCATGAAAGCCCTCGGATGGTGTTAAAGTTAATGACCCGGTGATGAGCCAGGAAATTAAAGAAGCAACAGTACCTTTTTGACATTTCTACCATTGAGACAGCAGAGTGGCTTTGTCATCGCACACATAAAATAGAGAAGATTTCTCCTCGTTCAGAGCGAGGAGCGTCTACCTTGCATCAAGATGCGCGTCTCTGCCTGACTTTTCCGGGCCCTTGCTGTGGAAATGCATCTCTGTGCAAAACGCCTCCGGCAGCAGCCGGTGCTGTGAGCTAATGAAAGTCCACACTGTTCCTCCGACTCCTGGGAAACCCGGAGCTCCGTGTGAGCCAGTGTTTGTCATGTGGACCAAAGGAAGGTGACCTGGGTGACACGGGACCAGAAATGGACTGCTAAAACCAAAGCAAACCAAAACAGAGAAACAAACACAGTATTTTCCTACTCTGCCAACCCTTAATCCTCTTTTATGATGTACCTCCAGTGGGTAAACGAGTTGTGACTTCAATGGGTTGCCAGTGACACTATAGAAATCCAGGGGTTGTGAGAGCAGGGCCTTCTCTTTTGTTTGACTGCATAGCTGTGGCCAGGCAGAGGCCCCGGAGCTCACAGACTGGGCAAGGCCTGGCAGCCAGGGTGCATCCTGATGCCATCAGTGTAATGGCTCATCTGAATGGTCAACTTGATTGGATTAGGAGATGCCCAGGATTAGGAGGCTGATGGGCCTGTCGGTGAGGGTGTGGCCAGGAATGATTGGCATGTGGGATAGCCAACTGAAATGGAAACCCTCCCTAAGTGTGGGCAGCACTGTCCAATAGGATGACGCCTTGGATGGAATAAAGTTGCAAGAACAGGAAGCCGCAGCAGATGCCAGCTCCATTCTTCTTGAAGGGGCTCCTGATGGCTGCTGCCATCGTCTGAGGATATTGGACTCTCTCTTCTTCACTCTTTCAAGTGTCCAGCTTCTGGTCACATGAACCAACCTGGTAAGTCCCCCTGTTATAATTCTACTTCCTGTTGACTCTGTTCCTTTAGAGACACTAATACAATCACCTGTGCAAGTTACCCAGGTCCCCATGTCTTAGGCTGAGTTGTCATAAAAGCTCTTTTCCCCAGGTGTAAAAGGTGGTGATTAGGATGAGGTTGTTTGGTAAATTGTGAAAGTCAAGTTGGGGAAACAGACCTGGCAGGTTCCTTGACATCCCCTTACGGGAGCGCCCTGGGGATGGATCATTCAGAAACACCCTGATCACAAAACGTGAAACGGTCACTTCTAGGTAAACAGCTGCTGTCTGCAGAATGACACTCAGAGATAAAGTCTAGCTTTCGAGGTTGCATCCCAGTGGGGAACAGAATCACGCTAGGGTCACTGCTGCCTTCTAAACACAGCCCTGTCCATAAAGCCACATAGGGTGACAGTGTGGTGGTTGAGAAGAGGCCACCTTGGTCTTGGCCCCGGCCTCCCTGCCTGGTGCTGCACCCTCAGAGGCCACGCCCATTGAGTGACCATCAGTTTGGGGTGTTAGACCAGACAAAGTTGTATGTCATTTCTACCTCTGTGGATAGAGAGCCAGAAAGATCTTCATGGTGGACTTGGAAGGCGAACCCCATTTTTGCAAATGAAGAGTCCAAAGTCTAGAGGGGAACAAGACCTGCACTCAGCCTCCGAGCTCTCACCACCCCTTTTCTCCTTTTCGGCTTCTCACACTTTGATATGATCTGGTTCATTCTGAAAGCTAGAGCAGGGTCACGGTTCAGACACAACCAAACCAACAATCTCCAAGGAGCAGAGCAGGCCACCCTCGGGGACTGTGTCCAACATGCAGGGAATCCAGGCAGAGGTGGGCATGTGTGTGGAGGAGCAGGAATCTCCCTGGGACTCCCCGAGTCGCGTGAGGCCACTGGACACCAGTGCCTGGGTACGAAGATGGCGCAGTACTCAGCTTTGGATTGGTTGGCCCTGAAGCCAAGAACATCAGGTGGGGAGTGACTCAGTTATTATCACTGATGAAGCCCAGGCTTTCCAGCTCTGCTGCCCAGGACGAGGTGATGCCAGTGGCCACTGGGCTGGAGCCCTTCCAATGCAGCAATGATACTTTCCCCCAATCTCGCCAAGTTTCTTATCGAGAGGACAATGACCCACCACTTAATTGTCCAGGAACTCGTCACCTCCTGCACTGTCCCAGCAAGATTTAAATTGGAGACCCCAGATGGCCCAGAACCTCGAGGGAAATGTGGTGACATCTCATTTTTCATGTGCACTTTCAGAGGGCTCCGTAAGAGTTATCTACAAAATAAACCTCACTTAATTGCCAAACCACTTCCCGACTTTTATGAAGATGTCCTCCACCAACTTTCCATGGTAAAGGGTTATGTTTAGATCCTTAGTTTTTAAATGGGAACAGCTGCACTGGACCAGCAGACAGCTTTAATGAACAGATGTGTATTACTGAGGAAATCGATTTCTCTTTTTATTATGATGTCACCAAATTTGGTTTATTGCCAAGCGATTTACATTTTAAGCTAAAACTCGTTTATGGACTAATAATAATGACGGTGGCCTCCAGGTAGGGATATTTATCTCAGCAAAAAGATCTGCTAAGCAGTGCAAAATTTTTAGCCGTTATTCTTAGCAATACACCGTAAGAGGAAGTACACATGTGAGCTCCTAAGCGCCGCACCAGCCCTTCCACAGCCCCCTGGATGACGTTTTCCTTTGAGTGATTCTAGAAAGTATGTTTTTTAACCTGTAGATTCTCAACAGAGGTGATTTCAATCCCATGGCGATGTTTGGCAATGTCACGATAGTGCTGACGGCTCTGACTGGGGAAGGGGTGCCGATGGCATCTAATGAGTAGGGGGCAAGGGACACAGCTGATCGTCCTACACTGGATCGTCCCCGCAGCAAGGAGTTATCCTGCCTCACACAACAAGAGCACCACAGCTTCAAAACCTGGCTGGTGCCAGTTGAGTTATGTTCCTTAACCCCCCTGGAACCTCAAAATGCGACCTCATTAAGAAGAAGAGTGTACAATATGTTGCATCATGATGATGATTATGCATCATACTGCAATATACTGTGCATTCTATTTGTGATACCACGCAACATATTGCAGGTTGCATGGGTTAAGATGAGGTCACGCTGGAACAGGGCTGGCCTTGAATCCAGGACAGGTGGCTTGTATGAAGAGGGAGGACCTCGTGAAGACAGTGGCCCAGCACAAAGGCCAAGGTACAAGGGAGGCAGAGACGGCAGTGAGTCTGCCACCAGCCAGGAGCCCCCAGAGGCTGGGAGCAGCACAGAAGGGTTCCTCCCTAAGCTTCAGGGGACGATGGCCCTGCCCACCATGTGACCTTGGATTTCTGGCCCACGGACTGTGCAAGAGTGAGTTCCTGCTGCCTCAAGCCACCCGGTTGCTTTGTGGTGCCTGGTTATAGCCGACCTGGGAGACTAATTTACTTCCTTTAAACAAAACTTTCCTCTTAGAATGAAAACAGTCGTATTTTACTGGGAAAACACACTGTTCCCCTTTATGGCTCCCTTCCTCGCTCATTATTATGCTAAATACCTCTGCCGGGCAGGTATCACTGTTCCCACTTTAGAAATGAATAATAACAACAGTTAGCATTTGTCCAGGGCTCTCTCCTGCTGGGCCACACCACACTGCACAGACACACTCTTCTTGGATGGCGGCAGTGGCTGCAGGAGGTGGCTGCAGGAGGTGGCACCATGTTACATGTGGTCACAGGGGAGGAAACTGAGGCATGGATTTGCCAAGGGCAGGTCCTCTGGCCCCACAGGTGGCAAGGGAGGACATCTTGGGTCCAGTCAGTGAGCTGGTTCCAGAGCCCGCACTCTTAACCTCTGCTCTCCAGCTCTGACGTGGCAGATGCCAAAGGACCCTCCAGCTTGTGTCAGGAGTTATAGCCAGTGGCAGGACCTTGACCAGCCAGAGTTCACGACCCTGACCATGACACATCTCCAACGAAGAGACTTAGCCCTCGCCATGCCTGAGCCACATCCTACCAAAAGCAAGTGTTAGGAGGGAAAAGAAGAGGGGACGTGGCAGACTCTGGGCCAGTGTGCTAGCCCCTCTGGAGGGACGGAGTGGGAGGCACCAAGGGCAGGTGACCTCTAGGTTTCAGTTCCTGGCTGGTCAGCTGGCTGTGGGAGGAAGCACCAGGGCTATGGCAGAGGACAGCTGCCCAGCTCATGGCAGCCAGGAAGCAGAATGAGAAAGAGAAGCGGGGCCAGGGAGTCCCCCAAGACAGGATCCCCAGAGGCACACTGCAGTGACCCGCTTTCTCCAATTAGACCACTCCTAGAGCTGACAGCGCCTCACAAAAGTCTGTCTGAATTATTAATCCATCGGTGAATTGATCCATTGATGAGCTCAGAGCCCTCAGGATCCAGCCACTTCCCAAGTCCCCACCTCTGAACACTGCTGCATCGGGGACCAAGCCCTCCACACACGAGACTTTGGGGAACGTTCCAGATACAAATACAAACCACAGCAATACTTTCCCCACACACATGTATGATGATGAAGTGTCAACTGAAATCATTCTGACCTTAATGAGCTGGTGGGGAACTGGGCTGCATAGTCTGTGCACAATGACTGGGGTGTGTGGGGGCAGAGCCTCGGGGCTTCTGGCTCCATGGGTTGGGGCAGACCCACTTTAGGAGGTCCCACATTTCTGCCCCCTTGTCATTGTCTTGGTGATCCCCACCCTTGAGTGTGGCAAAGTGATGAAGTGTCACCTCCATGATTACATTACCTAAGATCGCAGCACCTGTCTGTAAAAGCTCTGTCTTGTTGGGTTGGAAAAAAGTGAGCACCCACATGGTGAGCTGCTGACCAGGAGGCCAGGCGGCCTCCTCATCCTGAGGGTCTCAGGCCAGTCATCTCTTCCTCCAAACACGCCTTCTTCATTCACTCACCCATCAACTGCTCGCCTGGTGCTGGGTCTCTCTCTAAGCAGCTGTCACTATTATCACTTTGCATTTACTTTGTGATTATTATATTTTAAGGTACAAATTGCATACAGCAGGTGCATAGATCTTAAGTGGACAGTTTGCTCTGTTTTGACAAGTGATGGGTTTTGACAAATGCTCACACACATCACCTTCTTGCTCCCACCCAATCAAGACCTATCTGAGCCAAAGCAATCCCTGTTTTGATTTTTAACACTCTAGATGAATTGCGCTGGTTCTGAAACTCCATATAAGGGCAGTTTGTGTCTGAGGTCATCCATGTTACATGGATCATCAATAACTTATTGCTCTTCTTCTTCTTCTTTTTTCAGTGGGCAGTAGTATTCCATTGTCTGACTGTACCAGGTTTATACATCAGTCCCCCTGCCAGGGCACATCTGTCTTGTTAAATGTCTTGGGCTGTTATAAATCAAGCTGCTATGTGCATTCTTGCACAATAATTCTCCCTACATGCATTTTCATCTCTTTTGGGAAAAATGCCTAGGAATTATTGGATCATAAATATATATTTAACATTATAAGAAAATGCCCATTTTTAGAATTGATGCCATCATTTTATACTTTCTCTAACAATCTATGAGTGTCATTCTCTGTCTCTCTAATCTATGAGTATTTTTCTCTGTCTGGAATTAACCAAGATGAAAGATGTAGTGGTATCTCATTTTGGCTTTAGTTTGCAGTTTTCTTGATGACTACTGATGTTGAGCATGCTATCGTGTTCTAATTATTCATTTGCATATCTTATTTTGTGAACTGTTTATTGTCTATTCAAGTATATTGTTCATTGTTATTGGGTTGTTTTCTTATTGCTGAATTGTAGAAGTTCCTTACATTTTATAGATATAATCCTACATTGGATATAGGAATTGTGAAGATTTTCTTTTGGTTCATGGCTTGTCTTTTCTTTTTCTTTTTTTTTTTTTAGTGGTGTCTTCTGATGAGCAAAAGATTTCAATTTTAAGCCCAATTCATCATTTTTTATGCCTTCTGTGTGCTAAGAAATCATAGCCTGATCTGAGATTTTAAAGATGCTTCTCTGTTTTCTTCTACACGTTCTATAGTTCATAGCTTTCATGTTTGGTCTATCATCCATGTCAAATGGCTTTTGTAAATGGTATGAGGTAGAGATTAAGGTTGAAGGGCCCTGCTCCATACGGGGTCCTTCTGGTGGTATTTGTTGAACCCTTTCCACTTCACGTAGAGTTGCCTTCACAATCTTGCCAACCCCATATGTGGGTACCTATTTCTGGATTCTCTAGTCTTTCTACAGTGCCATGCTATGGTGATTACTGGAACTTCATAGTAGGTTATTAAGTCAGAGAGGACAAATCTCCCAACCGTATTTCATTAGATGCTGTTTTAGCAGTTGTACGTAATTTGCATTTCCAAGTACGCTTTCAAATAAGCTTATTTAATTCCTGAAAAAGAGACAGCTCAGGTTTTTGTTTTCAAAGTAGAATTTATACATCACCTTCAAGAGACTTAAATGATACTGAGCTCCCGGTCCAAACCAAACATGGCATGTCTTTATTCTTATTTAATGTTTTAAATTCTGCCATCAGTGTTTCATGGTTTTTGATTTAAAGATCTTGACTTCTTTTAAAGATATGTCCCTGAATACTTTCTGGTTTTGGATGCTGCTTCACATGGCATTTTTATTTTGCTTTCCAATCATCCATTGCTCATGTGTAGAATCGCAAATTTTAAATATTGACTTTATAGCATGTAACATTGACAAATTCACTTACCAGGTCTAGTAGAGGTTTCAGGAGACGTCTTAGAATTCTCTACATATAAAATCAGCCAACTGTGGTGACAGTTTTACTTCCTCTCTCTCTCAGTTGTTATGGCTTTATTTTACTTTCCTACCTTATTGCATAGGCTAGGACTTGTGGTGATGATGCAAACAGACTCCCCTTTTGTTTGGTTTGGATGAGAGGTATCCCCCAAAAGCTCACATGTGAGACCATGCAAGAAGATTCAGAGGACAAATGACCAGGTTGTGAGAGCCATAACACAATCAGTGAATTAATTTCCTGTTGGGGATTAACTGAGTGGTAACTGAAGTCAGGGAAGATGTGACTGCAGGAGGTGACTGTTGGGGGCATGGCTTGGGGTATATATTTTGTGTCTGGAGAATGGAGTCTCTCTCTGTTTCTGATCAACATGTGAGCTACTTCCCTCCACCACTCTCTTCTGCCATGATGTTCTGCATCACCTTGAGCCCAAAGAATGGGGCTGTCTGTCTCTGTATTGAGACCTCGGAAACTATGAGCTCCTAAATAAACTTCTCCACCTTTAAAATTGTTCTTGTCAGGTCTTTCAGTCAGAGCAGCAAAAAAGCTGGCTAAAACGTCTTGATGTGCCTCCCACTGCAGGGGGAACTGCCCGGGGCTTCAACAATAAACTGTTCACTTCTAGGTTTTCATAGAAATACCACAACAGATTGAGAAAATGTCCTTTTCTTCCTTTTATTTTGTGAAAAAAAAATTATCACGAGTGGGTTTTAATTTGCATCCAAGATGTTTTCTCCATCTAATAAAATATTTATATTTTTTCCTTTAATCTATTCCACCAAGTGATTTTCTTGTGTTAAGTAAACCTTGCCTTCTAGCGATACACCCTAAGCAGTCACAATGTGTTGCCTTCTTAATATCCTGGAATGGAGTTATCTTAGCATGTAGTGTTCCTGTTTGGTTGTACGTTCTCACTTTTTTTGGCTGCTTATTTGATTAAAATGTGTTCGCAGCATCCTGAGGTGTGGAATCACGTCCCTGTAGCTCGGTTTCCTTCATCCCATGTGACTAAGAATGTATTAATAGGACACCAAATGAATTACTGGATGGACAAGCAGATGAATACATTATTTCTGGTCATAATACGTGAAAGATGCTTATAAGCGCTGAAGCAGAAAGAGAAACAAAGAATGGGTTTATTAGCTGAAGAATTAGGACCATATTGGTCCTTTTTACAGGACTCAGAGCATGAGGTGAAGTAATTGATTTTCTTGCAGTAAATGGCTTCAGAAGCAGGAGGCCCTGCTTAGGTGGACGATGGCAAAACTGTTCTGTTCTTTATCTCAGAGTTTTTTTAATGCTCATTTGGTCTTCTGGAGCCACCCAAAATTTAGGGCCTTAATATTTACTCTACAAATGTTCAAAACTCTCTGCTCTCACAGAGGAAAAAAATGCAACTGATTTGATTCTGTGCCTATTTGCACATAACCGGATTCATTGATGAACACGTAAAGATCTCTTTCGCAGCCTGGACTGTTACAGGTATGATGCTGAGTTCTCTCAGGATTTTCAGGGGTGTTTAAAAATGTTTGAGACCTGAAAAAATGTGGTGGCTTTGACATAAACAGATAACTGCAAGGAGATAATCAAATACCTAAGTGTCTGTGAAGTGGTACATTATTCCATTTTCACTCATTAGCCAGCTGAGTATTCAGAATTTTTAAGACGCCTGAAAATAATGGATACTTTTAATTTCTTTTTTCCCACTTTGGAAGAATTCTTATACATGTGATTCCTTGAAAGATCAGAATCCGTTTTAAACCAAATGAGTTCCTAGCAACTAATTTCAATGCTTCAAAAGTGATGGAAATTCTTACAGAATGCCTCAGACCCCCGAGGCTATTCCAAAGTGGGTTTTGGCTGCTGGAGGAGGATGCTGAGGGAGTGTACAGCTGGCCTCAGAGACCTGACTGCTTACCGCAAGCCACCACAGGGAGGTCTTCGATGGCTTGTCCTTCACTTGGGGACTGGCCTGTCTAAGCCTATTTCCCTCTGGGGGCGATGAGCCTCTCCCCTGTTTGTATTAATTAGGTCTTTGGTTCTGATTACTATTTTAGAAGTAAAGTCTTGTACATTTCTAGAGGGAGAAGGGGACTTTCCCCTCCTTCCAGTGCCTTTTGGCTCCTGGTGAAATGATAAGATTTGGGATTTTCATGCCAGGGGGATCCTGTGAGAACAGGAATACACCTACTGGGTGCTGGGAACTTGGAGGACTTAGGACGTGAGGCCGCTCTGAAGGGAGGAAGGGGCCGGCTCCCAGGTGACTTGTGCATTCCTCTTTTGCTAACAGGTCTTAGGTATCTCCTAAATCAAACCCAACTGCCTGGCTGTCCCCTGTGGTTGACCATGGATGCCTCAGCCTGCGAGGCTCAGTGCACACTGCAGCAGACATCAGAAGTACAGGGGAGGGGGCATCAAAATCAAGTGAGAACCCAAACCAATCTTTAAGCAGGGGGCTACTGACTGGCCCTGGGTGATGATTGGAACCAGGGCAAGGCTGCTGGAGTCTAGGCTGCTTGTAGCTGCCACTTGGGCCCAATCCAAATCCTAAGAGCTGGGGCTGGGACTCTGCCTTCTCAGCACTGTTGCTGTAGCCTCGGGGGTCTGTAGCATTCTGTAAGAGTTTCCATCACTTTTGAAGCATTGAAATTAGTTGCTAGGAACTCATTTGGTTTTAAACTGATTCTGTTGTTGTTCTGTGAAGGTGGACCTTGGTTACCATGGAACCAGATCAGGCCTCGACCTCCACGCTGTGGACATTTCGGGTGAGATCATTCCTTATTGTGGGGAATGTTCTGTGCACCGTGGCAGGTTTAGCAGCTTCCTCGACCCCAACCCACTAGGTGCCAGGAACTTCCTTCCTTCCCACCCCATCTCACAGCATGACAACCCCAAAACACCTGCAGATTTTCCATGGGAGCAAACTCCCTTAGTGGCAACTGCTGATCTAGAGCCTGCAATGGTGTGAATGACAATAATATTGAAGACAGGGTTTACTAGGAACCAGGGCTGTACCAAGGACTTACATACCTGTTTTGATTAATCCTTGGGGCACATTGTTAAAGATTATGTCCATCACTGTTTTTTTTTTTAAAAGAGAGAGTGAGAGAGGAGAGAGGGAGAGAGAGAGAGAGAGAGAATTTTTTTAACATTTATTTTTTAGTTCTTGGCGGACACAACATCTTTGTTGGTATGTGGTGCTGAGAATTGAACCCGGGCCGCACGCATACCAGGAGAGCGCGCTACCGCTTGAGCCACATCCCCAGCCCTCCATCACTGTTTTATAAGGTTTGTAGACAATTCAGAGAATTCATACACCTTTCTGGCTGTGGCTAGACTGCACCTCTGATTCTGAAGTAGGTGTTTCAGAGAACTGGGACAGAAAAAGACTGGTCCTTGCCTGAAACCTCTCTCAGTGATGCTTCTTGTCACTATTTAACAAAGCCCAGTGCCTCCTCTATTGACTGCACTGGATCCCTATTCTTCAGGCCAGGCCATCCCTCCCAAGTGTCTCCTGATCTGCTACACTTTGTTCTAAACCTGTTCCCTCTTTGACCCTGCCAACTTTCCTACCAGGGTTGCTTCTTTCATTCAGAGAGCTCACACTCAAATGTGCACAGGGGCCTAGAAAGTGAATAAGAAAACAGAGCAGGCTCAGTGCACAATGATGGGTAGTGACCACCCTCTCCATCCATCTGGGGAGAATTTGGGAATAATGGTGACTGTGGAAGATTAGAGGCCAAATGAAAGTGAGCCCTGTAGGATGTAAACTGGTGACTTGGGTTTTTCATTTTTTCCTGAAAATATGGAAATGGAAAAATATGTGTGATTTATCAAGTTTTAAATTTTTGTAGGTCATTCAAGTTTTTTAAAAATGTGGTATCTTTATTCAGGCTGAATGTGGACTTCTAACCTTGAATCCCCTGCCTCCTCTCCCTTGGGAAACTGTCTGCATTTACCTAAGTCTTCACCTCTGAGGCTGGCTTAGGCTTAGTTTCCCATCTTTCCTGGACCCTCCTGAGTCCTCACCGGCCAGTGTCCTTTATCCCTGTGCCACACCCCTCAGCCTCTGTCAGGCACATGACTTGACCGGCCTTTGCTTCAGTTTTTTTTCCCCTCTTGTTTCCCCATGAACTATGAAAGGACTCAATTATAAGTGAATCAAGGACATAGGTATTATACAGAGACCCTGCATCCACTAGAAGAAAAACTAGACCCAACTCTCCATCATTTCATCTTAGGAACTGAATTCCTCAACAAGACTTCTAGAGTGCAAGAAGTAAAATCAAGAATCAATAAATGGATGGTATCAAACTAAAAAGCTTCTTCACAGTAAAGGAAACAATCAAGAATGTGAAGTGCCTACAGAATGGAAGAAAATCTTTGCCACTTGCACCTCAGATATATACTATAGGGATATTATATATATATCTTTATATATAGGGATATATCTTTATATACAGGGGTATATATACACCTTTATATAGAGAGATATATAAAGAACTCAAAAAATTTAACACCAAAAAAAAAAAAAAAACAAACAACCTAATTAATAAGTGGGCAAAGTAACTGAACAGACACTTCATGGGAGAAGAAATACAAATGGTCAACAAATATATAAGAAGTGTTCAACATCTCTAACAATTAGAGAAATGTAAATTAAAACTACACTGAGATTACATCTCACTCCAGTTAGAATAGCAATTATCAAGAATATAAGCAACAACAAACGTTGGAGAGAATGTTGGGGGAAAGGTGCATCATACATTGCTGGTGGGACTAAAAATTGATACAAACCACAATGGAAAGCAGTATGGAGATTCCTCAGAAAATTTGGAGTGAAAACCACCATTTGATTCAGTTATCTCACTCCTTAGCATATTCCCAAAGGATGTAAAATCAGCACACTATAGTGACATGGCCATATCAATGTTTATAGAAGCTTAATTCACAATAAGTAAGCTATGAAATCAAACCAGGTGCCCTTAAACAGATGAATGGATAAAGAAAATGTGGTATAGATACACAATGGAATATTAATCAGCCTTCAAGAAAAATAAAATTATGGCATTTGCTGGTAAATGGATGGAACTAGAGACTATCATGCTAAATGAAATAAGCCAATCCCCCCCAAATCAAAGACCCAATGTTCTTTCTAATATGCAGATGCTGATTCATAATAGGTGGGGGCTGAAGGATGGGAGGGGAGGGGGGTGGTTCTCTGGATTGGACAGGGAGGAATGGGGATGAGGGAGGGGAGAAAACTACAACAGTTATCTCCAGGGATAGGACTAGGCCTTTTTTTCCCTTCTGAGTTCCTTAAACAGCATACAGCTCCACATGCAAAAGGTGCTCAGTAAATATCTGCTCAATGGAGGAAAAATGGGCTGCTCCTGTGTAGGAAAAAACGCCTACCTCCTCTGGCTGGTCAACTGCAGACTATTTGGTGACTCTGCACACATCACTAGACCTGTGACACCTTTTAGACCCATGATCTAATCACTCCATAGCCACCTTTATCTCTGGGCCAGAAGCTCCAAATATTTGGAGAAAACTTTATACACACACTGATTGACTGGGTTTGAGCTGTTGTTCAGGAATGGAATCCTTACGCACACAGCCATTTCCTTGCTTCCTTTTCAGTTTTCTGATTTGGAAAAAGGGAAACAAAAAACATGGGTGATTCTTCTCCTCCTGTTCTCTTCTAACTGACATGATAGGGAGCAGAGATATATCGAGCTAAGATCATTGTTGATCATACCTCAGAAGTAAGAAACAGCTCACCATCCAATCCTGAAAGATCTAAGCCATTGCCAATAGCCACTGGGAGAATCCAGCACATGGAGAACTTTCCAGGCAACTGCAAATGATGTTTGTAAACAGGGTTTTGGCTCAAAATCCCTATGGTCTTGACTAGGTGTCAGCTAGATGCATACTTTCAGTTTTTAATCTTTTCTTGTTAAAAAGCAGCAATGCTCATTGCATAAACTTGAGAAGGTACAGACAGTGAGAGAGAAAATAAAAATAGTCTATAATCCAACTATTCAGAAAACTATTTTTTTTAGAATCACACATGTATACACACACTCCACGTATTACAGGTAAAATATATAATAAACAATATATAACAGAAATATATAATATATATTCACACACATAACTTTTATGCATATGGAATCATTTTATACATACTCTTTTTGTAATTGCTGAAGCATTCAGAGTTCTGTGGTTGTAAATAATAGAAAGCAATGCTGGCTAAAGACCAAAAGGAGTGAGTCTATTGGAAGGATACTAAAATGGCTTAAATATTCAAATATGAATTTAAGTCTTTGGAAGGTTGGGGTCAGGGTAGATCCTGAAATCTAGCTCGGACTTTTCAGGGTATTTCCATTAAGAAGATAGTTATGACCATTTCTGGCATTGTAGCATTCCACTCAAGATCTGAATTTCTCGAAGAGAGGTCTAATTGACCTAGCTAGGTCACATCCCTGGATTACTGACATAGTTGTTCAGGTTTCACACTGAACAATCCATGAGACAATGCTCACAGTAGTCTAGGGTTGTATAGAGCATTGCCCACAAAATCTCCATGGTGGCTTTTCCCACTCTTAATGACATCCCCCTCCCTGAGTCACTTGAAGTGCAGCAGGGAAGTTCTTCAAAGAAAAGGTGGAAGGGGGAAGAAGTGCTGAGCAGATAAAGACAGCTTATTATCTCATGGGTGTCCTTGATATAAGGCAACACTCTTCCAAAGCACTTTAGGTTGCATGATCATTTGTGATATGACTACACCACACTTTATTTACTATAATTAGACATATTTTTGTCTGTTTCATTTACTACTCTGTCCAGCAAACTTAGGGTGAACCCTAGCACAGTGTAGATGCTTAATTAACATTCACTGAACAATTATAATTGTGTTCTAATCGTTACTTGTCACAAAGCACTATAGTAGACACCTCACGGTCAATCTTAATGCACACACACAATGGTTTCTAATCAGGTGACCAACTTGTCCAGGTCCTGAATATATTTCCATTAGGAAGATAGTTATGACCATCTCAGTCTGGGCAGCTTGGGCCATTCTGATACTTAAGCATCCTCACTCTGATCTGCACCCCGAGGGTCTAGTCTTGCTGAGGGGGAGAGAAGTACAGAAAGTCACCCTGAGAAAGAGGGAAACCTGGCCAGAGCTCTGAGAATCTGCCACATGCCATCCCCTTGCTCCACGGCCCCCTCTCCTCCTGCCAGGCTCTGCAGGCGTGCCTGGGAGGGAGGAGGAGGAGACACAGCAGAGTGCAGGCAAGTCGTCACCCTTTGGTCATCCTCTGGGAGCTCCACTCTAAGTCCACGACCCCATCATGTCCTTGGAGAGCATTTCAGATCCAGAGCACCTTAACCTTCTCCTCCCTGGACAGACATGGTGGGGGTGTCGGGGGAAATATCCTGTGCACCTCGGTGGGTGGTGATGAGCCCCTGGGGCAGGAAGCACCCAGGAAACTGGGCCAGCTACAGACCTCAGAGGGTCAGGACCCACTCGGAGCAGGAATGCAGGACTTTCTGTCCCTCCTCGGAAATGCACAGGAGGAACCTCCTGTGACCAGTGGGGAAGCCGTATATTTTTTCTTCACTTACCTTCTGTCTGGAATTCCATCAATAATACACATCCTGAGTTCTTAAAAGCTAAACAGCACAAGATTTACAACAAACACTGGCGTGTCCTGTGCCTTGTTCCAACCTCCCATCCCCCTAAGACAAACTTTTTGCTCTTTAAGGACAGTCACGTGCTGCGTAATGACAGTGCAGTCCACAATAGCCTCAAAAAAACAAACAAACAAACAAACAAAAAAAACCCCTAGGAATGAATCTAAATAAGGAGGTGAGAGACCTCTACAGTCTCAACTATAGAACGTTGAAGAAAGAAACGGAAGACCTTAGATTGTGGAAACACACCTCCCGTGTTCATGGGTGGGCAGAATTGATTCTGTCAAAATGGCCATTCTACCAAACGCAGCGTACAGATCAGGCAATCCCCGTCAAAATACCAATGCCATCCTTCACAGAATTAGGAAAAAAATAGTCAAAAAAATTATTTGGAAGAATAAAGGACCCGGAATAGCCAACAACAACAACAACAAAACAACACCAATGCTGGAGACATCACAATACCTGACTTCAAATCATACTAGAGAGCTAGAGTACAAAAGCTACATGATACAAGCATAAAAACAGACACACAGACCAATGGAACCCAAGAGAAGACACAGAGAGAAACCTGCACAGATACAGTCATCTGATTGCTGATAAAGGTGCCAAAAACATACACTGGAGAAAAGACAGCCTTTATAACAAACGGGGCAGAGAAAACTGGTTACTTATATGTAGAAGAAGGAAACTAGATCCTCATCTCCCATCCTGCACAAAAATCAACTCAAAACAGATCAAAGACCTTAGAATTAGACCAGAAACTATGCAACTCCTAGAAGGAAATGTAACTCCAACCCTCCAGCATATAGGCAATGACTTTCTCAATAGGACTCCGAAAGTTCAGGAAATAATGCCAAGATTTAATAAACGGCCTCAAATCTAAAAGTTTCTGTACAGCAAAGAAACAGTTTGGAATGTGAAGGGAGAACCCATATCATGGGAGAAAATCTTTGCTAGCTGCTTTTCTTTGACAGAGGATTGATATCCAGAATATATAAACAGCTCAAAAAACCAAATGACCTAATTAATAAACGGGCAAATGATTTAACAGGTGCTTCTCCAAAGAAGAACTACAATGGCCAACAAATATATAAAACATGCGCAACATTGTTATCAATTAGGTAAAAGTGAGTCAATACTACACTGGAATTTCAGCTCACTCCAATCATAATGGCAGCCATCCAGAATACAAACAATAATAAGTGCTGCAGAGGATGTGGAGAAAATAAACACTTTTATACTGTTGATGGGGTTGTAAATCAGTCCAACCACTATGGAAATCAGTATGGAGGCTGTCAAAAGACTAGGCATGGGACCAGCATATGACCTGGCTACGCCACTCCTCGGTATTTATCCTGAAGAAGTAAAGTCCTCCTACTACAGGGTACATGCAAACTCATGTCTATGGCAGCGTACTTCACAATGGCCGAAGTATGGAACCAGCCTGGGCGTCCATCGATGGATGAATGCACCAAGAAAATGTGGTCTATATACACAATGGAGTTTTATTCAATGCTGTGGTTTATACATGAGATAACCCCCCAAATGTTCCTGTGTAGACAATGCAAGAAAGTTCAGAGGTGACATGTTAGGGTTGTGAGAATTTTCCCCTGATCAGTGCATTAATCTGACTAACTGGGTGGTAACTGTAGGTAGGGAGGTGGGGTGTGTCTGGAGGAGGTGGGCCATTGGGGCGTGCCTTTGAGGTTTACAACTGTCCTGGCTGAGAGGTGCTCTGTCTCATGTCTTCCTGGTGCCATGTCCCCAGCTGGGTCCCTCCACCCTTCTACCACGATGCTCTGCCTCACCTCGAGCCCAGAGCCACAAGGTGGGCTATCTATGGACTGAGATCTCTGAAGCCATGAGCTCCAAATAAACATTTCCACCTCCAAAATTGTTCTTTTCAGGGTTTTTGGTCACAGCAGTAAAAAAAAAAAAAGACACCTGAAACACTCAATCATAAATAAAAATAAAGTTATATCATTTTCAGGAAAATGGATGAAACATGAGACCGATAAGTTAAGTGAACTGACCCAAACTCAGAAGGTCAAGGGTCACATTTCCTCATGGGTGGAAGTTAGAGATGAGAAAGGCAAAGAAAAGTCGAGGCAAGGATCTCATGAAAATCAGAATAGAGGAAAGGAACCAAGGAGTGGGAGAGGGGAGGGAGGAAAAGTGCTAAGGAGTGACATCAGCCGAGTTGGACTGTTACGTCCTGTGTATGTACAAACATGTGACAACAAATCCCATCATTATGTGCAACTATAGGCACCAATAAAAAAAAAAAAACGTGGAAATAAAAAAAAAAAAAGCAGACGATATGTCCCACTGTTGCCATGGCTGTGTTAGTGTAAGAACTCTCAGCCAGGCTCTCAGGGTGAGGACATTGCCTAGTGACGCTGTCATCACCAGCGCCCTGCAGTCAAGAGCTGTGTAGCTAGGGTGCTCATGCAGTGTCTCCAGTTTTCAAATAGCTTGCTGATTCCTCCACTGGTACCTTTCAAATATTCAGGAGTCACCCAAGACAGGGGTGCTCAATGGGTGGACAGTGGTGTAGTCTCGGCACCACCCGGAGACTTGCTGGAGATGTGAATTCTTGGGTCCATCTCAGATCTGCTGAGTCAGAAACTCCGGGGCAGGGTCCACCCTGGAGGTTTGGACAAGCTTCGGGTGATGGTGATGCTGGCTAAGTTTGAGGACTACTGGCCTTGTGTCTTCCATGGAAGATGATAAGGACTACAAGACGAGTGGAAACGGTGTGTTTGTGTGTGTGCATGTGACACTTGTGAGAAGGAGAGAGACTGACTCTCAAGCTCCCTCCACCCGTGGAAGCATTACAACCATGTTCAACCTGTTTTCCCTTGACCTAGTGGGAGTTCTGCCAGCGTAGGGTCCTGACCAGCGGGACCCTGTCAACATTTACCTTCCCCTCTTCTCTCAAAGTGTCTAATTTTTGATGAGGTCTTCCTGACTTAATTACACACATGCCTCCTCTCCCATTCTGTGTAACCCTTTCTGTTTCTCCCCATAGGATTTATCATGTGACATACTATATGTTTTAATTCCCTTTTTTAGGATCATATTCTCTCCATTAGAACAGACATTGCACAAAGCCAGGAACTTCTATTTGTTCTAGATCAAAGTTTCTGGAGAGCCATGTAATCAAAAGTTGTTTAGTAGCCACATTAAAAGGTAAAAGAAACAGCTAAAGTTAATTTTAATAGCATACTTGATTTAACACAGCATAGCTGTGTCAGCTCTCTGGTACTGTGACAAAACGCCTGAAAGTTTCCATTAAGAGGAGGAAAGTTTATCTGGGCTCACAGATTTGGAGGTTTCAGTCCATGGCCACTTGGCTCCATTGAAGAGCTTGTACTCAAGATGAAGCAGAACATCATGGTGGAGAGGATGTGGTGGGACAAAGCTGCTCCGCATCATGGTAGCCAGGAAGCAGAGAAAGAGGCAGAGACAAAGGGGCTGGGGTCCCAGGACACCCTTCCAGGGCATGTTCCAGGGACCTACTTCTTCCACCTAAAGATTCCACCGTCTCTAGGAACTTCCCAGATGTGGACCAAGCAGCCAATCCCTGACCTTTGAGGGATGTTCTAGACTCAGTCAAATCAGGATCATTTCAAGTCACAGTCACGGAGCTGTATTATGCTCTCTTGTTCCACTCCGTCCCTTCGGTCTTCATGATCTGAAGTATGTTTCACAAGTGGAGCACATCTCAGTGTGGACGAGCTCCATTTCAAGTGTTCAGTAGCCAGCACTAGGTAGTGACTACCCTGGGCAATGCAGGGACAGATGATACTCTTAGTGTCCTTTAGTAAATACGAGTTGGAAGATGAACAGTGAGTGAATACATGAAGAAATCCCTCTTCTCTGGAAGTTCAAATGCCTTTAAGAGGCAGAATGAGAGCTTGGAACACAACCCATTGGCATCAATGGAAGAATATGATTTATGGGAGATGGATCCAGAGAGATGGCACTCGGGTTCTGAGTCTCTCAACTAGCAAGACAAAGACAGTTGAGGGGAGCAAAGCAGAAACTGCTCCTCGGAGAGGGTATCCATGGTGGTTAAGGTTCAGGGCTTTAAAAAACAAAATGGCACCTGATTTCTTTCCGTGAAAATGTCGTAATGTGTTTGTAATTGGATGAGCTCGCTGAAGGAGACGGAAGGGAAGAGGCTGCCTGCCGGTGTTAAGTGCCTCAAAATGGGTCTCAAAATCAATTAAAGTTAAAACTAATTAGTAAAGGAATTAATTGAATGGTAGACTTATTTTTTTTAAATATTCCATTTGTTTCCAAACTATTTCAAGAACAAAATTCAGTTTGTGGTTCCAACTTGAATCAATAATAAAAATCGAACGTGGTTCTCAAAAATAGAGGCTGTCAGAGCTAAAGCGACGTTGATCTTTGAGGGCAGTTCATTAATGGGCCGAGACTTTAAAAGCATCATTCACAGAAAAAGTGTGGGGCCATCCAGAGACAGTAGGTGCACCCAGGGAGACTGTCTCGGAGACTCATCACCCATGGGTGCATGGGCTGATCTTGCTATCAATAGCTCTTAACCAAGGAAAAATTGTTCTTCACTCTTGCAATGGTGCTCCTGACTTGCTCCCTTCCTCCCCCTGAGGATCCACTTCCTCCCCCTCAGGATCCACTTCCTCCCCAACCTACTTCCCCCTTCCCTTCCTCCTCACCTTCCTTTCTATTATTCCATTGCGGGTGACTTCAAGGGTCCTTCCTATCTATGTGCCTAGCATTAGGATAAGCCCTTTATGTGACGCACCCCATGGCATGCACTTATCTGGGGACTACTATGTATCGGGCATTGTTCTAGGCATGGAGGATGACACTGAGCAGAACAGGAAAGAAAGTCTCCACCTTCAAGAGGCTCACAGGCCAGGGGGAAGCCATCCTCTGCTCAGTGAGTTAGGACAGTATCCCGATGCTCAGGATGTGCTGAGGAGGGTGGAGCAGGATGGGGCTAGGAAGTGCTGGTTGGGGAGACGGGTGGGTTGAAATTGTACATGGGCAGTGAGGAGGGTCCTCCTGGGGAGGGGCTACCTGAGACAGGAGAATAAGGAAGTGAGGGGTCAGCTATGAGGATAACTGAGGGATACACAGTCCAAGTACAAGGAGCCACCTGTGCCAAGGTCCTTGCCGCAGTCTTGGCTGGGCACAGAATCACGAGCCAATCAAGCAGGAACAAAACTTTATTTTGAAAAAGCCGCTAACACTCTCAGCGCCAGCAAGTCAAAAACCGGTCCTCCCACGAGGGTGTCCGACCGGAACCGCGCGCCGACCGGAACCCCCCCGTCTCCTCCCACCTCCTCCGGAATTCCCTCCTACTATCCTTCCCCAACCAATGGGAACTCTCCAGCAGTCCCGTAAAGTCCCGTAACTTGAGTCCGGTAGCAGGCCAAGGTGAACAGCGGGAGTCCAGTTTGCATATGAATGTAAATTTTAACATAATCATCTCAGTGGCTAGCTGGCGTCACTTTACAACCAAAGGTGCCATACATCGTATATATGCTTGTGGCTCCTAGCATCTGCCCCCTTCTGTTTAATTAAGCAACAAGCAATGTGGCTAGGGACCGTGCCTGGTAGGTTGTCCAATTTAACATATGGTTCTTACCCGTCATGGGAGAACTGACCTTTAGGCGTCAGCTTTCTGTCTTAGGTTGAATCTACTGTAATCAGAGCAACCCGTCGCTGACTACCGGTCCAGCATTCAGCCATGCTTGTGGATAGGCCTATGCACCAGTGGGGGGGTGAGGTTCTTGCCTCACCTCTGTTGGCCCCCAAATTTAGCCTTGGTGCCAGTGGGGGGGTGAGGTTCTTTGCCTCACCTCTGTTGGCCCCCAAATTTAGACCATCACTAGTAGAAGGGAGGAGGATACAGAAATGCCACGACACCAAGCCAATTGACGGCTCCTTTGGAAAAATTGCGTCACTGGTGACACCATCAGCAAAGATATGCCAGTATTACCACAATAAACATGGGGTGAGCTGGCAAGGAAATTGCATTACTGGTGACACCATCAGCAAAAATATGCCAGCAGTACCACAATTCGGTGCACCAGATGATATTTCACAATGTATGCAACTGATATATAGTCCAGGCAAGTTCTGCAAGCAGTTCAAATTGGAGGAGTCTATCAATATGTCCATATCCTCCCAAAGTAAATCAAGTCCTTGATAGCATTACTTGTTGAGTTATATTCATTGATGCATCAGTTTATACAGTTTACTGTGATAGCTATCATAGAAGCTGTAGTTTGGTTTTATCTCAGTCTTCACTGGAATTGGGATGGAGATGGAAATTCTGGTAATGATGGTAAAGAGACATTATCCTGAACAGAATTATTAAATATAATAAAAAGAAAAGGTGAAAGTAAACAAACAGATCTGTTAAACTCCTTTAAAAACAATCCTTAACAGCCGTTTACCAAATTTAAATTAGTAAACAAACAGATCTGTTAACCATCTTTAACAACAATCATAAACAGCTGTTCACCTAATTTAAATTAAACCATATAAATCACGTGAATAAAGAAAAAATTCGGATCCATTTTTTCATGAGCGCTCCTCATATAAGAAATATGGACATACACACATACAGACATACAACACAAAACAGAAGTGTGCACACAACATACAACACATAAGACAATAGTAAATAAAGGCCTTGTAACTATACTTAGGTGAAATCTCCATTGCAATGTTTAAAAACTCCACAGTCAAAAAAAAATAAATAAATAAATAAATAAATAAATAAATAAATAAAAAATAAAACACAGTCAAAAAATAAAACTGATCAGAAAAACATTAACCTAGGTTTGTATGAGCTCAAAAATAAAATAGAACTTTATGATGTGGAAAAATGCAATAATAAAATAGATACTGAAAAAAAAAACCTTGGTTAATCACTGTCGCAGATGTAAGAATAGCCAAGCTGGAGCTCTGGATGTCAGCTGTTATGGATTTGAGTCAAATCATCTTCTTTTTCTGTAGAAATTGTTTTAGTTAATCTCTCTGGAATCCAAATCGGTTGCTGTTCATCCTGTGGGAAAACACAGACAGCGCCCCGATTCCAGACTATCACTGGATCCGGGCCTTTCCATTGTCCTGTTAGAATATCTTTCCAAAGTACCTTAGGCTTATGTACATTTTTGGGGTACAAATGTCTTTCCGCAGCACTAAGTCCCGATGAATCTAAATTTAAAAAGTTTAGAGTAAAAAGGGTTATTTTAAGTTTATCTTTGGGGGATATATACCCCTTTCCAATTCCCTCCTTTTGTTTTAATAAGTACATTTTAATAGTTTGATGAGCTCTTTCAACTATGCCTTGTCCTTGTGGATTGTATGGAATTCCTGTTATGTGAGTAATACCAAATGATGAGCAAAATTGTTTAAAAGAGGAGGAAGTATAACCAGGACCGTTGTCCGTTTTTAACTGTTTTGGAACGCCCACAGTGGCAAAATTTTGTAAGTAATGAGCTATAACATCTTTAGTTTTTTCTCCGGCATGAAGGGAGCCCATCAAAAATCCGGAAGAGGTATCAACTGTAACATGTAAATATTTTAATTTTCCAAATTCTGGCAAGTGTGTGACGTCCATCTGCCAAATATGGTTAGGTATTAGTCCTCTAGGATTGACTCCAAGATTAACTTGTGGTAAAAATGTCACACAATTTTGACATTGTTTTATTATATGTCTGGCCTGTTCTTTAGTTATTTTAAAACGCTTTTGTAAAGTATTAGCATTGACATGGAACCTTTTATGAAAATTTATAGCTTCTTCTATTGTGGAGAAAATATGTATGTCATGTGTAGATTTATCTGCTAGTTCATTGCCCATACTAAGGGCTCCAGGCAATCCTGTATGTGCCCTGATATGACCTATGAAGAATGGATCTTTTCGGTCCCAGATTAGACTTTGTATAGCGGAAAACAAAGAGAAAACAGTAGAGGAAGGGGAAATCCTACCAGCATCTTCAAGGGAATTAATAGCATTAACTACATACTGACTATCAGAAAATAAATTAAATACAGAATCTTTAAACATCATAAAAGCTTGTAATACTGCATTAAGCTCTACCTTTTGAGCTGATTGTTTGGGTACTAAAAATGTAAAAGTTTGATCAGGAGTAACTACTGCTGCTGTACCATTGTTTGACCCATCAGTGAATATATTTGGAGCATTTATGATAGGGGTTTTTCTTGTCATTTTTGGAAAAACTACAGGATGCTTAGACCAAAAAGACAACAAAGGATTAGATGGTAAGTGATTATCAAATGAAACACTAGTTTTACACAGGATTATTGCCCAAGTATTTAACTCATTAGCTAACTCATCAATTTGATCCATAGTATATGGAGTAATAATTTTATTGGGAGAAATCCCAAACACTCCCTTAGCTGCTTTTATTCCTTTGAGTATTAATTGTCCTACAGCCTCAGGATATCTAGTAAGAATAGTGTTAGGGGAATAAGATAAATGTATCCACAATAATGGACCTTCTTGCCAAAATACTCCTGTAGGAATATTTTTTGTTGGTAGTACAATAAATAATAAAGGCAAACTTATATCAATTCTATCCAAATGCATATTTTCCATATATGTTTCAATGATTTTTAATACTTTTCTTGCTTCAGGCGTTAACATGCGGGGTGAATTTGGATCTGATGGACCTTTTAGAATATCAAATAAAGGTCCTAACTCTCCTGTTGGTATGCCTAGATAAGGCCTTATCCAATTTATGTCTCCCAATAACTTTTGAAAGTCATTAAGTGATTTGAGTTGATCTACTCGTATTTGAATTTTTGGTGGACGGACCATGGTTGAGGATAATAGAACTCCTAAATAATTAATTGGAAGATTTAATTGTACTTTATCTATTGCTATCTCTAGATTATAATTTTTCAATAAATTTGTAAGTGTGGCATAACATTCTAGTAATGTGTTTTTATCTTTATGTGCCAGTAACACATCATCCATATAGTGAAATATTTGTAGTTCAGGATTTTGGTTTCTAAGTGGCTGGATTGCTTTATTAACATAAATTTGACACATAGTTGGGCTGTTAGCCATCCCTTGAGGGAGTACTTTCCATTCATATCTCTGATCAGGACCTTCATGATTCAGTGCAGGGATAGTAAATGCAAAATGTGGACTATCCTCGGGATGAATTGGAATTGAAAAGAAACAATCTTTAATATCTATAACTAAAACATGCCAGGTTTTTGGTAAAGCAGACAATTGAGGAATCCCTGATTGAGCAGGTCCCATAATAACCATCTCATTATTAATGGCTCTTAAATCTTGTAATAATCTCCATTTACCAGATTTCTTTTTAATGACAAAAATGGGAGTATTATAGGGGGATACGGAAGGTTGTATATGTCCTTCCGCTAACTGTTGTCTGACCAAGTCATGGGCTACTTGTATCTTTTCTTTAGTCAAGGGCCACTGAGGAACCCACACTGGTCTTTCTGATTTCCAAGTAATTTTGATTGTCTCAGTGGCCCTTTCTGAAAACCCAATTCATGTCTATTTATTTCTTGATCTATTTGAATAGGTGCTGTCATACCTTGTTCTTGTTCTCTTAATCTTTTTTCTTTCCTAAAGCCTTGTTTAGCCCTAGTAGTGGGCGCGTTAGGATTGATGTTATTTGTTAATGTCAATCCTAATTGATCTAGGACATCTCGTCCCCATAAATTTACAGGAAGATGATCCAATACATAGGGCTGTATAGTTCCTTCACATCCTTCAGGATCCCTCCAATCTAATACCATAGCACTTCTATGGGGATTTGTTGCCACTCCTAGGCCTCGAAGCGTTTGAGTGGCTTGTTGTAATGGCCAATGTTTTGGCCATTCTTGACGAGATATGATGCTGAGGTCAGCTCCTGTGTCCAGCAGCCCATTAAAGTCATGTCCTTGAATTTTTAATTTTAGCATTGGGCGAGAATCTAAATTTAAAGACAGCATAGCCCAATCTACACCTGTGGAGCCTAATCCCTTGGAACCTCTTTCTACATTACAACTGGAAAATTTATCATGCAGGCTGGGTATTATTAATAACTGTGCTATTCTATCTCCTGGTGAAATTACTGATATACCTCTTGGAGAACTAGCTATAATTTTTATTTCACCTTCATAATCGGGATCAATTACCCCAGGACTTATCATAAGTCCTTTTAGTGTAGAAGAACTGCGTCCCAATAATAAGCCTACTGTTCCCTGGGGAAGAGGTCCTTTTACTCCTGTGGGAATGATTTGAATTCCCATCTCTGGGGTTAGTACTGCTCTGGCAGAGGCGCAGATGTCCAGCCCTGCGCTCCCTCTAGTTTGTCTGATGAGGGATTTAATGGATAATGCGTCCTGGGCACTACCTTGATGGGGCTGTTGGGTTCCTCCATTGCCCCATATATTTGTGGTTTGGGGCCCCGGGGCATTGGGCCCTCTAGTCCGTTTTTTGGCAATGGAGCTTGATACCTTTCTCCACGATATCGTGGGTAAACACTTGGTCCTTGTCCGTTTTTTGATAACGGAATACCCTCTATGGTGGTTTGAGAACGGCATTCATTAGCCCAATGTCTCCCTCTACGGCATCGTGGGCAAATACCTGGTATTCTATTCCTTTGATATCCAGCTTTGTTAAACCCTCCTCTTATGGGGCAACTCCTTTTAAAATGTCCTGTTTGATTACAATTATAGCATGTTCTTGGCCTGGCATCTAAAGCCTGTTGTACTGCTGCTAAGACTTGCCCCTGTTCATTAATGTCTCTACATAATTTAATATATGTGTTTAAATCCTCATGTCTCCATGGTCTAATGACCTCTCTGCAGCAACGATTTGCTTGGTCATAAGCCAGTTGTTTTATAAATGGCATTACCTGTTCTGTATTTCCAAATATCCTAGAGGCTGACTGAATAAGTCTATCTACAAATTCAGCATAAGGTTCATTAGTTCCTTGTATTACCTTAGATAATTGACCTTGTAAGTCTCCATGCCCCTGTAAAGTTTTCCATGCCCTAACTGCATCTACAGCAATTTGTGCGTACACACCAGGGTCATATTCAATTTGTTGTCTTTGACCCTCATAAGGTCCCTTCCCCAAAAGCATGTCCATATTTCTTTGAGGGTACCCAGCTTCTGCATTTCGCCTAGCTGTCTCCATGCAAAATTCCTCATTGGCAACCTTCCATAACAAATATTGTCCTCCGTTTAGCACAGATCGACACATGTTAGCCCAATCTGCTGGTGTCATGTCCAAGTTGGTAACAGATTCAACCATGCTTATTGTGAAGGGAGCTTGCGGCCCATAGGTCGTTACAGCCTCCTTTAATTGCTTTATTGTTTTGAAATCTAAAGCACGGTGAATTCGTTGCCCTCCTGCCTGCTCAAGTACAGGGCATGCTAATCTTTGGGGTCCTGCCTCAGAATTCCGTCCATCAACTACGGTAGTTGAGGGCCGCTCAGCGGTAGATGGAGCTGTTGGCTGAGTTACGCCCTCTGGTGATAGAACGGAGTTGGTAGCAACCTCCTGTTGTAATTCTCCACCTGATGGCTGCTTGTCCTCTAAGCTTGCTTTCTTTAAATTCTCCTCTGTCTGACTAGCTTGAGAGACCTTCTCTTTTGCTTGACCTAGCGTTTTTTCTACCATAGTCTGGACCTCTAACAATTTACTTAACAGTTTTTCGGTTTGTTTTTTATTGGATTCTAATCTACTATAACCTAACCCAATAAGGTAGGATAAAACAAAGCCGAAGCAGAATGAAACAAAGACGGAGCAGACAATGGTTGTATCAATTTTCTCTTTCTCAGGGCTGAATAACTTCAAACCTTGAGCCAACCATTTTTTCCAGTTCGCCTGAGAAAATTCTAGGGCTAGGGAGCTCGAAATGAAAACAAAATAAATCAAAACAAGAACACATTGTTTTCTGAGAAGGTCATCCATCCTGTCGCCTTCCCTCAGGGGCGAGCAATTTACTCACCTCTAAGCTTCAGGCGTTCCCCGTACGGGCCGCCAAATGCCGCAGTCTTGGCTGGGCACAGAATCACGAGCCAATCAAGCAGGAACAAAACTTTATTTTGAAAAAGCCGCTAACACTCTCAGCGCCAGCAAGTCAAAAACCGGTCCTCCCACGAGGGTGTCCGACCGGAACCGCGCGCCGACCGGAACCCCCCGTCTCCTCCCACCTCCTCCGGAATTCCCTCCTACTATCCTTCCCCAACCAATGGGAACTCTCCAGCAGTCCCGTAAAGTCCCGTAACTTGAGTCCGGTAGCAGGCCAAGGTGAACAGCGGGAGTCCAGTTTGCATATGAATGTAAATTTTAACATAATCATCTCAGTGGCTAGCTGGCGTCACTTTACAACCAAAGGTGCCATACATCGTATATATGCTTGTGGCTCCTAGCAGTCCTGAGGTTGCCTCCTTGAGGTGTTAACAGAACAGCAAAGAGACCTGGGCCACTGCAGAGGAGAGAAGGGAGGGTATGGGACACAAGGACAGCAACGTGGTCACACGAATCTACAAGGACTTTGGGAGCTGGGAGCCGCTGCAGTGCAGGATCCAAGGAGCAGCCTGACCTAAGCCTCACTTAGGTCCCAACAGGGTTACTGCATTGTGAGGGTCTTTGCAGAAGGTCAAGTGCAGGGGCTATCACGTTCAATCATCAAAACATCCTCTATGAATGGCCATCACTGTTTGCCCATTCCACAGAGGAGTGTGTGAAGGCTAGTGGACAAAAGGGAAAGTCATGGTTCTCATTCAGATTTAAAATGAGCAAGATGAACTTTTCAACTTTATGCACATGTTCTCACTTGTTCACAGGAGAAGCAAAGAACAGGTACCTTTGCAGACCAGGGATATTGGAACAAAGCAGAAAAGGGCCAAGCTGGCTTTTCCCACAGTGACTCAGGGAAGCCAGAGGACCTCTGCAGGATGCATCAGGATCTGCAGTCTACAGGGAAGCAGTTTGGCGCTGCTCTCCACTGTCTACCCTTACGTAAAGTCAAATCAGATAACCCGGAGCAGCGTCTGGGACAATGTGTGGCTTTGCATTCAAATACACTTTTCCTTATAGGAGAAAATGAATCCGAGGCTCAGAGAGGTCAAGAAACAGGGTTTGAGGTCACTGAACCCAGCTGATTCAGACTCCCAGGTCCTTGCCCTCACTTTAGGAGACTGATACTCAGTGGGAAAGTAGAGAGCTACTCAAATATTTTCAGAGATCTGGAGTGCACTAAAACTTGGTTATGTAATTTCTCAAAAGAAATACATAGCTTAATATCCAAATCCGCAAATATTTCGTGAATGTCGGCACAGTGCAGAGCATGGATATAGGGCACAGGGGACCCAAAGATAAATAAGAAACAGCTTCCAGTGAGCCAGCAATTTAATAATGCAAAAAAAAAAAAAACCAACCCTCACACAGTACAGATGCTCGGAACATACTGAGTCAATAACTCCAGCGTAATGCTGGAAGACCCTTCACCCTATTTCCTGTGTTCATGATTTTACCAGCTACATATTTAGTAACGAGGAGTATGAGACATCCAGTTATGTAAAAGCACCCTTGGTCATGCCAAATTCTACAGTGAACTACAGAGAAGGAGCCTCACAGGAAGGAGGTGGGAGAGCTGCTTGAAGCAGAGAAGATGGAATGTAGGATCCCAGGGAACATTTCCACCCCACATTGGGTGGTGCTCTGTTAACTATGACAAGAAGTTCAGGGTTTAAGGTAAACTCACGGGAAGGGGTAGAGTCTGATTTTTTTTTTCCAGAGAAAAGTTGTTATTGGTTGTAATAGTTGATTAATTTTATGTGTGAACTTGACTGGGCCACGGGGTGCCCAGGTATCTGATCAAACCTTATTCCAGGTGTTTCTATTGGGGTATTTTGGAATGAAATTAGTATTCATAGTAAAGCAGATTGCCCTTCCTAATGCAGGTGACCCTTATCCCATCAGTTGAAGGTCTTCATGGAGGACCCTCCCTTGAATGGGAGGGAGCTCCAGCCTATCAGCCTTGAGGCTGGCACAGAGATCTTTTCTTCCCTTTGGACTTAAATGGAAACATCAGCTCTCCTGGGTGCCTACTTTGCTGATTTCAGATCTCTGTGCTTGTGAGCTCCCACAATCCTATGAGCCATTCTTATGATAACCAATCTCTCTCTATACGTACATACATCCCATTGGTTCTATTTCCCTGGAGAGTTTTGGGCAATGCTCTGCTCCCCGACTTGAATTTCCCTTTTCTCATGTGCCTAACACATAGGTGACACTTCATATTTAGGATCTATAGTGGGTCAAGAGTTTATTTGTGGGTTGCTTTTTTTTAAAAAACTCTTTTCCTTTTAGAAGCATTTCTTGAGGAATTATAGCATTTGGGAGCCTTGAACAATTGCTCATGTTTATTTTTTTCTTCTTCTTTCAATATTGTTTCTCTTTTTTTCCCCCATAACAAATCGAATCTCTCTCTACCTCTGATTTGTTTGTGGATGAGTTTCCACCAGAGGAATTTGAGAGCTTTGCTGATTCTCTTGGTGTCTATGGGCATCTGGACAATCGCATCTTAACATCTTCACGTTGGTCCACAGAACTGAGCAGCCTGCTCCATGAGGGGGGCATCTCCTGCTGCCGTGGCTCTTCCACATGGTCCTTCCTGAAATCTGGCATCCTTTAGGTGCTTTTAGCTACAACAACAGAAAACTAAGTGTGTGTTCAATAGAAAGAACATTTGCCATCCCACCATCTGTCGACAAGGTTGAGGAAGGGACAGATCCAGTACTGGCTACAGAAGACCCAGGTATTTCCCAGGCTGCCATATTGAACTTAATGGACTCCTGTGGGAGCCAAAGATTGGCTGAAGCAGTTCCAGTTCCAGGCTTGGCTTGTCGACTTGATGACATTGCACAAAGAGGAGCAATTCTTCCCATTACCTCCTCCATTTCTGAGGACACCTTTCCTAGAAGCTGCCCAGCAGGCTCTCCTCCACAGGTTACCAAGCTGTGAGGTTGATAACTAGAGGAAGGTCAAGTTGTTCCTAAGCAATCACTGGGCAGGAAAAGAGAGAGAGAGAGAGAGAGAGAGAGAGAGAGAGAGAGAGAGAGAGAGAGAGAGAGAAAGAGAAGGGGAGGGAAGGGAAGGGAAGGGAAGGGAAGGGAGGAGAGAGAAAGAGAGAGACACACCTCTCCTTGATGGGCTCAGGCAGATTGAGACTCTGTCTTTGAAGGATGGAAGGGGGTCCACCTCACCAGAATTATATGGTTATTTGAGGAAATGAGGATAACATCCCATTCTATGGGCAAAACAGGCATGGAGGGAGATGAGTATTGGGTAGATAGCTAAGGGTAACAGTCACTTGTAGCATTAGAATAAACTTCTCAGCCAGAGGGGGCCATTCTTCTCTTAAAAATAACCAAACAGCTGCTCATCACAGGAGTAACATGAGAATAAGGGAGGCAAATCTTCCGGATTCCAAATTCTGCTTCCACTCATCTCAAGTCAGTCTTCAGTCTTGTCAGTGTGTAAAACATTGTCTGGTTTCACTTATACAAAACATTCAGAATAGGTACATTCAAGAGTCAGGAAGCAGATGAGTGGTTAGCCTTGGGTTGCCCAGGCCAGAGGCCTTACAGATGTTCCCACCTCTCTGCTTCTCACCTGGGGTCTGTCCCACCAGGAGACCCTGTTGGCTCTGTGATCAAGATCCCCCCTGACCCAGCCACTTCTCCTCTGCAGCTGTGTGTTGGGGTAGACACATTGGCATCTCTCACCTGGTTACTGCTGGGAGCCTCTAACAAAGAAGACCCAGGTATTTCCCAGGCCGCCAAATTGAACTGAATGGACTCTGAGTGCTAAGACCAAAGAGTCAAAGGTTACAAAAATTTCAGATTAACTACCCTTGTCCAGTGAACTACCCTTGTCCGCTGCATCCTAGGTTGTCTCCACTGACCACCTCCTTGTGAAATCCATTCCTTCCTGTTGGGTGTGGCTGGACTTGGGACTTGCTTCTCACAAACAGAACAAGGCCCAAGTCCCTGTTCGTATGCCTGTCTGTCTGTCTCTGTCTCTGTCTCTGTCTCTCTCTCTCTCTCTCTCTCTTTCTCTGTTTCTATCTCTCATGTCTCTGTGTCTGTCTCTCTGCCACATCTCTCTCTACAATGCTTCCTATCTGGCCCTTGATGGAAACTTTCTCAATCCTTGAACTAGAGAAATCTACACCACTGTGAACAAGTCTTAGAAACATAACATTCAGTGAAGAAAAAAGTTCCCACATTTTCTGTGTTGCACAACATCTTTTTATAAAGATGAAATCAACTAAAATGAAAATAGGCATTTTGGGGGCACTTGATGCTCTTCATAACATTTTGGGCCACAATGGACCACATGTCCAAAGGTGGCCCCCTGCGACTTTGATGGAGCTAGAATCCCCATCACCGAGTGATGCGGTTGCCATGGTAGCCATCTAAGATCATGGCCCACACAGTAGCCAGGTGTTTCTGGTGATGCTGGTGTGAACAGACCTGCTGCACTGCTGTTGGTATGAAGCAGAGCCGTGAGCCGCTCAGGACCTCATACTCGGTAAAGACAATGAATGCCTGTGTTGTTTATGCATTCACTATCCTTTGTGCTTACTATCATTTTAGAGTGTATGCCTACTTACATAAAAATAAAAATGCTAACTGTCCACAGCACCAGGCAGGTCCCCAGGAGGCATTCCAGAGCAAGGCACTAATGCCCCAGGAGCCGGCAGCCCCAGGCACGCTCCTGCCCCAGGACCTTCCAGGGGGACATGAGGTGCAGGTGGAAAGAGAGACCCAGATCCTGACCCTGTGCAGGCCTGGGCCAATGTGTGGGTGTGTCTTCATCTGTAACAAAAATTTCAGAAGTAAAAAAAAAAAGGTTAAAAAATTTAATAAAAAATTCTTATGAGAATAGAAAATATTTTTCATGCAGCTGTGTAATGTGTTTGCATTTTAAACTGAGTGCTAAGACCAAAGAGTCAAAGGTTACAAAAAGTTTTCAGATTAAAAATGGTACAGTGAACTAAGGTTCATTTATTATTGGAGAAAAAGAAGAAAAAATTTAAAACATATTGAGTGTGGCTAAAGGTACAGGGTGTGTATGTATACAGTGGAGCACACTCGTGACCCAAGCCCTCATACCAGCTCACCACTCACCCGTGACTCACCCAGGTCAACCTGCAGTGCTATGAGCCCCATCTGTGGCCCGAGGCCCCTGCAGGGCTACCACCTCTTTTATGCCTTATTTCTGTGGAAACTTTTCTTGGTTTAGATACACAGACGCCATTGGGTGGCGATTGCCCATGCAACTGAGCATGGTCACAGGTTGTGCAGGCTGTGGTCCAGGAGCAGCAGAGACCCGCAGGGCCGGGGTGTGTGGTGTGGACTCCAAGATGTTCCCACCATGACATTCCCTACATGGCATGTGACCACATAAACAAATGTCATAAAATGTCTGCAGAAAAGACAGTGAGAAAATGACAGAATTCAGGGGCAAGGTGTCATCCCAGGTGCAGGGAAGCAGGTGGGGTGACTACATAGGTGAGGAGGAGGCTGTGGCCGAGGTCCTGGCTTTTTGTGGATAGAAGATGGTGCTTATTACTTAAAAATAAATAAATAAAAGGGTCCCTGCTTGGTACAGTTATACAGGAACATCTTGATAAAAGCACCATCCTTTGATCCATTTGCCTAGAATCTACAGCTTCTCAAGGTAGGGATGTCTCCTTGGACATTCTTGAGCATTACATGTGTACACACACACACACACACACACACACACACACTGGACTTCATAAAGTAAGACACAAGAAGCAGGAGGGAAATTGAAGACAGAGAAAAATGTAGAGAGAAAATCGAAAAGCATGACATTCTGACAACTTGGGTCCTTTGAGACTCACACACTGACAACGTGTCTCCCTGGAACTCACACACGTGTATCTGCTTTTTCTCTTGCAGCTCAGGAACTAAGATTGGCAGGAGAAAGAGCATGTGGACTCAGGACAGAGAAGTGGGGTCGTGAGTAAGGTGCTGAGTGGAACTTGCTGAGGCTTAAAGATTACTCCGTGGGGGAAGAAATAGGTTTTTTTTTTTTTTCCTGCCTGGTCTACAGCTGATGAAAAATATCAAATGCTATTCCCATGACATGAGCCATAGACACTTCTGTTCAGTGATTGTACAAAAATATTCATAAGGAAAAAATAAAGGATCTATGGGCTTAGTCTCAGAATCCCTAATGTGAATGTAATTTTATTCTGAAAGATTCACTTCCAGAGCTTAGCAAGACCGTCTTAGTTATTTCCCCCTCTGTAGCATTCGCATGTGGGCATGGTTCCATGGATTGTGAGACCCTTTCCCCAGCCACCTGTGAATTCAGTATTTTGGGTGATTGCTCAGCATTTGAGCAGCTGGCTCTGGGGGGCTGCTGACAGCCACTCTGAGTTAACACAGGGCTCATGTCTGCTGCTGAGGACAGGGTCCTGAGTGGCAGGCAAGGTCGACTGCAAATTTTCCGTTTTTTTTTTTAATTCACCCAATCTTTGTGAATGATCACCTGAATTCAAGTTCAGAGTACCTCGAAATAGGCGTGAGTGGGATACAGCTCTCAGAGAATCAGGCCCCAGAAACTGAGAAAGACAAAAGTAGAGTCAGGAGAGCCATCTAAGGGGGAAACCGGGGAGGGAGAGAGTGAGGCCCCCCAGGGAAACCGGGCCTTTGAGGAGGTCACGTGGAACTGAGGATGAACCTGGACATGGCAAATGGGGGTGGGACAGGCACTCTCAGCCAGGGGATCAGAAAAGGTGGGGAAGGGGAATAACGTAGGGTCGTGAAGGCGAAGCCCAAGTCATCATGTAAGCCTCAAGAATGTCCGAGGATATGTGTGGCCGGAAGTGTGGAGGCTGCAGTCCTACCTTTTCTTCACTGTTCAAGAGAACAGACCGGAACACCACCACCGAAAGGGAAGTCATGCTGACTTGGGAAGGAGAAGATGATCCTTTGGGAACATGCATAATCGATGTTCCCCAAATAAGCAGCTCCTAGTTGTGTGAAGGTCATGGGTCTTTTGATGGGGGTTGTATTGAACCTGTACAATGCTTTGGGCAATACGGCTGTTTGAACGCTATTGATTCCGTCTATCCATGAGCATGGGAAGTCTTCCTGTCTTCTAGGGTCTGCTTTAATTTCTTTTTTAGCATTCTGTAATTTTCCCTGTAGAGGTCTTTTGCCTCCTGGGTTAGATTTATTCTAAGGAATTTATTTTTCAAAACTCCTCTGAGTAGAATGGTTCTCCTGATTTCTAACGTTCGTTATTAGTATCCAGGAAAGCTATTGATCTTTGTATGCTGATCTTGTATACAGTTAATTTGTTGAGTTTATCAGCCCCAGAAGTCTTCTGGTGGAGCCTTTAGGATATTCTACATGCAGGATCATATCATCTGCAAAAACAAAAGACCCAGGGCAGAAAAAAGCAATCCTGAGCAAAAAGAGCAATGCCGGAGGCATCGCATTACCTGATCTCAAATTGTACTCGAGAGCCATGGCAACAAAAACAGCATGGTGTTGGCATAAAACAGACATGCCAGCACATGGAATAGAATAGAAGACACAAAGACAAACTCACACAGTTACAGTCATTTGATCTTTGACAAAGGTATTGGAAACATATATTAGGGAAAAGACAGCCCAGCCCCTTTAACAAATGTGCTGGGGAGACTGGATTCACAGATGTGGAGAATAAGTCTAAATCCCTGTCTCTCACCCTGCACAAAAGTCAACTCAAAATGGACCAAAGGCCTCTGGAGAAGGCCAGAAACTTTGCATCTGCTAGAAGAAAACAGGGGAAACACTTCAACACGTAGGCACAGGCAATGACTTCCTGAATAGGATTCTTCATAGCTCAGGACATAACACCAGGAATTGATAAATCATATGGCTTTAAACTCAAAAGCTTCTGCACAGCAAAGAAAACAATTAAGAGCATGAAGAGGCAGCCTACAGATTGGGAAAAAAATCTTTGCTAGCTACTCTTCTGACAGAGAATTAATATCCAGAATATATAAAGAACTAAAAAAAAATTCAACACCAAGGGAAATAAAATAACTTAATCAACAAATGGGCAAAAGTCCTGAATAGACCCTGAAAAGAAGAAGTACAAATAACCAACCACTGCATTAAAAAAAAAAGTTCAGCATCTTTAGCCATTGCTGAAATGCAAATCAAAATGGCATTGAGATTTCATCTAACTCCAGGCAGAACGGCAATCATCAAGACTACAAATAAAAAATACCCAGCAACTCAGGAGGCTGAGGCAGGAGGATCACAAGTTGGAGACTGGCCTCAGAAACCAGTGATGCCCTAAGAAATTTAGTGAGATCCTGCTCAAAATAAAATATAAAAAGGGCTGTGGATGTGACTCAGTTGTAGAGCATTGCTGGTTTCAATCCCCAGTACTGAAAAAAAAAATAACAAAAAATGTTGGCAAGAATGTGGGGGGAATGAAACTCACTTGTGCTGTTGGTGTGGATGCAAACTAGTACAGCCACTATGGAAATCAGTCCAGAGGTTCCCCTAAAACCGAAAATAGAACTACCATATAGTCCAGCTATGCCACTCCTCACTACTTAGCCAAAAGAATTAAAATGAGGCCCAGTGCAGTGGCGCATGCCCATAATCCCAGTGGCTTGGGAGACTGAGGCAGGAAGATCATGAATTCAAAGCCAGACTCAGCAACTCAGCGAGACCCTGTCTCTAAATAAAATATGAAAAAGGGCTGTGGCTATGGCTCAGCTGCTAAGCACTCCAGGTTCAATCCTCAGTACCAAAAAACCAAACCAAAACAAAACATTAAAAAAGAAGAAGAAGAATTAACATCAGTATATTTTAGTGATAAATTCACAGCCACATTTATCACAGCTCAACTCACATGAGCTAAGTTATGGAATCACCCGAGGTGTCCCTCAATAGGTGAGTGGATCATGGTAGTATGACATATGCACACGATGGTGTCCTATTCACCGATAAAGGAGAATGAAATTATACCATTTTCAGGAAAATAAATGGGTCTGGAGAGTATCATGTTAAGTGAAATAAGCTAGACTCAGAAAGATGAGAATCAAATATCTTCTCTGATGTGTGGAAGCTGGGGGCAGGGGGTGGGTTTGAGATTTAAAAAAAAACATGAAGGACAAAACATTAATCAGTGAGACTATTAGGGTAGAGAAAGGTACTAAGGGGAGAGAGAAGGGAAGGTCTTGGGTGTGGAATTGAACAGATTATGTAATATGAAAGTTTAAATATGCCACAATGGAACCCACTATTCTATACAATTATTTTGCACCTTAGGATATACCTCGTCTCCCAGTGAGCATGTATTAAGCACTGGCTGCTCTGAGGCCTGGAGATGTGTGAATAAAACAGAGCAAAGCCTTGCCCCTTACCCAGCTCATGTTCATAGACAACTCAAGACAGACAGATCTATAGTCAACCAGGTGCTGTTGAGACAGTGAGATGGAGCAAGGGGGCCGGCGAGGCAGCAAGAGGGGATTATGACTGGATATGGGATGACGCTGAGTTACAAAGATTGCTCGGGGTGCAGAGACTGGTGGAAGAGCAAGTGCAAAACTCTGAAGTAGGAGCGTGCTGAGTGTGATTGAGCAACGGTGTCCGTCAGGTCAGGTTCTTGCTGCTATAACAAAATACCTGAGAAAATCAATCTAACAGAAGAAAGGTTTTATTGTAGCTCATGGTTTCAGAGGTTTCCATCCACAGCAGCTGGCCTCATTGCTTTAGGCTTGTGATGAGGCACAGCATCATGATGGGGGTATGTGGTGGAGTGAAGTTTCTTACCCTATGGCAGCCAGGAAGGAGGGCAGAGGGGAAGGGCCAGGGACAAAATAATCCTTCCAGGACCCACCCACAGTGAGCCACTTTCTCTAAGTGTGACCCACCTCTTACAGTTTCCACCGCCTCCCTATAGAGACTCCAGCTGAAGCCACGCCTTCAACTCATGACACTTTGGGGGACATTCCAGACATGAACTATAATAGAAATGTTCAGGGGTGCCCGGTTTCTGTTCCCGCGACTAAAAGGCTCAGGGGTCACTCTAGTTAAACTGGGCTAACTGGGCTGCACGAAATAACCACCAAGAGACACAAATACCTTTTTCTTTGGGGTCGCTGTGACAGCTCCTCTGACCTTAAGGGTCTGCAGAAAGAGAGAGAGCAAGAGCACGTGCTGACCCCTTTTATTGAGGAGAAGCTATTCAAATGAGGCCAGGGGTCAAGTTTCAGGGGGCTGAGTATCTTCATGATGTCCACTGTCAGCAGGTTGACTGACACCTGGGTAGGCCACACCCCAGGGCACAGTAAGAGGAGGGGACACACACAAGGCACTTCCATGGAAGATTCTATCCTAAACAGGGCAAGGGGTTATATTACAAAGGAAGAGGTGAGCGTAGCTTCACCCATGGGGCTGTAGCAAGACACACCCATTTCTGTGACTGAGCGCCTCAGCACCCAGCTGGGGAGTGTAACTCAGTCACCCGTAAGGTTGGCCTCCCACACAGGGGTCCAGAGTGGCTCAGCACAGTGGGGGCAGAGAGGAAAGAGGAGAGACAGGAGAAGCAGCAGGGGAGCTAGGGCAAGGATTTGGAGTTTTATTTGTCAAGAGAAGGGGAGGCACTGGAGGGTTTTGAGCAGAGGTTGACTTGATCTGAATCCATTTAGCAAAGGCCATTCTGGCACCTGTCCTGTGGAGAACAGAGCACAGAGGTCAATGACAGGCACCGGGAGATCTGTCAGGAAGCCACAGGGTCGCCCCAGTGAGAGACGGTGGCCTGGACCAGGGAGGCGGAGGTGGAGTTTGGATGTGTGATATGCTCTGAGGAGCACAGAGCTACTAAAATTTCCAAATGTGTTATCATATGTGACATAAGAAGGAAAGAGACACGCTGCACGGCTTGGAGATGTGCAGCTTGAGCAACAACGAGAGGGAGTCCGTGGTCTCTTGCTAAGATGTGGCACTGCTGCTGCTGGTGACTCAGCAGGAAGACTCAAGGGAGGAAGCCAGACTTCAGCTGGTGAACTTGAAGTGAACTAGTGCAGATGTCCAGCCACCAGCCTGACCCCAGAATCTGGACTCCACAGCAGAAGTCTGGCTTGAGGCAGAGGTTCAGGTGTCCTTGGGGGAGAGGCGGTTTTTAGAAAGAAGGGGGACCAGTGGGATGGAGGACGTAGATCTCCCGTAACATGCTTTAGGGGGCCAGGAGGAGGGACAGGGGAAGGGAAAGGAGGGGCACAGGGGGATGAGGTGGATGAAGCCGCGTTGTGTGTGCTCATATGAATATGTAACAAGGAATCCCATCGTTATGCATGATTATAATGCACTCATCATTTTTTTTAAAAAGAAAAGAATATGGAGAAAATGATTGCTTTTAAAGTTAGGAGATGGTTACATTCACCTGTGGAGCGGGTACAGATTGACAGGCGTCCCCTGGACTGGAGCCTGGGGACTCCTCCACTCAGAGGTGAAGGGAATGCAAAGAGATGAGCTAAGGAGATGCAGGGTGGGCGGTGTGGCTGGAGGGAAGTGAACTGTCACCTGGAGCCACGTGATGGGCGCTGCATGAAGTTGGGGTGATCAGCCCTGTTGAGGGATGCTCACTGATTTGACTCACTGATCCCTGACATTTTCTTGGAAATATTCTAAACACGGAATAAAGCAAAGCAGCAGCACATTCAGGTTGGCATTGAATATCTGATACTGCAGCCGCCTGGTTTTAATGCTCAGTGATGGTGCCTTTTTGGTTTGGCTTTAAATTTCCATGAAGAACATCGGAGGCGGGGCAGGGGGGATACCCACAGAAGAAGAAATTCAACTGAGCCGATGGGGGTTGGAGACAGAGACCAGGCAAAATTGTAAAATTATAAGACTTATCTCTTAGCTCTCTTTTCTCCTTCTTTCAATTATTTCCCTTCTTCCTAGAGGATTGTGTGCATAGAAGTTACTTGATAAAGACCTAATAAAGGCCACCTTCCTGGGGCACCTGTATTTCCAGGGTTACGAAAGTAATTATGTGGGTTTCTGAGCTATCTGCATAATTTTAGGCAGCCTAATGGAAATTGCACATCAATTTTCAGTGAGGTTACACAGGTAGTTTTGATATTTAATATCTAGTGATTGTGTTAAGAATAACATCTGCATTTGCAGCTGGAAGTCTTAGAACATTTTTAAGTAGAGAAATTGTTGCACAACAAATGTGGTTTGGCTGGTGAAAATCATCTTCTAAAACATGGAGGCCTTGGGAGGAGCTTAGGGAATAGCAGAGGTGTGGTCGAGAGCGATATTTCAAGGTTCTTCTCCCTTGGCAGAAACTCGGTAGGACGGAACTCCACGCACCCTCCAAGTCAGGTAAGGCCATGAATCTGGTCTGGGCTAAAGAAATATGAGTAGAAGTGAGGCATGGCCATTTCCATGAAGAAATTCTCCAGATCCAATGTAGCATTTGCTGTCTTCTTGTTCCCTGCATGAGTATTGGAGCCACTTCAGCTGACAGAAGCTTCATAACTCTGAAGGCAGGAACCTCTGCTGACCCCAAGAAGCATGTGTTGTGAGGAGGAAATAAGCATCTGTTGTCTGAAGCTAGTGCAACTTTAGGGATCCTTGTTACTGCAGCACACAGAGCCCATCCTCACTAATAGAGAGATGGACTTCTTAGAGTGAGGTGTTTTCATAAGTCAAACCTAAAATACACGGCATTGGCTCAAAAAGTGGCATGCAGGAAGGAAGCAGTGGTTGGGGGCTGGGAAGAGGGTGACCCGTGTTCCAGAGTGGAAAACACCTGGCACATTGTCACTGGTGGTTCTGTTGGAAGACACAGTAGATCTCCCACGAACATGCTATAGGGAACAGGCTGAAAAGAGTATCGATTAGGGTGAGCAGGTTGCCGTGGACTGCGTTTGGCAAGGTGTGATATGAGGCAAACTCAGAGAAAAGTTGGCCAGTTTACAAACAGGAAAGGAAAGGACATGGGAGAAGGGGGTGGCTCCTGAATTCAAGTACTTTTAAGTTTGGAAGAAGCGACTTCATCTCAACTCCAAACACTGACGAGCAACTAAGAGCCCATTAAAACTCAATTTGTGGCCAGGGTGGACTAAAAGGTACGGTGTAGCCGTCATACCCATTGTTAAAAAAAAAAATACCTTTTAATGAATTAAAGTGTCTCAAGTCAAGACCCGGCCAGGCTGTGGCCCAGCAAATCTTGACAATTGTGCCAAATATCTCAAGGGAAAAGAAAACAAGGATGCGATTCTCCTATGAATGCCTGAGAGGTTCCAGGTGCAGTAGAGGAAGTAGAAGAAGAGAGAGAGAGAGAGAGAGAGAGAGAGAGAGAGAGAGAGAGAGAGAGAGAGGGAGGCGGTGAGGAAGCAGAGCAGGCAGTGAAAGGGAGGGCGGGGTCTCAGAAGGAGTAGTGGGTGAGCTGTTGTCCCATGATTGGCTGGAATCAGGAAGGTGACAAGCTCAGTGTTTGGGGGCAATTTGTCACAATAGAAGATGCATTTGCTGAGACTAAAAGAGGACGTGACTATTCTAGACTTAAGTGACCCTTAGCGTGCCGACTGCATCTGCACTGTGTGAGCCCAGCAGCCCACAGGTTTGCTAGCATGGAGCACAAGGTAGGTAAGACAGTCTTCACAGTCGCATTTGCCTATGGAGCCCTTAGAGTGGACAGAATGTGAACTGTCCAGTCCAGAAGAGGACCTGCCTTGGAAGGGTATGTTCTAGAATGTGCGGAAAGGAGCCCAACAAGAGTTAGCTTCTCAAGGGCAGCCCTGGCTGGGAACTCCTTTGGGGAATTCCACGGCCACCTTATTTCTAGATCTATGACTTTTGAGTGTTGGATTGTGGTAGGAGGTGTTCATTAATAGGGAATCTGCTCTCTTTAATGAGTTGTAATCACTGAATTTGGACTTTATGATTAATCCTAGAAAAATCTAGCCCCACCACCTGCCGTTTGAAATTCCTGGCAAGTTCCGAGTGAAGCTCTCTGGGGATCCATGGTAATAGGGAATGAATGATGCTTTTATAGTACACAATGATCATTTTCTGATCAAATAAATGCAAATAACTTTGACTGTGCAGCTGGCTAGAACTGCCTGGTGAGCCAGGAACAAAATTATAAATACCAAGTTCTGTTACTGTCTTTTACTTCCTGGGTAATCAGATCTAGGTTTAGGCTTCAAAAATGCTGCCTGTCCCCCTGGAATTAAATATCCTCTATGCTCCACTTTTAAATGAGAGCTGCCCAGCAATTAATAGTATTTTATAACCCAAAGACTCCCACTTGAATAAAAAGGAGACTGGGCCAAGTCACTTCTGAGAACAGATAAAAATCTCTCTGTTTTCCTTGCTTGGGCTATTCTCAATACAAAATGTTCTGGTTGGCTTTGACTTTGAGATGGATTTTTTTTTTTTAAGACAGCAACTCAGCATTTCCTTTGATTGTCTGCCTACACCTGGATCAATGCATCTTCTTCACCTTGACCAACCAAATTTTGAAAGCCATGATGAACGCATCAGAGAACCTGAAGGCACATCATCAGGCGCATCACGCGGTGGACGTTTGCCATTGGGTCAGCAGGAAAGGCCCATTTCCTGTGACTTGGTTGAAATTTCAGAGAACAGTTTTTGAAAGTAAATTTCCTTTCAAATAGCTTAAAGATAAAGCAAAAACACTGACAACACTCTCGCTAATTAAAACAAACCTTGTATTTTAAATAATAATGCCACAGACTGAGAAGGGACTTTAGATTTCTCATCCTTTCATTGGGAAGCCTCAGAAGCCAGGTCTACAGAACGGAGAGTGGCTGGACCCAAAGTTGAAAGCATTATGTTTTGATAACGGCAGGGCTGCAGGGCTGCGCAGTTGAAGGCTTTATGATTCAAAGCAGGTTGTATCAGAGGCTAATGGAAAGCTTGCTGCCTGTTGAGTGTTTTTCCAACAACAAAAAAGTTACCACATTTAAATGCAAATGACAGAGGAGAGTGGCAGGTAACTACCTGAAAACATTCAGTCAAGGCTGCTTTTTGGTGTTTCAGCAGGGAAAGATGTTATGGCTGAAATTCCCTTTCATGGTTCTGATTTGGTCAGATGCAGGATGCCGGCCATCTCGGGGTTCCAGTAGCAGATGGTGGAACCGTGGAACAGGGGAAGGTCCACAGGTGTCTGGAGTAGGGGAGAACTAATCTGTGCTCATTTGGAAGCAGTTAGAAGAATAAAGTCAGAGAAGAGGATAAATCCCCAGTTAATCCAGGGTGGTGACTCTGAAATGTATTTGTGTATAAGAATCTACTAAGATCCTAAATAATGTCAATTATAGGCATAATTCCAGTTGGTTTAGGTGGCACACGCCTGTGATCCCAGCCACTCAGGAGGCTGAGGCAGGAGGATCTCAGGTTTGAGGCCAGCCTCAGCAATTTAGTAAAAACCTGTCTCAAAATTAAAAATAAATAAAAAAATAAGAAAGATTGGGATGTGGCTCACTGGTAGAGCACTGGTCTGTCATGTGTGAGGCCCCGGGTTCCCTCCCTAGCACCACTTCTTATTCCTCAGAAATTATGATTTTGAAATAAAACCCAAGCCTTCTTTTCCCCTGCTCCAATTTGTAGAGCACTGAGGAAGAAATCCTGTCTCCATGTCACCCTTCCCCTTCCTCATTTGATCAAAGGTTTGAGACATGTTGGGGTGGGTTCCCAAAGACTAGTACTGTGGCTTGAGTCCTAACTCTGCCTTTCGCATCCTATAACCTCAATTTCCTTAAAACAGACCTAATAAAAGGATAACTGTAACGTGCTTAGCGCCACGACTGATAAATAATAAACATTTCATAATCAATCGTTAGTCTTCTTTTAGGACCTTAATCAAAACAACAGTGATAATAACTGGTCGAATCTGTATATAAGAATACAATTGAAACAAATCATTCACGGGTCAGGATTAGGGATCAAATAATCCGATTGGACTCTGTAGAGATGTGTATTCTCTGGAGGTCTTCTGTGTCCGATCAAAACAGGAAAACAGAATGCCGATTTGCCCTCTTGCATTTAATAACTCGAAAATTAAATAAAATATATAAAACAAGAGTTTTCAGACATTAGACAACAGGCAGATCAGATCTGGGATTCCAGAGAGGAAAAGCAAATCAGAGGAGCCCGTTGAGCGCCCTGATTTGCTGCCCAGCCTCGCTCTGCAGCAGGTGGAGGAGGGAGGAGGGCCCTGTGGAGTTCACCAGGGACTCACGGAGGTGAGGAGACAGAAACAGGGGTTCAGCATCTGAGGGCTGAATTCTGGGGGCGTGGAGCTTTGTAGGAAGAGAGCTTTGGAAATCTGCATCAGCCCCCCACCCCCGGAGTCTTTGCTGAGGACAGAGACATGCACATGAAAGATGAACCTCCCCGACAGGCCAGGACCCACCAGAGAGCAGGGAGCTTGGGAGCTGCCCGACGCCAGCCAGTTACAGTGTGGTTCAGTGGCTGGGTCTTCAGCTGACAGTGTGCGGCAAAGGTGAACTCTAGAGCCACTCTGACAATCCTAAAAACAAACCAGGCCCAGTGGCGCACTCCTGGAATCCCAGAGGCAGGAGGATTGCGAGTTCAAAGCCAGCCTCAGCAACAGCGAGGTGCTAAGCAACTCAATTGAGCCCCTGTCTCTAAATAAAACATAAAACAGGGCTGGGGATATGGCTCAGTGGTTGAGTGCCCCTGAGTTCAATCCCTGGTATCCCCTTCCCCGCAAAAAATCTTAAAAGTCAGCCTGCATGGACAAAAGTCACTGGTAAAGTCACTATCTCCTGCCCCCATCCCAGAATAGAGCCCAACCCTCTCTAAAGGAAGGCAACAAAATCTAAATCCTAATTGTACAATACACGATGTCCAGCATCCATTTAAAAAAAATCATCTGATGGCCAAGAAACAGGAAAACAGAACCCCATAACTAGCAAAAAAAAAAAAAAAAGAATAAATGGTTACTAAAAACAAGCCTAAAAGTCAACAGAAGAGGTTTAAAAAGTTACTTCAACTACTTTCAAATATTTAAAGGAAAACCTGAACATAACGAGAAAGTGAAGCTTTATTATAAAGTAGGAGCGGAATTTCTAGAGACAGAAAGTAAAGTAGCGGAAATTAAAATTCACTGGATGTGAGTGAACCTACCAAATTAAACACAGAGAAAAAGTGAACTTGAAGAGGTAACTGTAAAGTCTATTCAAAATGAAGAACAGAAGGAGAAAAGAAGAGAATCTCACTGATGGCAGGAGATCTAGCAGTCGAATGTACACACCCTGCAGTTTAAGAAAAGGGAAAAATATTAAAGCAACAGAGCCAAAAAGCTTCCAAATTTGAAAAAAACACTTGTAAAGTCCAGGAAATTCAATGGATGTCACCGAGAATAAACAGTATAACTATATCAAGGAACATTGTAATCAAACGATTGGAAATCAGTACCAAAGGAGAAAACCTCACCTACAGAAGAGGAAAAACCCATACGTTAAATTCAGAGGAATAAAGATAAATACGATAAGAATCTCCTTGTCAAAAACTATGTGACCCAGAAGAAAATAAAATGACATTTTTTAAGTGGCTGAAAGAAAAATAGATGGCTCACACAGAGTTCTAGAGCCAGCAAAATGAAGGTAATGTAAAGATTTCAGACGTACAAAAGTTGAGAGAAGTTGCCCCCAAAAGACTTGTACGATGAGAGACATTAGGAGACATCCTGGAGCGGAAGGATCTTTACCCATGAATAAGGAACAGAGGGAGGGATACACAGGCAGGTAAATAGAAAACAAATCATTTTTTATTTTAAAATTCCTTTAAAAGGCAGTTACGTCTCAAGCAAAAAACAATTCCAAGGCATCAGGAGGTATGTAACATATGCAGAACTGGAATCTTTGATCACGAGAGCACAAAAGATGGGGAAAGTGATCAAGTATTTTGTTGTGAGGGTCTCATGCTGCACATGAGGTGACAATGTGCCATTTGAAGTGAGGCTGTGATCATCAAAAGATGCCTATGGCAAGCCACAGAGTAACCCTCCAAAACCTTTGTACAACCAACATATGGGAATGAAGGGAAAAAAAATGGAACCTTTAAAAATACTCAAATGATCCCAAAGAAAGGGGGGGAGCAAAGAGATGAGACACACAAAAATACACAGTAAGATGCTAGAGTTAAGCATACACGTGTGATCAACACTTCAAATGTAAGTGAACTAGATACTGTAACTAAATGGCAGAGACTTTCAGGATAGAGGTTCCCCTACCTCAAAGCAAGGTCCACCTATGTGTCATGTACAAGTCCTACTTTAAATGTGAAGCCACAACAAGTTAAGTCAAAGGCAGAACATCATACAAGAAAAGGATGTACCCTCTTACCACTCCTGTTCAGTACAGTTTCAGAAACTCTAACCAGAGCAGTCAGGCAAGAGATGGAAATTAAAGAGATGCAAACAGGAAAAGAAGAAGTTGAATTATCTGTTTGCTGATGACATAATCCTACATCTAGAAGACCCGACAAAGGCTCCTAGAGTTAACTGACAAACAAATTCAGCAAAGTCGCAGGATGCAAGATCAGCATTCATAAGTCAACAGCTTCCCTATATTCCAATAATGAATCTGCTGAGAAAGAAATCAGGAAAACTACCCTATTCACTGTAACCTTAAAAATAAATAAAATAAAATACTTGGGAGTAAATCTAACCAAGTAGGTGAAAAATCTCTACCGTGAAAACTACAGAACACCAAAGAAAGAAATTGAAGAAGACCTTAGAAGATGGAAAGACTGCCCGTGTTCTGAGATAAGCAGAATTTACTATTGACAAAATGGCGACACTACCAAAAACGACCTATAGATTCAATGCAATCCTCATCAAAATACCAATGACATCTTAATAAAACTGTAAAATTCATTCAGAAGAATAGAAGACCCAGAATAGCCAAAGCGAACCTGAGCAAGAAGAGAGAGGCTGGAAGTATCACTGTACTGGACCTCAAGCTATACTACAGAGCTACAGTAACAAAACCAGCATGGTATTGGCATCAGAATAAACATAAGGATAAATGGAATTGAATAGAAGACACAGAGGCAAACCCACATAGTTACAGTCATCTGATACCTGATAAAGGTGCCAAAATATATATATTGGAGAAAAGATAATATTTTTAACAAATGGTGCTGGGAAAACTGAATATCCCTACGTAGAAGAGTGAAACTAAGTGTCAAATCAAAGTGGATCAAACACTTAGGAATTAGACCAGAAACTTTGTAATTGCTATAAGGAGACATGGTCAAGACTCCAATATGTTGGTACAGACACTGACCTCCTTAACAAGACCCCTAAAGTTTAGGAAATTAAAGCAAGAATCAATAAGGGGGATGGAATCAAATCTACAAGTTTCTTCACAGCAAAGGAAATGATTCAGAGCATAGAGAGCCTACAGAATGGGAGAAAATCTTTGCCTGCTACTCCTCTGACAGGGAATGGATATCCATGAATATCCAGAATACATAAAGAACTAAAAAAAAAAAAAGGAACTTAACACACACAAAAATATATAACCCAATCAATAAACAGGCAGAAAGAACTAAACAGACATTTCTCAAAAGAAATACAAGTGGACAACAAATATATGAAAAAATGTTCAACATCCCTGGAAATCGGAGAAATGCAAATCAAAAGTACATTGAGATTCCATCTTCCTCCACTAGAATAGCAGCCATCAAGAATACAAACAATAATAAATGCTGGTCAGGATGTGGGGGGAAAGGTACACTCATACATTGTGGGTGGGACTGCAAATTAGTACAACCACTTTGGAAAGCAGTCTGGACATCCCTCCAAAGATTAGAAATAGAACCACCATATGACCCAGCTATCCTACTCCACAGCATTTTTCCAAAAAAATCTAAGATCCTCATACTATAGCGAGACGGGCACATCAATGTGTACAGGAGCACAATTCACAATAGAAAGTTGTGAAGCCGGTCTAGGTGCCCATGAACAGATGGATGGATTTTGAAAACATGATATGTCTATATCTGTATCTATATCTGTATTTTTATCTATAAATAAACATACATACACACAAATAGTTTTACTCAGACATAAAGAAGAATAAAATCATGGCATCTGTGTGTAAATGGACGGAACTGGAGACCATCATGCTAAATGCAACAGGACTCTCAGAAGGTCAAGGGTCAAGGGTCCAGGGTCAAAGGTCTTCTCTCCTACGTGGAAGTTAGAGCAAAGTCAGGGGGAAAAGAGGAGTTGGATCTTATGAAAACAGAGGGCGGATCAGTGGAGTAGGGGAAGGAGATGGAGGGGGAGGGTGGAGGGACCGGGAAAGGGGGTGATCACAGCATGAATCTGACAGAATCACACCGTGAACATGTATAAACAGACCACGGTGGATTCCACCTCTACGTGTCTCTATGAAGCACCAATTTAAACAACAATAACCAGAAGGAAGACCAGTGGAGGGAGGGAAGTAGGGGGAGGGAGGAGGAAGAGAGAACAGAGGAGCAAATTACCTTCCACGCATGTGTGATTATGTCAAGATGAACCCCAACGCTATGCATAACTATAAAGCACAAACAGACGCAGTTTTAAAAACTTGAAGGCAGGGAAATGTTGTGCTAGGTGAGCAATTAATCATAAGGGAGTCGCAGCGGCTCTGTTGACACCAACACAATAGACTTCAGACGCACGAATGTCAACAGGGACCAGGAGCACTCTCACAGGGACCCATCCATCAAGAAGCCACAACAATCCGAAGTAACGGAGCTTCCAAACAAAGCTAAGACGTGCAAGGAGAAAGCCATGAGCCCATACAGACTGCAACCTTCCAGCATCTTCTCTTGAAATCAATAGAAGACGCAGACAGAAAAATCAGTAAATATACAGAAAACACCATCAGCAACTCCTCACCAATCTGACCCCAGTGACATTCAGAGACTACTCCGACGGACAACAGAGATTCACTCATTTCAAGCGCATGTATAACATTCACCAGGGTGATCGTGTGGTGGGGCCCCAAACAAGCCTGCCAATAAATTGAAACAGGCTTAAAATCGTTCAGACTGATTTTTTAAAAAAAATTTCTTCATTTTTTTTTCAGCATCATAGAATTAAACTAGAAACCAACAATAGAAAATGTCTGGAAAATCCCCCAGATCATTGGAAATCAAACAACACACTTCTAAATAATCCATGAGTCGAGAAACAAATCACATGAGAGATTAGAAAACTGATCTAAGTAAAAATAAAAAAAAACCCATGAAATTTAGAAGCTTATAGCTTTTAATGCGGTAAAGTAAAATAAGCTAAGCAACTTAGTGAGACTCTGTCTCTAAATAAAGCACAAAATAGGGCTGGGGATGTGGCTCAGTGGGCAAGTGCCCCTGAGTTCAATCCCCTCTACTCCCCCCCCCACAAAAAAAAAAAGCTTAATAAAGAAGAGCAAATTAAACCCAGGATGCAGAGAAGAAAAATCATAAAGATAGCAACAGACATCAATAAAATAGAAAATCGGCAAAAAGAGAAGAAGCAATTAAACCCAAGTTTAAAAAAATCAACAAAATTCATAGACCATTAGCTAGATTGATCAAGAAGCAAAATAGGAGACATGGATGCAAAGAATCTAGAGATCCTAGAGGCTTTAAAAGGATGTTAAGGAAACCTTGTGAATAACTTCCTGACAGTGCATTCAGTGACTTAATTGAAACAGACCAATTCCTTGAAAGACACAAAGAAACAAAGTGAAGCCCAGAAACAGAATATAAAGAACTCTTACAGCCGAACAAATAAAAGCAGGCAAAATATCTAAACAGACACTTCACCCAAGAAGGTATACCCATGTCTAGAGAGCGCAGGCAAAGATGCTCAGGCATCCAAGTAATTCAGATGGAAACCGCAGCCACCGCTATCTGTACAGATAACTAAAATTTAGAGATTGGTCATGTGAAGTTCGATGAGGATGTAGATCTACTGGAAGGTCCATACATCACGGTGGAAATGTAAAAAAAAAAATAGTGAGACTACCTTGGGCAGAAACGAGGCAGCTGCTTTGACATTTGCCATCAGACCCATGACTTGACTTGTGCAACGTAACCCCAAAATGTATGCACACAAAGACTTGAGCATGAATGGGCGTAGAATCCTCATTCATAGAAAGCCCCCAACCAGACTCAACTCTTAACATTCATCACTATTGAAATCAATGCAGCACACACCAAAGTACACATGCAAAAACAGGGAAACAGCTCAGAACGTGCTAAGCCAAAGACTCTAGATACAGAGGTCACACACTCTGATTCCACTGGTAGGAAATTCTGGCACAGAAAAATCTAGACTTTAGAGCTAGAATGCAGATCAATGTTTGGCTGGGCTTGGGGATTGAATATAAACTAGAAAGGCCACAAGAGCTATGTTAAGATAATATTAGTGTTTCTCATCTTGACTGTAGTATCAGCCATACAGGTATTTCTAAAACCCCTCAAATATGTACATGTTATATGCATTGGATCTGTTATATGCAACTGTTATCTTCGACAACAATAAAGTTGATTGACAAATGAATTCTATGACACCATCTGCCCGCTGTTTGGTTCTGCATGTATTTCCGTTCCCAATGCTTACCTGCCAGGCACTGAGCTCATGGGGAGCAGTGGTTAATGAGACAGATGAGAAACTTGCCCTCAGGTGATTTCATTGTGGTTGGAGAGATAGATACAGAACAAGTTAGTTAAATTTAAAAAAAAAAAAGATTGTCATACAGGAATCAGTACATCTATGTTCATAACAACCTTATTCATAATGGTCAAAAAGTGTGGGGTACCCACAGTGGCCCTTCAACTGGTAAATGGATGAACAGAACATGGCGAATTCATACAATGGTATGTTTCGACTGCAGTAGGGAGTGAGATTCTGAACTAGGCTGTAGCATCAATGAACTTAAAGACATCATGATGAGCGGAAGGTGCCAGATAACAAGGTCTCCTGCTGCATGATTCATTTTATGTAAAATGTGCAGAACTGTATCCATAGATACAGAAAGTAGCTTACTGTTTTCCAGGGAAGGAAGAATCAGGAGTGGCTGGAACTGGGGATCAGATTTATTTTCAGGTGATGAAAATGTTTTGGAATTAGATGATGATTAGTATTCATGACCTTGTGACTATATATCACCCCTTGGTATCCTTGGGGGTGATGACTCCATGCCTCTCCACAGACACCAAAATCCAAGGATGCTCAAATCCCTCCTATAGAATAGTATGATGTTTGCATATAATCCACTGGTATACATTAAATCATCTCTAGATTTCATGAAATACCTGGTACAATGTTCATGCTATGTAGAGAGTTGTTACACTACATTGTTGTGGTAATGGTAAAAAGAAAAGTCTGCACATGCAGATGCAACTTTTTCCCATACACACACACACACACACACACACACACACACACACACACACACACATAGTGTTACTGGGGATTGAACTCAATGGCTTTCCATCATGGGGCCATATCCCCAGCCCTATTTTGTATTTTATTGAGAGGCAGGGTCTCCCTGAGTTGCTTAGTGCCTCGCCATTGGAGGTTGGCTTTGAACTCACCATCCTCCTGTCTCAGCCTCCTGAGTCACTGGGATCCCCAAATATATTTGATCTGCAGTTGGTTGTATCTGCAGATACAGAGGGCTAACTGTAGTAGAAACCACTGAATTGTACACTTTAAATGAGTGAATTTTATGGTATGTGAGTTATATCATAATACAAGTTTTAGTTTTAAACAAAAATAAGAAAAGGGATTCAAGAATGATGATAAGTCCTTATAAAATGTGTATAGAGAAGAACGGGAACCGCTCACCTGGTTAGGGAGAACAGGAGAAGCTAATGAAGTGGAGCTGTGAGCTCCATCAGGTGCCAAGAAGACCTGCAAGCACCAGGTGTAATGTCCTGTCTACACCTGAGAACCCACAAGAATCCCATGGTACCAGCCAGCATGCGTGGTGGATGCCAGGATGATACAGATGAGCAAGGTCAGAGCAAGCACGGCAGAGTAATGGAGTCTGGATAATGTTTCTTTTCATTTACTCGAATGAAAAATGATTTGGGTAAATACATTGTGGAAATGTGGTGGTTTGAAATGTGATCAGCTCCAAGTAGAAAGCTATTGTAGAAATTACAAACAACTCCAGTGACCACAAATGACCACAGTAGATAGCACAGGTTCCAGCCAAAGAGAACGCCCGAGAGCTTGCTCCCCTTTCCTATAAGGTGGCAATTTCTGGGTGGCATAGGTACAGTCACACGTGGCTCACAGTCTGTGCAAAACCAACAGAAGAAATTCACACGTACAGGGTGGAAGGAAGTAGACTATGGGGGTGAAAAAACCTTCATCCAAGGCTACGTTTTCATATGTGCAGCTAATATGGCAGAGAAAAAGGCCTTTTCTGAGACTAACTTCCCAGGTACCCACTACCCATAATTCGCCACTGATTAGAACTAAGCAATTATCACTGTAATTTGTCGTTATTGGCCTCATTTTCCACTTGAAGCAACTAAGCTATCATTTTTTCCCCAGGCCTATGATTCCCAACCATTTTGGAATTCAGACCCTAGTTATTATTTATTTCCTTTCATAATATGTGCCCGTCCCAAGTGGTAGATCTCATGTGTCTTTGGCACGAGTTAAAATTAAACTCGATTTTGGAAAATTACTTCAATTAGTCAATGCACCTTACCAAAGGGGTGACCTCATGGGGCCATGATGATTCGGATTAGAAATTCCTCTTACATGTTTAAGACTCCACAGATGGAACTCAAGACTAGATTAAGCTCTCTAATTTTATACTCCAAGAGACCTTGGCCAAGAAAGAAAGTGACTTCCACAGAAGCTCCTAGTGATTTTAAGGAGGCAAAGGACAGGGATTCCTTCCTCCTGGTGTCCACAAAACTACCTCAAAGGGTCCCTTTCAGGTAGTTCAGTTTCTATAAAGGACGTAGAAAACTATAAGCCTTACATCTTCGTGGACAGGAAAAGCTAAACACATCAATACCCAAACTAGCTCTCTGGGGTGGATGAAGTTGACAGTGAGATACGATTAATCATGAAGTCGACTCTTGCCACAGATGAGGAAGTAAAGAGAGCAATCCGGAGGACAGACTGAAGGAGTGAAGTCAGACAGAGGGAGCACTCCACATACCATCCCAGGCAAAAGCAATCTGGGGCGTTAGATGTTAGGAGAGAAGTTTTCTTTAGGTTAGCGAGGTGCAGGGATTGGGAGGTACAGAGCATGGTTCTGGGGGTGCTGGTCATCTTCTGTCTCTTGATTACATTGATTAACGGATGGATGAATACACTGCTGTGCTTGCTTGGTGCGAATTCCTCCAGCTGTGTGCAATTAGTCATTCAATGCTGCACAACAAATAATCCCCCAGTGTGGTCCCTGGAGACAACATTAATTCCCTTGTGGTCTTGGCAGGTCAGGAATACAGGCAGGACTTCACTGGGTCCTCTGTCTCACGGTTTCCTTCATAAAGAGGTGCAAGTGCTGCAGTGTTATCTCAAAGTTCAACGGAGAAAGGAGCCACTTGCAAGTGAGCTAATGTGGTTGTGGGCAGGTGTTGCGCAGGCCCCAAAGGGCTGCAGTTAGACGCTCTTGCCCAGACTTCCAGCAGGCTATGTTTTTAGTACGTACCAAGGTCATGAACACCCGGACTCAGCGTCTGGACTCAAGGTCATAAACACTTGCTGGGGGGCATGCATCCATTTATGTAACCTGTTGGCATGTGCCCTCTCTGACTGGCCTGCATCTAAAAAAGGCCTATGGACCTGGCGGGGGCTGGGCCTGGAGCTGGAATGTAAATGACCAGCCGGAGGCTGCTGCTGAACCTCAATAAAGAATGTCCCAACTGTGTCTTGCATCTTCTTCCACCTGCTGGGATCCCAGATCTGTTTCCCAGGGTCTGATCATCATTTGTTAGATTCTACTTGTTAGAAGCAAGTCGCTGGATCTTCTCCAAACCCCCAAAGAAGGGATTACACGAGGCGTGGACAACGGGAGGAAGGAATCCCTGGGAGCCACTGAGGAGGCCACACGCTGTACAGACTGCACTATAATAAAAACACTGATTGATTATAAAACAATGAGTACAGGCCCAGGCATCGGGCTGAGTTGAGTTTAAATCCTGCTTCACCTGCCAGCTAAGAGGTCTCTCGAGACATTAAACTGCCTTAAATCCCTGTCTTCACTTACTAGGTGGAAGTAGTATCATCACCTTCTTCTAGAAGTATCTACTCAGGGAAAGCAGGAAGTGTCTGAAAAGGCCCAGGACAGGACCCACTCCTGAGGAAATACGCTGCATCAAGGGTCATTATAGTCACTGAAAGGTATTACAGGGTATTTTTATTGCAAGGAGGTGGAAACAGAACCCCACATCACTCATTTGGAGGCAGCAGACTCCAGGGTTAGGTAACTTGTCAAATGCCACATGGTTGAGCCTGGTTCTACTGACCCAAGGTCATTTCTTCTTCCTACACTCCTGCTTCCTTATTGCAGCCTCTGATGGCTTCCTTCTTATTTCTGTCCTCTCTCGTTTTTTCTCCACACTGTTGTCAGACCAACTCTCCTTCCATCTTTCTTCTCCTGGTACTCTCTATGGAAAGATGCCCAACCAATTTCCCATGGTGCACATCTTCTGCCCAGACTACAGAGGGCCTTGAATTTGGTTCTACCTCAGTGCTTGCCTTCCTGAAGTTTGTGGCAAACTCCTGCCCCAAGCATCAGAAGCTCACTATCCATAATACAGTCACAGTCCACCTCCCAACATTTGTATTGACTTGCCCCTTTGCTAGAATGTTATTCCCTTTGTCTCTTTAATCCATCCATCCTCCTATTTATCCATCCACCCATTGTTTACTCATCTGTCCGACCATCTAGGTATCCATCCCTCCAATATTGATCAGCCTGTTTCTGGGTGCTTTCAGCCTTTCCTGTGCTAAGGACCAGAACCAATGCAAGAATCAGGCCTGGCCTGTGTCCTTCAAGTCCAGCCATCTCTCAATTAGAACTCAGTGTGTGGAACTCTGCAGAAGAGAGTTGACACCCTGCCTGTGGCTCAGTTCTGACCTCCATGATGCCTTCCTGTTATTCTGCCATGCCAACGCATCTCGTCTAATCTCCTACAGCCCTGGAGCTCCTGATCAATTTAATGGCTCAATGTAGAAAATTGCCTTCAATGTGGTTATATAATAAGGAGATTTGAAAGGTTTTACTGGGAACTTATTATAAGCATAGTAGACATCATCTTGGTGAATGATCCCAACAACTCGGCAAAGGGATTTTTATTATGCCATTGTACAAGAAACTAAGACTCAAGAGGGTCAAGTTAAGTGTCTCCTAGCTAAGACTCAAACTCAGGTGTATCTGACACTCAAGTCCTTGCTTGCTCTAACCTCCTTGACAGTCCTCCCTTTCCCTTATGGTCCAGTAGAAAGGGCCAGTCCTGCCACCCAAGGACGAGAATAGCAACTAATCTTTAATTTCCACAAAGGACACTTTCACATCTACTACCTCTAATACTTTCTGAGTGACACGAAGACTCCGACGTTTCAAGAAGGTCATTCCATTGGCAAGACAAAAACCCACATGGACCTGTCCCCAAGCCTTTAAAAGGCCATCCCTTGTCACCAAACCACCATAGCTCCTCATTCTAGGTTTCCTTTCATGATGGGTTTCTCCAAATAGTCGGCTACACCATCAGGGGTGTGACCATTTCACTCCAAACAGGGCATCTGAAGCCTCCTTTGGAAAGGAACGGGGCCTTCAGGACTTCCACAACGACATCCCCGCTTCCTCGGGAATTCTCAAAGGTGGCACTGAGCAGATGTGTCCGTCGAGCCTCTGACTGCAAGCACAGACACAAGCTCTGCATAGAAACTGCGAGTAAACTTCACAACCGGGGGACATAAAGATCTTTTATTTGCAGAAGCTGGAGATGGTAATTTGAATGTGTGAAATTGCCGATCGTCTGGTAAATACGTCGGCCCACCAACAGCCTTAAAAGGGAATTGAAACCGTTTTAAAACTCAGTGAGGTGGGCAATACGGACGGGGTGTGCTTTCCGTAGAACCCATGGGGAGATTTATGCTGGATGCAAAAGACTCTTTAATGTCATGGAGTGCCAGAATGGGCCGTTAGAAGGTGGGAGATGCTTTCTAAGTGCCAGGGTCCTGCTCGGAGTTCTCTAGTCTGCTCAAAGCCCTATGGTGGCTCCATATTGCCTATGGAAAGAAATCCATTTGCTGTGTCTGACATTTCCTACTCGGGAGCCAGTTCCGTCCTCCATGCCTTTCCTCTCTGTATTCATGCTGTGGAAAGCTCCCAGGGGCCACTTCTTCCCTGGATACAGGCTCCATCTTCTCCTCTTATTTCTTCTCCTACTGTTCCACCTACAGCATCTGCCTTCCTACGGCCACCAGGACCCATCCTGGCTCCCGTCTACCTCACCTCCGCCCACTCCAACCCAAGCCAGTCTCACTGGCAAGTCCTGATGGCTCCGCCTCCAAAATCATATTCTCTCCCCATCCTGTCCCCCCCCCCCTTGTCCAAGGCCATCAGCTCTTGCCAGACTGTGACGGCTTCCTCCCTGGTATTCCTGCTTTGGACCTGGCCCACATCACGGGCAGAACAAATTTTTACCTTTTCAAAATATGAATCAATGGACACTGCCCCTGGGCCGACTGCCCTTTGGTGGATTCCTGTGGCATTTAGGATCAAATCCACATTCCTTCATGTGGCCTCCAAGGCCCCCAAATCTGCTCCTGGCCACTGCTTTGACCTCACCCCCTCCACCGTCTCCCTCTGGCCACTTTCTCTGCACACTGAGGTCCTCTGCAGTGGGGAGTTGAGAGCAGATCCAAACCTTACACTCAGATTTACATCCAGGTCCTAAAAGTGCCCAGTCCAGTAGCTTCTGCCTACTAAATATAAATCAGTCCTTATCCATCGATAGATAACCCTGGAGTTCTGGACACGTGGATGGCACCTGACAAGACTCTAACCACCATTTGCTTCCTGTGCATTTAAAAGAAGAAAGAATTCCTTGCTTTAGCCTGGATCCTCGTTGTGGTTCCGAGGTTCCTGAAACTTTCAAGGAGCTGCCATTTGGAAAAGTAGATATGGACATCAGGCAACCTACAGGTGGCATTGCTGGGGGATAAATGGGGAGACATAATTAGCAATGAGCCTCTGCACATTTGACGGGGCCAAAAATATCAGTCTGCCAATTTTTCATTAATTCTTGCTAAATGCATTCGAGCCCTTCGAGGGCAGCAGGTGTTGGATGAAACGGCCTCCAAATCTAATAACAATTTGTTCATCTTTAGACCTGAACCCCCAGAGATAATCCAACAAACTGGGAAACCGTACAAAACAGGCACAGGGACCATGGGCACCATTGATCTGTACACTTACTGATAACCCCAGTCAATGCTTAGTGGGGCTTAGAGGCATTGAGCTCCCATCATCCACGTGAATTTGTTCACTCAGTTATCAGAAATCCCAGTGGGTGGGTGCTCCATTAGTTCTGCTTTTCAGGCAAGTAAACTAAGGTTGGGTGAGTTGCCCAGGGCCATACACAGCTGGCACTTGGAAGATCCAGCATTTAAGACCAAGTATAGTCATGCACGGCCTAACGAGGCTTCATTTAACAACTGTCCACATACACAGTGGTGTAGACCACACAATGGTGTGGTCCCTTAAGTTTATAATGGAGCTGGAGAATCCCTAGCATCTAGTGACATTGCATTTGGTGACGTCAGAGCACAACACATTGCCCATGCTTGCACCGATGTAGATACAAACACACTGCATCGCCTCGCCAGTCCTGTAAAAGTATGGCACATACGGTTGTGTAAGTACCTCATACTTGAGAACAGTAATACATGTCCGTTACTGGACTGTGTATTCACTATATTTTAAATAATTTCATTAGTGTGTAATTCTACTTACATATAAAAGTTTTTCTGTGAAATGCTATACTCTGTCCTGCCTGCAGCAGCCTCTTCCATTTCTTGTTGACCTTGTCCCTTCATTGCATCAGACAGTGACAGACCTGGTACTGGTTAATTTGAATTGTCAACTTGATTGGATTAAGGGGATTGTGGGTGTGTTGGTGAGGATGTGTCTGGGGGTGATTGGCATGTGGGATAGCCAACTGAAATGGAGACCCTCCCTAAGTGAGGGCAGCACCGTCCAATAGGATGACGGCTTGGATGGAATAAAATTTGGAAGAACAGGAAGCCGCAGCAGATGCCAGCTCCATTCTTCTTTAAGGGGCTCTTGATTGCTGCTGCCATTGTCTGAGGATATCAGACTCTCACTTCTTCACTCTTCCAAAGCAGATGATCCAGAAGCCTTTGGTCTTGGATTAGGGTAGCACCACTGATCCCTCGTTCTGAGGCTGCAGCCTCTTGGACTGCGCAGGTACTGGGTCTTCCCGCTCTCCAGCCTGCAGATGGCCACTGTGGACTATCCAGCTTCTGGTCACATAAACCAACCTAATAAGTCCTCCTGTTATAATTCTACTTCCTGTTGATTCTGTTCCTCTAGAGAACATCAAGTTTTGCAAAAGCACTCTACGGAGTTCACAAGCATGGACGACATCCCCTAGGGACGCCCTTCTCAGAAAGTACTCCATTGTTCAGTGACACATGGCCGTTTCCCAACTCCAGTGCTGTACTTTCATCTAGTACTCGAAGACATTTTACACGCTTTAATTTTGAAACTCCAGAGGAGTTCAAAGAGTTATTTATGAAACTCCTTTTTAATTTTTTTCCGGGTCCACCCATGGGTCCCATTTTGTCCACCTGCTTTTTTATCCTTTCTTTAGATTTTATGGACATATGCATTTTGGTTTCCTGAGCCACCTGGGTAACTGGGGACTTTGTGCCCATGAAACTTCAGCACCGGGAGACACTGCCCAGAAATAGTTTCCAGCAGAGAAGGCATCAAAGCGGATGCTTCCTCACAACTGGGTTCCAGGTGTGCACGTGCCCAGGAGGGTTAGAGGGACGATCCGCCCTTCTCAGTGCGTCACACTAGTATTCAGGAGAAGCTGTTTTGTCCCTACAGTGAGAAGCTGGCTTTGATCACCAGGTAGGATTCTGTCTCCCTTTGTAGTTAATGAATAATTTGTGGGGAGACCCTCGGGGACTTTACACTCATCATACTTCCCCTCCAACATTCACCCATTCTTTTTAGCGTCTACTGGTCGTGAGCCCCTGCAGGTCAAAGCCTGTGTGTGTGTAGGGTTTGCTTTCCAACATGGGGTGAGAGTTGATGCCCACACAGGCTGTCCCAGGCACCCGAGACTCGGCAGTGTCCCTGGGGAAGCAGGAGCAGTCGCTGGAGTTCAACAGACTGGAGTTCAAGTTCTGGCCCAAGCATAGCTAATGGTCTTCGGGGGAGTCCCTTAACCTCTTTGAGTCAGTTTTCTTTAATTTTTTTTTTGTAGTTGTAGATGGACAGAATGCCTTTGTTTTATTTGTTTATTTATATGGTGCTGAGGATCCAACCCAGTCTAAGCAAGCACTCTGCCACTGAGCCGCAGCCCCAGCCCTAAGTCAGTTTTTTTTATCTGTAAAGGAGGATGATGATAAGAAGATATGTGTGTGTATAAACATATTTATGTACACACACATACATATAAGACATATACATATATATAAAACAGAGAATGTGGACAAAACCAGTGTAAGCAACAGCTGTGTGGTTATCATGGAAGGGAGAAGCAGTTCAGAACATGAGTTCCAGGAACCCTTTATAACTAACCAAAAAGTTTGTGCCAGTTACAGAGAGTCTAGCCTGGCACGGGAGGAAGCAGAGAGGGAGACTTAGGGGTGAATAAGCCATGACTTTGCAGTGTGGGTTGTTCCGTGACAGGTGCAGAGGGCGGCAGGTGTGGGAGAGAAGTGACTCACTTCAGCAGGGGGTCCAGGAGGATGTCACAAAGGATGTGGTGGCACATGAACATGTAGGATCCATTCCATCCCCCTGTGTCCTCTGCCTTCTGCTGTGCCTTTATACACTATGGAATATTACTCAGCATTAAAGGAAAATAAAATCTTGGCATTTGCAGGTAAATGGGTGGAGGTGGAGAATATCATGCTAAGTGAAGTTAGCCAATCCCCCCCCCCAAAACAAATTCCAAATGTTTTCTCTGATATAAGGATGCTGATTCATAATGGGAATGGGGGTGCAAACATGGAAGAAATAGACAAACTCAAGATAGGGTAAAAGGAGAGGGACGGGGAGGGAGGGGGTCAGGGGGTTGGAAAGACAGTGGAATGAGATGGAAATCATTACCCTAAGTCCATGTATGAAGACACAAATGGTGTGACTGTGTTGTGTGCAGCCAGAGATATGAAAAAATTGTGCTGTATATGTGTAATATGAATTGAAATGCATTCTGCTGTCATATATAACAAGTTAAAATAAATTAAAAAAAAAAAAAAGAACCGGGGGCATGGGTGTTAGGTTTTGCTAACTTTGCTCCTAGGCCTTCCATGGGGGCCAATTGCTGAAGATAAGCCAAACCTCTCCTCTGCCCAGAGAAAGGAAGTTTGGTGATGAAGGTGTGTTTGTAGGTAGAGCCAGGACGTTTTAGATGCTGTTGGTTTGGAGCTAAATATGGCACCACCTAGTCCCTGGGCAGAGCTGATCCCAGCAGCTCACTCACCATCTCAGTCTGGATTGGCTGCTCTTGCGTCACGAAGCCTGCCTTAGTTTCTCCCCGGGGTGGGGCCAGGTCAAGAAGTAGCCCAGGACCACTTGTCTGTGCAGCAAGGACCAGGCAAGGTCTTGTGAATGTCCAGGCCCCAATAGGTTAGAATAAGAAGGGGAAAAGGAGGGAAAGTGTTCTGGTGTACCCCCAAAACTCATGTGTGAGGGAATGCAGGAATGTCCAGAGCTGACATGATTCCATGATGAGAGCTGTAACCTGATGGGTAGATTAATCCACTTGATGAATTAATGATTCTAATGGATTAATGGGTGGTAACTGTAGGCAGGGTGTAGGTGGAGGAAGGAGTCACTGGGGGTGTGCCTTTGGGGTTTATATTTGGTCCCTGGCAAGCAGAGCTCTCTCTCTCTCTCTCTCTCTCTCTCTCTCTCTCTCTCTCTCTCTCTCTCCTCTCTCTCTCTCCTTCCTGGTAGCCATGCCCTCCACCATGATGCTCTGCCTCCCCTGGGCCCAGAGCAGTGGAGTCAGCTGACCATGGATTGAACCTCTGAAACCAAGAGCCAAAATAAACCATTCCTTCTCCTGTGGTTCTTGTCAGGTCTTTTGATCTCAGCAATGAAAAGCTGAGAGCCAAGCCCTCTCCACTCGAGGTCACCGCCTCTCCACCGAACCGTCCTTCTGCATCATTTCTGGAGACCTGGGGAGAGGCTGGGAGCCGGATTAGGACTGGTGAGGACCACAAAGCCATCGCCCATTGCGTCTGAACGTGAGCCCTCCCAGCCAGCCCAAACGTGCTGGACTTGGCCAACGCCCCCTTTAAAACACGGTGTCTGGGGAGCAGTTGTCGAAGGAGATGGAGAAATATGCGGATCTAATTTCTCCACAAAGCACTGTTGTTGCCCAAGCTGTGCTAATGTTTTCTAGTTAAGTACTTTTTGAAACTATCCACCAAAATGTGCAGCAACACATTCCATTACCGACGTCTGCCTTCTTCCCACCCAGGGCCACGACAGTCAGCCAAGCAATTTAATATCTGGAATCAGAAATCGTTATGTTGCCTCTGCTAATGTGGGGAAGGCGTGGTGATCGGGCAGACCGGACGATCGCGTTCCAGCAGGAGGGAGCGGGCTCACATTTGCTGAACTCTGGAGGGACTTCCATGAACGGTGCAGCTCCTGGCTGCCCACTGCCGGGCACCTCTGTGGAGCCGATCTCAGGGATCGGTCTGTGGAGCACAGACACGTGGGCCCCGCATTGAGAAGCGAAGGGGAATGCCGACTCTATTAGTTGGATTGGGAGTCCCCTGAATACCGGGCTGAGGTCCTTTGATGTCTGTAGTTCTCCTTCCTAGCAGAGACCCTGTCACTCAATGTTCAGTGAAAGTTTCATGAATTAAAAAAAAAAAAGTGACAGACTCCTATCACTTGTGTGATTCTCCAGGGTTCACGCCACTGTGAGTGTCCCCCGTTATCTGGGATAATCTTGATGTCGGGTACTTTCCTCCCCTGTCTCCACAGTTAGTGCCATTTTGACAGAGGATACAACTTGCATCTTGGCTCTGCAAACAGGGGCGCTGGGTCTTGAATGGAGGATGGTGCTGGTCTGCCTTTCCCATGTTGTCTGGATCACGATCCCCCTTGGAAATCTGCCGAGAGCCGAGGACCTTTTCTCCAGGAACGTCAACCTCGAAGGCAGCCACGGTTTGGACATGGTTTGTCCCCAAAGGATAGACTTGGAAGCTTGGTGTGCTGCTCTTGGAAGGTGCCGGGGCTTTGAAGAATTGCAGCCTCGTAGGCAGTAATTAGGTCACTGGGGGCTCTGCCCTGGAAGGGATTACAGCTGGTCTTGTGGAGGGAGTGAGTTCTCACAGAGGGTTGTTATTAAAGAGCAAGCCAGACTCCTGCCAGAGGCTCTCCGGCTTCCTCTCTTTCCATGTGACCCCCTCCCCCCACTGCTGCAGTGCTCCCGCATGATGCCATCTGCTCTGAGGCCTCACCAGAGGCTAAACAAATGGGCCTGCCCCATCTTGACCTTCAGCCTCCAAAACGGTGAGCCAAAGAAAACTCTTTTATTTCCAAATCAGCCAGTTTCAGGCGTTTAGTTATAGCAATAATTATGGCAAAAGAACTACTCTATACACAGCCAAATTTCTTTTGCATTCAATATCAGGGAGTTGTCTGATCCTTTAAAATATCCCTAAGCTCCAAGACACATACCATGTCATATCATGATTTGTAGTCTGTTCCCCAAACCGTGGAAGCAGAGTTTGCTTCCAGCATGAACTGGCCTGGATTGTACATTGTGGCAGAGAGGACTGTGGTCAGCTGGCTGTCTCCCACTGAGGAGGTGCTCGATTCAATCCAAGTTGCAAAACCTTAGCTGAAACAGGCAGGCAGAAATGCAGCATTTATATCCTGGCTAAAAATGTAGGGTTGGGCAAATATGTAAAAAAAGGAGAAGAGCCAGGTTGGGTGCATTATTAATTTTTAAAATGCGAATCCTTTTTTTTCAAAGGCCCGTAGATCCATCTTCTCATTTGAAAAGAACCAGCTTTGGCTGCAGAACATTTGTGCTTCTTAAAGTTTCTAAAAAGAATGTTCTGATGAAAGATGACCCAGTCCTCGGGCTTCATCAGCTTCCACAGTTGACATCTCTGTTATGAGTTCCAGGAGCTCAGGCGAACTGTTCGAGAATGAAGGGAAAATGCAAAACTCAATTGTGTCACGCCTGGAGACTGTGGTTCGGTGATTCCGAGAGGCTCTGAGTGGTCATAGTGATGCACCCGGGGCGGGGTGGGGGGGGCATTTAAAGCCCACTTGTCTCAGTCTGTGCTGGATCATTGGAAAAGCATTGAAATGTGTTCATTGTCCAGTTCCTACTGGATGACTTCTGAAAGGATCATCGCGATGTTTGACAGGGGGTTGAGGCATGAACCAAACTTGCTCAGAATGGAATTGATTTTAGCAAGCTTTCCAAACTCCAGATGCTCACTGAAGCTTATCCAAGATATCTGCGCCTCCTGGGATGGAAACTCAGACTGAGCAGCATGCAGATGTGCACATTTTGGCCTAAGCCAAATGGACGGACCTCGCGTGGTCGGCCCTTGCCTCAAGGCCCTGATTAGGTTCTTAGGGAGACAGACGCTGAGCTTCAAACTTTGAAGTCTTTGAACCTTGTGTTATTCAGTTTTTTTCATTACTGTGACAAAATACCTGAGATCACAACTTAAGAGGAGGAAGGTTTATTTTGGCTCATGGTTTCCGTCCATGGTCATGTGGCCCTATTCTTTGGGCCTCTGGTGGCCTCGTACACCATGATATGGAAGTAGGTGGTGGAACAGGCCTCTCACCTCATGGCAGCAGGGATGCAAAGAGAGAGACAGGAAGCGGCCCGTATCCCTCTCAAGGCACACCTACTGTGATCTCCCTTTCTTCTGCTAGGCCTCACTTCCTGAAGGCTCCATGCCACTTCCTGATGGCACCCTAGGAGAGGAAGCCAGCCTTTAGCACATGGGCCTTTTGAGAGATGATCAAGATCCACACCATGGCAGACCTTGAAGAAGAGTGCCCTGTTGGTACGGGATCAAAGCTGAGCACTGGAAGGTGACGCTCTGTGTGCTCTTAGCAAACTATGGCCAGCCAGCTCCTCGCGTGAACTCCCCGGACCAAAGAATATCATCCAGATTCTGGGCCCATCTCCGACCACTTCCCAAGGACATATCCATAGGAAGAAAAGCCTTGGAAAACCCAGAGAAAGAGCAGACGGAGGCTGGATCTCCAGGTAAGACACCCCCCCATCAACAATGTGCAGGTGGTGAGGCACGCGCTACTTGGCTTGTGGTTGGCAGAGCCCCAAAGCAGCTGTCCAACGTTTCGAGAGTCAGAAATGCTCCGGAGGAAGGGCTGCTAGGGCCAGAAGGAACTTTCTGCTGGTCTCTGGGGATAAATGAGCGCTGGAGGGAGGACCAGGCAGTCCCCGAGGGGTTCGCTGCTCATCATTGAAGGGAAGGGACCAGAACTGCATAAATGGGAAGAGAATCAGGCAAGACTGCTGGGTGCTGGATTCACGGGGATGGAAAACAGCCAATGCAAGCTGTTAAGATCTGAAAATGAGTGGAATGGGGGTAAGCCTAACTAGGAAGGGGAAGAAGGAAGCAAAGTCAGGCTGTGATCATGCCGGAGACGACCCAGAGAGCCCCTGAGAGCGTCCCTCAGGGTGGAGGTGCAAACATTGGGCATCAGAGCCATGTTCTGCAGGGACTGCTGAAAGTCTAGTTCCTTCCCCCTGTAGACTGGTCGTGTGGTCTGGGCTCGGGCTCAGGGCTCTACCAAGTAACCAGAGAATTCTGATGCAGGTAGGCGATGGACCACCTGGTAAAGTACTGACACCTCCTTCCTTTTGGCTTCTCCATTGAATCAGTAAAAACACCAAGCGGAGAGAGCGTCCTAAGACTCCTGCGTCGTAACTTGGAGTGAAATGGACCAGGAGGAGCAAAGCCAGGACAGGGTACGGAGGATCAAGACACACTGTAACACCACGAGCCACGTCTTCTTCCACCTTCTCTACCTCACCACAGCCACCACCCGTGTGACCCCACCAGACCACCCTCCTTCCAACCCAGGCTGCTCACCGGGAGAAGGCCAGCCCAGGCGGAGGTGAAGGTTGGTGATGCAGAACAAGATGAATGTTCACTGTTAACTTCTGTGGAGTAGCATCTACATGACCTCCCTCCTCGGGTGCCTGTGAGTGGCTATCTCTGACCTTTGCTGGAGGTCATAGGCTCTTTTGAGAATATGATGAAACTTATGATCCTCTCTCCAGATATCTGCGTGTGGACCTGGGCGTGCTCTCTAGCCTGCAGTTCCCTGGAGTCCAACAGGATGATCAACTCAGACTGCCTTGTGAGACCCCAGAGTCCAACCTTTATCCTAGGGTTTCCTCGGTGTTGACAATATCATGTGCTCAACTTCTGGAGGCATGTGGCTCTGCCAGTGTCATCACTGCACATCTCGACTTTCCTTTGAGGTTCTGTGGTGACCGTCTTCTGAGGAAATGGTCACAAGCCTCCTCCATTGGAAGTGTCCCCTGGTCTGCTCAGCTCATCTCGCTTTCTCAAGTCCTTCCTGGTGCAAGATGGGAGATGCCATACTCGCTTCCACGTTAGGGTCTGCATTGATTCGAGAATAAGTGACAACTTCATTATAGACCTGTCTGCTCGCTCCAGCTCTTTGCTATGACTCAAGGGACTTCGGCTCCCAAACTTGTCATTTATTACAACCACAGCATTTGGTTGGAAAGGTTTCAGGGGAAGCCTGTCAGTTCCGAAACAGGGAAAGATACCATCGATAAGAAATGGTCCTTGCTTCTCTCTGTGCCCCTCCCGTCTTTATTCATGTGAGCAGGCGCCCACCCGGGTCTGAGCGGCAGCACCTGCACTAGGTAGCAGCACAGTGAAGACGGTGGTCTCAGTCCTCTGGGGGTTTGGAGTGGAACTGGGAAAGGCGGATTTTAAATGAGTATGCAGAGAAGATTATTCTAAGTGCTATGAAGGGAAAACGAGGTGGTGTTATCGAAAGCAATCAGGGGTTCTGTTGGGAGACAGATTGAGACCAGGAAGACAAGAGGCCAGCCGTGGGAAGAGAGGACTGTCTTGCACACAGCTCCCGCGAACGCCTGCCAAGCGTCCTCTGTGGAGAACAGGCCTGTGCGAGCAGGATCTGAAAGGTTACTGAGCCGACTGTCTGTTTCCTGCTGAGGCCCGTGTCTGCCTGCTTGGCTGACAGGCCTGGGAAGCTTCAAGCCAAGTTTCCCGACAGGCAGAGCTGCCTTGTCAGAGTCAAGGGGTTGCACAGAGCGTGATGGGAATCGCGGGATGGGACAGCTCCTTGCAGGGGCAGGCCGGGGCACGCTCAGAAGGGCTGTGTCCACACTAGGCCAGGGGCCTGGCTTGGGGAACAGAATCCGTCGTGTGCTGAAACCTGGAGGTGTTTTTGCCAGTCTCCGGAGCTCCAGGTGGGAAGTCAGCAGGTTTAAGAGAGAGCCACAGCCGTACGTGGCCTTGGGGCCAGGGACACTCAGGGTCTTCCATGGACTTTGGCCTGTGGGCTCTGTTGTCACCTCTTTTCTCCTCACAGCCCAGAAAATGCAACCACGCGTCTCTCTCCTGAGACAGCGAATGTGACCCTGCAGGCAGATTCTGAGGAGTGAGCTCTAGACCACTATTAGAGTCCCCAGTGGAACCTCAGCCCCGCTTTGTGAGTGGCTTGTGATTCGAGTGTGTGACCTGCTGGGGTCCCTGGGCTGCAAGACGACGGAGCTGCCCATCCAAGGCATTCCCATGGATTCTTTTGGTTCAGGCGTCATTGTTTCAATACGTGGATCTTATCGACGCTGCCCAAGGTCAAGCTTGACATGGACACACACGGGGTTTCTTTCCCAAGGCTCTGAGAGTCACAGGATTCAGGGTAGGTACTCACTTCCACATCCACCCCTCCCACTGCCCGAGTCGTGGGACAGTGCATGGTCACAGATGGGACATTCCAGGGATGTGCTCAGTATTGTGAAATGCCAAAGAAATTTGTAGGTGAGAGACCCGTGGTTTCTCGGGAAGAGATGCGGCCAAAGCTGGTGCTGAGCCTTCTGCACACGAGGCCGGCCTGCCTGCTCCTCTCCAGGGAGTCAGGCACCAGCTGGGTCGAGGCCGTCACCATCCTCGTTGCATGATGCTTCCTGGTCTGTCTCTGTGTCCTTCTGTACCTGCCTAACTCGTGTTCCTCCGTGCAGCTAGGAGGGGCCTTGTGACAATACAAATCAGATGAGTTCACTCCACTGCCTACTAAAATCCATCTGTGGCTGCCTCTGAACTTGAAAACAACCCAAATCCTAACAAGCCCCAGAGGCCCTACAGCTTCCTGTGTGTGGCTTTCATCAATTTTTTCTTGCTATAACAAAACACCTGAGACGGAACAGTTTATGAAGAACAGCGTGTTTGGCTCCTGGTCCTGAGGGCTGGGAAGGCAAATATCAAGCGGGTGCCGGCTCACTTGGGCCTCTCTTCCTCTCCTTTAGGGCCACTAATACCATGATGGGGCCCCACTCTCATCTCCCCATTTAACCCTAATTACCCTCCTTTGGGGGAACACTGAAACCCCAGCACCGTCCTGGGCTTCTCCATTTCCAACTCCCTTCTCCTCCCTCATGGGTGTCAAGCCTTGGTACCCTGCAGGGTGACTCCTGCCCCAGCACCTTTGCATTTGTGGGTGATTTCTTCTCAGGTCCATTATCCCCCCTGAGCCCACCCACCTGCCAGAAAAAGGTCGCTCCTAACAGGTTGTGCAAAGCAGCCTCCCTGCCCCCCCACCTGCCTTCCTAATGCTGGGCAGGTACCTGTTCTCTCCCTGCACACGTCCTGTCCTGCCCACCTGGGCTTAGCCGTGTGACTTGTTCGGCTCCTGGACTTCAGCCAACGTGATCTGAGCAGCAGTTTTAGCCATGTCCAGGTGAATGGGTTTGCCGGCCTGAACTCCCACTGGCCATGAGCACAACATGTTCAGGTGTCGCCAGGCCAGGGAGGATGAGAGACGTGATGTGTGACGTGAGGGAGACCCGCAGCCGGAGGCCAAGTCCAGCTGAGCCAGGCTGAAGCGCAGCTGCTCATTCTCCCGGGAGTGAGAAGTCAACAGCCGCAGGTGTGAGTGAACTTCTGCCTTTGGCAGGGTCTGCTGGGCAGTGTTCCTCCCGCAGTGGCTGATGGAAGCAGTGGTTTAACACGGTCCAGTTATTTTGACTCATTTCTTGTCTGTTTCCCTCACCAGGTTGTAACCTCGATGAAAGCACGAATCATGTTGGCGTTTTCTCTGCCCCAGAACTGAGGGCAAAGTAGTAGCTCAATAAACAGTTGTGGCAATGGGTGCGTCCTTTGTAGAGGACTCCTTGGCTGTCGATAGCCACTCCATCTCCTATCAGCACAGGGAAGACATGTCTTTGCCTGCGCTTAAGGCCCTGCTCACAGGCCAGATCAGTACCCAGGCCCTCCCTCTAGAGAGAGCACGCTGAAATGTCAGCGACCGAGAGTACAATTAAAGTAGGGAAAATCTTGAAGGCACTCTGGTTTATTAAATCCCGTGAATGCTGTGACTGTCAACCCATGATACACACTAGAGCAGGGACGAGAGCTGCTGTTCAAGTTGAATAGAGCCAGGGGCCATCCTGACTCCCACTTCCACCTGCTCCTGAAGGTTCAGAGGGGTGTATGTGCAGAGAGACGCTTCGTGGGCCAGATACACTGTTATCCCTTTCCAAAATTTTAGTCTGCAAACTTAAAATAATGCATGGAATGATTAAGTCAACAGTAAGAGAAATGGAGACCATGCGGAGGTATATACCAAAAGAACATTAGAGTGCGTGTGTGCATGTGTGTGTGTGTGTGTAAAGGAGGATACTGCTCACAAATCTCAACACATTCAGGAAAAAAAAAAAAAACCTGCCTCGTCTTAAACACGAGGGTCAAATGAATAACTCCTATCTTCCTTCTGGACTGAGGAGTGTTTATGCAAAACCCATCATAAGTTTCATCAGGGGAGGAGACAAAGAAGGGCACAGGGTGAGCCCATTAGTGACACAGGCGCAGTGGTGACTGGGCTGACTTCTGGATTGTGTATACAAAGAATCTACTTTAAATGGCCCCTTTAAGACAGAACCAGTTGGACCAATTTTGTACCTATCCTACCCCAGGTGGGCCGTTTTAACTCCTCGCATAGGAGAGTCCCCAGAATGGATGTCATGGCCCGTCACAGCGTCTTCATTCCTCACTAGTCATGGAGTCCTAGGTTTGTACAACACTTAACGTTCTTACTGTCAATTTGAGCCGATTCAAGGCTATTTCTTCTTCTTTATCTTCTAATGAGTAAGGATGTGACTAACGTCGGTGCATCAACAAGTGGGCCCCACGGGGTAGATGGTGCACGGGGACAGCATCTGTCACCAGTCACCAAGGGGGTGGGAGGAAGGGAAGGGCCGTGCGTGGAGGGTAGACTGGGGAGGGGCTGGCCCTCCTGCCCCCGCCCACCTCTCTCCCAGAGGCTGCAGGTGCAAAGGTGAGGGTTCAAATTCAGCCAGGGTGTGGCCAGGCGATGCAGAGACACAGACGTGAGCACACGGATGTCACCTTTGCTTTTCTGATAAGAGAAGTCAGACTACCCGCCTGCCCCTTCCCTGGCTTGTGTAAACTTGAGGCACCAGAGCATGGCACTTGGTTTCACTAAAGCAACCCTCAGGGGAGGATCCAGAGAAGCACAGGATGTTGGACTGATGTGGACACAGCACGGAGCCCAGGGAAAATGACCCGCCTTCCAACTCCTTCCTAGGGAGAGGAAAGGAGGCCCCGTGGACTCCCGGTCAGTGGACTTTTCTTGCAGCTGAGTGCATTGCACTGATGCACGACTCAGCCTGATTCCAACACGTGCATGGCACACCACGCACATGCACGTGCACACACACGACTGTCCCGCTCTTAGAGCGTTAACAATCACACGAATCCTCTGTAAGACTGAAAACCAAGAACTCAGCTCCACTTTATTATGAAGAGGTGTATGTTTGATGGGTTCTGTCAGGATAAAGGTCACAGCGCTTGGACATTATCAACGAGGGGAGCTCGTGTTCCGGGAGCGTTGGGCTCTCTGGGAGCCGGGTTGGTCACAGTATGGGTACCGAACTTGGAGAACTCACAACCAGCCCAGGAGAAATGTGCCCAAGCTTGCCGGGGCGAACTCACCTGGTGCACACCTAGCAAGTGTGGGTGTGGGGCTGATGGAGACAGGCTGATGGGGAAGCTGAGCTTCTTACCCACTCGAGAGGACCCCACCTCTGACCACGGAGCTCAAATAACCATGCGGCACCGCATCCCTAACGGGGAGTGAAGGGGAAGTAACCTCAGCATCTACGCAAGCAGTTGTGCAGGGAATGTCGTCACCATAATAAGCCTGGCTACCATTTACTGAGTGTCTTCCCTATGTCAGACATCCCTCCATCATCCCTCCATCCATCCCTCCATCCATCCCTCCATCCATCCCTCCACCCACTCATCATCCATTCATCCATCCATCCATCCCTCCATCCATCCCTCCACCCACTCATCATCCATTCATCTATCTATCCATCCACCCGCCCACCCATGCACCCATCCATCATCTACTCATCCATCCATCCACCAATCCACCCATCCATCCACTCATCAAATTCATTCATCAAATAATTCTGACATTCCCTCTAAACTCAGTACCTCAGTTCTATTTTAAGTGCTGTCACCGTACAAACTCCTTTAATGCTCACAGTCTCCCTCTGAGGCATGTGCTATCATTTTACACCTTGCACACGGGGACACCGAGGCATGGAGACATGAACTTGCCCCAGGGTTACCGTGCTAGAAAGTTGTGAGGTAAGGATTCTAAACCGAGCAATCTGCAGTGATGAGCAAACACAGACAGGCTCCTAGCTGGGGCCAGCTGTCAACCTCGAGAAGGGTCAGACGGAGCCCACAGTCCAGCTACGGAGTGCGTGAATTTAAACCAAAACAAGCACATGGAAGAAGGGAATATGTCTCTTCCCAATTGTCTGGGCAAGGAATATGAGCTCAGGAGAGAGTACCCTCCAAAGTGAGCTGATCTCAAGAATCTGTAGGGGAAAGTCACATTCAGAGTGGGCCGGGGCCAGGCGCTCTGGCCACGCCTGTAATCCCAGCAGCTCAGGAGGCTGAGGCAGGAGGATCACCAGGTCAAACAGCCTCATCAACTTAGCAAGGCCTTGAGCAACTCAGCAAGACTTTGTTTCAACATAAAAAATATAAAAGGAATGGGGATGTGGCTCAGGGGTTAAGCACCCTTGGGTTCAATCCCTGGGGTGTGGGGGAGAGCAGGTAGGGTTTGACCACGGAGCATGGCATATGAACACACAAGTGGCATCTGCGTGTCTGTGTGTGTGTGCAGCTTTCTCTGGTCCTTTCTGCACATCTATATAAGTATCTTGTCTCTCTGTAGGACATGCCTGACTTGAGTGTGTGTTTGTGTGTGTGTGTGTGTGTGCATGTGTCTTTCCCTCCAAGGGTTTCTCTGCACAGGGGTCCCTCTGAGTCCATGTGTGCAGGGACATGTGTGTAGGGGAGACGCTGAGAGAGCAGGTGCCGTGGCAGCATGTGGGAAGGGGAGGCGGTATTGCAAAGCTCTTCAAGGGGCAACGACTGTACACTGAGTGAGCAGGAGTTACTGACGGTCAGAGTGGCCTGAGCCTGGAGAAGAAAGGAAGACGCATAACATTTTGGTCACAATAAGGATCTGGGCTATGGGCCTCGGAGCAAAGAAAAGCCACCAAATAAACATTTTCTTGACCTCCTTAACCAGGCAAGTGGAGTACCATTATGCTCATTTGATGGACGAGGAACCAGATCCAGAGAGGCTACATAACTTGCCTAAGGACACACAGCTAGAAGCTGGCTGAAGCTGGGGGTGAGGACAGGTCCCACTCCAGGGCCTCTATGTCACACATGGCCACACCCCTGCCAACCTGAGTGTCAGGGCAGGTAGAGGAAGAGCGGAAGGCGGCTGGCCAAGGAGCTACGTCCTGGAGGATGGCTGTGATCTGGGCATGTGGGGCTGGCACAGAGGAGTTCTGCCCACAGACAGCACCTCTGAATGCACTCGGAGGGAAAGTGGGTGGTTTGACACATTTGCCACTGATGTCATTGGAACCTGCTTGGCCTGGTTTTCCAGAAATTCAGAACACGTGCCTGGAGAACCCGTCCCACCTCAGACGCAGTTGGATGAACTGGGGTAAATTCCAGGTCCTTCCTTACCAGCTTCCTGACCTTGGCTAAGGCATGAAAACTCTCAGACCCTCAGTGGCCTCACCTGGAAAATGGGGGAATAGCAGCTTACAAAACTCTGTGACCTTTAAATGAAACAAATATCTGTAAAGCCTATCCCTGTGCCTGGCACACGGCCGAAGCCATCAGTTTTGCTGTGATCGTGGTAGGCCCTTAAGTGGGTCTCATCTCCTTAGAAAACCCCGAGCCCAAGACCCTTATAAAAGACGTGGGGAAAGGCAGGCAGCTGCACACACCCTCACAAGGCACAGGGGTCTACGGGGGTGGCTGCTTCTGCTCCTAAGATGCCCCGATGTCACACTGACTCAAATCTGCACAGTGCTTAATAAAGCAAATGGGCTCTGGGCTCAGACTGCCGGTTCTTTTGGCCCTCCTACCTATGAGCCGTGTGCCTCTAGCCAACTTATCTCACCACTCTGAGCCCTGGACTCCTCATCTGTAAATGGGGATGACGGTAGAACTCGCTCTTCTGTTGACGGTGAAGACGATGAGCTAATTCAGGCAGCACACGTAGAGCCCTGCCGGGTACCCAGTGAGTGTGCGGTGTAACTTCTGTTGTTGTTTTGTGGATCCACTGAAGGAGATCTGAGGGGGACAGCCCATGCAGGCAGAGGCCGAGGACACACTTGAGCCTGTCCTCAACCTGAAGCCTGACCACCTGGGGAATCGGAGGCTGCCTCCGGAGAAGATGCCATATTCAGAGAGAGGGCAGCTTCGGGGGTGGTTTAATCTGGGACCATTTTTCTCCAATCACCTTTGATGTTCCCTGGATGCATTGAACAGGGTCACAACAATTGAAGGGGAGACAGGAGACCCCAGTGTGAAGCATGGGCCAAGACCAGGGCACTAGGGTGACCTAGACAGAGACATGGTCCTGGACAAGCAGAGGGCAGGAAGGGCTTCAAGCTTGACTGATGGAAACGCTGAACTTCCTCGGAGGAAGGAGGAGGAAGAGATGATAATGAATCCCAGGAAAAAGGAGCAGGCGGAGGAGGAAGTGGGGAAGGGGAGATGGCGTGCGTGGTGCTAAGGGGAGATGGCCACATCACCAGATGGTTTAGGGTTTTCCTTCCACATCCTCCATGGTGGCCCTTGAATCTCAGATCCAGGGGGGATATCATGGACGTGTAGCTTGAGTCTCAGTCCTTTTCAAGGCCGGAGAAACCGGGGCTCCACTCGACAGCTGGGTAATCTCAGATCAGGGACATGATCAGCCTGAGAGTTTCCTCCTCGTGTGCAGAACAGGAACAAAGCTCCAGGGTCCTGTGAATCTTAAAGAAGACCACCCACTGCTCAGGGCTCCTCCAGGGCATCAGCCCTGCCTTTGCCTGCGGTCAGTCGGCTCTCCCGGCATGCTCTGTGCCCTCCAGGGTCCCTCAGGCCTGTCTAATGGTATTTATTGGCAAGCCCCACGCGGTTCCTCTGTCCTGGCTCGGCTCCCCAGCAAGCGCTTTCCCATTTCCAGGAGGCAGAGCCGGGGCTGCAGTGTCAACCAGGGGTGGAGGGGACAGGTGTACGGAGGCAGCAGCTCTCCACCGATCATCCATCAGAGGAGCCTGTGGTCAACAGGAGGGATGGTGCCCCACCCCCGCCACAGACTCACAGGGGACAGAGCAGAGGTGGAGAGGCAGGGGCCCATTTATCACCCTGAGCCTGATGACTAGGTGCAGCATGCCCAGCCTCAGCTCCTCTGCAGGGGCGGGGAGGCAGGGCCAGCTGGCAGGCAGCTTCAGGTGCCTCGGATGCCCACAGGGACGCCGCACATCAGCTCTGCTCCAGCCTCCACTGACGGGACATCCATCATTCCCTGCCAGCCCGCCTCTGCCCCAGAGGACCCCGCCATCCCTTCATCTGGCGGCTCCTCCCCGGCCCAGCCAGCGTGATTACAGAACCAAAGCATGGGAAGGGCCTCCGAGCAGAGGAGGCCTCAGCCATGGACAGCTCTTCCAGACCCCCTCCTGCGGGGACCACCCAGCTTCCTGCTCATCCCCCTCCTCCCTCGGCCCCTCCCCCTCACAGCTAGGACCCGGAACAGCTGGATCAGAAGACAAAAGACCTGGGCAAAGGCAGGTGAAGAGTACACGTTGCTTCTCTTGACTGCTCCTGTGCTGTGACACAGCCCCGAGCAAGGCCAGCAGAGAAGACCGTGCATGCATTCAAGGCCACGGGCAGAGACCTGCCTCCTATTTCTCTGCAGCTGAGACTCTCGCCCAAGACAGATGTTATTTTTGCAGTTGCCCAACCCTCCCCCTCATCTGTATCCCAGACCTGGGCTTTCTCCTGTTGTTCTCTCATCATGGAAGCACAGCGGCTTCTGTTCAGGCCAGGGACACTCAGCTCTCTGTGCAAGTCACCATGCAAACCCTAGTCCAGCGGTTTCTCCCAAGTATTCCTGAAGGCTTCAAATTCCTGTTGAACTGCACATCTTTTAAGAATGCACGTGATGACTGGGTTCAGAAAATGCACGAGTCATGGCTTAAACAGACCTGGGTTTCTGTTCCTTGCATGTCAGGGTATTCAGAGCTAAACAGTTGGTTCTGTTGGCTCAACGGCTCAGGGCTCAGTCTCTTTGGTCTTCCTATGCTGCCACCATCAGCACGTCAATCTATTGCCTCATGGCCTCAAGATGACTGCTGTAGCCCAAGATATAACATCTGCATTCAAGTATAAAGGTAAAGGTTGAAAGGAGGACAGGTGGTATTAGAAGTTTCTATTTCTTTTTATCCAGAAATGAAAATATTTTCTAGAACCATCATCCCCCAGCAAGCTTATGCCTCATTGGTCAGAATGGTGTCACATGACTGCCTTTCCCTGCAAAGTAGAATAAGAAAATAAATAAGTGTCAAGAAAGGCAATTGTGTGGGGACTCACGAATGGCCGTGGGGGTTGGGTGGAACAAACCTATAACATCTGTCATTAACCCGTGTCAAGGTCACGAAACCAAATCTCTCTGAAAGTTCCCGGGGTCAGTGGATCTCCATTCCCGTTATCTTAGGCTAATCCAGAGAGCATGGAATCCCACTCACTTTTGAAGTCATTAGCTGGATTTGCAAACACTAATAAAAATATTAGCATATACAAGATTCAATCATATTCCAATTAATGTCATTGAATTCAATTTTCCCTCCATTTCCCTCCATCTACTCCTTAGGAGGGGTAGATTCCTCTAAAAGAGAAGTTAAAAAGTTCATTTCCACCGTTGGCAGAAATATGTACAGCAAGATGATGAAAATACCCACTGGCTACAATACTGAAGACTAAACATTAAGAGAAGTCCCAAGCACCCCCACCGAAAGAAGGCCCAGTAAATCCTGTGTTTAAACCAGGATTTGAGTTCTCTTGGGATGCTAATCTGCAGGACCTGAATCCATCTACTAAGTAGGATTAAAACTTTTTCCTGGAAGCTGCATAGCTTTTGAGGGATTTATTCATCCATAATTCCAAGACGGAATGAATGGGTCTAGCCGCGGGAGGTGCTATTATTCATCCAGGGCTATGAGGCTAATTCCTTGACAAGGATTATCTGATTTATTCCAGACAGTAGTCCTAGAAAGTACCTTCATCCTACAGGTGTGAAAGGCCCTAAGCAGGATCCCAAAGCTCTCCTCTTACCTGTTCTTATTGCCACTCATGTTGACGTACCAACCCCTAGTGCCTCAAGAACATGACTGTATTTGGAGCAGGGTCCTGAGAGGCGGTTAAGTTGAATGAGATCTTAGGTGGGTCCTAATGTGATATCACAGGCGTCCCTGTAAGACAAAGCTGCAGATACCCACAGGGGCAGTGTGTGGACACAGAGGCAGCAACCTTCCACTGGCCAAGGACAGAGCCTCAGAACAAACCAACCTGCCCTCACTTTGATCTGACTATTCTGGACATTTTGTATAAACAGAATCACACGTGTGGACTTTTGTGTCTGGTTTCTTTCACTTAGCATCCTGCTGTGGAGGTTCTCCATGCGGTACTAAGTATCAGCACTCATTCCTTTTCATTACTGAACAATATTCCATTGTATGGATTGACCACATTCTGCTTCCGCGGATGGACATACGGGCTGCTTCCACTTTCTGGCTTTATGAAGAATGCTGCCATGAACATTGACACACAGGTCTTTATGTGGATGTGCGTTTTCAATTTTCCCAGAAAGACCTACGTGTGGAATTTCTGGGTCACTTGGTAGTTCTATGTGTATGTGACCTTTTGAGCCACTGCCGTTCACACTGTGTCATTTACACTCTCGCCAGCACAGTGTGAGGATGCCCAGGCCCCCACTTCCTGGACAGCATCTGCCTACTCTTTAGTTGTGGCCCGAGCCGGTGCTTGTGTAACGACAGCTCATCTGACTTTGACAGGCACTGATGGCTCATGACGCTGAGCATCTTCTCATCTGCTTCTTGACCCCTTTGAGCGTTTCCTCTGGAGAAATCTCTATTCCCAGCCTTCGCCTGTGTTTTGTTTCATTTTGGTTTTTTCCTTTTCGGTGCCAGGGATTGAACCCAGGGCCTTGCACAATCTACTACTGTGCTACACCCTGCCTCCTGCCCATTTCCCAGGTGGTTGGTGCTGATTCCTCCTGAGGCCAGTAGCTTCTGCCATCAACAACATTCTGCAGCGCTCTTCATAATAACCATCAAAAGCCCCTAGAAAATGGGGCTTTTCCTGTTAGAATTGAGAGCACTTTTTTTTTTTCTATGACAAGCAGGAGATCGGCCTCAAAAAAAAAAAAAAAAAAAAAAAGAAAAGAAAAGAAATTTAAAATCTGGGGACTTGACAGAAAGCCTTGATAGAGTCTGAAGATCCAGAAGGGGAGATTCAGACTCCGGGGAACTGTTTTGTCTGAGGAAGCTGCAGCCCAATTAATATTCTATGAAAGAAGAAACAAAAAGATCTTGGAGCGCCAGGTCCTGGGTGACATTGCTAATCGTGGCTTGCCATCGCACACCCTTCCATCCTGTCAGTCGCCCCAGAGAGCAAATAAACTCATCTGTCTAACCTAGATCCTCAAGAAGGCAGATCCAAATTCCAGGGGGAAATTCCAGAAACAAAACTCCTCCGCTTCTTGAAGGTGATTCCCTCCGTCTCCATCCCCCAGGGATCCCCCTCTGACATTAGCATCTATTATCTTCTTGGCTGAATTTTTCCCTAAAGGGCACGCAGTGTCCCTAGGTGGTTGCCGGTGTCAAGGCAACCTCACCAACCGTTAAGGAAGGCTGAGCTCCTGAAGAAGCCCGAAAAGAAACCTGCAGGGAAGATTTGAGGGTCGCTGCAGGCTGGCCTGTCTTTTATGGTGAAATAAGTCCCAGGAGCTGGAGGTGCCCTATGCAGAGCTCCTGTTTCCTGCAGAAGAAGATCTCCAAGCAGGTGAGAATGTGCAGAGCCTGAGGGCCTCTGTGCTTTTGCAGAGAGGGACATTGATGTCGTGGAAGGAATTAGATCTTCCTTTCATGAGAATCACAGGCCCGAATCCCCAAACGAGAACGGTTCATGCTAATAGGCTTGCTGGGCACATGTTTGAAAGACTTGGGTGGCACGGGTCTGGAGGGCAGACCGTGGCTTCTGCAGACGCTGATACAAGGTTAATGACTCCCTGGAGCACACAGGTCAGATGGGATTTCCTGGCCTAAGCCACCTGTTTCGGTTTGGAGTTGTAATGACAGGGTGAATTTCAGGCTTGAATTTGTTGCTCTTCCTCAGTGGGAATTCCAAACCGGCACTGCCACCTCCGTGGCACACTCAGAGATGTTCTTCACCTGTCCTGCCCAGCAGTTGAATCACGTCTGGTGCATGGCCAGAGCAGATCATCTCTAAAAGAAACCACCTGCAGGATACAGCAAGGGGGTGAACGGAACTGGAATTTTTTTTTTAAGGTAACAAGAATATTTTTCTATCCAGATAAAAATCTTCCTTGGAGATTCATGGTAAGAGATAAAAGCAGATTTAAGCTGATTAAAGCATTTGTGGTGGGGGTGGGGGACCTGGAATATTGGAACTAGGTTGACCAGCTCCTTCTAGATTTCCACCAAAGGTCCCATGTCCCAGGCACACTGGGACAATTAGGTGCCCTCAGGGAGATTGCTCACAGGACCAGTCCCCCATGGCTTCCCCTGGGCCCTCTGGGGTTCCAGTAAGCACATGATGGTAGGAACCAAATCTCTCGCTTATGTCTTGATTTCCTGTGCCAAGCTCTGAGCTTTGCTATGGAAGGTGTTGAATAAATCACTTGAATTGAAATGACACGGAGGCCTCCAGAGTGTACTTTCAAAACCACTGGCATCAAGGAAATGCCAAGGAGAGAAAAGAGAAAGGAATCGTACATCTACCAGCCTTCCAGAATGTTCCAGATCCCCAGACAGAAGCTTCTCGTGCATTACTTCTGGAAGTCCACCAGGTAGGACCTAGACCTAGGACAGTGAGCTTGGCATCGGAGCTGGCATGATAAAGCAGGTGCGTCTGCCTCTAGCACCCCCATCTTGTCATTACAGGGTGCATACTTCTGTGCATCACAAACGAACCCCAAAAGGTGCTCAACCTTCATTACCACCCTCTGAGCATGTCAGATGTTCCATCCTCCCAGCCCCGTGGACTTGCCTCCGACACCCTGCTGCTGCCCAGGGCTGTCAGCCAGGACACTGGGGTCCTGGATTGTCAGGTGCTGGCAACCCTGGGATTCCCTTTCTGCTCAGTGCCACCAAAGTCCCTTCACAGACAGAGGGCTGCATTGTACCTTGCAACTGACTTGTGGCATTATGTCTGCAGGAACTGTCCCTGAAATTGCTGCTGGCCAAAGATATATATGAGCATCTCAAGTGCCTTCCCTGTGCAGACTCGGCCGAGAAGCCGCCAGGCTGAGGGGATCTTCACATTCAGAGACAAACTCAGTTTCGGGGAAATTGAGCTGGACCGGGGTGGCTCCTGGATTTTTTATTTTACTCACTGCATCTCAGGAAATCACACACCAGGAGGCCTCTTGATGTGGCAGAGAGCCAGATGCAAACGGTCAGAAATCGGTCCAGAAACATCCAGTAGAATTGGCTTCGTGTGCCTTTGGATAAACTCAGTGTCTGCGGTCAGGTGGGATCAAGCAGGTTTGGAGCTTGGGCCTGACAGATGGCCTCGGATTACCTAAGACAGTTGCCATGAACTTATTTCCAAATAAGGTCACATTCTGAAATACTAGGGACCTCTGAATTTGGGGGACATGATCCCACCCATAAGGTGACTCACCCTCTAGACCTGGGGGTGAGGTTTTGCTGCAGCAAGGAGACACGGGAAGGTCAGCATTCCCGTCCCTCGTAGACCTGCTCCTGCGTTGGGTGGCTCTCGTGCTGTGTGCTCTTCCTGCTGGTTCAGGCCCAGCTCCCTCCTGGAGGGCCTCTCCTGTCACCTACCTCCCCACCCACCCCGTGCCTAGGACACTTCCCTGCACACCACAGACCCCGAAAACACTTACTGAGTCAGTGGATGTGCCGTTTCATTTAATCCCTAAATAAGTCTGGGACGTGGGCATCATTACCACATTAGGGTTTTGTGGGTTTTTGTTTTGTTTTGTTTCTTTGATAAGAAAATGCATTTGCTTATTCTCAGACCAAGGTACTGCCCGTATATAGCTGTGGGTTTTCTGGAACATTCCAGACCCTGACACTACTGAATGAACAGCAGGTGTCTGCCCAACAGACACCAAGTCCCCTTCATGAATCTCCAACTGAGAATGTCCCGTCATCCCTGTGTTTGAAACATGGCTCCATGTGCAACTGCCCAGGGGTCTAAATCCAAAGTGGGAGGCCAGGGACCTCATTCCTGGGATTTCATGTTTTTCCAGAGAAGGATCGCTGGTTTAAAAACACCCTCACCCCTCTCCATTCCTACTGCAGTGGGTGAATTTATACATGTTGAAACATTTAAAATTAGAATTACATCATGTCTGGGAATTGCTTCAAAATAACTTGGAGTGGGCGGTGTGTGTGAATTGACATAAAACAAAATTGACCATGAATTAATAATTATTAAAGCTGAGGAATAGGGTACATGGAAATCCATTATATAATTTTTTCTAACTTCATGTGTTTGAAAAATAATTTTGGTGTTAGAAGGGGCATTGTGGTTATTTTTTTAAAAATAAGTCTTATGTTTTATAAATATTGATGTATTTGTAGATGAAATGATATGATGTATGAAATCTGCTTTATAATGTTTCAGAATTGGGTGTATAATAGACAAAATTGGCTATATTGTTTTTTTTAAGAGAGGGTGAGAGAGGAGAGAGAGAGAGAGAGAGAGAGAGAGAGAGAGAGAGAGAGAATTTTTAATATTTATTTCTTAGTTCTCGGCGGACACAACATCTTTGTTGGTATGTGGTGCTGAGGATCGAACCCGGGCCACACGCATGCCAGGCGAGCGCGCTACCACTTGAGCCACATCCCCAGCCCAATTGGCTATATTGTTAATTTTCAAAACTGTGTAAAGGGCGAACAGGGGTTCTTTACATCATCATCGCTGCTTTTCATGTTTAAAATCTTTCATGATAAAAAAGTTAAGTGAAAAAAAGAAAAAGAGGAGCTACTTCCTAAAACTCATTTTACGAAGCTTTGATATTCAAGTCAGACAAAGACTGTCCAGTAAGGAAAATTACATACCAATCTCTCTAATGTATGTATAAGCTGAAGTCCTAAAATATAAATATAAGTAAAATATTAGAAAATTAAGTTCAACAGTGCTTACAAAATACAATATGGCAAAAGGAATGCAAGGTTGGTTTGACCTTCAAATTTGGTGTAGGTTACAAATGACTTACTTCTGTCTCTTCCAACGATATTGGAGTCCCAAGCCCACCACCTGCGAACGTGGATGTGTTTGGAAATGAGTTCTTTGCGGTTGATCAGATGAAGGTAAGATCATTAAATTAAGTCCCAGGCCAATATGACTGTTATCCTTATAAAAAGAGGTAATGTGGACACAGAGAGAGACACAGACACAGAAAGCAGCTGGCCATCTATCCTGGCTCCCAGAATCTGGAAGAGGCATGAGAAAGATTCCCCCTCTCTGTTCTCAAAGGAAGCAACCTTGCCCACCCCTCAATTCCTGACTTCCAGCTCCAGAACCTGAGACAACATATTTTTGTCATTTAAGACCCCTTCATCTCAGTTTATGGTGCTTGGTTAAGGCAGTCCCTGGAGGTGAAGCAATGCAGCAATTTATCATGTTAATAAAGGAATGGAGAGCACGTGGCTACCCCACAGGTGCTGGAAAACCAGCTCCTGGAACGCAGTGACCCTTGGGGACAGTGGTACTGCAGCTGATGAAGGAACAGCCTTCAGCAAACCAGGAAGAGAGGGGCTTCTCTCACCTTGATGAGGTGGCTCTACCAACAGGAGGCCTCACAGCCAACACTTGCTCCCTGGGGGTGGGCACCACGAGGCTCCTCAGGGAGTCTGGTGGCAGCAGCCAGAGGATGGCTTTGGCCTTTTTGCCCATCACCTTCTTGGGTTTGTGCATCTAACTAGCAAAATCTCACCTGCCCCTGGAAACCCAGCTTCAAGTCAGTCTTGGGGATCTTTTTAAAACATTTCCCACCTCTTTATATGGAAGAATGGTTGGATAGCAAGTCAGAGAGCCAAGCCCAAGAACCCTGCATATCCCCTGAGTCGCCTGTTCTCTTGTTTACAAACATCCCCACCTTCCACCTTCACCGTGACAGGAGAAAGGCTGGGAAGCACTTCTCCAGAGACATGCTACTGCACAGGTGCAGGATTAAATAATCAAGAACGTGCACAGCAGCGCTGCTCCAAGTAGCAAAACATTGGAAAAACCCAAATGTCTATTGGCTCTAAAATGTATAAATAAATCGTCTCGCATTCAACAACGAATACTAAATAGCTGGGAGATGAATGGCCTCATGAGCCTGTATGTGAATATGAATGAATCTCAAATACATAATGTGGAGGAAAACACTAGAAAAGGACTTCGTAGAGTACAGAGTTCATTGATAAAAACTTCAAAGTCAGGTAGAACTGGATACCATGTGGTCTAGGACCACACACACACACACACACACACACACACACACACAGTATTTACCATAAGGTTCTGATTTTCAATGTGCACCAGGATCTCCAGGAGGGCTTTTTGCCACCCAGACTCTTGATCTCTCCCTGAGGGTTTCTGACTCAGTAGGTCTGAGAGTGGGGCCCAAGAATCTGTAGTTTCTTTTTTTAATATAATTTTTAAAATTTGTCTTAATTAGTTACACATGACAGTACAATGATCTTGACATATCATACATTTGATATCAGATGGGGTATGATTTCTCATTTTTCTGAGTGTACAGGTTGCAGAATCCCATTGGTCATGCAGTCACGTATATACATACAACAATAATAATGTCTATTTTATTCTGCTGTCCTTCCTTTCCCCCCTCCCTTCCCCTCCCCTCCCCTCCCTTCTCTCTACTCAATCAGAGTCTGTAGTTTCTAAAAAGCAGCTGCTCCAGAGATCATATTCTGCTTTACAACAATGCGTGGGAATGAAAAATGCTAAATTCTGGAGATTGGCCGCCCCAGTGGGGGCAGAGAGGAGCCATTAGGAAAGTGTTTTAAAGGTACTGGTGATATCCTATCGAACTGGGTGGGGGGCCCATATGTCTATTTGGCACAGATGTCTTTTAAAAATTCTTTCTTAAAACACAGGAGTGCATGGCACGCACACTCTTCCACACATAATCTACTGAAAAACTGAATGAAACCCCAAAGGATCCCACATGACCCTTCTATTTCTGCCAGCTTTTCTTTGTTTAATCATCTCTTTCAATAAGAAGTGAGTCAGAGACATCTGGCCTAGCTTTAAGAAATACTGAAGCCTGACCCCCCAAAATTAGGGACAAAAACAGAGAAAAGGAACATTTCCCAGACTCGATCCAGATATCCCAGAATTCTCTCCTGAGCTTTACAGTACTGCTGCAGTCTCTCATCACCCTGCCTCACAGACAGGGAAAGTGCAGAACCAAGTGACCAGACACTTGTTCCAGACGTCAGGGTTCACATGTGACGGAGCTGGATTTCCAGCCCAGGTTGAGCGGCTGGGAGTCTGCTTTCAGTCACCGTATTGGTTGGTTTTCTGTTACTGTAACAAACTACCCGAGGCAGGTATTGTATAAAGAAAATCATACAATTCTGGAGATACAGAGGAAGGTGCCAGCATCAGCTCAGCTCTGCTGAGGACCTTGAGGGGATGGTCTCACAATGGAACGCACGTGAGATGTGGCCCATGGCAAGACGGGAAGTCAGAGAGAGAATGGGATCCCACAAGAACTGAGTGAGTGCCGTCCAAGGACACATCCCCAGGGACCTCGGAAGCTCCCACTGAATCCCTTTTTCACGCGTGTACACATGCTGGGGACTGGAGTCAGGGTGGAGCCGTGTGGGGGAATATCCTCAGTGACAGCAGCCAGTAGCCTAGACACATGGAGCCCTAAGACAGTGGCAGCGTCCACGAGAGCTATTTTTCTCATCTCATACAACAAAGCGCTTCTACTTAAAAGGGTTGTAATAATTAGAGATATGCAAACATCTATTTCATCACGCTTTTCATTTACGAAAATATTAACCCTGAGGCATGTTTGTAGCTCGAAACCCACGTCCATTTGCAATGTTCAAAAGCAAACAACAAAGCCTTCCAGATCACGTTGGGTGCTGCAGCCTGTGTGCCCCGGCGCAGGGCACCCGGGAATGGAATGCACCAACAGGAAAGCAAACCTGCGGCCCTCCCACAGGGGGTGGGCGGGCTCCCCTGAGAGCAGCAGGAGCCTGGCTTCCCATGGGGCTGCAGGGTAAGGGTGCCATCATCTGCACCTTCACCCAAGTGGGCCCCCTGGGTGCTTCCTTTTCACCAGAGAGCACAACAAGAATGCTTCAGGATGTGAGACAGCACTGTGTTCAGAAAGATCATCTTGGCTACCAGAAAGATCAAGAGAAGATGGACGGAGGAAGGGAAGAGGAGCCGGGCTCTCAGGGTCCAGGAGACTCCTCATGGCTGCTTTCTGAGACAGGGGACATTGGAAATTCCTTTGGCCTTTCTGTAGCCTTAGTAGTGTGTTTCTTACCTTTAGTCCTGTGGTGAGCTTTGAATATAAACTGTATCTATTTTTAAGCTAATGGCTGCCTAATATTTTACCCTCCTGATTCCTCTACCAAAAGTTCCCTCATGATTAATAAGCAGATTCCAAACCAAGATATGCACACAAAAAATTCAAAAATTAGAGGTCCATATACATGTATTCTTGGTTATAAAGAATTATAGGGCCAGCTGGAGAGCAGGAATAAAATGACCTTATCTTCTTTTGACTCTTGGTACCAGGGATTGAACCCAGGTGTAATTAACCACTGAGCCACATCCCCAGGTTGTTTTTTTTTTTTTTTTAATTTTGAGACAAATAACTTGCTTAAGGCCTAAGTTGCTGAGGCTGGCCTCAAACTTGTGATCCTCCTGCCTCAGCCTCTTAAGCTACAGATTACAGGCGTGCACCACCACCACCATGCTCAATTTAAAATGGTCTTTTCAATGTAGCAATTCAACAGCCACGTCTCTGCATTCCTCCCCTGCTGGAAAACCCCTTTCTGCTTAACTTCTGGATTTCTAGATGGGATCTGAGAAGCAATGAGTAACAGCTTAGGCTAAACCAAGTTAGGTCTGATCCAAAAACACAACAAAGCAAGCAAGCAAAATATTAAGGTTAGTCTGTGATTCCCTGGTAGCCACAGGATTTACAGGTAGAATAAATTTGTCCCAATCATAAATGTTTATGGAACTTTGTTTTGAGGCTTTGGGTGAATCATCCCATCTTCTCCAGGTTCAGTCTCCCTGACTTGTGAAAAAAATTAATTTCTTGTTTAAATAAAGGGTTCAATTAAAACATAATAGAGCTGGGCACGGTGATGCACACCTATAATACCAGAGGTTCTGGAGGCTGAGGCAGGAGGATTGCAAGTTCAAAGCCAGCTTCAGCAAGGCAAGGTACTAAGCAACTCAATGAGACTGACTCTAAAATAAAATACAAAATAGGTTTGGGGATGTGGCTCAGTGGTTGAGTGCCCCTGAGTACAATCTCTGGTACGAAACAAAACAAAAAACCCATAATGAAATAGAAATATTTGATCAAATTCGCAGGAATGTTGAGTTTTATGTGCCGTTTTTTTTTTTGTTTTTTTTTTGAGCAAAGAGCCCTTATGAAAACCAGGCATTAACATGGATTCAAATATAAATTTGAATATATTTTACTTTTGACCATGAGAGGAGAAATGATTGGTCACATATGTAACATTTATTAAGCTGTGGCCCAGTCCTAGGACAGTATAATATTAAAAAAATAAAAATAAAAAACCTAAACCCATATTGCTGAGCATATGCTGCTCCAGCAGAGTTCTTGAACTTCCGCCATCACCATAGGAGGATCTATACTACCTAATCTGTTGATCCCAGGAGGGGATAAGAGAAATCTGGGGCAAAGTGACCCCAACAGAGCCCAGCCTCGACCAGCCAACATCAGATAATCCCAGATCCATGGCAACAAATGATTGTTGTTTTAAGTCATTAGGTTTGGGATGACTGTTATATAGCCATTTTGCATCAAAACTAATAGAGACAACAGAAAAACACAGGGATATAGAAATAGTAAATTCTTATTCCATCCTACAAAAATGGTATGTACTTTAGGTCATCAATGAATCAGTTCCTTATTCCGCTTGTTCATTAGAAAGACTATAAAGTACATATATCATTGTGTCTGTATCATAAATGAGAATGCTAAAGCTTTCTTCTTACTTCTGTGATGCCCCTGCTGTAGACACATTCTGGGATATCTTATGCAATGGATGGGTCTGGGAGTCCCTGCTCCCTGTGGCTCACATGTTGTTGATTGGACCAGCAAAGGGCGCCTGACTCAAGATCAACCAATCAGGGCTGGCCAATGAAGATCAACCAATCAGGGCTGGCCAATGAAGATCAACCAATCAGGGCTGGCCAAAGAAGATCAACCAATCAGGGCTGGCCAATGAAGATCAACCAATCAGGGCTGGCCAATGGCCAGATGGTCTCTACTGAGAATTTAAGATGTTTTAATGGTGAGGGGCCCTATTGACTTGGGATTAGTTGTGTTATGGGACAGTGTTTAAGTAGAAAAAGAGAGAGGGGAAGAGACAGTGACTCTATAATACAATGCACAGGAGAGCCATGTTGCCAGGGCTGAGAGGCAGAGGCAGGGGTGGGGGTCCCAGCTGGACAGGTGGACTTCAGCTCTGTCTCAGGGCTGACCCTCACAGCTCCTCAGGGGACTGTCCTTTCCCTTGGGTTGGCTCCGTGGGCTTCAGTTCCTTGCTCCCAGACCTGTAACCACAACTGAATGATCAGAGCCGTGGCTTAAAAGCCTTGGTCATGGGCTGAACTGTGCTCCTCCGCCCCAGAAAAGGCCCACGCACTGAAGTCCTCACCCTGGTCCCCTGGGCACGTCCCTGTATTTAGAGACGGTTTTTAAAGAGGTAAAATGAGGTCATTAGGGTGGACCGTGATTCCACATGACTGGTGTCCTTATCTGAAGTGACTAGGACACAGGCACACACAGAGGGGCACTGTGTGAAGACACCTGGGGAAGATGTCATCTGCAGACTCAGGACAGAGCCTCAGAAGAGTCCCACCCTGCCAGACGTGCAGCCTCCAGACAGGGAGATAAGACCTCTCTGTCGCTGCAGCCCCGTGTCTGAGGTGCTTTGTTGGGGAGCCTGGCAAACAAATTCAGTGGCTCACCCTCTCTTATTGCACTGTGAGGATGCTTTTTTTGGTCCTTAAAGGCTGTACCCTATTTTCTTGGCAAACTGTGCCATTACCACGCACTATTCAATTAAAGATGGTAAAGGAAAAAAAAATTTTTTTTTTAAAATCAGAGCAAAATCAAGGAAGCCTTGAAGGAAAGATGAGAATATATTCATACCCTATATGGTCCAGAAAAGAGAGGGATATTGAGAGAGAGAAAAGAATAACCCTGTGTGGAATTAGTGAGTTAACAAGCTCATTGAAGGCCCACAATTAACAAATGATGAATTCCATCACGGACTCTCTTCCATCAATTGCTGATTGTGGACACACTCAACAACATAGATCATGCTGGTGGGGCTCCTGGGGAGGGAGGAAGAGGACCCACACTTACTGAGCACTGACCACCAGCCCGGGGACCTCAGTCCTCCTCACAGGAGTCCCGTGGAGAAGGTTCTGCCAGCGTTCACAGCAACACTGTCACAGACGGGACCCAGGATCCGAGCTGTGAGGTGTTTGGCCCCAGGAGCCAGGATTCCCAAGTGGGGACGGAACACAGCTCGGTTAGACACTCGCCATACCTCCCGGTATCCACGGTTTCTTCTTTTTTTAAATAACACATCCTTGTTTTCCTTGGAGATGCCCCCCTTCCTCCAACTTCCTCCCTGGTCTGAGTGGGCCTGGCTGCACAGCTGTCCATCACGGCCAGGGTGATGATGAGGCGTGAACACTTGGTTCAAGTTGGTTGCCTTAGCAGTACCACTAACCCTTTGGAAAAATCCAAGAGGTTTCAGAGCCGATGCCTTTTCCATTGGCCACCTGCCCTTCCCTAGAGTACTGGTCCCAGGAGGAGATACTCCTGGAGTACTCCGGTGCCTGCCTCACCTCAGGGTCGGGTGACATCCATCCATGAACTCCCCAATCTATCGTCCGCCCTGATGTGGTCTTTCCTCAGTTTCCTGTTGTAACCACACGTCATTTCCCATAACCCCTCTCTCAGGGTGTTCTCAATACATTTCCCTCGCCCCAGAACTTTCTCTGACCCAACCCAGGTGTTAATCCCCTAGATACACGACGTGTCTGTTGACCTACTGGGGACCCTCGGAGGGCCGTGCAATTGTAATATCTAAGATTCCTCCTCCCCAAGAACCCGTTTTCACTCCCATGGAGGCAGCAGTGCCCCTGTTGAGAATGTATATTAGAGAAGGAGAGAGAGAGAGAGAGAGAGAGAGAGAGAGAGAGAGAGAGAGAGAGAGAATATCTCCAGCCAAACCAAAGATTTACTGATAATAACGTCTCCTTGATGACTCTGTATTCATAATGGGCAGAGCAGCTCCAGCAGCAAGTCGGGTCAGTGGTACCGCAACAGACTGAAAGACATTAAAAACTTTGGCTTGCTCCCCGCACATTAATGAGGGATAGACGGATTCCAGCTCACTGTACTCTTCTTTGAAAAATGATGGAAGCGGCTTTTTTTTTTTTTTAAATTAAGGTGGCAACACCATTGATAATTTAAACATTGCAGGCATTCCGAAATGCTGTGATTTGCAACACTGGTTTTAATTAATGCCGGCAACCCGGCTGTGAAAATTGGGACCTGTAATTTGTGAGTTACAGTAACTGCTAGTGTTTATTAACCTAGCAGGTCAAATTCTGGTTTCATGGTCTTATATATACATATATATCATCATCCTATTAAACTTCAAGTTGAAAGCCAACGGGAGAGGGGAATAATCACACACAGGTAATGCATCACCTTTGAAAACAGAGGTGAGGGCAGAGTGGGAGATTTTCTCCTTCCCCCTCCTGGCCCCGCTCCGTTAACTCCTTCCTCGCAACATGCGCCACTTAATTTCTTCCTCCTTCCCTGCAGGCCGGCAGCTCCATTACTGTGTGGCCATTCTTCTCCTCCCACGAAAAAATCCTGTTGTTTTCAAACTATATTATGCAATAATGTCTGTGGCCTTCTGCCACCTGGCTGGCTTTGGTCCATTCACTGGGGCTGCAGCTGGTCTCCCTGGGCGCTAACTCTGTGGCGGGCCTTGGAGACAAAGAACATAGCACCCACAGCACCCTCAGTTCTGGCACAGCTCTGCAAGCCAGGTGCCCTGCAAACCGCTTCACGTGGACATGTGGGTTGAGTGCCCCATATCCAAAATGCTTGGGACCAGAAGTGTTTTCGGATTTTTTTTTCCTTCAGATTTTTGGAACAGTTGCATAGACGGAATGAGGTATCTTGGAGATGAACCCAAAATCTGAACACAGAACTTACCTATGTTTCACAGGGACGCATGGTCTGAGGTCATTTTATTTAATGTTTTTAGTGCACCTGTGTTTTGATTGCCATCCCTATGTAAGGTCGGGTGTGGGATTTTCTGCCCTCAGATCACATGGGTTTTGAAAATATTTCACATTTTGGAGATTAAGGATTTTTATGTTAGAGATGCTCAACCTGTGCTAACTTCGTTAACCCTTACCACCTCCGATGATAAACCAGAGCTAGCCGCCAGCTTCAAGGTATGTGTTTGTTGCGTGGTGAAACGAGCCCGGATGGCCTGCTCAGCTGCAAGGACCCGGAGGGTTCCCAGTGCCTTCACGGGCCAACTCTGGGCTCTATACATGTCCATCCAATTTAACCTGAATCAAAAGAGTAAACTAGAGACCCTCTCAAAGCTGAGGCATGGCTCAGTGTGAGGAGAGGAGGCTAAACTTTTGCCTTAGACCCTGAGGAGATGCAGCAGAGCCTGAGAGCCCAGCTTAGATGACAGCGGCTTCTAGGTTCATCACTGACCAGCCAGGTGCCCCGGGCAAGTCCTCGATCTCTCAAAGAAGGACAACATTCCTGAAACAGGACATCTGGTGCTTCAAGGACGCAGACACCAGAAGGGCTGTGTGCAGTATCTGGCTCAGTCACGTAGCCATAGGAGTTTAGATATTGTTAGTCCAAGAATCCACCACGCCTCCCGTGGCAGCCCCTGGTCTGTCATGCCAGGGTCCTTAAAGCCACCAATTCATTAGACTTTTCTTGAGCATCTACTCTGTGCCAGACACAATGTTGGCTCAGTGGGGGATCCAGGAGCTTCTCACTGACCTCTCCTAGCACGACCGCGATTATGGATGTGCACCTGTCTCCTCCACCTGAGGCTGCTTTGTGCACTGGGCCCCATAAGCCACTGGAGGAGTCCTTCCTGCTTCTACCAGACTGACGCTCAGCTCTGGGTGGGCAGGTCTGAGACTATGCTGCCATCACGGTACCTGAGATCCTCGCTACCCGGACACACAGAAGTAGTCATGAGCCGTGGAGAGAATGAGGACGGCTGGTGGTGCAGGCTCCAAACTGGAACAGAAGCCTCCGCTCAGGATGCAGCAATGAGGAGTAACTGGGGGCCACTAGGAACCTTGGCATGCTATTTTTAACTTCATGTTGGTTATGGTACGTGATTGATATATTCTTAAAAATATCCTACCATCTCTAAGGGTTATTCACGTGAGATAAAATATATGAAAGTACACGAGGAAAGATCGACATTATTTTGAGGCGAGCAGACAGGAAAAATGAGTGTGAGCAAAAGAGTGCGTACAGATTTGGGTTCTTCCTCGCTAGGGAGGAATCTTTCTCCCTCTGACTTCAATGGTGGAAAAGCCCTTGAAATTCAGGTTTGTGGTCCTTTTAAGTTCCATTTATTCATTCAGTAAGAAGTTCCTGCATGACTGATGTGTGCGAAGCACTGTGTGTCTTTGGAGACTGGGGCATGGGTGTCTGTCCCGTCCTCAGCCCAGTTGTTCCAGAGAAGTGCCGACAGGCCAAAGAAGGAGCCCAGAGATACATGGAGACATGACTTGTTGGGAAAGGCTCATAAGAGATCAATGACTTCTCCAAGAAGTGGTCCAAGGTGGCAGGCCTTGTCCCTCAAGGTGCTTCACCAAGCACGACCCCCTCTCTCTCAGGGTTTTGTCCAGTGGTAGCTGGTTGGATCAATGACCCCGTGCCTCTTCACAGTGCCCTCAGTTGGGCACCTGTCCCCACTCAGAGAGGGTTTCATATCGTGGGCTGAAGACGCAGTCATGCTGTCAGCACAGTCTTGCCTTTTCTCTAGTGTGACCAGCACCCCGAGGAGCACCTGTCCCGGTGCACAAGCAAGGACGGAGCTCTCCACAGAGAACCCCGACTCGCCCTGGCCCCCAGCGTGCCCAAGAGGAGCCAGTGTCCTTCAAGATGATCTGTGTCTGGACCTTTCGGGCCAGGCTTGCTCTCACTGTTCCCTTAGGTGTTTGGGGAACAGAAAGGGGCATTCAGGGACACGGTGCTTTACCGTCCACCTCTGGTTTAGGAATGACACACTGCCAGATGTTCATCAGTCCAGTGCTGTCAGGACGAGGGCCAGCTGGGATAAGACACCACCAAGAAATGAGCAAGGGACCCACGCCAGAGGGTCCAAGGTTTCCGCAAGGGTGTGGCACTTGAGTGGGTTCCCACTTACTTTAGAACCTAGGCTTGGTGTTCTCCTCTGAAAAGTGAGGACGGTAACTTCTGCTTGAAAGGTCGTTGCGATGATCGATGACCGTGTATGATCGGCAGTACCTTTGCAAAGGATTCACAGTGCACACACATGACTATCAAGTGGCACCGTCGGAGACACCTCGGCTGTTCCTGAATGGTGGCTCTTAGCACCTTTGTTAATCAGGAGGGCACGAGTCAGGCCCTGAGCAAGCCCCTGAGAAGGAGGAGTTGCAAAAGAGTGGCTCTCATGTGGAAAGGAAATGGTGTGGAGAAACACCAGGGCAAGAAGTGAGCTCGGCCTCTTAACCAGCAGCTTTAAAAATCATCTTTACACATTAGAACTCATTTTCCCTTTCCTCTTTCACCAGAGCCCAATGAAGTGGCCACTTGACATTTTAAACAGACACAGGCTAAATGTCACGAATATAGTGAAACAGCACATTCCCAGTCACACCATGAGTGTGTATGCATGTTGGTATACAGTGGTACCGAAGAGACAATTTGCCTACATTATAGCTTTTCTTGGTGTAATATCTTCTGTTCTTTTAATCATAGAGATAGATAAAATTCTATATAAAATCTGGCTCTATTTTTTCCCCTAAAACAAATGTCCTGCTCATTCTTTTAACTTGTGTCTTTACAGTGTAATACAATGCCAGGAGTTTTGAAGTGACTGCATCTTGACTGCCTGCTTAAGTTTCTTTTCATTTTCTAAAATGAGAATTGTAGGTGGTGCTGAGGATCAAATCCAGGGCTTCCCACGTGGTAAGCCTGGTTAAGCTTAACATCCTAAGCATACATAAGTAAAAATACACCAGATTATAACTATCTACTATATCCATCTATCTGTCCATCATTCTCTCCATCCACCCACCCATCTATCCACTTATCTATCTATCCATGCATCTACCCACTCATTCACTTACCCATCCATCCACCAATCCATCCATCCACCCACCCACCATCCATCACCTTATCCATCTATCCACTCATCCATCTAACCACCCACCATCCATCCATCCTTCCATCCACTTATCCATCTATCCATCCATCCATCTACCCATCCATCCATCTACCCATCCACCATGCATCCATCAACTTATCTATCCATCCATCCATCTATCCACCATCCATTCATCCACTCACCCATCATACGTTCATCCATCCATTTATCCATCTACCCATCCATCCATTCACCCATCCATCCATCCATTCACCCACCCATCCATCATCCATTTATCTTTTCATCCACTTATCCATTTACCCATCCATCCACCAACCCATCCATCCATTCACCCATCATACATTCACCCATCCATCTATCCACCAATCCATCCATCCACCCACCCTACACCCACAGTGACAGATCTTGGGCGCTGAGGAAAAGGAAACTATCTGCATCATTTAAGGGCATGATTAAATTTGTCATCTTTGGTTTAAAAGAAACAGCACCCCAGGGTTGGGGGGAGGAAATCTGAAACTGTTGGTCCTGAGATTCCCTTCACAGAGTCATGCCAGGCTCCTAACTTCTGGATTGGTTCCCTAAGAGATGGAAATAGAAGTCATGGAAAAGGGCAGGCCTCTGCCTGCCGGCAACTCTGCCTGGCGAGCCTCCCCCACTGTATATAATAAGCCTGGCCCTCTTTCTGCCACGTTATCGTCCTCACTTCACCACTTAATCATTCTCTGTGTCGCTCCCTCCTGCTCTACACAGATGCTGCAGAGATGTGTGAAATAAAATTGTATTTTGGTGGGGAAAGGCACTCAACGTCCACACTGAGAATTACATTTCTGATTCTCTGGCAGGGACGACGGGGGGACAATTGCCTCTCCATCCTGCTGGCACCAAGACCTGCTGTAGGGACTCATCCTGCTGACCAGGCCAGGAGACACTCGTGGCTGCTTGAGCGTCCCCTGAGGTGGCTGCCCCAGGCCACTACTTTTCCTGTTGAATGCTTCAGCCAGCAGCCAGCAGCCAGCCTGGGGGAGCTCCCCCACCCCTGAGTCTGTGGGTCCCTGGCCATACCTGCTATAGTTGTGATGACGTGAAAGTGATGTGACAATCTTGGAGCCTTTTTCTCCAACCAAGTTACCATGTGCAATTCATTGAACCAATGCCCAGAGCCCCAATGGGTTAGCATCTTTGTGCCTACAAGACTGAGACTTTATAAGAGGCCAGGCGGAGCCCTTCAGCTGTCATAACGCTGGACCTTGTCTTTCTCTTTGCATAACTTCGTTATTTTGAACCCAATAATTTGAAATAATGAATGGTGGCTGGGATACTGTCAGGAGCAATATCCCACTTTGTAGTATTCATGGGAACGAAAGCATTTGCTAAACTAAAATTATCAATGGAACTAAGACCTGGGGGAGCATTTAAACTCTATGAAGATAAAATACTTTAATGTAGCACAATGATCTGGAAATCACCCCATTGATCCCCTTCTGTCCCAAAGATCTAGGTCCTAATCCCTGGATCTTGTGACTGTGTCCTGTTGTGGCAAAAGGGACTCTGGAGACATAACTAAGGCTCTGGACCCTAAAATAGGGAGATTAACCTGAATCGTCCCAAAGTACTTACATGCACCTTGGAACTTTCTTCAGCTGGAGTCAGAGACGGGGGCAAAAGAGGAAGACGGAAAGATCTGCAGCATGAAAGGCACTTGACCTACCATGGGTGGAAGAGGGCATGTGGAAGGTACAAGGGGGACTGCAGACAGAGTCCAGGAGCAGAGTGGCCCCCAGGCTGACGGTCACCAAAGAAATGGAGGCTGCAGCTGCATGACTGCAGGTGACCGAACTCCCCAACGACGTGAACCAGCATGGAGGCAGGTGCAGGTGCGAACCTGCAGTGCGGTGGCTCTGCCCCTTCAGGAGCTGACACACAGAACATCCAGCTGTGCCGCCGTACCCCGCCTCTGACCTATGTATCCACAAGACGGCCAGCGTGTGCCACTTTAAGTCACAGGACTTGTGGTAGTTTGCAGCAGTAGCTATAGAAAGATTAAAAATATTTAAAAATAATATCTTAAAAAGACTCAATAGTCAACGTGACCCAGGAAATAACAGTTTCCCAGTCAGAATGGCCCAAAGAGTGACCAGGGCATCCCTGGCGGACATCAGCCTCCAGGGTAAATAACTTAAGAGATGTGACATACACTAAGTATCCCTTATCTGAAATGCCTGGATTTTGGAGCGGGGGTGGGGGATATTTGCATATAAAGAATAAAATATCCTGGGAGTAAGTCCCAAGTTTAAATACAAAACATATACACATTATACACCCAGGGCCAAAGGTAATTTTGTGCAATATTTTAAATAATTTTGTGCATGGAAAACAAAGTTTAAGGTGTGAAATTTTCCTCCCTGTGGCATCACATCTGTACTCAAAAAGCTTCAGATTTTGGATGAGGGAACCTGCTTAACTTAAAAACTCATTCTTAGTCCTTCATGCCAAGGGGCCTCCAAAGGAAGCGTCTCATGGACATGAGCTGCGATCCCTGCACATCCTCAAAGGTCACAAAGGTCACACGTTTCGATGACCAGCAGTCCAGCTTCCTCTATTAAATCAAACTCGGTCCTTTCCATCAATTTGCCTGTAGAGCTTAGGTGGCCCTCGCGTCTCGCCACTCTCCCAACCCCCGTTAGGAAGACTCTCTGGATCCAGAGACCATCTGTGGAGTCAAACCAGATTTGGTCTTCCACTTCTGCGGCCTCCCCGGATGCCAAGGTCTCAGAGAAGCTTGATGTCACCGGAGTCGTGCCAGAGCCAACGCAAGGAGCCTAATATGTTTGTCAACTGTCATCAAGCCCAGCCCGCGCAATTATCCTGTCTAATTAGATTAGGAGCTGACAGCCTTGGAACGTTTCAGTTTGCCATCTGAAAGCGAGGAACACACAACCCTGCTTGTTTACCTCATTTAAACCCAGATCCTCTTTGAGTCGTTACAAGGACTGATTTTTGTAATTAGCTGTCATTTGTATTACACTGGTTCATCTTCCTGGCTCAACGTACAATAGACCTGGAGGGGAATTGGAGACATGGCTTGAAGGAACCCTGGGTGGCAGAGTCCAGGTCTAAGCACCTTCACAGTCTCGGTACAATGCTCAGAGATGCTTAAAGTAGGTTTCCCCTCCAGTCTCAGAATAAGATAAGAAAAGTCATTGACGTCCACCAGGTTTTTGCATCAGCTCAGAGAGTTGAGATCCCAGACAGAGGCACACACACATGCAAGTCACCTGATCTGACGTAGAAATAAAACTCCCGGGTCACACGGTGGGTATTTTATGGTTTCCAGAGTGTTCCACGGAGCTTGTGCAGTGGGTGGTAAATTTCCACTCTGATTTTAAAGAGGGATGAAAGACAGCCCTCTCAATGGCTATTCTCAGCTCTAGCTACAAGCCGGGTGTTGCCAGAGATTTCATTATGACTTCTTGTAACAGAGAAGGAACGATTTACAGCGCGTACAAACTGCCTTACAAGAGATAGCTTGAGAAACGGCTCTCAGAAAGGCCTGTATTTCTTAGTACAGAACAGTTTCAAACAATAAATTTGAACGGAAGGCTTAACAAGGTTGTGGAACGGAGATTTAAAGTGGTTTTATCATGGGGGTCCTTCCAGTATTAAATGACATTGGCCAGTGGCCAAGGCAGGTGACCCATCTGAAGCCCCTGGATTCTCCTGCATAAAAGGAGAGTGTTACAAGGCTCTGGGGTCAAATTTAGCCAGCAAAGTAAGTGGAGGTGGGGTGGCGGAAAAGCACGAGGAGCGTGTAGAAGATTCTAAGCCTTTAAAAGCAATAATCGCCAAAGCTGTACCATGCAGGGCGCCATATCCAGACGGGTCATCTAGGGAAAGTGTTTTTACACATTTTAGTCAGGTGAGAACCACAAGGATGGTTTTTGCCCAATCATGTACCAATAATTATTAAAAGCAACTTTGCTTTTTCTTTTCCCTTATACAAATTTGATTCTAAAACCTTGCCTATGGGTTTGATGTGCTTGTTATACTTTTTCTGATGCATAATAAATAAATACACAGCTATTAAGATCGTGGTGTTTTTCCTCACGTCCTCCCAAAGCATGACGTGTGCCAGCGGTCTCAGGCTGGTCTCCACTTGGGGATGCCGGTGAGTCTCGGATGACCTCGTGCAGCTTCACAGCAGGAAGTGAGTCCCGTTGAGTGGCAGCCCTTGAGATCCTTCCTAGAGAATCCTAGAACTTCTCCAGCAAGGGGGGAGACAGGGAGGCTGCACAGCCCTAGACAGAACTAGAATGTCCTGGGGACTCTTTCGCCAAGAGAGTGGCCTTTTGAAGAAGAGCTCCGCGTGCACCTGGAGACTGAGCGGAAGGAAGACGTTCCACCTCAGGCACACGGCACCTCCCACCCCGGAAGGTCAGCGTGGTTTTACCAATGATGACCTCACCTCCTCTAGTCCTTCTGGAGGGGTTGGGGGCTGAGCAGTGGAGAAGGGGCACAGGGACAGTGAGGTGATCTGTCGGAAAGTCACACAGCAAATAAGGAGCTGGGAAAACAGACTCAGGACCCCAAATCCAATCCTGTCCATGGGGACTGTCCAGCTTCCATCCTGAGGACCCAGGGCATCTTAATCCGAGTCCTGGACACTGAACTTGGATGATAAGGTAATGCGGGATCCGGTGGTCGGAGCCGAGATTTTCTGATGCACGATCATGGGGCAGGAATTGAACTACCTTCTCTCTTTCACCCAAAACACATTCTTAGGAGGCACACGCTGGTGCTGTCCTTGTTCTGTTGTGGTAGAAACTGGGTCACAGAATGGCAGCGTCACTTGTCAGGGTCATGCATCAGTAAGTGGAAGATCTGGGATTTGAACACATGAAGTCCACTCCCCACCCTGCTTTCTTAGACAGGCTGGGGGCCCACCCATTGAATGGGGTCATGACTTCTTTGCCGCAGTCTGGCTGGGCACAAAATAACCGAGCCACCACACAGCCTTGTAGGTTCAAACAGCAACCTTTATTCCTGAACTCTCACCGGCACTCCACACACACTTCCCGGGAACACTCCCAAACGCCAAGCGGCTCCTCCAGGAACCACCAACCGGAAATCCCTCCTCCGGCACTTCCCCAACCAATGCGAACTCTTCAGGAATCCCCGCAAGAGCTCAACCGGAACTCAACGGGAACTCCGCGAGAACTCAAAAGTCATCATCTTAATGGCCAGCTGGCGTCACCTCTCAACCACTACTTCTGGCAAAAATGCCATGCGTCATCCCGACTCGGCTGTGGCCCTCAACACTTCTTAAAGATGGTTATCTTAGGTTCCTCTTTCCCTGCTCATGTTATTAAAACTGGGGACCACAGCCCACGTGGGTGACACATAATGAGCGCTTATTATTGTCATCACCTTCTCCCGTAGGCATGGGGGCAGGTAGGAGCATGCACCCTGGAGATAGTGAGTCAGCTGGATTTGAACTCCAGCTTCCCCCTGTACCAGCTGTGTGACTTGTGATGGGTGGCTTAACCTCTTTGAGGCTCATCTGTAAGATGGGGCCACAGCAGAGCTCATTGTGCCAGTGCACGGTGAAGGTTCATGTAGTTACTCTATACACAGCGTAGGGACGGTGCCTGGAAAACACGGGCATGTGCATGGCATCCTGATAACTGCCAGCCACACCTGTGTCCTTAACTCAATGGCACTGCTCATGAAGACTAGAGCTATTCCCAGGTAGGCCCTCTTCCAGGATCATAGCAAAAGGCATCTCCACCCAGCTAGAAACTTGGCCCCAATTCTACATGCCTCTCCTGGCCTCTCCCATTGTTTCCCATGGTTCATTCTGCCCCAGCTGCACCTGGTCATCTGGCTGATGCTTCAACACACCCGAATGGTCCTGCCTCAGGACATTTGCACTTGCACCCTATCTGCCTGGAGTGAAGGAGGGCTCATTCACTGCTTCCAGCTGCTGCTCGAATGCCTGGACCACCTTCCCTCCCTGTGCTGCTCACATTCTCCATACACTCACCCTGTCTGACTCTGCATGTTGAATTCCTTGTTCCCTTTGGTGTCTGACTCTTGCACAGTTCCACAAGGATGAGCATCCTGGTTTAGAGAAGTGCCAGGAATATCACAGACCTCTGTAAATATTTATAGGATGAATAAAACAATAGGGAGACAAACAAAGGGACCGTGTCCTGAAACTTTCCTTAAGACCCAAGAAGCACCGGCTCCGGGAGAATAGAAACAGTGACGACAGCAAGCCCGGAGGGTAGAAGGACAGACGACAGGAGGGCAGCACCCTTCCATTTTCAAAAGAAAAGTCCACTGGCTTTGTGCCTCCATAAGCCTCAGAGCTCAGTAACAGCACTCTTATGTGCTCAAGGAGAGTGACAGATCTCAACAGCCCGCGTGTCTCCTGGACCCTGTCCAAAGGCTGGGGGTCACCCAAAGTCACTGGTGCAAGGCAGAGTGGGGTGAAGTCGCTGGGAAGAGCTAGTTTTTCCAGAGCCTTCCTGAGGCCCAGGAGCTGCTGAGTGTCTTGCCTTGTAGCAAAGCTTCCTTGTGCGCCTCTGCAGTGCCTTAACCAGAGGGGAGGAGGCACCGGAGGAAGCCGTGGTGACCTGGCCGGGGTTTCTGAGGCCCCTCTGGAGAGCTGATGAACTCCCACAGTAATGCAGTGAACGCCATCTTCCACATGGTTCCTGAACGGGAGCCAGGCCCCTTGAGGAAGGGGGCTGGGATGTTCCTAAGCCTGAAAGGGGAGAGCATCCCAGAGGGACGGGTGGTTTAAAGGGGCACCCAGGACATCATGTGCCCGTCACCACACTGTGGCCGCTGTCCCAGCTCAGCACAGTGGAGGTCTGTGCGGGGCTCGGTCAGCACCCGTGGGGAGGGAAGAGAGCACAATGTGCCTCCCAGAGAGCCAGGCCCCGGCCCTCGAGGCTCGCAGCTGTGCTCATCTGGAACAAACCGTCCTGTGGGGGCTTCACGGGGCTCACAGGCTCCCCCAGGAGCTGACGAGTGTAGCCGGGGGGTCCCGGATGCACGGGGCTGTGGGGGCCTTTCATTCCTTTCTGAGCACAAACCATGTGATTTGTGGCTTCTGGTGCATCTGAGTTGTGGGTGTGCCTGTCACTCAGCGGCTCCGCGGCTCATCTGACATGTCAATTACCCCGAGAACTTGGGGTCTCCCCACCTTTGCTGGTCTCTGCTATTACCTCTCCTCCCTCCCTCTCCCTGCATTTACAGCCACTCCGAGTTTTGCTGTCAAAATCTCAACTCCACTACAATAGACGTTAGGTGACCATTTACCCTGAAGATGGATCATTAAATCCTCCATATTCCTGTGAAAGGGTTATAGCCCGCACTCCAGGTGAGATTCCAAGAACAAAAGCAACTTGCATGAGGCTTCATAGCCACCAAGTGGCAGAACAAGGAGTGCAACCAGCCTGGCCCAACTAAAAGCACCCACTACCACCAGCTCAAGCACGTGAGTGATGCATTTAATATTCGGAAGCAAAGCGGCTCAACTGCCAGATGCACTTGGCTCTCTGGGTGTAGATTCTCCATTAAACAGATGGCACAAGTAGTCCCTTTCCCAGAATTACAGTTGAACCCTGTCCTTAAAAGGGTAATAATCTTGAAATGTTCCTCAAAAATATAATTGTAGGACTGTGGATGGCTCATTGTGAGAGACTGCAGGCTCTCAAGCCTCACTCATTTCCATCTTTCCAGCCTCTGACACTTCTAGAAATGTCTAGGCGTCCATCGGTTCGTCTAACCTGTTTTTCCTCCTACCCTCTGGGCTTCTTTTCAATGATACAGTCAGGACTCAACAAGGGAAAGTAAGAATACATTATAGCAGAAGGAACCTAAGACATAATGATGAGCTTTCTCATCAAAAGGGTAATTAAGCATTGACGTGACATCCGAGCAGAGAATCAGCGTGTGAAATACTGATTTTGTCACGTCATGGGACTGAAGCAAGGTACTGGTTGTACCCTTTGGGCCAGGGGTGGGGAGAGGAGGAGTTTCTAAAGAAAAAGAAGGACCGTCTATGTCTTTCTTTATAGGTCTTGCAACTGAATTCACAACAGGCACGAACAGGAAAGCTGTGAAGCCTTTCAAGGAGAGAAAAAATGAAATTTCTTGGCCATATCCATCAACTATGCTACTCTATTTCATTCTCCCAACAATTCCATGAGGTGCCTGTCATTATTTTCACCACCAGGTGATGAAGCTGAGGCTCGGGAGACTTAAATGAGTCATGTGGGTCACAAGGCAAAAAAACAGGGCCAACTCTGAGAAGACCCATCACAGAGCCAATGCCACTCCTTCCGCCATTTTGTTCTAGTATGATCTGGGGGCAGGTGGACATTCTTTCTTTTCCTTCTCACCCCCTTATCCCCTCCCACTGTCCCTCCCTTCCTTTTAATTTCAGGAGAAGACTGCTACTCTGTCATTTAGAAGTCCGCAGTGGGTAGGAACAGGGTGCCTCTTTTCTGAAGTCAGTGCACATATTAAATATTCAGTGTGGGTCAAAGCCACTTGTCTCATCTTTGGGAATACAAAAAGCTGCAAGTGAGCTGTAATTACATTCACTGCAAAAGTCTCAGCAACTCAGGACAGCCAGTAAATATAGGATTGGCCACTTCATCCATCCCGAGTTTCGGTATCAGGGAGAGAGAAACTAGAGACAATCTAAAGCATAATAAGTATTTGCTTTAGGATCTGCTCAGTGAAGACACTTATGGGTTCAGGGTGATTCTAATTCACACCAGCAAGAAAAAACAAGCTTCCTTTCTTCAGTTCTAACCAGTGTCTTGCTTAGAGTGGGTCACCGGTGATGACCGACCGGGCAGTTAACCACAGGCATGCACCTTGGAGTCAGCCAAATCTTGGTACAGATTATTATTTCACTCACCACTTACTTGAGCAAATTATTTTATCCCTAGTGATTTAATATCCTTATCCATAGAATAACATAATACTACTACCTAACTCATGGGGTTCTTGGGAAGGTGAAATGATATCACCCTTGTAGAGGGTGGACCCCAATGTCAGACACAACACAAATATTCTGTAAGTGATCATAGTGAAAGTCACACCATGGTCATTTACTGGTGACTCAGCTGTACCAACATGACGCAGACAGACAGAAGCATAGAACATTCTGACTAGTACAAGCCCTTCTTCCCCCGTTCCATCCAACATACACACCATGATTCAAGATGGCAGCATTGAATATGCTGTTCTCTATCTCGTGGGACTGAGTATGTTTGACTATTTGCATAGACACAGAGAGAAAGGTGTAAAAATTCATGAAACTAGTCTCCCACCATTTTCCTGGTTGCTCAGGCATAAAAGGGTGATCCGCTCCAAATCTGGGGGGAGATCACCATGTACTTGATTGGCAATGTAAAAAGACTGTATTTCAACCATTCGATTCCCGAACCTAACCCTATGGTATCGGAGCTTCTGTTGCTCCTTCAGAGAGCAGATCATTTGGGGCCATTGGCTTCAGTTACCAACCAAAGGAATGCTCACATACAGTTTCAATCTCTGCAGAACAGCACAAATATGCAGATCATAAACACAGGGCTGACCTCGGAAGCCCCTCTCCGACTTTCTGCAGATGTTAGTGCAAACTTCAAACACAGAGGAGATTCCAAACGTATCTTATGAGCATGAGTTGCTGGGTAAAGCAAAGTCTATCAAATTATTTGATAAAGATCTATTCATTACCCTTATCCAGCCCAAAGAAAAATATAATTGAAACATGGTCACATGCTCTGATGGGTATGGGAATAAGACTTCCTCTTCTTTCCCCCTAATTAGAAAACCAGGCAGATCAGATAGGAGGACAGATTTCAGGTTATTTTGGTGGGGAACTTTTTTTTTTTTTTTTGAGTGACTTGCCCATTGAGACAATCTGTAACCTCCCCAACTGAAATCTCCTAAAAGTATGCCCGCCCTCCACCATTGCAGGAACAAGATTCCACTACTCATAGCAACCGCTCATGGAGCACTGGTTGAGGGCTCAGTGATTGACAGCCACTGTAGCACCTCACATGCCTGCAGTGTGGGGAATGGTCAGTGAGAGCTCCCCGAGGTGAACAGTGCTGAGACAGCCCGAGTCCGGCTCTTGGCAGTCCAGAGGAAGATGGATCAGGGGACAGTGGCCTACTGGAAAGCCCTGAGCACAGAGGCAGGGAGTAGCCTTCCCCACTCGAAGTCCCCATGACACCTGGGAGGGAGAAAGAGACACTGGCTCCAGAGTGTCCAGACTGCCCGAGGGATGAGGCCCCTCCACTACTCTGTGTCTTATCTCAACGTATTCCAATAATCCCACCAACGGAGTACACTTTAACCGACTGCTGGCCATTCACCCAGATCCAATGACTCCGCCATCTTGGCTCTCAAATTCTATAGAAATATGGCCCTGGGAAGAGGAGTGTTGAGGGGAAGGAAGGGACCGAGGGGAAGGCAGGATCCTTTTTAGGTGTCTTGCTAAAATGGAAGAAAGTGTTGGGAATGACTACGACACAGCTGGCCCTCTGCATCCCTGGGTAATACGCTCACAGATTTCAATTCACCGTGGATGGAAAATATTTGGAAAAACAACTGCATCTGCGCTGAATGTGTAAGACTTTTTTTTCCCCCCCGTCATTATTCCCTAAACAATACAGTGCAATCGCTATTTACACGGCATTTATATCGTATGAGTCATTGTAAATAATCTAGAGGTGATATATAACGTACATAGGAGGATGTGTGTAGGTAATATGCAAATACCATTCCATTTCGTATAAATGGATTTGAACATCTGAGGATTTGGGTCCTGGGAACGCTCCCTCATGGAGACTGAGAAATGGCTGTAATTTTAAGAGCGTGACAGGAAATCTTAGCGTGTACCAGCATTCTGTCTCTTCCTGGGGTGCATGCGCATAGACGACATAATCCTGTGTCAGGTAATGAGGTGAGGCCAGGTAATCCTGGGGAAGAAGGATGACCACTTCCTCCAGGCCAGCCCATAAAACCTTTTGCATGATTTTCTACCCTCTTTTTCCCCAACCTACTGCTGATACAAACAACTCACTGGTAGATTCCGGGTCCCCAGAAGATGATAGTGCTGTACCAAGGGAGGGGCCTGGAGCACCTGTTTCCTGAGCCGAATGGCTCCCTCCCTTGGCCAGCACTGGATTTGAGGTCAGGCTAAGCCTGCGTTATCTGTTGAAGCAACTAACAGCACTCATGTTGACTCAGACACTAATGATTTTTAGAGCCCTGTCCTTCGAGGATGTGTCGAAAGACTGAAGCGTTGGAGTCTTCCCAACAACCACATAGAATAGATACTGCGGCTACCCCCGTTTTACAGGTGAGGAAACTCAAGCTCAGGGAGACTTGAGTCGCAGCCAAGAGCAGACAGTGATGGAAACTCTGGCACAGAGGGGAAGGGAAAGTGTCAAAGCCGAGACAGGAGCTACTGAGAGCAAAGTCTGTGTGCTTACGGAGGTTCTACTGAGGCGGCTCCGGAGCCAATGTGGACAAAGACAGTGGAGGGGATCGGGGAACCACGGGGACCATCCTGGGCCATCCAAGGCCTCGCACATCCCTGATGATGTGCCTCCAGCCTAGACGCCCCACCCTAAGCTTCCGTGTCAAGACCTGAAGCGTGAGGACGAAGACACTCAGTCTCATCGGGTGCTGGTGGGAATTAAGTGAGATGAGTGTTCATGGCTCGACTCGGGACAGAGCTCTTGGTAGATCCTAAATAGACACCAGTCCCTTCCTGGATGTCTAGATGTCATGTATTTTTTTAAAAAAAATAATCAATACATGATAGTTCTATACCTATTTATGGGGTACCGCATGATATTTCAGTACGTGTACGTCACGTGTACGGATGGTATCAGAGTCCTTGGCATACCCGCGACCTCAGACAGTGATCATTTCTTTTGTTGGGGACATACATTCAAATCCTCTCTGCTGGCTATTTTGAAATACAGAACTATCCGCCATCCACTGGTACACAACGAGCCCTTCCTCCTGTCCATCTGCACCTCCGGACCTGCCAACCCCTTCTCTAGGAGTCGTTTTTATGAGAGAGGAGGGTGCGGAGCTGGTGACACACCCTGCCATCTGTGCTCCCCGGTCCCCGTTTGTACACAAAGGGCTTTAACCAAAGGCCACCAGAGACGTGGCCCACGGCTCACACTGTGCTCCGTGAAGCCAAGGGCTTCGACCTTGACCCAAATATTGACCTACCCTTGACCCCACTGGCCCCACTCACAAAATCCTTTGCTCTGGGGTCCTTGCCTCGGCCTTCCTCCATGCACTTGATGTACATCTATTGAGCACCCACTGCATACCAAGCACCAGATACGGGGGACACAGTAGTGAGCCACAGGGGACACATACCTTGTCTCGGGTGGCCCTGCAAGTAGGTGTGGAAGGAGCAGAAAGCAGGCCCTCCAGGCAACACGACGGCCGTGCCTGCAGGTACAAGTTACAAAGGAAATAAATGGAGGACGTCAGGGAGCCACCAGGACCAGTGGGCAGTTTACGCCGACAGAGACCAGAGCAGGAGCCCTGGAGTGAACAAATGAAGGATGAGCAGGTATCCCCCAAGTTTCTGGGGGGCTGGTCACGTGGAGGGAACCATGTGAACAAGGGCCCCGGGGCGGGAGAGGCTGTGAACTGTTTGAAATGTTTCCTGTGTGTGCAGGAACCCAATGCCAGAGAGGAGGCGAGCAACGGGGGCGGTACAGTGCTCTAGGTGAAGGCTCCCTGCTCTTATTCCAGGAGTAAGATCTTGGGAAAATTCTCCACCCCTCGTGTTCGGCCTGTAATTAAAGCCCTGGTGACAGATTCTGTTGTAGACAAATCACGTGAGGTAGTGGGACTGGGGCTCATCTGTCGGCTTGTTACCACTGAGGTGACAGACCTGAGTAGGCTGTAAAAGAAGCCCAGGGCCGTCCTTGTGGATAAAACAAAAAACAGATGGGCAGGGCCCTCCTTTAGAACATCTGGAACGTTATAAAATAATTTCTGGCCTGAAACTCACACTCACAGATAAAATCACGGTGCAGCAAGCTCTAGCACAGACACAGCCCGACACAAAGGAGGGGCCGTGACGCCTTCTCACTGCTGACCTCTGCTGAGGCCTGGGCTTCTCTGCCAGTCTGAGCTGGTGTCCTTTCCTGACCACTGTCCAATAACTTGAGAGTTGTGAACTTTGCCTTCACAACCTGCCCTAGGTCCAGGAAGGATTTCAAGCCCTGCTTGGGGCTCTCAGGGACCAACCAGATCAAATGGCCTTCTGAGCTTTCCCTGATGGTCACTGAAGGAAGTGCCCAGGAAGGCACTGACCTCTCTGTTCCCTCCTCCCAGGACGTTTCACAGGGAGTCTGAGCAACTCGACAGCAACGTCGAACCTTCTCCCTCCTCTCCATCGATGGCAGAGTTAACAACATGACAGACAAGACACAACCCAAGAAGAAGAGAGCTGGCCTTCCTGCAGGTGATGGCGGGGGCCAGGCCACCCAGCACAGGGAGCAACTGGAAGCTTTCCAAGACGGAGGAACGTCGGTCTCCATCAACCCCGTCATCCTGAAAGACAGCAAGAGCCTCTTGCAATTGTGATGGAAGTGACGGGGCCATGCAGATCGGCCGATGGCCCGTTGGGTGGCCGTGCCGGTGTGTCCTGTGCTGTGCTGGGATCCTGAGAACTCACAGTAAAGAAGTTCCCAGAATTATTCCAAAGAGTCACACACACACAGATCACAGGGCTAGGCTCCTTCGTAATGGCTAGCAATGTGGGTTCACTCTGGGGGAGGGTAGAAGGGAAATACAGGTTTTTTTTTTTTTTTTAATGCTGATGATATTGTTTCTGAGATACCAGTTGTCTTTCTCCCTCTTTAGACTTTGGATTCTTGTCCACCTTTCATCCATAATGTATCAGGTATCTTCTCAATGCCTTGCTGATTCCCATTCTCTTTATGCTCTGTGTTATTCATTGGCCCCAAGATAAAGTCCTACATCTCATGCTCACACGTTTTGGGATCCTGAGGTGACAGTGAGATCCAGTATTAGAGACTTTGAAGCAAAAGAAAAGTGGAGCAGGAATGTGCATATAGAGCCTGGGGGCTTAGGGTAAATTCTTTAAATAAGACATGATAATTGAATAAGATCCGTGAAGCTAAATATTTTTCTGCTTTATATCAATTGACTTATCTTCAAGAAAATCTGGATGTGCTATTTCTTTGTTTTACCTCTGACTGTGTGTACAGGAACCTAAGCTAAAATTCACAGATGTTTGTTAACAACAAACAAGAATGGCATAAGGGATGGTTAAAATATTAGGAATCACCAGAACTCTATCGAGGAAAATTTTTTCTGGGTCCCGTATTGGAGGCACAACTGCTTTGTGACTTTGGTGTTAATTGGACCTTTATGTAAAAGGGATAGTTCCCTGAAGCCGCGTGGTATTAAGTCATCCTGTATGTCTAGGGGATATCTCTTTGCTTCACTTGTTAGCATCTATTTCTGGTTCTGGTAAAACCAGAAGCGAGAACCTCATTTCTTTCACTGCCAGGGACTTAAGAGACGCCATCTTGTCTTCTAATTCAAAAGGTAGAAACATGGCCCTGCCTGGCCAATAGGGGGACAGCTTCCCATGGCCACAGTTACGGGATGGAAGGTGGGTATCTAATTGGAGCTACTTCAGTCTGGGTCTGTGAGCACTAGTCAGCCCTGGGAGACGTGCTGGAATGATAGAGAAAGAGCTCTCTCCTTCTGCCAGGTGCCATGGTAGAGGCTGTTCTCAGCCACCTCGCAACTGAGGGAGCACCTGCCTGACCCTGGAGACCTCCTGGAGCACAGCAGAGCCCCGAACTGAAGAGAATCAGATTCTGCTCATCCCTTGAATGTCGGGTCCTGCTGCATGGCACTTACTCTTCAAACCTCCTGGTTATGTGGATTAACACTTTCTTTCACAACTTAAATCAGTTTGGGCTTACTTACTATCATTTCTCTGACAAATCTGGTATCCATCTTCATGTTCTTGGAACTATTTTTCTTTAAGTCAGAAGTTCAGGAGTCCGGGCTTTCATTTTGTAGAACAGGATTTGGCTTTTGGGTTTTCAAAATAACCTCGTTTTAGAGTCAAAGAGACACATTTCCATTCTTTATTGCTGCAAAACAAATGACCCCAAAATGTAATGGTATAAAACAACAGCCTTGCTCTGATGTTCTTAGATCCTGCAGGTCAGAAGTTCAGTAAGGGGACAATGTCAGAAGTCTCAGCAGCAAGATGTGAACCATACAAGGGTCTGGTGCCTGGCCAGGGATAATACAAAGGCCGGGCTCCACTGGGATTTGCAAACAGAGCTCCTCCCTGTGGCCTCTCCCCAAGGATGCTTGAGCTTCCTCACAAGATGGAAGCTGTGGCTAGCTGGATTTCTCAGGGCTTCAGGGGTGTGTGTCCTTGGCAACAAGGTGGAAGCCGCCTGAACTTTTATGACCTAACTTCACATAGTATCACTTCCATCATGCTTACACGCCTGCCCTGATTCCAGGGAAAGGACTCAGAACTGAGCTTGTCTGTGGGACAAGTGTCAAAGAGTTTGGGAGCCTGTTTTTGAAGCACCACAGGCCTCTTATGATAAGATGCATGTGGTGTTTATTTCCCTCACACTTCCCTGTTATTGTGCATACTTCTTCCCCCAGATACCGCTGTTCCCAACCCTGTCTTCCTAACCACCCCGTCTTCATCCTCCACGGCTCCATAGCCACAGTGCCTTTGACAGGCACCCCTTAGCTTTTGACCTGGGCAAGGGGTCACTCTGCTCTGTGCACCCAGTCCTTCTGCTGGTCTTGCCATACTGGCCTACAAATTACGGACATCCTGAGGAGCAGAGACCACACTTTCTATTATAATCATGATCTTCACTCCTGGCACATAGCAGGTGCTACACTGTGTGTATTTAGTAGACAGGAAAGCACCATCCTGGGAACTGAAGCACATTGTTTACAGCCACGTGACTCACACGTAGGAGTTTGGAACACGTGACTCCTGCCTGGAATGCCCATGTTACTCCCATGGCACCACCATAAACAGGAAGCCCAGAGTGGTGCTCACAAGGGTTTGCGTGTGGAGGGCATGAACCCCGGCACCTCTGTGTGCCGCAGTCCGACTGCAGCAAAATAACTGGGGGGTGACGAACAACTTGTGTAGATTGATACAGCAGGAGAGGGAGCCGTTTACGGTAGGACAGGAGCGGTATTTATACATTCCACACAGCTTATCTTAATTAACATAAACTAGATACAGCAGTCAGCCAATAAGAAATCTCCACACTTAATAGCTCGCTGGCGCTACTTCACAAACCACTCCCTCTGGCAATATGCCAGGCGCCATCCAGACTTGTTTACAGACTCTAACATCTGTGCAGGCAACTTCTGCTTGCACAATCTCTGGCTTTCCAAATTTACTAATTCACGATGCTTTCATATGTGTACATGCACAGGCCTGTGTATATGTGTGTGTATACACACACACACACACATGCACACGCAAGCACACAGCACTCCTGGGAAGAAAACACGATAGATTGAAAGCAGCATTTTACATTTTCAGAAACAAGCACCAGTGTCTCCGGAGTTCACGCCTAATTAGGTTATGCATCTTGTCATCAAGCTCAGGGTCTCCCAGCTAAGACGCGCTGGACAAGCACAGCTGGCTTCTGCACACAGGGGCCAGATGTTGGCATGTCCATGGGTACAGGGATTCCCGCCAGAAAGAAGCTGGAAGAGAGAGGGGAGCAGTTGTTCTGAAGGGCGGCGGAAGAGCATCATCTCCCACTCTCCATGAACCAGTCACAGATGCACAGACGCCAACAGAGAAATCCACATAGGAGGAATCTAAACCAGCTGTAGGCAACACACAGCCCCAGTGGTCCTGCTTGATTCGTATTGATCACCAAGCAGTTCCTAGAACATGAGAAATCCCTTTTCTTTACTTATTGATCTACCTATTTATTTTCTTGTACCAAAGTGAATTGACTGTTTTTAAATGTTGGACTAGAGAGAAATTAGTTCAGCAATCCCTTTTGCCTTTCTGAGAGTGCATTCTAACGCCGAGCACATCTACAAACCCCAAACAGGAGCATATTCAGCTTTTCCGAAAGGCAACCATCCCTTCCTGCAAATTGTTCCCCAAATTGCTCATTTTTCGCCCCCGCCCCCGGCCTTAAAATCATCTCAATTTCTTAATTGAAGTTCTGCTCAACTTGTACCTAATCAAAGACAAGGGTCAGTCTACCTCCAGAGAATTTACTAGGACCAGTAAAACAAATAAATATTTTAAAAGCCACATTAAAAAAAAATCTAGCCACCTCTGTTCTAAGTGCTTGCTCATTTCTTTAATAAAACTATCCAGTTTCTGGTCCCTTTTCATATGCACTGGTTGGGGAAAAAATGTCAAGCCTGACAGACATGTGTCCACCAGGATGTAGATGGTTCAGAAACTTCACGTACTGCTTGTTGGACTACAGAGTAGTAAAAGCCTCTTTGGAAAATCGTGTGGCAGGAGCTAGGATGTTTTAAAACATGCATTTCTCGGCACTGGGAAATTGCACTTCTGAAGGGGAGGCATTTCTGCAGTTACTCTGCCAGAGACGGTGAGCCACCCGGACATTTCCGCATGGAAGACACTCACAAGTGTCCCCGGGAAGAAAGCAAATCTTGGACAAACCCATGCCGTATAATTTCACTCCCATAACATTTCAGACCCTGAAAAAGCAAATCCATGCTAGACTTAGGAAAATTGATGCATCAGGTAAAACTATAAGGAACAGCAAGGAATCATCACTATCAAATTCAGAAGAGTGGTCCATTTGGGGGAGCGAGGGGAGCAGAGTTGGGGTATTGGAGTGCTCTACACCCTGACCTGGGTGATGGACACTTGGCTATTTATTTTATTTTATTTCTTATACATTTCATGAGTATATTGCATATTCTTAAAGTGTGTATATTTCATCATTTTCAAACTAAAAAAATATAAAGATTATATGGGAAAATCCTTAAACATTTACAACAGAGTGTCTCTAATATATTAGGTGCTCTTAAAAATCAATAAGACTAAAGCTAATGGCCCAAATAAAACACGGGCAAATCCATGCAGTGAAAACCAAAAATACTATAGCTTTACTCTATCAGATCAGCAGAGAATAAAAATAGTGTTGATACCTGAAGCTGGACCAGGAGCCGGGTGCAGTGGGGGCAGCACACTCTGCACACACCCAGGCAGTGAGGCACACCCCGAGAGCACTCCTTATTTATAGCCTTTGACCCAACCATTCTCTCCCCAGGACCGTATCTCAGAGAGCAACCTGGACAAGCCACTGCAGGATTGTTTGTCACAGTGAAGAAGGGGAAACCGCTCAAGTGTTGAGTCCAGGACTGGCAGATAAACGGTGGCGCATCCATACACAGGGGTAATAAGGCCTGTTAGAATGACGACGTAACTCCGTCTTTAGGGATGTGGAAGGACGCAGAGGACACATCATTAGGTAAGCAGACCCGTCATGGGACAGAAGAATGGGAACTCAGATGCACTCGGTTGTGAATGGGTGTGCGTGCGTGTGCGAGTGTGTGTGTGCATGCACATGCAGGGACACTACCAAGCTGATCCCTGCCTGTGCCGAGTGAAGGCCAGAGCCTCCCAAACACTCTTTGGCACTTGCTGTCCTGCAACTGTTGGAACCACCCTTTAAAAACCCAGACTGGATCCAGCCACTCCCCTGCTCAGAGTGCGGTCACTGTCCCGTGTTACTGCACTCACTCCTGGCTCCCGTGGTCAAAGTGAGCTGGCAGCGCCTCCCACCTGCACACCCCGCCCCAGCCTCGGTGGCTCCCCACCCTCCATCAGTCCCCTCTCCCCGTGTGCCCCTGCGTTGGTCCCTTTCTACTTGCCCCTCTCTCTGCCTGGAGTGCTCCCTCCTCCTCGCCCCCACACCACCTGCCCACGGAGGCTGTTAGTGAGCACCCCTTCCCAGTGTTCCTCTCTCCCACTTACTTCCCACCCTCTGTGTGGTCCACAGGGAACTTGGGCTCTTCACCCATCGCCTGCTGTTAGGACCTCAACTCCTTCAGAGCAAACGTTTTTGCTTGCTTTGTTTCCTGATGTATCCGCAGAACCCCGAAGGGTGTTTGGCACATAGTAGGCCCTCAATAAACACTTATGGAATGACTAAATTACTGAACAAATAAAGACAATTTTGCACAATGAAATGTGTGGTGTGGTGTGGTGGAGTGTGGATTCCCCTGGGGACCAGGCAGGTACGTCACTTCCTTCTAAAGTGGCCAGAGATGGCTTCTCCAACGCTTGGCACCGTGGCAAGATCTGAATGAGAAGCAGCAGCTAGGCACTCGACGTCCTGGAGCAAAAGTATTGAAGGTGGAAGGAACAGAAAGAGCAGGACGAGAGAGAGAGAGAGAGAGAGAGAGAGAGAGAGAGAGAGAACCCAAAATTGTTCATGGAACTGAACAAAGATGAACCTCAAGCGTCATCCTCCTTCCCACCATGCCAATATGGTGGCGTAATCAAACATAATGATTTTTTCTCTGTTTGTCATTTCTTTGACTTGATCAACAAACATGGACTGAGTATGAGATGGAGAAGCTCAAGTGTGCGTGTCTGTGTTGAGTCCACCGCCTTCAGTTGAGCCAGGGATTTCCTGAGCCCCTGTGCAGCTCTGTGGTTTGTGGTGCCGGGTGAGTGGATGACTCTCCCTCCCGAGTCTGAAACGCGCAGGATGATGTGGGAGGGAGGGAGAGGAGGAACCGGCTTCTTTTCGCCTAGAAGCACAAACCCCGCCTTAAATCTACATGGAGATAAACAAGGTTGCCCTAGCAACAGCTTCAGACAAAGCTTCCGTGGAGGAAGTGGATTATTCCATCATTTGTTTGTTTGGTAAGAACACTTAACATGAGGCCGTCCCCTTCTCAAAATTTAAAGTGCACCCTCAGCCCTGGGGACTATGTGGAAACGCCTCCACAGCTCCATGGCTTCTTCCTCCCCAGCCCCATGTGGCTGGCTCCCTGAGTGGAGGACAGAGCAAGATGGAGATGCGCCTGAGACCAAAACCAGACATAGCTGCTTTGACGTTCTAAATGAAGGGGCATAATTGACATGTCACCGTTACCATAAATCACTCTGTTCTTCTCTCTACCTCCAGAGACTGGTGGAGGAAAGATAAAGGTACACATTCACCTTCTTCCTGTGGTCAAGGGAAGAGCCTGGTGAGAAGCCCCGGGGCCAGCACCCAGTGCCTGGGCGGTGTCTCGAGGGACAAGCTCCTTCCCCGAGGAAAGGGTAAGAGGCTGAGTTTCTGGCCCAAGAGGAGACTTAGTTACAGAGGATCCAGTGTGGGGAGAGGGGATTTGAACAATATGGCGGCCGGCCATGGGCGTTGTGATTGAAGGACTTCTGATAGTCTGAGGTCCAATGTGGGGTCATCAGCCAGGAGCCTCTGTGACCACCTTGACATCACTTCAAATCACCAGAGATGTTGTTTACCCACCAACGCCTTGCGTGGAGCTGTTGGTGGCCGTGTGCTCGCTTGTGTACCTGGGTGGCTTTATACTCATTTCTTTGGGGAGATCAAGGAAAAGGGCCTATTATGGTGCAGATATGAAGTGTCCCCCCAGGACTCTGCGTTGAAGGCTTGGTCCCAGGGCCGCCGTGTCCAGAGGTGGTGCTTTCAGGAAGTGACTGGGTCATGAGAGCCCTTCCACCATGACATCCCCTCAGGCCCAAGCAAGGGAGCCAGCCGGCAATGGACTCAAACCACGAGCTAAAATAAACCCTCCCTCTTCTGAGTTGCTTTTCTCAGTGCTTGTTATAGCAACAAACCCTGACGAATACACTATTCTTCACTCTGTGGATCTGCTACAGGACGGTGTGTTGGACTGTGAGCTACTGGTTCCAGGAGGCAGAACTCCTGACAGAGCTGGGGCTGGGAAACAGGAACTCAACAGGTACAGGTCACCGTTCAAGCCAGCCTTGTCATTAGCCAACACCTGGTATGCCTGAGATACAGATCTAGGGACTGATGGTTTTCCTTCTATTACGAGTCACCCTCTGAGTCAGCATGCTTTATTTCCTCCTCGTCTTTTGCCTGGTTTGTGGACAGTGTCCCCACAAAGATCCATGTGCAAAGGATTGGTCCCCAATAGTGATACTAATTGGGAGGTGTGGTGACCTTTCAGGTCCTCGGATCACTGGAGATGCCATTCTCTAGGGGATTAGGGGACCCTGGTTTCTGTCTCTCTTCCCCAGTTCTAGATGTGACTTTTTGCTCCTACATGTTCCTTAAGTCCCACCATCTCCCACCCTCACTAAAAGCCAAATCAAATGGCCCAGGATCTTGACTTCGAATCTCTATAACTGTTAGCTAAAAAAAACTCTCTTTACTTTATAAGTAGCCTGTGTCAGGTACTTCATTATAGTAACTGAAAGCTAACTATTACATCCCTCCACCCAAATATTAGCCACACAAGGGCAGGGACTTGGTCTGTTTTGTTTACCGCTATAGTCCTAGTTGACACAGGATGGGGACTCGCCTTTTGCTTAAATTCTAGGAAATTTTTTCAGAGTTTTTTTCTTTCTCTCCCACCTTGAATGATGACGATCACACTTGCTGGAAGCTCATTCTTGCACAGGTCCTTCCTCTCAAGGAAGCCTCAGACCACCTCTCCGAGTTTCCTCTCTGGCTTCCTTCACATGGTGAAAATTTCATGTTTTCCATATGATTTCCCAACCGGCATCTAGGAACCAACATACCATCCACCTCTTTGTTAATTCTCTTGCTGGGACAGTTTACAACCTTTGGATTCATTTCCTACTCCACTATTCAAAATACATTTTAAGTGTAGGAGTGTGACATATCTTCACCATCAGTGTCTTCTGGCCAAAGGAGAATGTGGACTCAGCAGGCCTTTCCTGAAGCACTCAGGACGAGACATCCTGTAGCAACAGGTTGTAAGACAGGGCGGGGGGGGGGGGGCAAATGAGCCAAACGATTCCTGCAAACGGTTCCAGGGCTTCTCTGCAGACGGTTTCCACCAACCAGGGGGTTGGCACACTTTGGAGGGGATGGGGGAAGGAGGAGACGGATATTAAAGACTAAACACGGCATGCTTCCCAAAAGCTGGGATATTTTGAAAAGTCAGATATTACGAGAAGCAAGTTGTGTTTGTCGACACGTGCTGGGAGTTCAAAGTTCCGTCTGAAGACCAAGTGAATCCCTCTGTGCTTGGAGAGTACACCCTCTCCACTGTGGCCTTGGTCAAGCTCCTCTCTGAGCCCTTCTGGCCTCATCTAAAAAATGGGAAGAACAAAAAAGCTGTCTCATCCCCAGGGACTGGAAGGAGCAAAGGTTGGAGAAGGGGACAATGCTGACCCTTTTCTTCTTATCATTAATAAAACTTTAAAATAATTCAACCTGTTTCCAAATAGAATGTGCACTTCGGAATTGCACTCGGTATCCTAACGTGAGCCTTTCGGGGCGGGTGGAAGAGAGACCCTCTGGGCTGGAGAAGGGGGGAGACAGCCCTGGAAGCCAATGGATGGACTGGCCACCCACCACCCTCTGCAACATCATCCTCAGAGAAGTAGCAGAGCCGTGCAGTGGAGACCCGAGCTGCGAGGATCTGGGCTCCTGGGCTCTGACCCTGGTTCTTCCACTTCCTGAACATGTGACCCTCTGGTGCTGCCCCCTGTACCTTCCAGAGGGCACGATGAGGCTGCTGTACCCAGGTCGCTGGGACCATCTCCAACAAGATGGGGGAGGTATGCTGTGACCCAGTGCAATGTCCCCCAGCCAGAGCTTCAGCGAGCTTCTTTCTAACTTCATTTCACTTCCACACCCACCTTGGGAAGGGGTGGCACTGCCGTCCCCTCTTGACAGACGGCACAGAGAAGGCTCCAAGAGGTATTTTATTTTTAAGTTGAAACAAAACACAATCTTGCTGTAGGTCACAACCATGGTTCAGGGGGGTGGGGTGGGATTTGAACCCAGAAAGTATGAGTCTATGGGACCCCTGACCCCATTTCTGGCCACAGAAGTCCCTTCAATTCATGGAAATGGAGCATCCTTGCATCCCACAAATATGGTCCCAATAAAAGGAGATTGCACAACATCTGATAGAGGCTCAGACAAGAGAAGGGCAGAGCTATGCCCCCCAAGCATTTGAGACCCCAGATTTGGGGAGTAGGCCCAAGGGACCTAGTTTTCCAAGCAGCAGAATGACGTCTTGCCTGGGGCTGTCTGAAGATGCCATGACTGGTTCTTGAGCAGAGTGGGGGGCCGAGTGCCTGCTCCCCGGCCGCCCTGCTCCCCGGCCCTGCTCCTGGGCCAGGCAGGCGTTTCATCCTGGGTGGAGTCACCAGCCCTCCCTGGTGCGTCCCTACCAGGAGCAGAAAGAGAAACCAGTAGGGCCACCTCAGATAGAAATGGAAGCAGGGGACCAAAGTCCGCCCGGTGTCCTGCCTCGACGGTGCCCCTCAGGGGCGCTACATTTGCCCTCAGGATGGTGTCTTGCACTGCCCACATTGCTGTATGGGCACCCCAACAAACAGCTGTGCCCACGGGCATGGGAGGTTCCAAGTTCCATGGAGCTGTCCTGGCCCGGACGTCCCCCCTGTCGTTTCCTTCTGGCTGTGGAGGCAGTTTGTGCATAGAACTTAGAGGGACCCACGAGTCTCACCCTGACCTCCTGGAATCCAAGCCCAGGCCACTCAGACTCAGGCCCCTGCTCTGACCACTGGACCGCACTGCCTGTTCCTGATCATACGTGTCATCAAGCCGAGGTTCTGAGACAAAGGATGGCAACTTGACAATCGGAGTCGTCCACCTAAATCCCCATGGTATCTAGTCTAGACCTCGGCAGTACCGACGTCTGGGACCAGAGAACTCTTTGTGCCGGGAGGGGACGGTCACTGCTTGCTGCACCACATCATATTTAGCAGCATCCCCTGGCCTCTGCCCCACCCCCCAATTTACATTGGTCATGATCACCTAAAATGTGTCCAAGCCAAGGTCCTTGGGGGGCAAAGATCACACCCTGCTCATCCAAAGAATGGCCTAAAGAAACTCCAACCGCAGTTCCTAATTCACTGCCAGGGGAAACCATCAGCCCAGACTGTCTGTTTCCTTTCTTGTTTCCAAGCTCCTGAGCCCAGAGAGTTCACAGCAAAACCAGAGACAAAGGCTGTGGCTGACCCCCGGGAAGATTTCTGGAGTGGCAGCCCAGACATCAAGGACAACTGAAGATTGTTGATTCCCTGCAGAAGGCCGGAGCCCAGGCGCCATCTCCGCACGCCCTCGTCCCCAGCACACAATGGACGCCCTGTTGAAACAAAAGCATGGTTTCCTGCACAACGAGGGGAGGTTTTTTGGCTTTAGCTGATTGTGTTTTTCTGATGGGAGAACATGCGGTTCGGCAATTGAGTGCCAGAAAGGGAGAACCATTAATTTGAAATTCCAAGAGAATCAATGAAATTGCAGCCAAGTTGTCACGCAGCATGAAAAGCAATCACAGCCCTAGCACAAAGGAAGCCACGTTCTCAGCTACCTGGGTGCACGCAGAGGTGACAGCTCGAGAGCTGGTCGGCTATTCAGAAGCAGGCGGTCGGGCTTGATTGTGCCACCCTCCCACCCCAGGGCGACAAACGGAAGAGCCGCGTCTGTGATTCTGATGCACAAACGCTCCATGAAGGATGCCAGGACGCTGCTGAAGCTGGGAGTCTAGATCTTCCCCCGTCAGGATTGCAACACCCCAACGAGGAGGAGCCCCTTTGGTATGAACCGCCAGGGCCACGCCTGGCCACGTGCCCCGGGCGACCCAGCTGCGCCGCTTTAACATCCGGAGAGAGGTCTGGTCTCTCCTGGGGACGTAACCCTAACGGGGAAGAGGAGCTAAATTTAGTTTGGCTACTTTTCATTTCAGAAATGTGTGAAGGCTTGTTGTTGGTTCATATTCAGTTCTGAATTTACTCCCCCAACCGGTCCCCAGAGGCCCGATGGACTCCGTTCAGTTGGCTTGACGTGGGGGCTGGAAGAGGGTTCCATGCTGAGAACGCAGTCTGTCACTCCATCTGGAGAGGGCACCCCATGGGTCTCTTGTGTCCCTCCCCTCTCCTTCTGCCCGGTCACCCCATTCCTCTGAGCCTCCTGGATGCCAGTCGCCGCCACAGCAAGAACAATAGGTACCAGAAGAAAACCGCCCACTAAGCGCTCAGCACTGGCTCCGTGGCTTTCCACACCTCAGCTCATTTAATCTTCAAAACAGAAGAGGCACCTGGCAGCTCAGGCACCATGAATGGTGACGATGGCTCCCAATTTCTGCAAAGATACTTCATGTCATTATTGACCTTAAATGATGTCATGGAACCCCCTATGAATTATGTGTCCATGAAAATGTTAAAAATTTTATATTAAGTTTGGAGGCTACTAGAGAGAAATCATGTAGTCTTTGCAAACTAGTAAAGAAAAAAGAAGTTGAAGATTAATGGGCTTGCTGGGCACGGCGGTGCATGCCTATAATTCCATCGGCTTGGGAGGCTGAGACAGGAGGATTGTGAGTTCAAAGCCAGCCTCAGCAATTTAGCGACGTGCTAAGCAACTCAGTGAGACCCTGTCTCTAATAAAATACAAAATAGGGCTGGGGGTGTGGCTCAGTGGTTGAGGGCCTCTGATTCAATCCCCCATACCCACCCCCTGCAAAAAAAGAAAAGAAAATTAACGGGCTTAATTTACAAGTTGGAAAAATAAACAAGGCAGAATGTGTTCCCACTGTCAGTATCACGAAGCTGGCACACAGCACAGCCAGGTTCCCTGGCCTCACCATAGATGTTCTCAGGACACTCCACCGTCTGCAGTCTCCACGCTCAACAACCCAGAGTGGGCTACCCTGAAGCTCTGGTACCCCTCCATCTCTATAGACCCCATGGATTTGTACACAGAAGGCACTTAATGTTCGTTTGTTACTGTTAATCTGCTTGAGTTATTTTATTATATTGATTACAGTCATCCATCCTATAATAATCAGTTCCAGCCGCTCTCAGGGGTGATTTATCCTGCGTCGTAAGAGGGCATTCTCTCTCACGGCCAGGGAGAGAACATCACTAAATCAAAGATGCTCAGAGAGAAGTTCCTGCAAACAGAGGTCTCCAGATGCGCTTGGGAACAAGAGAAGCCAAGGACCAAGAAATGCATGAAATGATTTAAAGGAAAAGGTCACGGCTCTTTGCAATTAGTGTCCCAAGCGATTGGTGCTCAGGGGCTCCCTGGGCCTGGCCTTCTCCTCTGCAGTTAACGATCACATCAGCAGGGAAGCAGCCAGCCTGCTGTCCCCGGCACCCGAGATGCACTAGCGTTTTCTTTCCTGTGCTCTTGTCGAGGGCATGCAGCTTCCTCCTCAGGAGTAAGGACAACTCCCCGAGATCCCTGAGTGAGAGGCTGAAGGGTCTCCCACCCTCCTCAAACTTTCCCACACTCCACAGGCTCCTCTTGTGAAGAGACCAACCTTTGGAATGATCCCACCCCGTGCTGACTCAGTGAGGACAATATTGCAAAGCAGAAAAAGGTATTTTTTACAATCTTTGTAAAATTTTATTTTTGATTAACATGTATTAATTTAGACATGGATAGGGTTTAGTGTGATATTTTAATACATGCACATAGCACGTGTCCATCGAATTCAGCCCAACCTCCTTCCCAACCTCTAGTAATCAATATTCTATATGCAGGACAACTTTTCCTTTTTTAACTTACACCTTTTAGAGAATATGCAATCCTTGTCTCCATTGCTGGCTTATTTCACTGAATAAAATACCCTTTGGGTCCATCCATTTGCTGCAAATGGTAGGATTCTGTTCTTCTTCATGACTAAATAATATTCCCTCAGGTATTTATAGCAGGATATATTTTCTTTCTTATCCTTTGATATACCCCTTGGTTATTCCACATCTTAGCTATGGTGAACAGCGTGACTTTTTAGTGTGTTGATCCCATTTCCTTTCAGACAGCAGCCAAGGAAGAAGTGAGAAAGCTGGATCACAGATGTTCTGCAGGGGTTCAGACTCTGGGAAATAGATTCAAGATCCCAGCACACAAAAGAAGCACAGGACACAGCTGGGAATAGCCACGCCCAGTCCCCTTTCCACAGGCCAAACAGAGAAGGTGCAGTGCCAACAGGTTACCTAAGCAAGCTCATGTTCCCAGGCAGATGCTTATGACCTTGGGTACATACTAGAAAGAGCTGGCCAGAGTCTTGGCAGGGAGCCTGACTACAGCCATTTTGGGCCTTCCACACAGCAGGGGAGTTCTACTCTGAGTTTCTCGAGGACCCTCCACCTGTTCTCCATGACGGTTGTGCTAATCCTGAACTTTCTGCCAACCGTGTCTGAGATCGTTTGCTCCGTTGTCTTGCCCTTATCTGGTTACTGTTGTTGATCTGAGGCTCCCTAT